>NC_139554.1:113776345-114376345 GCF_965112155.1 Podarcis liolepis | reverse complement strand
GATTTGTGTCGTTTTGGGCCAAACAGGTGCAGTGATTTGCTGCAGAGAAGCAATGGGTTTGGACAAGGGGCTTAATCCTCTTCTTTCTGCTTGCTCCTTTCCCCCTGCAAACCTACCACCACTACTGCAATTCTTGCCACATCCTGGGTTCAACGTATGCTTACCTCATCACAGGGACAACTGACTGGGCACAAAGTTGTAGAGGAAAGAAACAGAGAGCGAGGAAGGTTAAGCTAAGCACCTCTTCCACCCATTTGCCCTCTGCATGCTGTGGCCTTCCCTGTTGCTTTGCAGCTGTTTGGCAATAACCCAGGTTCTCAGACTTGGATTGATCACTGAGTGACTGATTTGGCCCTTTCCTTACTGCACTAATCTGGCATCTTCTATCTAGTCAACTTTATGTTCAAAGCAGATCACGAAGACACACAAATATCCAGATTTTAGACACTCATCGCTTTAAGCATAAAAACAATGCACACATTTCCTCCAAAGTCTTACAAAGCAGGAGCTGATCCTATCCAACAGAAAAAAGCAAAGACTTTTTAGCAAATGAAGGTAACGGCAAGAAAAAAGAAGCTGAGAATAAACTAGTTAAGTATAGGGACTATAGTTTCCACGTATATTCCAGATGTGACGTTTTGAACTGTAACATACTGGAGCACATTGAAATTAATGCTTCTCTTCCAGCAGCATGCATTTTCCAGTTCTGTAAGAAAATCCTTGTTACCAAATGATGAATCTGAAACCATATTTGTTTGCTAAGTGACTTGCACAAATAGAAGGACTGCTAACTGATGTTATTTCACAAACAGCGAAGAGTTTTGTGGTACCTTAAAGACTTAACACATTTATTATGGTATAACATTTTATGGACTTGAGTTCAATTCATCAGATGCATGTAGCGTTATTCTGAGATGGCAGGTATATATCTACACGGGTAGAGGGGGGAAACGAAAGCAGTGCAAAGGGGAAATTAAATGCAAAAAACCTGAGTGACAACATATGTAAAATAATTACTGCAACAAACTAGCATAGCTAACCCTTCAAGAAATTATTTCAGTTTTAGCTGTCTTGGTTTTGTGTAACACAATCTTAAGCAGGGGTCAGCAGACTTTTTTTGGAGGGGGCTGGTTCACCCCCCCCGACCTAGTGGCGGGCCAGACTGCGCACGTGGCAGAGGGGGCTTCTCTCTTTCCCCCAGCCCCTCCCCTCCCCCTGCCTACCTCCCTCCACCGCGCTGCCTGTGGTGGTACCTCTCCTTTTTGGGACAGCTTTCCCGGGTGGGAGGCGCAGGGCCAGCAGGCGTGCCAAGCTCCAGCCCACAGCACGGCCATGAGGTGAGGCCGTTGAGGATTCCTATCAAAGCCCAATCCCCTTCCTCCGCAGGGCAGGGAGAAGCCAGGAAGAGAGAGGGAGGAAGAAAAAATTGCAAAAAATGGCACCCAAAAAGCAATTGGGGGGAAAATGGAGATCGCACCGATTGCAGAACCATTTGCGGGCCGGATCCAGAGGTCAATTGGGCCTGATCTGGCCTGCAGGCCTTAGTTTGCCAACCCCTGATCTTAAGCATAGTTACTAGTCAGAAGTAAGTTCAACTTAATTCAATGGATTTGTTTCCAAGCAAGTGTGCCTAAATCTACTGCTTTGTCCTAGTCATTTGTTTTTAAAGGACAACACATTCTGAAAGCAGTATGTAGCAGAAATATACTCCAGATTTGTATTTCCGCAAAAAAAGGGGGAATGAGAAAAGAGAGGCTGGCCAGGAACAATGCAGGATTAGGAACAACAACTAATCAAGTAATGTATAAAATAATAAAGTAATGTGTAGTAATAATAAAGTAGTTGGTCTTTAAGGTGCTACTGGAAGGAATTTTTTTATTTTGACTATGGGAGACCAACACGGCTACCTATCTGTAAAAGTAATGTGTGTAGGTGATCAACTACTTTTTAAAAAGAACCACACATCCCTATACCATTGTGCTACTTGTACAACATGTAGCTGGAATCATCAGATTGTGCATCATCAGTCAAGCAAAATATGCAGGGATGACACCACGATTTGAGGTAAGTTTTACAATGGATTAGAGAGAGGGAGAACACAGACAAACAGACTGGCATGATTTTTGGGGGGTGCAGTGGGGGGAAGCCCCGTTCTGCTAGCAGGAGCCTTTGCACTGGCTCCCACTTATGGAACTCCTTAGTTGCATGTGGCTCATTGTACTTTGAATGCATGTTTGCTTGTTTTTAATAGTGACTGTGAGCAAGCTTGAGCAGCACTGGGACTGCGGGGGGGGGGCATGGTTTAACCTGGCCTTCCCCTATCTTGGGTCCCCATATGTTGTTGAACTACAACTCCCATCATTCCTGCCCATGCATGAGCAGGGATGATGGGAGCTGTAGTCCAACCCCAACCCTTCCCTTGCTATGGTTCTGATGTAAATCTCCCCTCAAGCTGCTACTTTGAACTAATGGCAGCACCAATGGGAGCTTCCTTTCTGATGCAAATAGCAGCTGGAGAAGTTGTTCACCAGGACCATGGCAGCAGGAAAATAATTAAACTCTCCCTGTCTACCTTCTGTGGTCCCTATGGTGCTCAGGTTTCCCCACAGCTGCTAGTAACATTTTTAAACACACACACACAAAATCTATCATAATATTTTGTGTGTGGCCTTACTACATTTGTTGTAATATGTGGTATCACTAATTGTCAAAGATAAGGCATAATAGATAATAAGCACTCTAGAAACTAAGGAAGGAATGGCGCCAGAAAACAGAACAGCAGAGAAAGCTGTTCTCTGACAGTAAATGCCTTTATACTGTCAGCAGGCACGTACGTATCCAAGCATTTATCTGCAAATGGGAGAGAGGGAGGAAAAGAAAGAAGGAGCCCAGATTTTGCAAAAGCACAACATGCTATGCTACCATATCTATTACATTGTGTTTAGACAAGTTATTACCATTAAAAGCAGGATTTGTGTGGAGGAAGGAAGAATCCCAGAACTGGAGATGTCTAGAGATGTCCTAACTTAGGCTTCTTAACCATGCATAAATGGGATTTACAGTGCCTCTATGCATCATTGATGCAATGGCTGCCCTGGAAATTAAGACTCAGCTTTATATTCCAGGGAGCATCTCACTCAGTGTGAGACTGTGACATCTAGTTCTCTGTTTACCCCTAAGGCTGGTATGGCATTAACTTCAAGTTCTGACAATGGAAAAAAAGAAGGGGGGGGGGAGAGAGAGAGAGAGAGAAGGAAGAGGCAAGGAGAGAGAGAAGGCAGGAAGGCAGGCAGGCAGGCAAGAAAGAAAGAAAGAAAGAAAGAGAGAGAAAGAAAGAAAGAAAGAGAGAGAGAGAGAGAGAGAGAGAGAGAGAGAAAAGCTGAGCAACAGCTTAACAGTTGTGCAGCATGAATCAAAGGCCGTGGGGGAAGAGAGTTAGGAATTCAGTTGTGCCTCTGTTGCCCAGATAACTCCTGCAAGTTTGGAGCTAAGTGATGCTCTTAGTGTTCCTATTCAGCCCTCACACAACCCTCCTGAGATGCTTTTCTTGCCCGGCCGGCTTACAAATTCTGGCTCTAACAAATCAGTTCTTCTGGTTTAATAGACAATGGTTTTCTTAAATGACCGGTTCCTAAATTTCCCCTCTCCTAACTTCTTCCTGAACTTATCTAAAATGTGACATCCATTTTAAACAATATGTTTATTACAACTTCATTCAGTGCCTAATTGTCATTTGATCTGAAGCTACCAATTATACTTAAAAGGATGAGCCATAAGTTTATAAAGCCAAGTCAGCTGAACATCAAGTCAACAGGGTGCAGGAAGGGTCTGCATGGGGAGGGTCTCACTGGTGAAGGACTTCCATAGGAACCACTGAAAAATCTCTAGTGTGTGTGTGTGTCTCTGCCATCCACACCAAACATGTCCGAGAGTCACATTATGCATATAAATGGGTGCCTGCAGTGGGGGCTTTGTATTTCCTGCTTTAAGCAGCAGCTCTTCTGTGATGCATTTGAGAACCAGGGCCATCTTAAGCATATCCAGCACCGTGGTGCAAAGCTCCCTCCGGCGCGCCCCCCCCCCCGGTTTCCCAGAGTTTTTTAGGGAGGACGGCGCCCCTGGTGGGTCTGGAGGAGGCAGGCAGTGGCTGGAGGGTGGCTCCTCCGATGGGGAAGAGGTGGAGGCTGGATGTGGCACCTCCTGGCTCAGCTGGCCACTTCATGCCGCGGTGGCCACGGCAGACGGAGGCTCTGGGCGCGGTGCTGCTTTGGCGCGGCATGGCGGCAAGCTGATGCCAGGAGGTGCCACGTCCAGCCTTCGCCTCTTCTCTAGCGCCCTCCAGAACTTTGCGCCCTGGTGCCTTGTGCCACTAGCCTCTATGGGTAAGACGCCCCTGTTGAGAACTGTCTGAGATAGTCACCAAGTTTCAGCATCAACTCTCTAATTCTGAACAAACGAAGTACCCAAACCCTGAAACCTTTGGACTAGAGCTAAAACAAAAGGTCTTTAAAGCATTGAATGTGCAGACGAGGGAGACTGGGGTGGGTGGTTGGGTTACTTGGCGTGCAGGTGAGGGCAGCTGCCTCCCCTAAATCAAGTAAATAAATAAAAATACTTAACTAACTGACCAATTGCGTCACAGATAACTTAGTTCTGCCCCACCCAACATAATGCTTGCCCCCCCCCCCAATAAATCTTGGCTACGCCCATGTTTCTTGGCTATTTTTTTCCTTTTCCTTACTGACAGAGGATAGAGATTTGGGCCTCATAGGCACCCATTTATTTTACTACATTAGAAATGCTTCGGCTTCTTTTCCTGCCCTGTGGAATGAGCGAGCCCATGACAGACCTCATGAAGATCGAAAGATTGAAACCTCCTGCAAAGCTGTTACATAACATCTCCCTTCTGCAGAGAGGCAGGGCCAGCCAGCCTCCCACCTCTGCAGCAGCGGTATGTAAAATTACCTGATAGAGAGGCGTGCAGATGCTATCAATCCACTCCAGCTGCAATCGAGGCAGTTCATCTTTCCTGTTCCGATCAAAAATAGCCTGAATTGAAAGAGCGGGAGGGAATGAGAGGTTGAAAGTGGAGGGATATGTCATGCTTTATTACTCTGCAGTATTTTACAGATGTTGCTTCATATCCCAACGCTTTGGATCCAGGATCAAATTGGTACAAATTGAATGCTTTTGAAAACCATAATCAATCTTTATGCACACTTTCCTATCTTTTGTCTACGATGAAAAGCAAACCATTTATTCTCTGGCCCTGTTTACAGCATATGTAAGTGTAATTTATTTGAATGTTATACCATGTAATTCCTTAACATCAAACAAATCTACCATATTGTTGGCAGCATTCATGTTGCAGGTGGAAGAGAGGAGGAGGAGGGCCATGATAAAGACATGCAACTGCCCCCGACTTCTCTTCATTCTCTTAGGAGGAAGATGTACAGTGCAATTCTATACATGTCACTGAATTCAAGGGGCCCTGCTTCCAGTTAGAGACGGGGGAGAAATTCTGTTTGGTTCACTACCTAATTCACACTTTCTGGAATACTACACAGCTATCCTTCGCAATTCACACTCCTCCAAATTTTGCAGTGCATTTTTCCAGGCAAAAAGAGCATTTATTATGGGAAATGGTGCATTAAAATGCAAGTAAATAGTGAAAAGAACATGCAAATATCCATTTTATAATGGGAAATGGCATGCAAATGTTTGTATATTAGGAAAAAATGCTGATGAATTTTCATTAGGACTTAAAAAAAAAAAGCAAAGGAGAACTAAACTTAAAGATTGGAAAAATGAGACATTGAGAGAGAGGTCCATCAGTACTCCCAGGTAAGTGAGTTTAGGACGGAAGCTTCAGTGAATGATCAGCATGGGCTGCATTTCTTGGAAAATGTGTTGTTATGGAACAGAGAATCTATTTAGAAAACAAACTATTTCCTCTTTCTTTGTTTTGTTCATTGGGAATGTTTCTTCTGGGCCCAGGCCTTCTGGGTGAGTGTAGAAAAATCAGCAGCAAAGGCCAAATTGGAAATAATGAGCAGGAGGGCTATAGCTTATTTAGTGTTCTTTGTTTGTTTTTCATTGCTATTAATGTAGTTTTATATGTAATTTGTCCTGCACTTAGCCACAGCTGAGAGATGCATCATACTTACTACATGTTCTCTTCCTGTCATTGTTACCACTATCAGTAACATTTATTATTTATAAACCACTTCAAAGTTTTAGGCACTATAAAAAAAACAAACAACTAAGACACGTCCTGTTTGCAAGCTTATAGACTAATGAGAAAACACCCAGTCAACCCCCCCCCCAAAAAAAAATAACTTGAAATGGGCTGATAATTTTTTGTAAGGGACCCCATTTATTATGCAGCTCAACTCGGCTTTCTCTCAAGACCCAAGCAAATTATTAATTAATCAATGAATCAAATTATAATATCCCCTAGGAGCCCAGGGTGGCCAAAGCAAAGCAAAGGGCTCCCTGTCCTGTGAGGATAGCAACTGACTCCTCCCCCTAGTGTGCACACCAACTCTTCAATTCCATGTGCTTTTGCCTTGATTTGCACATGGAAATCACGAGTTCAGGTGCAGTACAGAAGACCTTGGATGTGGCCTCTGTTACCGTTCATCCTACTGGAAGAGCCACTGCCTTATGTCTTGGCACCAGTGTCAACAATCTACAGAACTCAGTGGCAAAACACATTCTGGCAGAGGTGGCACATCTTGTCTTGCCACTTGAGGCAAAACAGGAAGTGCTGCCCGGCCCTTCAGCTTGCCTGCATTGCCCAGCCTGTTGCCTCCGCTGCCCATTTCAGGAGAGATTTCGGGTGAGATCTTGGCCAAAATTGAAATTGGCACCAATGCTGGCAGGGCACCACAGGGTGACATCTCAGGGGTTTCTGCTGCCTGAGGCAGTGGCCTCACCCTGTCTAATAGCTGTGCCGGCCCTGCTTCCTGGACTGGACCTACTCCAGATGGCAAATGGGGTTGCATCTGTCAATGTTTTTTCACTGGAAACTCCTCCCTGTTAAAGTACATGTCAAAGAGAAGAGTGAACCAGGTGTGAATCAGTGGGCTAATAATGTTGGTCATTTTAGTCAATGATCAGTTCAAAATAGGCTACTTGTGGGGAAAACAAGAGTTGCTGGCCAACACTCTATTATAATACCTTTGCCTGCTCAAGAAGTGTTCATTTCAGGAAAGATGCACCACATAAAAACGGACAGAAAAAACATCAAGCCAACCTTGAAATTGTGCTTGCTCGTAGAAATATCTCTGGTTATTTCTGGTTCAACTTCTGTGCCTTAGGAGGTTGGACTCATTGATGTCAAATGAATTCACAAGATAAAACTGAGGACTAAATAAATTTATATTGCCTGGAAATGTAGTCTAATCTGTTCTTACCTTTTTCAGTTATCCATTTGTATTTTTATGAAAACCAGGTAGGTGCAACTTGACAAAATAAATAACTATTTTCTTTCTTTTTAAAAACAACTAGTGTTTTGTTATTCAAGAATACAGTAAGCACAATCAGGGTCCCTATTTTTGGTTTTTGTTTTAAAGAGTTTAGTTCCTTTGTGGACTTTTTTTTACACTTTGTGGTTTTAATTGTTATATACCGTATATACTCGAGTATAAGCCGACCTTTTCAGCACATTTTTTATGCTGAAAAAGCCCCCCTCAGCTTATACCCGAGTGAGGCGGGCGGCGGCGGGACGAGCAGCCCAAAAGGAGCCCTTTCTCGCCGCTGGTCCCGCCGCCGCCCGCCTCCCGCCTGGGCAGGCACAGGAGTCGCAGTTGGGAGAGGCGCTGCACTACGCTGTGCCTCTCCCAACTGCTGCTCCTATGCCTGCTCTTGCGAGCTGCAGAGGCGGAGGGACGAGCGGCTCCTTCCTCCTCCACCACCTTTGCCGCTGTCGGCGGTGGTGGAACGAGCAGCCCGAAAGCAGCCCTTTTGGGCTGCTTGTTCTTCCTCTGCCGCCACCACCAGGTTTGTGGTGTGGCGAACGGGCTTATATTCGAGCCAATAAGTTTTCCCAGTTTTTTGTGCTAAAATTAGGTGCCTCGGCTTAAGTATACATGGTACTTGTGTGTCTTTTCACATTTGTATTTTAACATCTACATTTTTTAAAAAACAACAGCAACACAGCAACAAAAACAAATTTCTTACAGTATGTTCTCATTTTTACAATGAACTCTAAAATAAGTGGTGAACTTACAGAAGGAGTGAGTTTGAGCTCAGATCTCTCTCTGTCTCCTTGTTCAAAGAACTCACTTGTTACCAGTTCGGCAACCTAAAACAAGTAGCAAATAATTAGTTAGGATTTATATTATTTGTTAACAAATTTCCTGACTGAAACCCTGATTAACGAGCAGAAGAACACGCCCAATTTTAAATATATGGTCGCCTGCAGTCTTTGCTGACTCAGAGCTGAAGTATTTGAATACAGTGGTACTTTGGTTGACGAACAAATCGGCTCCCGGTTGCAACTGTTTCGGTTTGTGAACATTTTTCAGAAGCTGAACATCCGACACGGCTTCTGCTTGAGTGCAGGAAGCTCCTGCAGCCAACTGGAAGCTGTGCCTTGCTTTTCGAATGGTTTCAGGAGTCGAATGGACTTCCAGAACAGATTAAGTTTGAGAATCAAGGTACCACTGTAGTCTAAAAGCTACTCATCACTAACCAATAAGTACGAACAGAATAGGCACCCAAACAATTTTAAGCTTCTTGGGATTATATACCAGGTACAGAAGTTTTGGGTGGAACTGGCACACCCATGTACCAGGGAAATCTGGCTGTTAACTCTGACTTCTCTGCTTGTTGCTTCAACTCTGTACAGTTCTGATCCATTTAACTTCTGAAATACAGGTGTCACTTCTGTCTTCTGAACCACTTAACACTACAATTTGCATGGACTTAATGGATTGGAGCTAGCCTTCTTTAACTTCATTTGAAGAATGAGAATTTAAATAGGAATGCAAAAGTTGGCACTACTTACAAGTGCCACCCATTCTGCATTTGTAACAACCTGACTGTGTGGCAGCACCTGAACTTGGGAACTCCTTGCTCATTGAGATCAAGCAGGCACTTTCACTGTACTCTTTTTGGTGCCTGCTAAAAATGTTAAGACAAACCTACCCAGGTGCTTAGAAAATGTTAAGACAAACCTACCCAGGTGCTTAGAAAGTTGAGGCAATTTTAATCTGTTTTAGTATCTGAACTTTTGTAGGTTTTAAAGAATGGCTGTGGATTTCTTGATTTTATTTTATCTTTTTGTAAACCGCTTTGAGGTTTGTTTGTCTGTTTACAATCAAGCAGTGTATAAATTTTGTGGAATAAAATAAATAAATGGCACCAAGCTCAAACTGGACAAATAAATGTCGTTTTGAAAACATGTGTTGATAACCTGGCAGCGGCGGAATATAAGCTTAGCCACTGAACTCCAAACTAAGTGTTTCCTTTTTATACCACTGCCATGTGATGGTGCATGGAGTCACTTCAAAGATAAGCCCATAGCGAAACTTTTTTTTCCGGGGGGTGTGTGTGTTTTGGGGGAATCACAGCTCAGTGGGAAAGCACGTTTTTTCCATGCTAAAGTCCCCAGATTCAATCCCCAGCATCTTCAGGCAGAACTAGTTAAAATTGCTCTCTGAAATCCCGGAAAGCTGTTGCAGGCAATACTGAGGGTTGGTCTAGAGGTATAAGGCAGCTTCCAACGTTTCCATGCTGCCGCCAGACAGCTGCTTTGGAAGGATACTGAGACAAACCATAACACTGGTCTTGAAAGACCTACATTGGCTCCCAGTACGTTTCCGAGCACAATTCAAAGTGTTGGTGCTGACCTTTAAAGCCCTAAATGGTATTGGCCCAGTATACCTGAAGGAGCGTCTCCACCCCCATCATTCTGCCCGGACGCTGAGGTCCAGCGCTGAGGGCCTTCTGGTGGTTCCGTCACTGTGAGAAGCCAAGTTACAGGGAAACAGGCAGAGGGCCTTCTCGGTAGTGGCGCCTGCCCTGTGGAACACCCTCCCATCAGATGTCAAAGAGATAAACAACTATCTGACATTCAGAAGACATCTTAAGGTTCAGGGAAGTTTTTAATGTGTGACATCTTAGTGTATTTTTGGTCTTTGTGGAAGCTGCCCAGAGTGGCTGGAGAAACCCAGCCACATGGGCGGGGTACAAATAATATATTATTATTATTATTATTATTATTATTATTATTATTATTAGAAGGTCTGGCTCACATGGAGACCACGTGGCCCACAACAAGGTATCATTGTTCAAGGGAAGCACCATGCAGTGGTACTTGTAGATTTAAACTCCTTTTGCATGGCAGCCACATTGTGAGAAGTAACCTGTAAAACAGCTTCGTTTAAATAAAATAAATGTAGCCAGTATTTATTTATTTATATATATATATATCCTACTTCAGAGTCAGCTACATATATCTTGGTTGTACATGAACATCTAATTATAAGAAGAGATTAAGAATGTTTCGACACTTTTGTAATGTTTTATCTACTTCATTGATTTAATTTGCCTTCAGAAAGGGTTAGGTTATAAATCTAATTGAAATAAAGCTAAGGATACATATGAGTAACTTCTGGAAATATGCAGTGTTCTTCTGCAAAGTTAATCCTAATTGGATTTTCAGGTTGTGTTTCTACAGCAATATGCTTTTAAAGCAACAAAAAACAAAACCCAAATGCAGTATCATTTTACAAAAAAATAATAACCCAAGGATGCAGACAGCAAGGGACGCTGGTATAAACAGGCCCCTTGGCTATCGATGTTCTCTCTGTTGCTAATGTGTGACTACACAACTGCACACTATGTGTTGAAAATTGTACTGGAGATCATATACTATCTGAAATGACAAGTAGCATAATTTAATGGTTTTCTAGCTTATACGATCAGTACTATCCGAAGCCATCATCCTAGGCAGAACACATTGCCTAATGGTCAGCATTCAGGTTCTTCCCCCTTCCCAGGTGTCCCCCCCCCCTTTTTTCCAACATGTGGGCTGAGTACATACACCATACATTTAAACCACATTTCTGGAAACTGTGGTTTATCCCTTAGGTAAAGGGACCCCTGACTGTTAGGTCCAGTCGCGAACGACTCTGGGGTTGCGGTGCTCATCTCACTTTATTGGCTGAGGGAGCCGGCATACAGCTTCCGGGTCATGTGGCCAGCATGACTAAGCCACTTCTGGCAAACCAGAGCAGCACACGGAAACGCCATTTACCTTCCCGCCGGAGCGGGATGAGCACCTATTTATCTACTTGCACTTCGACGTGCTTTTGAACTGCTAGGTGGGCAGGAGCTGGGACCGAACAATGGGAGCTCACCCTGTCGCGGGGATCCGAACCGCCCTAGGCTCTGTGGTTTAGACCACAGCGCCACCCGCGTCCCTCTAGTTTATCCCTTACAGAGCTACAATTCCCAGCACAAACTACAGTTCTCAGGATTTTCAGGGTGCTTTGAATGTATAACATGTATGGAGTTAAATCTGTTTATAAGAATGCCAACGTTAATGCAAAAGGAAATACAGTAAATACAATCCTGGAAAATGGGTATTTAAAAATGGGTTCTTTTTCAAAGACATTGGGTATTATTCAATTAAGTTTTACTAATAATCAATGAACTGAAATTAATGCACATGACTACAGTAAGTTAGGTCAATTAATTGCAGTGGGTGTACTCTGAGTTAAATGTCACTCAGTGCTATATTCTGGAGAGAGAGAACACGACACACCTGGGCAGATATCTCCTCTGTGATATCAACCATTTGACATTGTTATCAATTAGCTATATATCAATGAGGATTTTAGATGGCATGGATTAAATTACAAGTCTCTTTTAGAGTTGGAAGCTAATCAAATTATAAAGAGGAGTGAGGGGATGCCCTGCAAATGAATACATGGAACCTTTTACAAACGTTTGCTCAGGCCCAAATGTTCATTTTAAATCTATTTTTATATTTAAAAATATAAAAAAGATTTCCAACTGTGTGTAAAGCTTTCTAGGTATCTATTCCCCCAAACAGTCCACACTTTTGAAGATCTCCAATGATCCATACTTAGCATTTTGCCTTCAACATTTTGTGGTAAGAAGGTGGTTCAGGATCTGTTGAACAAAATAGGAAGACGTTCACTCTTACATTCCTGTGATTTTATATGATGGAATCAGAGGTGTTCTTCAGACACCTTAGACTCAGTGCTATCAAATAAACATGAACAACGAAAGCATTGGGCAACAGAACCATGCCCAGCAGAAAATCTGTGTTATTTTAAAACACAGCAACACTGCTGCAAATTGATTGCATATTTGGCCCCTTCTATGTCAGGTTCCTGGGAAAACAGTTGCATCAGTACCTCCTCTTCCTTGCCCTGCTATTAATCATGACTTGCCTGTCTTGAAATCTCCCACGGTTTGGTCGCAGCTCCAAGGTCACAGGCTGTCATTAGCATTGATCTGAAAAACAGAAATGAACAATACAAGCTGAACAAACCTTTTGTTGCTTTCCTAAACAAATGCGCCTCAGCTACATAACTTGTTTTAAACAGTCAGAATTAGCAACTTCTTCCCTTAGAGAAGGGACGGCACAGCTCTGAATCTCAACAGTCAGCACCGTTTTTAATGCCATTAGATATAGCAGAGCTAATGCATTATAGATCATCAGATAATGAATTTTCAATGCTATCCATTGAGTGCTACAAAAGAAACATGTATCACCACGGACTAACTACTAATTTTGCTGCACTTTGACTAATAAAGTAATATTTATAATATACAGGGCAGCTGGGGTTCTGCCATGATGTAAGAAAAGGAGTTATTACACAATAAATACAGATTGGGCTAATCTATTTGCCTACTTATAAGTGACTACTGTGGTAAGAGAAAAGCTATAACCATGAGAGGCATTCCAGACACTGTTTAAGCAGTTTCTACGGTTCATCTGCAATAAAAACCCCAAGATTTACAGTAAGGACTACACTGTTTCACTGTAGTTTAATACCTGGCTACAATTATGTTTTATAAGTGTTGGGAGAAAGAAACTATTCAGCTGGAGAAAGCATTTATGTACAGTACATGATGCAGATAAAACTATGAGGAAGCTCAGATGAAGAACAAGGACAGTGGAAATAAAAGAAGTGGCATATATACTGCCCCGGCTCTAAAATTGGGAATGAGTGAAATGATATGGAAAAACAGGAAATGACCCATGCCTCCGCTAAAACACAAGGATCATTCCCATCACATGAATAGCCCCATTCATAAACGGCATGTGTGCATACAGGAGAAAGCTCGCGGGATGTTTCTTTGCTCCTTCACAAAAGTTTCTCGGTGGATGTAGAGGTTGTGGTGAACTGTGCAAGGACGCCCTTGTCAGTGGTGGGTCTGATGGGGCAGATGTAGGGAGGAGAGATGTGTGCATGGTGGGGGGGCATGTGTGTGCACCAGGCATTGTGGGTAGCACAAGACCTGCCTGACACAACAGCTACATAACACCACTGGAGAATATCAGGGCTGTCCTTTCAGCTATACAGTGGTACTTCTGGTTGCGGATGGGATCCATTCCAGAGCTAGGGTCAGATCCCGAGGTTTCCGCAACTGGAGGGACCGCTTCTGCACATGCGCATGTGGTGATGGAGCGCTTCTGCGCATGTGGCAAAACCCAGAAAAATACTTTTGCCGCATACGTATCCTGAAGGATAGGATACATAACTGGAGGTAAATGTTAAGTTGAGGTACCACTGTACAAAGGGCTTGAGACACAGAGAGAGGGGGGGGGATGAAAGAGAAAATGGGTGGTCCACTCGCTGATGCCCCTGGCAGTGTTCATTTCTGGCTTCATCCCTTCCCAGTACCCCGGAGCGAATGGAATCCTCTACTTAAAAAACCCAGGTTGCCCACCTGCAGCTTAGCTAAATGTTAATTGCTAATACCTGTAACAAAAGAGCTGCTTTGAATGGCAGCAATTTTGGGCAACAACTAGATGGGCACGGAAGGAATGCTTAACTCATCTGCCTCCCACCCCCCTTTTTACTGCAGCTCCCCACCTATGCCACTGCCCCCCCCCCATGGAGTGCAGCTTTGTGAAGGTAAAGAATGTGTCTAGCTAGAATGCTATGGGGGTGGAATGAGAGGGAACCACAGCAGAAAAACAAGGGGTGGGAAAAGATTAAAGTGCCCACTCTACTCTGCTGCTGGAAAGGGGCAAATCGGCAAATCCTGGTTTCTCTCAGTTTTTCATTTTTCCAATCTTCATTTTAACACCATTTTGATATTTTTTTTTAAGTCTTCATGACTTTACCAGCATTTTAGTGAGAATTTACCTTAATAAAATGTTTTAATGTAACTTTCCCTAAGATAATGCAGTTTTGCAATGCCATTTTCCCATACATAACACATTTTAATGTATTATTTTCACTGATATATGCATTTATGGACACTTAACTTAGCATATGAATTTTAGCACACATTACTTGGGCTGCAGAACTGTGTTGCAAAATTCACCGAAGTGCGAATTTTCAAGGATAGCTGTGATTTGGGTTGCATATTGCTTCAAGACGTACACATTTCTGTAAATGTCTCTTTAAAGGTGAAATGAAATGAATTTCTCCTGCTGCTACTCAACTTAAAATGCTGTCACCCTGTAGCAGCTTTTCTGCAACAAAAATGGACATAGAACACCATCGCAGGCAGACCCTAGTTTGATTTCCAAGAGCTTGTTAATGTTAAGCTGCTATATGGTATACATATTTGTAATGTTCTTCCCAGGGTAAGTCTGTTGTGTGACATAGTCATTCTGTGGGCTGAGGAATGCATCATATTTACCAGGGTGAATCATTCTGCAACGGACAGTAAATAGCTGGATTTTCCTTGACTTTCGAATGGGAGAAACCAAACAGCATGCAAGGTAAGTGGCAGACCTCCCCTGCTCCAGCTAAGGATCTTATAAACGTGAGAGCGGTGTGTGAGAGGGAACAATAGAAGCAGGTTTTGCTACAGTGACGACAGATAAATTGCAGCCTGAGAAAGATGGAGAGTAAGTATGCTTCAAGCTGAAAAAAGAAGAAGGAACTGTGGTTGTCGGTTTCCTTACTGGGCATCTGACACAAGGCAGTAGATTTGCTGCTTTTAGGGTTGCTATGCTTTCTGCCGCTACCTATATCCGATTTGTATATTCGTAAATAAACCCAAATATTACAAAAATGTCACAAGCCTGCTGTCATCTATCCTTCCAAAGGAAACTAAAGCTGGATAGGCACAGTCCCCAGAAAATCTAATCACTCAGAGGAGGAAAGCAGAACAGTACTTGTACAAAAATTGTGTACCACAGTAATCATGGAAATCATAGTAAGAGTCTCCACACTCTTGCTCAGGGCTGCTAGGGACATCTGGCAGAGGTTAAAGACTCAGTGTGATGACAGCAATCTATATGGTGATTTAAGCATTACATCCAGGCGAGGGATCGCTAGTCTTGGAGAGACCCTTTTGGTCAATAGCTGTGCAGATCCCAAGCCAGGAAGCCGTGTTGGTGGCCACTCTAAACAGCGTCGCTGGCTAGCTCTGAACTTCCAGATGCCTGCAAAGAATATGGTCCTCTGTTGCTGCGGATAGTCTAGTTTCCCACAACAATCTTGTTAAACAAATGTGCTGCATACCCAACCCAGAGGCCTCACTTACCGAAATATCTCCCGCTGGCTCTTAACATTCCAGTTGTAGTCACCTTTGTTGACAAGTTCAAAAAACTCAGTCCTCCTCCTACAACAAAATGTATCAGTGGAAGGAAACAAGAACATTTATAAGATGTTGTTGTAATGCTTTCAATGGAATTTTGTGTGAGAACATTGTGCTTCCTGAACCAGTAAGGTTCTTCAGAAACCACTGAATTGGCCCTTTTTTCTTACTCCCATCAGTGCAGGTAGCAAAAGACCTGGGGAAAAGCTTTCTTCTGCTCCAGCATAGTAAAAAAATTGTACAGTCATACAGCTTAGTTCTCGAACGTTTTGGCTCCCAAATGCCGCAAACCTGGAAGTGACTGTTCCGGTTTGCGAACTATTTTTGGAAGCCGGTCATCCAATGGGGCTTCCGATTGGCTGCAGAAGCTTCTTGCAGCAAATCATAAGCCGCGCTTTGGTTTCCAAACGTTTTGGAAGTCAAACTGACTTCTGGAACAGATTCTGTTCAACTTCCAACGTACAACTGTAGTTGCAGGATGAGTTCTTACAGCAGTTCATCAATTTCATAGTCTCCTGATTGTACACTAGCAGCAAGGATATAATTATGGAACATTATTACTCTGAGGAATGAAGTAAATTTAATAAATGTTCATGTTTTAGAAATATATGAAGTTGCCCTACTTGCCAAAGTGATATAATCTTCCTTGGCCCTTAGTCAAGTGCTATACGATCAGAGACAATCAGAGCCCTGCCCAGCTATAAATCTCACTGAATGGTGTTGGGCCAGTCATTATCTCTCAACCTAACCTCCCCACAGGGTTGATGAGGAAAAAACAAATAAGTATATAATTATGAAAATTCTTGGCATGTGACTTTTTCACACCAAAGTGCCTTAAAACATTCGGTGGCAGGTTTTGTAACTGTTTTTATAATTTTTGTCTAGGAAAACCAATCTCTAATGCAGAGATTTTATATTTCCATGAAGAAACACAAACTTTGAGTGAATATATTTTTATTATACAAACAATGCCTAGAGAAACCCAAATGCAGAGACTTTCCTATGAAATGCAATGAGAATATCAGATTGATGGGAAAAAAGTCAGTTCAGAATAGAGCTATATAACCAAAAGCAGCCAAGAGGGTATTAAAAGTAATTTAAACTTTGGAAGAAGATATGTAGCTTGCAATGTAAATCCTCTGCATTATTTGATGCGAATTCTGGAGCTTGCATTGAGACTCACCACACAATACAGAGGATTCGCATGGTAAATATTACATGTTGCAGCCATTACATGTATTCTTGGAAGCCTTGACATTGGGGCAGTATCATATAAACCAGCTCTCAGGCTTCCTCAGCTAAAGGCAGATGACCTGAGAAGCACAAGGAAAGTTTGCTTATTTAGTTTCTTGCATTTTTATGTCTCACCTTTGTTCCATCATGGAACCCAAGGCAGACACCCATTCAAGGGTTAATCCAAACATGCTTAGCTTTGGGGTAGCCTCATGTACCTTCCAACCATAACCTGGGACCAGTTCTATCATAGTGACTGGCATCAACGGAATGACTTTGGGACATCACAATGGGTTAAGCCATGTAACTTACTGAAAGACAGTATACAGACAGGATCTGAAATCTTGATATTCCATTAACTGTGCTTGACATAGGGTCTTTTCACGTTTGGAATAGTTTGGCTGCCACTATCCCATGCTGCTCACAATAATGACTACAATTTCCACCCTTAAGTCTATAATGGTGGTTATATATACCAAAATGGGGTTGGTGCTACCAGTATGGTCCATTACAAAAAGCAAATGACCTTCTAAGGTCAATAATTAAAAGGAGACAAAAGAACAATCTGTGGTTTTTTTTAAAAATGATTGAACTTTTGTTTATTTAATATAGTCTGCTAATGAAGACTCAAGTAATATTTTTTTCCCCTTGCACGTTTTGCTTTGTACATCCTATCAAAAGTTCATCCTGTTCATTTCTCTCATGCAGATTCATGGCATGATGGTCTAACAGCCCCTCTGGGAACGAGTACTGCAGTGATGACAATTTTAACAGCCCAGACTAGCTGGGCACATAGGCTTTAAATCAATCTTATCCGTAGCTGTTCCCATGCAACGCCGCATTGCGTCAGCGCTGCACAAGGTGTTTTTGAGAGTGGCTCCTTGTTTTATTTAACTAAGAAGAAGAAGAAGGCTGCAACTTAAAACACATTTTTCTCCTTCCTGAGAAAACAAGTAACACATTTGAAAATCCAATTTCCCTCCTTGTTCAGAATCCCTTGAGCAATGTGTAACAAATTAAAAGAGTAAATAAGATCTTCAGCTGCGATCAAAACATGACCTTCCTGCACCCATCTTAAACAACTCGTTTTTTAACATCATAAAGGTAAGACAGGTTTCACAAGCATTAGCTAGGAGTGTGGCAGAACACTTGATGCCTTTGTAGCACCTTTCTTGCGCCCGAATGTCAAAGAACCGAATGAAGAAAACCATCAAAGGGGGATTTTAGTATTGCGGTAGCTGGGCTCCTGAATTAGATGCACCACTCACCGCCGGCCACATCCAGATTTATTCATTTCAACCATTTATATACTGCTCGACACCTTAGTCTCCAAGCAGTGCACAGTAAGGTTAAAAAGATAACACTAAAGTTAAAATCAGTTAAAATGAAACTTACTTGAAAATGCCTGCTGAAATAAATAAATTATTATTATTATTATTATTATTATTATTATTATTAGCTCTTCACTAGGTGCCAGAAGTTCAACAGATCATCCTGCTTCCCACAGCGAGTGACCACCAAGCAGATGCCTCCAGAAAGCCCACAAACAGGGTTTGTAGGGAAATTACCCTTTGCCACTATCGGCTCTCTAGGAGCTGATAATCAGCGCCACGGCGTCTCTGAATCAGTGTTAGAAACTCAGATCTATTAAGCACGGCACCAAACGGCTCCTTGAACCAGGGTTACAGTCACCAAAACAAAATGCCTAGCTGCCATTTTTGGGCCAGGTGACTCAAAAGTCACATTTTTCAATACCACTTTTTGGTTCCTGAAATTCATTCCAATTGTGCAGATAAAAATATATAACGGATAGAATTCTACAGGATGTGTTGCTAGTGTGTGAAAACAGTCAAGATCCAAGGATCCCCAAGGGACGGACCTCCAGATGGTGGAGAAGGCAGGTGCCATCCTGGCACCTAGGCACCTTCACTTGGTCGCAAGTGGCCAACAGCCAGGTGCAAAATGCACCTGGAGAATTTTTGAACGCTGCTCTGAATATGGGGGATTCGTTTAGCTGACGTGCCTAATAGCTTACCGATATACCTGTCCTTGAATTTGTCTAATACCGCCTTTTTAAAGTCATCTAAACTTGTGGCCATCACTAAGCCTGATTTACACCACATGAACATCACCTTGCAGCCCCCAGCTACAGCTGCTAGTTCTGTTTCTTTTCTTGTGTCTTTTAACTACATGCACAGCAGGCCAAAGTTCAGCAGCTGAACGTTTTCTCAGCAAGGAGATATTGAACTGGGAAAAGCTTCACCCAGGCCCAGTATCAGTATGTAACATCCTTGAACAACTGCTGGGGCTGTGGTAATCCACTGCTGACATCTGCCCTGTGCCCTCCCTTACATTTTTCTGCTGGCAGGAAGGTCTGCAATTGGTGCCAGATACCACTATTTGCATTCCCCACAATGCCCCTCACACAGCATGGTGCTGCCTTGAGCTGATTTAGCTTCTGCCATTTTTACTGCTACCAACATCCTCAGACCTGAAACTACCAAATATAAATATACAACAGCACCACAATTTCCCCCCAAAACAAAAAACCAGTCATCAAGCCTGCTAGCAACTGAATCTGTTAACTGTTATCTGTTGAAAAAGTAGATGTCAGGAGATATGCAAGTTCTGTGGTATTTGATCTGTGGTGGCAGTTTCACCCATACATTGCATGAGGGGCATGTAGGTCTTGCCCCCAAAGCAACATGCCTACTAAGGGTACTTTGTTGTCTACCTACAGGAGCGTAAGACTCACTTTTATGTTTGAACAAAATCACATCCAGTGAGACCACGCATTCTTCTGATCCAGGGATGTGACTCTGTTCAAACACATTGGCCGATATCCAACCTGAGTCACACCTGCAGTGCAACCAAGTAACTTATACCCATTCATTTTAGTGGATCTACTCTGCCTATGACTTAGCTGGATATGACCCACTGATGCCAATCTACAAATTCAGATTTTAAAAATCCTGTGGGATTGGTTCCATTCTTAGAGTAGACCTACTGAAATCAGTGGGACTTAACTTGAGTAATGGTTAACTTGGGTCCCATTTATTTCAGTGGGTACACTCTAAACATGCATTACAGCTTTTATGGAGCTGTGCAACTTCATTACAGAGATGGTAAGTTACAAGCTTAGAAGATCCCCATTTAAAAAAGCAAAAATCAAACCCACATGAAAAAGAGAAAGAAGAAAACCTAGCTCCCACTAATGCAATTCTTCCATAAACAATGAAGTAACAATGAAGTGGTTTTGTTTTAACTTTATAAATTAAGTATATTGTACATTTAAACAACAGAAAACAGTTGCACATAACATACTGAAAACTTTCAGAAGACTAAAATGCACAAGCGCTAGAGTAAATACCTCAAATGATAATTAAATAGTAACTGCTGGTAATATGTGCCACATGCCCTCACTGGTATTTAAAAGGTCGTTAGGGACTGTAGCTCTTTCGGATTTCCATTTGTCAAATTCAGAAAATGCCAATACCTACTCAAAATAGAGAGTGAGGTCTGTTGCCAATATTGACTTCTTCAGAAGCTGCATAAGGTCACTGTAATCCTTGGAGGACAAGTTAGCAAAGATGTTGTGACCCTATAATGAAAGAGATAGCAAAGCTAAATAGCTTAGAATCAATAGACTGTTTTTGAAAGGTTTTCCAATAGCTCTGCAATGTGTGTCATTATTACAGCAAATCTCTCTTTTTATTATGCATACTGAAATCATGACAAAAATATTTTCATCGGCCACTTCAATTAAGATGTTTTCCCAGATCTTTCTGCTAGACTGAAATTATGGGCAATTAAAAAAAAGGATTATGCACGTAAATGTAATATATGTAACTGATGAACTACATACCTCCTTTCCCCCTTTTTCTTTTTGCAAATGCCTTTGGGACTATACTTTAGAGAGGTCTACAGGCAACAAAAGATTGCTGTTAGGCTATTGGCCCAATGCTAAAGATGTGTACATAATTTCCAGTGGTTTCAGTGGATCTTAGTTTTCCCTCTTGAGTACGCTAGGAATTACAGTGCACATTTATTTCTAGGTTATTCTTCCCCTTTCTGAGGTATATGCGTGTACTTCTCTTTGCAGGCTTGCAGTTTATGTGTGAAAAGAACAGCCCAGAAATAAACATCTGGCTGTCTGCCTCAGCTTACCTATTAAAAGAAACAACTTGTGAATAAGAGCCCTAGCTTGCCAATTCATGGAACATTGTGGGAAAGTTAGCAATACTTCAATGGGCTACCAAGTATATGGAGAAACCAGGGCTCTCAAAACCAAAGGCAATGTCACCCCCCCCCCCCCGAAAGGTGACACAAAGCACAAGGAAACCTGAAATCAAGGCACACATTGGTTTCGCACCCAGTTCTTTCTGCAAAACGAATGTAAATGCACATGGGGAGTATTACTATTTATTTTAAAAAATCTTTTTAGGATGGACCTGCTTGCTACTGCCAGGATGTCCTGCGATTTACCAGTAAACGCAGAATGGTCAAACACTGGCCCAGTTCGCACATATTTCTAAGCCACAGTTAACGTTCACCATACTAGTAAACCACAGTTAATGCTGGCACATATGGCAAATCACTTAAATATTGGTTCATTTCATCCCTCTAATAGGGGAACCATTCTCCATTTGTGGATTTTGGGCAATGATGGTGGCTACTTAACCAATGTCAAAGGAGGAGGATCAGGGTTCGGACATAACATTAAGCTATGGTTAATGTAAATGGCAGGAAAATGATTGTGAAATGCTATTTTTTGGACAAGGCATTTGATGCTAATACTACATACTCTTTTTTTTTTAATTACTGGATACACAGGGGTGAGCTACACCAAAATTCAGTACAGAGAAATATACATGTCTGATAAGATCTGTACGGGATCTTACAGATACCCCACTGTTGAGTGCAATCTATTGTGTGGCAACTCAGGACAGGGCCTTCTCTGTGGTGGCATCCCAGTTGTACAATTCCCTTCCTCAGAGGTATAACAGGAACTATCGGGTCACATCCACCATACATTTAAAGCACCAAGTTCTGGGAATTGTGGTTTACCCACTATAGAGCTACAATTCTCAGGACACTTAACGAACTACAGTTTCCAAGAGTCTTTGGAGGAAATCAATGTGTTTTAAATGTAAGTATGTATGTGATATTTATTAGCTCTTTGTACTGGTTGAGGGAGGTTGATCTGTTAAGGCCAGCTGTAATGGATGGGATGCTTGTTGTCTTTATAATATAGTTTGATTTCAACTTGGTTTTAAATTGTTATATTGCATTTTCTAGCTTTAATGTACAGGTGTTTATGTTTGTAAGCCACCCAGGGACAATATTTGATGAACGGTGGTTAAAAAAAGAATAAATAAATGCATTATTTATGCAAAGTACATTAAGCACCTGAGCAGATCAATCCTGGGCATGTTTACTCAGAATTAGGTCCCATTGTGTTTGATGGAGCTTGATTAAAGATAAGTGTGTATATAGGATTATAGCCTTAGTAATTGCGAATTAGAGTAAGACAATATGCTTTTTTTAGTTTGCATATGTTTACTATTATCAAGATCAGGTTTTCAACATATTTGGATTTGGCAAGAAGCAGTGTTAACTGAAGCAAACAGAAAAAGCAAGAGAACGTAAGAGCTGGGACCCAGAATAAAATTAAGAATTTGGCGCATGTGAAGGCTTGTACAAACTTACCGTGCTTCTCACCCTTACCAGACTCAACAGGGAGACCTCATACTGTGTCAGAAAATGTTTCTAAGCCCCCAAATCTCAAGAGTGGTTCAGTGGCCAATGCAGAAGGGCAGGCTCTCAACAGAAAGAAGGAACTTGGAAGTCCCAATATATTTATAGAACATTTGGGGCATGACTCTTTGGATCAAGACCAAGGGTATATAAAGATTGGAACCAGCTCAAAAGTTATGGCCATCATAAACAGCTGCTAAGTGAAAGCATTATTTATTTCACACTTGGGTGTGTGTGTGGGGGGGGGGAAGCTTACAAAGAGAAACCACATCATTACCAACCTTTCTTTAGATAAAGCCAATTGATAGTTTAATCTGTAAAACCAACCTGTAAAATGTACATGAGACTGCATCATCCTTGGTATTTCTTTGCTGGTCTTAGCAGAAAAACCATTCACACAGAATTTAATTTTATTTTTACAGTGGTGCCTCGCAAGACGAAATTAATCCATTCCACGAATCTCTTCGTCTTGTGGTTTCTTCGTCTTGCGACGCACGGCTATTAGCGGCTTAGCGGCTATTAACGGCTTAGCGGCTTTAAGAAAAAGGAAACAAACTCACAAGAACTCGCAAGACGTTTCGTCTTGCAAAGCAAGCCCATAGGGAAATTCGTCTTGCGGAACGACTCAAAAAACAGAAAACTCTTTTGTCTAGCGAGTTTTTTGACTTGCGAGGTATTCGTCTTGCGGGGCACCACTGTACAGTGTCGTCTTTAAAAGCCTGCTTAGTGCTGATGAAGGAGGATGTTAGAGAGGAAAAACCTATCAATAGTTTACCACACACACACACACACACACACACACACACACAACAATAGTTTTGTATTTTCTGACTTGATGGGCTTATTTACTATGAATACCAACAAGGCTGTAGAAAGATTGTATCATAGACTTACTGCATTAATCAAGACAGAGGCAATGTTAGTCTATATTCTGGGGGGGAATGTATTTATGATGCAGAACATTTACTAGACTACTGTGGTTCTGATGGTGTAAACAACAAAAGTCAGAAACTTTTCAATCACATTCCAGGCTGTTTGGATTTGTTTAACTTTTTTTGACACAGGGAGCCAATGTTATACAGTATATTTAACAGTTTTATAGCCCACTTTTCAAGCAACAAAGCAGCTTACAAACTATGCATAAACACAAATACAATATAATTTAAAATTACACATGCCTTCTCACAAAACCCAATGACACATGTATCAAAGGAATCTGGAGTGGAACTCAGGATCCCTTTTCTACCAGTTTGCAAAGAAAGGGACAAGTAATAGATGCATTGAACTGATAAAAGAAAAGCAGGTTTATTTTAGATACTTATATTTACATAAGGAGAAGAGGTTGGGCATTCTGCTGGCTTTGTACCTCACTCTGAAGAATCATGACAGCGTGGTTAAAATGATGGTGCTCCAGAGTAGCAGAAGTCCCGTAGAGCTGAGCCAAGGCGGATCCAATCCTGGGGGGGAAATGCAACACACACAAAGGAGCCACACTGATTCTTTCCACATATCATCTCATCCAAACCCTGGCTCAGTGCGGGATCTGCAACTACAGCATCACGGGCTGATGGTTACTGAACTTCTGCCGAAATACCTCCAGCAAAGGAGAGAAACGCTACTCTGTTTTACCACTCATGAGTTCCTCTTTCCAAAAACCCCAGCCATGCTATAGCAAACGGTGAGAGAAGAGGGCATCCCGGCTGCGCCATGGTTTAAATTTCCCACAGCCACACCCCCTACCGGTGCTGATTGGACAGCGGGGCCACCCCTGGGCATGTCCCTGGCCAGCGCCAGCAAGAGGGGAGCGTCAATCTCCACACCCCGCCAGATCTCCGCAGGGTCCCTGGATGCCTGGCTGCAACACCACCCACTGGAAAAGGTGATCAGATTTCATACCAGGTTGTGTTTTGCTACAGGGGCAGTCAGCAAGACACTATGTCTATTTTAAGCCACTGTGCTGATCACCACCATCTTACCCAAAGCTAGCAGACAACAGCAAGGCCTGTTAGCCCAATCTAGGATCCTGTACTGAAAATGTTGGAATATAGGCTACAATTCTGATCTTTTGGTGAATGCTCCTCAGAGCAGTGGTTTTAAGGAGGAGCAAATACCCAGAGTCGTACACTTTGAAGGGGTGGGGCAAAACCTTGTAGAAAACCCTGCTTGCCTTCTCTCCTGCAGTCAGCCTGCCTTGTCTTTAACTCAGCAGCATTGCAAGTCCTTCCCTACAAGAAACACAAACTTTTCCCCACTTAAGCCAGATCCATCTGTATCATCAGTACACCAGAACTGCCAAGCCATTTTTATACACTTGCTCAGTTCACTTAGGACATGAGGAGTCAGCCGCCATTTTGTTTCAGTAAGAGAGGAAAGGAAAAGACCATCACAATTTCACAGGTATTGTCTCACAGTGAAATCTCTGCAAATTGGAAAAGTATTGTTCTTCAGTCTTTTCTGCTGGCTCTGACAAGAAGATGATGGAGGTGGCACCAGAAGATAACTCAGCTGTTTAACAGAATATCTGCTTAAGACAGGGAAAAGGTTGAAGCTCTTCCCCCCTGCCTCCTCAAATGCAAACTTCCTTGCCCAAAGAAAACTGCAGGCCGCAATCCTATACACACTTGTCTGAGAATCTTCCTTCATATAGTAGGACTTTTGAGAAAATATGCATGGGATTACACAATTTCCCCCCTCTCTTCTGATCAGTGGGTTTTATGGAAGAATTTCTCTCCTGTGTTGGTAACTTACTGTTGTTGCCAGCACAACAGTAAACACAGCAGCAAAAAAGGATTTGCATCACATAAACCCTTCTTTTTTCTTTAGCCAATCAAGATGGCACCACATCAATAACATTCAGGGTCAACAAAGAGAAAAGCTAAGGCAGTAAGAGAATCAGAGATAGGCAAGCAATGAAGGGTTTTAGAGAAATACACTGTTGTTGCACAAAAGAAATGGGGGAGGCAGTCCCTGATTCACAAGAACAATATGCAGACACTGGGCTGCCTCACACTGTGTCACAAGTGTCACCCCAATTTGTGTAGTATTAGCATTATTCTCACTGTACCTGTTGCTTCTAGTGATAGGCCATTTTAAAAGTTGAAATTGATTTTTAAAAATACATCTGCGCTCTTCTGTGTTCCAAAAACATCTAGTAGGGTTAGCTCTGGTTTCAGCTGAACGTAAGATTGGAAAAGACTTGGATTACAATTACAGTGATTTGATTGAGGGCCCTGCTCCCAGGAAGCCTCAAAAGAGTTCATTTCATTAAAAAGGGTAGTAGACAATTGACTCTTAAGTGATTAATCACTATACTCTTATTTATCAGTGAACTGGCTATCACCAATTCACCATATGTGCCTCCTACCATATCATCTTACAATTTTCTTTTGTGAGACACGGGGGTGCATTTGTTTACATAAGAGTATCACATATGGAGCTAATGGCTTGTTTCTTTTTTATGATTTATAGTCATGTTCTTACAGTGCTGTGTTGATGTACTGCATGAAGTAATATTCTCCACTCCAGTTACAATAAAAATTGACCACAATAAATGCATTATGAGACATTTATCCATACTTTCATTGCAGTTTCTTGTATAGAATTAAGTGACGTGTTATTATGCCTAACTTGCTTACAATCCTTTAAGGGGCCTCAAATGACTCTCTTGCCCATGACCCCCAAAACCCTAGGGTCACCTCGGAATGACTTTCCTAAAGTACCGTATTTTTTGCACCATAACACTCACTTTTTTCCTCCTAAAAAGTAACGGGAAATGTCTGTGCATGTTATGGAGGGAATGCCTACGGGTGGCATGCCTACAGATTTTCCTCCTCTAAAAACTACGTGCGTGTTATGGTCAGGTGCGTGTTATAGAGCGAAAAATACGGTAGCTCCTGTTTGATATACAATAGAAATGCTCTCTTGGACTACAGGTGCTTTATATACTCATTATAATAAATGAAGTTTTCTACATAAAGGAGAGATGTATACATGTAGGGCACATACATTAAAAGATGCACAAAATATACAGTCATAAATCATATATATCCACGCACACTTTTAGGGTGGATGCAGCAATTACCTTTGTTTTGTGTAAAGATACTATTAGTAATATGTAAGCAAAATTTGCAAAGGTGAGGCTAGACATACAAAAAGTCTAGTGCCAATTACAACTTCATTCTTAATGTAAGCAGCAGCATATAGTAACAAACATGCTACAGTGAACAAGAAAATAGAATGGCATGAAAATGTAGCACCATCAGCACCATGTATATCTACTCAAAAGTAACTTACACTGAATTCAATGGGGCTTACTCCCAGGTAAGCATGTACAGGACTGCAGCCTAACAGTGCAATCGGCGCATGTTTACTCTGAAGTAGAGATGGGGGAATATTTGGTTTGTCCGCATTTTAATGCAAACCTATTTAATTCACACTTCCTGAAGCAATGCACAAACTGAAACATAGCTGTCTCTTGAAATTCACATGTCTACAAATTTTGCAGTGCTGTTCTCCAACCAAGAAATATGGGCAAGCGTGTGTAAATTAGGGGATAGTGTGCATAAAAATGCACATTAGTGAAAACATTAAACGAAAGTGCATCATATTAAGGAAACTTGCTTGCAAAATGTGTTTATTAGTGAAAATTGTATAGAAATGTGTTTATTAGGAGAAATGGTGACGTATTTTCATTAGGACTTTAAAAAAAATTCACAAACGGATGTTAAAATACGTCAAACTGAACCTAACCTAACACTGGAAAAAGGAAAATCTGAGAGTAACTGAAATTTGCAGATGCATCCATTGCTACTTTGACTTAAGCCCAACTATATGCATGGAGCTTACTCCCTAGTAAGCACGTTTACGATTGCCTTCTAAAGTATGGGTACTACGATATCTGTATGTATGTGTATGTGTGTGTATATATATATATATATAGAGAGAGAGAGAGAGAGAGAGAAAGAAAGTGTGTGTGTATTGCACATAATTTAAAATACTAAGTTCAACCATTAAAGGGAAACTATGAAAAGTAATTAAAAAAGTGAGAATTGTTCAAAGGTGAAAAGCAATGGAATTGGTCTGTCACAATAGATTAATGCACGCCAGCATTTCACTTCTGGGATGCAGCCTTAAGTGAAAAGATGGGGTTTGTCCTGGTAGTGGTGGTTGTTTTCTAAAGAAATGAGTATAATGGATTATGCTAGGAAGGAATGGGCGGGGGGTAAGGAGTCTCCTAGGAGCTTATACTACAAAGCTGCCCCATACTGATATTTAATCACCATGGGGCAGCTGTATTGGGGTGGGGTGGGGTAGAATGACTGGGAATCATAATCCCCCAGAGAAAACCATGCTGGGATGCATTAACAGAGCAATTTCGGGAAGCTGTGATGCTGTTTTCAATCACATGCCTCTTGATCTTTCATCACACTCAACCCTGGCACTTAAAAATATTGTTAGACTTGGTTTTAGGAATGAGCGTATTACAATAAATTGTGGAAGTTACAAGTCCTACAGCTGAAGCACTTGACATGCTATGTCATGATGTGCCTTTTGTTTAAACTCTGTAGTGATTTCCACAGTATTATAGGAAGACTGTAAGCTCTCTAGACAAGCACAAGGGACAGCAAACAACGAACGATAGCCTTTGATTGATGGGTTGGTTTCCTCTTTAAGATACCTTTCTTCTTTTCTTTTGAAAAGGCAAATTGTGCATCATCCCCACAGAAAAAAGTGGGATAGGCTAAACAGGGTTTTGCTTTGCTTTTTTAAAGTCAAGTTGTCTGAGCAATGATTTATGAATCTATAATCTATCAGGGCATCTTGACAATTCAAAGGCCAGTTCACATGCAACTTTCTCCTTCACGTAGAAACACAAGAATGTACATCTTCACATATTTATTCTAGGCTCCAGCCACTTATGAAAAGGCTCTTAAGCCTGGCCGTAGGCTTGCCATATTTAGAAGAGCAAAAAAGAGGACACATTTGCCTACTTCTTTTAACTATGGATCACTATGATGACTCTACCCATTAAAAAAAGGATGTGTCCTGGAAAAAGAAGACATATGGCAACCCTAACTGGTTGCATTTAAACTAGCATTTCACTGTTGAGTAACAGGACTGGGGCAAGACTTTTGCTGCCTGAGAAAGAGAATCAAATGGTGCCTCCCAAATCAATGCACACAGTCCCCAAGGGTCATCCCACAAGCACCTCTTCCTCTCCCTGGCAGTAAAAGCACAATAATAATATTGTTATAGATTTATAGGTGCTAGAAAGTAATTAAGGTTTGTAGTGTCAAAGCTAATTTCATTGGAGGCAACAGCCAGTGTATTTAAGAGGCCTGTTTGCTGCTGTTAATCCCCTGGAACTAGCATATGCAAAGAGTTAATTAACTTAGGCAAACTTCCTGACTTGTGTATCAGCCACTACCTTTAATTCTAGGCCATCAACATGTGTAAAAGCTAATTTCCTTTGGGGTAATGTCCCATTAGCAGGTCAAAATCCAGTCATAGTAGCAAGCACCACAGAAAATGAGGAGGGGGGGAAATAAAATACTATTATCTATTTCTGGTTCCTCCTACAGCAACCGTTTGGGTGGAGGGTTATTTTAAAAACGCAGCACCTTTCCGGTTGCCTTACTATTTCCCATGGTTTAATAGAGCAGAACGTAAGCATGAGTTGGTTTGGCGGATTTACTTAAATTGTATCTCACCTTTCAATCCAGTAATAACCTTGGCTTATATAAAATACTGTGTCTAAGGTAGGGTAGGATCAAGCTACAACAACAGGCTAGTGAAAGGGCAGATACTGTACATGCAAGCCCTCACACTTACCCAGGCAAGTGATAGGTAATACAGTGGTACCTCAGGTTAAGTACTTAATTTGTTCCGGAGGTCTGTTCTTAACCTGAAACTGTTCTTAACCTGAGATACCACTTTAGCTAATGGGGCCTCCTGCTGCCGCTGCACCGCCGTTGCGCAATTTCTGCTCTCATCCTGAAGCAAAGTTCTTAACCTGAGGTATTATTTCTGAGTTAGTGGAGTCTGTAACCTGAAGCGTCTGTAACCCGAGGTACCACTGTACCAGCCACCCTTTCTCAACATGTTGTGCCCTGTGATGGTGGGAAACTACAGTGGTACCCGGGTTACAAACACCTCGGGTTATAAACACATCGGGTTACAGACTCCGCTAACCCAGATGTAGTACCTCGGGTTAAGAACTTTACCTCAGGATGAGAAAGGAAATCCGTGGCAGCAGCAGCGGGAGGCCCCATTAGTGAAAGCGCGCCTCAGGTTAAGAGCAGTTTCAGGTTAAGAACGGACCTCTGGAACAAATTAAGTTCGTAACCAGAGGTACCACTGTACAACATTTGTCTTGCTGGAGTTAAGTGCCTGGCCTGCTGTTGAGCTGGGGTGTGGGCAGCTGATTCAGCTCCAAGCGATCCACTGCTTTTGTGGATTGCCAGCTCACTATCCTACAAAATGGACCGTGGAGGACATAGCAAAAAACCTTCCGACCCATAAACTGGAGTAAGAGCTACAGAGATGTTACAAATAAGAAGCATCTCCCCCTGCGTTTTGTAGTGATATGTTCATATTAGCCCAGAAGGACCCCGTTTCTGAAAGCACCTGTTTCTGTTTTGAATGCAATCAGTTATGTTTCTTTTAATATTGCCTGAAAATCTGCATAGCTGCAAAACAGAATCCAGAAAGACAGATGGGGAATTTTCTAACACTCTCCATTTTGGCATACGCAGGTATGTAAATGAATGTGGTATTCCAAGAGTAGAACAACCAGATTCTGTGTCGTGGTTTTATACAAGGCAGAAATTTACATGGAGCAAGCCAAATCAACAGCATGATGCCAAAGTGATTTAAAGTTGTTGGGGTTTTTTTTTGGGGGGGGGGGAAGAATAGGAAATTATTTGGGTGAATAGTCTCTCTTAAAGGCAAGCATAAAAATACTCTGCTGTGCAAGGCAACTTAAAATCAATGCTTTCTTCTGCATTCTTCTTCTAATACATGTAAGGAAAACAAAGAATTAAGAAAGAAGTAACATACTTTGCTTGAAAGGCATTGTTTGTTCCTCTGTGGTCAAGGTCATGGCACAAACATCCCACAATCAACGCTAAAATTTCAATTTCTGTCAGAATCTCCTGAAATCCTGCTGTCTGAAAACAGGGAAAACAAATATTGATGATGTCAGTAACTTCAGTCATCCATGATGCCACTAAAAATTAAAACTGGTACGTAATAGGAAAACGTACAGAGATTGACTTCTTTATTTCTTAGACTATTTTATGCCCCCTTTCAGAGTTAAAACCTTTACAATGTAATTAAAATAAAATACATAAAATATGAGACAATTCATAAAAAATAAAAAGAATAAAACTAAACAAGCATTCAGACAAATATTCAAAGTCCCCCCCCCCCCGAGCTGAATCTGGGAACAGGCTTAGGAAGCAGGGCATAACTTCCCCACTTCAAAACTGTTTAGATACCCTTCTTGGCATATGTAAACAAAACTAGTCAGCTAAAACAACATTCATTTTCCCATTTTAAACTTTAAAGGTGCTTAACACAGGGCAAGAGCTAAAAGCACTTCTGAACTTTCATTTTAGAAAACAAGTAAGCACGCTGATAAACTTGAATTGCAACCATTTCTTTTTCTTGGATAAACAAGTTTGTTTTGATTCATTCATTTGTTTGCTTATTTATTTAAATTTTATCCGACGATCACAGGGCCATTCACAACATAAATGCTGTAGTCTACGTACTTTTCTGCAGTTGTTCTGTTCTGGAAAAAGTAATCTATATGTAAGATTTAACATAATTTCCATAAGAAAAAGAAAGCTGGAATAAGTAGGGTTTTAAAACCCGTTTTTAAAAAAACTGTATCAATATATATACCGATAGACAAAGAGTGCTACAGAAGTGGAACCACCACTGAGAAGGCCCTTTCTCTCTCTCGAATGCTTCCTTGTTACACCCAATTTACTGTTCTGAGCTTTGGAACCCATGAATGTGGATTTACAGTGCAAATAAAGCACCAGCCTTGCCTTTGCCAGTAATATACTTGCTCATACATCACAATATTGCCAAAGTGGAATTTAAAAAATAATAAATGCCTCCATTTCATCAGACACTGTGCTTTTCTGATGACATTGTAACCAGGAAGCCAGTTGGCCAAATTTACCAACTGGTCTCGCATCAGTAACTGGGCCATGAAGCAGGAAGCTTTCCATCTGGTGCGGTCATGTATTACACAGCTATCATGTTAAGAATGCCATAAGGGAAACAGAAAAGGAAAGGAGGCAGAATTAGCCATCTTCTATGCAGTATTTTGTTACTGCAATCTCCTTGCTGATCCTGTAAAAGTCTTTTATTTTCATTTTCTCATTTATACCACACCTATCTGGCTGGTTCTCCCCAACCGCTCTTGTACGAGGCTTCACTATGCAGAGATAGCTGGGTGTGGGATCAAGAAGGAACCTTCTTCACCGGTGCTGATGCAAGCCTCTCCCTCACCCTGGGTCTATGCTTTAAGACTGCAGGTTGTCCTTGCCTTTGGGTACCGGGAAGGCAGCAATGGTTGGTGCTGTTGCCCTGGAGGAGAACAGCCTCTTTGTGGTGCAGGAAGCAATGGTGTAGAAAGAGGACACCAAGCCCCCAAGAACTTTTCAAGCTTGCACCCCAGTCAGAGATGCAGTAACAAGCTTTCCTTTATTTTCGCTTCCCTCCCCACCCCTACCCTCAATGGTTACTGGGCAGATGTGAACCGTGATCCAAAATATCTGGAGGTCAGCAGGTTGGGGAAGGCTGATTTAGAGGCTTTTGTTGTCCTCAGTAGTGTAGCGTGGGCTGCCGGTGCCCAGGGCAAGTGTTGTGCCACCCTAGTGGACCGGGCAGCTGGGGTGAGGGTGCATGCAGAGGGGGAACTGAGCCCACCAACAGGCTCCTTGCCCACCACATCCACCCACCTGCCCACTAGACCAAACAGCCTGCCGCCGTGCCTCAGCTGCCAGGGCTCCATGCCTGTCGTGGGGGCGCCTGATTGCGCCCCCTCAAAAATGTGTGCCCGGGGCCACAGCCCCCCTGGCTCCCCCTCTGGTTGTCCTCAGTGCCCCATTCTATCCAACACATGGAACTGCATGTTTCTTCTCTACAGCTCTGTATAATGGGACTATGCCACATCTTTCGGTGCTAGTTTCCCCCAGTTAAACTATGTTTAGCTATATACATTATCCTGAGCTCCTTGGACAAAGGGTACGTTAAAAACATAGTAATGAATAAGTAGTGCTGACCTACTCTGCTAAGTTGGTGGAACATAACAGGTACGCTTGCAGCGCCAGCATAATGCAGCAAGCCATTGCAATATAATTTGATCCTTTTTTTCTTTTCTTTTTTAATCACCCTAATCCTTACTATCCAAAGCTCTATGTGCCACTAAATCAGCTCATAGGATCAGGCTATTATTTATTAATTTTTGCTTCCAGTACAGATTTTATTTGTAAAATAAATAAAATTGTGTGCAAACTGGACGTTTTGTGTCATAATTAAAGAAGGACATTGGCTAAAAGCAGACACAACTCTTAAAGAATAAATTCAGCTGTAGTTGATCAAAAAAGAAATCTTGTAATAAAGTAGGTAAAAATTATTACAAAAGCATCGTTTTCAGTGTATGCTGTGGGGGCAGGAAAATTATTTGCTTAGTAAGGCACTAGACAAGTGATTATGTTTCCCTTTGCTTTAAAAACTGAAACATGTAAAGGAAAATGCACAGTACAAGATGATAGGCGAGCAAAATTTATTTTCGCCAAAAAATAAATGACCTTAACTCACAAGTGCCAGAGTCTAAAGTGAGTTATGGAGGTCATTTTTTCATGTGAGGAAATTAATTGCATCGTACCTGGTCTGCTTTTATGTGCTTTGTTGTTAGCACACTGCATTTATGTATAATTATTTGCTATATTTATGAGTTGTGGAAAGAAAAATAAAATGTTGAAGAGTATCTGAAGAAATATGAGTGTAAAACAAAAACACACAAAAAAAATTGGGCTGATCTTGAGGTTGATCCTACAGTCAAAATTCCTTACTCAAACGAGTAGTCTCATTACAATCAATGAAAGCAGTCATGGGAGTTAAAATGATGGATGCGTAGGTTGCAGCACCAGGTCTACAGCTCTCAAAGGCCAAACCATACAGGGGTAACAGTATAAATCACGGAACGTATAAAAGGACTGCAGAGCTGTGAAGTTATTTTAAAACTTTAATGCTGCATTGCATAGCAGGACTCCCTGATGGAATGAGAACACTCACAGCCATACACAGCTTAGATTGAAACTGTGTTTTTGAAAACTGTGCGTTCCTCTTCACTCTTTGTAAATTGAGCGGTTCCCCCACTTTGGGTGCTAGAAAAGTATTAATAGTTCTGTTGATGCCATGTAACAGATTGGGCAATACATGTGGTATAAGTTGCCACAAATGTGGTATAAGTTGCCATGTGGTATAAGTTGCCACAAATTTAGCTTTAATAGCAGCAAACCATTGTGAACATTAAGGGTAACGTGCATGGGGAATTGAACCTCTTTCTCCCAATCAACATGGCTTGGTAATCCAAATCTAGGCAGCCCAGCACCATAAACCTAAATGAATTGCCAGTGTTTGAAGGAAGCCACCATTCTACGTGGTAGTAGGATCAGAGCCTCACAGCAAGGAGGAAGTTAAGCCAGGGATAAGAAACCTGTAGCCTTCTAGATGTCCCAACAGCCTCAGATTTCATTTTCTGCCAACCTAGCAGTCTGAAAGCATGCCAGTGCAAGTAGATAAATAGGTACTGCTGCAGCGGGAAGGTAAACAGTGTTTCCGTGTGCTCTGGCTTCCGTCATGGTCCTCCATATGCCAATAGCGGTTTAGTCATGCTGGCCACATGACCTGGAAAGCTGTCTGTAGTCAAACACTGGCCCCCTCGGCCTGAAAAGCGAGATGAGTGCCGCACCCCATAGTCACCTTTGAATGGACTTAACTGGATGGAGGTCATTTACCTTCTACCTTTACTTCAAAACACGGACATGCAGAATCCACTAATTAAAAATTTAAAAGCAACAAGAAATTATTAAAACCCTATATTTTATTTTTGGCCTAGGCCATGAGAAATAAGTTCTCATGATGGCACTCTGATTTTCCTTTCTTCAACTTAGTAACCTCCAATATAACCTGGAATTCCAGGCTCAGTGATGTATCTACAAGTGTCTTTGGAGTACAAACTTAAAAGATTCCATAGCAGTCCTACCAGAGCAGAAATTTAGTATATACATCATATAGATAAATACAAATTCAGTAGTGATGGCTTTAAATTTCTCCCTTGATCACAAGGTCTACTTATCATTATTTTCATTTAATCTTTGATTTACATACTGAATATATGTTCAGTTTCCAAAAATTGGAAGCAATATTGGAATCAATTGTAACTTTGCATAGTATTGGGCTATAAAACAGTACAGAGTTAGACTAGATCTCCCTCCTGGTCTTTCCAAGCAACATAATCTTTTATTTCTATAACATATCTTACTGAGATCAGTTTTCTATAAATGCTAAGACTTGGGGGTGCATTCAGACTTGGGGATTTTTTGTGTTAGTTTTCCTGGTTATAATGCTGGTGCTTCTGTCCTGGTTTCTAATGTTCTTTTTATGCTGCATTACCTGTTGTGTTACGGAACTGTGGCTTTGAGATCAAAGTATCTCCAAGTCACACAAAATTTCATTTACACCAGTGGGCATAGTGTGACACAACAGCAGACCTCATCGGACAGGTCACCACCGTTTGTGTGCAGGCGTGCTTCTGTTTCCCCTTGATTCCCCCATGAAACAGCAGGAAAGAACAGTATGCCAGAATACCACCCCAAATTACATCATGTGACTGGGGGCGACATGATCCATGAAAACTGTGGGGAAACTACGCTGCAAAACTCCCACAATTTTCCAGGTTAACAGGGTTGCAAACATTTATTTTCTGGAAGCAATTAACTTGGAAATGAGTGCAAAAGTTCAGTTAGAGTCCACTAGATTTCCAGGAGGGGCGTTTATGTTGTGTGAAAGATCACATCAAAAAAACACAAAAATTATCAGGGAAGGAAACTTGAGAGGAAACAGAATAAAGCACTGTCTGATTAGAGCCTAGGTTAGGTGCCCAGTATCATGTAATGTACTTAGTAGGAAGTAGGAAGAAGTATTAGTAGGAGGAAGTATTAATTCATTAAAAAGAAACACACATGCTTTTCTCCCTTGCTATCTATTATTCATTACCCTTCTGTCCCTCTGAACTTGACCACACTGACATCCCCAACATCTTTTTTAAACTTGTAAGATCCACGTTTAAGGATATATAAATAAATAAAAACCAAATAACGTGTCAGTGTGTTTACTGTAATAGCCAGTAATAAAAGTGCTGAACTGCAGCTCTTTAGCATAACCTCATTGACAGTATTATTATAAAAACTAAGATAATAATATATGTGTGCCCCCCCATTACCAGTAAGTTGTATAAGATTATTACGTTCCATAAGGAGCTATGTAATGCTTAGGAAGAAAAATGAGCAGAATGGCAAAATATGTGCTTATATTTCAAGTTCTCTTTACTTAAAGTGTCTATTGTTCTGGAGTTTACTTACATCATCACCACACGTAGGAACAATGTTAATGGAATGGCCATTTATGAGTACAAACTGCAAAGGGGAAAGTGATTCTTCTAGAAAAACATTACACGATGTGCTTATCAGTCACATATAAATTTATCCTTTGGCCTTTTACATTTGGTCTTGTACTTTTAAACTCAATGGTACAGTCAGAAATCTGATGCATACTCTGTATACTTTATGCGTAATTAAACATTCTGTTCAATTTAGGTTATTTTAACCGCAAACAACCAAATTGCTAGTCTTTCTTCAGGCTTTCAAAAGATTGATAATAGTTCCATGTAGTGGAATGTGGCAGGATCTGTTCCTCCCCTATGAACATTCATTAGAACATCAATAGAGGTTCTCCATGTGTATGGCTGTACATGGGGGGGGGGGCAGGGTTGAAGGGCTCTACAGATATTTCAATAAACATACATAGATTGGGGGAGTGGATCCTTCCGTTGAATTCTGGCCCAACAGCAGCTAAGGTCATTATCCCATTCTGAACACTTGAAAAAGCTTAGGTAGCATTAGAATGAATAATTCCGAACCCTTCTGGACAACATAATATTAGTCTCAATTTCACTTTTTAACATATCTTCAACTCTAAATGCTGACTAGCCAGAAGCGCAACTGTGCTAAGTCTGTTGAGAGAAAACATCAGGCCCATGCAGAGCTTTGTCTGAGGCCCAGGGTGGGAGTCTTTTTAGAATAAAGTTATAAACTAAAAGACAAAAAGAGAAGAAGCTGCCAGTCCCTGGTGGGGCCCCCTGTTTGGCTTAGCCCTCTGAAGCCCTGGGCAAGTGTACCCAACTTTCCCCCCGCCTCCAGCTGTTGCACGGGCCTGGAAAACACCAGAGAATCCTTAAAATCAATACACTTATCATTGCATGAGCATTTTGTAGGCAGAACCTACTTCATCAAGTGCATAAATGTGGACAGTAGAAGAGGGGTGTCAACGATGAGATTACAAGATAAAAGGAGCAGATCCAGTCACTTGAAGTGAAAGAATCCCACAGATGTAGAACAGCGCAGGGACATGCACCCTTGGTGTACCAGACAGAACTGCACAACGCTGCGTGCCACACAATGCTGTCGCTGTGACAGGCATAATACTTATGATTGGACTTGTCCGACGTTGTGTCATTGTACAGTGGTGCCTCGCAAGACAAAATTAATTCGTTCCGCAAGTTTTTTCTTCTTGCGAGCTTTTCGTCTTGCGAAGCACGGTTTCCCATAGGAATGCATTGAAAATCAATCAATGCGTTCCTATGGAGACCGTCCGGGGACAGAGGGGAAGCGTCGCGGGCCTTCCCCTCTGTCCCCGGACCTATTTTAAAGCAAGGGAAGGTGCAGCGGGGAGAATCGCTTCTCCCCGTTGCCGCCCCTTGGTTCAAAAGGGGTCCAGGGACAGAGGGGAAGGCACGCGCGCGCCTTCCCCTCTGTCCCCTCTTTTGAAGCAAGGGGCGGAGGGGAGAAGATTGCTTCTCCCCGTTGCCGCCCCTTGGTTCAAAAGGGGTCCGGGGACAGAGGGGAAGGCACGCGCGCGCCTTCCCCTCTGTCCCCTCTTTTGAAGCAAGGGGCGGAGGGGAGAAGATTGCTTCTCCCCGTTGCCGCCCCTTGGTTCAAAAGGGGTCCGGGGACAGAGGGGAAGGCACGCGCGCGCCTTCCCCTCTTTTGAAGCAAGGGGCGGAGGGGAGAAGATTGCTTCTCCCCGTTGCCGCCCCTTGGTTCAAAAGGGGTCCGAGGACAGAGGGGAAGGCGCGCGCGCGCCTTCCCCTCTGTCCCCGGAGATTGCGGGGCTGGCATCGGGGAGAAGCGATCTTCTCCCCGCCGCCCCTTGCTTCAAAAGAGGTCCGGGGTGTGGGGGCAAGCTTCATTTTGCGAAGCAAGCCCATAGGGAAATTCGTCTTGCGAAGCAACTCGCAAACGAAAAAAAACCTTTCGTCTTGCGAGGCGTTCGTCTTGCAGGGCACCACTGTATTTTAAAAGCAGCCACAAGAGGGCTCCCATTTTGATCAGAGTAGCAACACTGGTGGAGAGCCCTTCCCCTGAACAATATTCCCTTTGAAACTCCCCCCTCCCCACCCACCTTCTATTAACCCTGGGAGGTGAAACGCAAGTGCCTATATTGTGTCCATCTTTCTTCTGAAAGGGAGCTACCAGCAGCCGGACTGGTGGAGATTCAGAACAGCGAAGTGGCACAGAAGTACCGCTAGTGCCACAGCTCCAATGCAATTCCCACCGGCAACCTGCTCCTTTTGAGTTAACATTAAAATGGTGGGAGATCTTACCACATCTGTTTGGGAGGGACCTTAAACATTTCCAGACTTTGTTGAAACCAACGAGAACAGCACCAGTCTGTCAATGAACCTAATTTTCTATTTTCTACTACATTTTTATTTATTTTTTATTGCAATGAGCTTAAGGTCAGAAATCTCTCAAATGAAATGTTCAACCCTTGGTTTCTCTGTTTGCTGTGCTTAACATTCAAGTAGTGTCAAACCTTCCCTTTTAGACTAGTCTGTCTGTCTTGTGTAGATCTGTATAATACATTTTTTGGCATATATCATGTTGGTGGATATGGAAGAGAATTGACTCAAAAGAGTATGAGAGTAGATACAGAAGGAAAAAGAATTTGTTCTCTGTTCATAGCGAGTAGCCTGTGATCTGTATACCAATCGAGGCCTTTCCTAAGACTGCTTTCAGGGCAAAGGCTTTAACTATGGACTTTATCTGCTATTGCTGTCCTCTAGTAGGCCTAACACATCGTATTATTCGCACTTCAAAAAGTATGCATAGTTTTATTTTGAAGGAAATGCAGCTGTGCAAGACCCTGATCCACTAAACTATGGTTTATTATACACATTCCACCAAAACTTGTGGCCAGTGAAGTCAGGGTAAAAGTTTTTATAGAAGCAGACTTTCAATTCCATCATGTACATGTTTAATGAGATAAAAGTTTCACCGTGTTCACTGCAGCTGACTCCCAGGTAAGTGTGCACAAGATTTCAAATGTGCCTAAAACTGAACGCTCAGTATTATTGCAGCACTAGGTGTTTCTTTTCCATCAAGATGGAGCACGACAAGTCATTCCCGTAACTAAAAGTATCTTAGTTGAATATGTAAATACACACGTATTCTAGAGTTGCTTCTGGAGTCTCACATTTGACTAAGAACTACAGTGGTACCTCGGTTTACGAACTTAATCCATTCTGTAAGTCCGTTCTTAAACCGAAACCATTCTTAAACCAAGGTGCGCTTTCCCTAATGAGGCCTCCCACTGCCGGTGCCCTTCCATCATTCGGCTTCTATTCTTAGACCGAGATAAAGTTCGCAAACCGGGACACTACTTCCAGTTTTGCGGAGTCGTAAACTGAATAGTTTGTACACAGGGCTGTTCTTAAACCGAGGTACCACTGTAGTGACATTCCAACAAAATCCTTTTAAGGCCTAATTCATACAACCACTTGCAACTGCACAGGGACTTCTAGTGAACTTCAGGCAACCATTTCATGACAGGGATGTGTGCGTAATCCATTTTTATGAATGGGGTCATCATGCAACCTACGAAGGTGGGAGAAGGAAGGGTTGTTGCATAGCAAGCCATTCGCAATGGCAGATTCCCCATGACTCTCTGCCAATGGGGGGTAGTGCCTTGTTGTAGAGAAGAAAAGGTCATGTGAATTTGCTCTAAGAGTTGACACATAAGCAGTGCAGGCTGAGAAGTGGGAAACAGTTGTCTGGGAAATAGCTCGCGTTTGGCAGTGTTTTGACAATTAGCTGTGCAGATATTCACAGATCCACAGCCAAGAGATAGACATTTTAACCCTATCAAAGCAAAACAACAACAACAACAAAGACCCAACACTGTCCAAACAATTGCAATTCCATTTGATCCTGCTGTTTGGTAGTTATTCAATCCAGATGAAAAGAAGCTGTTTCATCAAACGATAAAACATGCTGTCATCCCTCACCAGCTCCAGAAAGAAACCTAAAACAATTCTGGCCTTTGAGCTCCACCTAGCGGAAGTCTTGCATTAAGGTCTGTATTGTTATGAGCAAAAGCGGCAGCACAAATGTGGAACCATTCATCAGAACAGTTATCAAGCAGGTTTTGATTTTTATGTAGCAACTTTAGCAACGAAATATAAAAATGAAAACCTTCAAATAATTTATCTATGTTGTCAAACAGATGATGGATCAGTTTAGAGTGCACAGATGAGCAGACTGGGGGCACAATGCCATGATTTAAGTGCAAATGTACATGTGTGTGTTTTATTAAATGTGGATGTCTAAGGGGAAGTGGGGAGTTGACAGCTGGGAAGGACCACCAACTCCAAACTTATTCAGTGAGTGAGGCCTCATATTGTCAAGGTGTCCCTGCTGGCAATTTGTCTACATAAAAAAAAAAAGTTTTAAAATGAAGGTATGTGATCAGCACCTTGCATAAATGTGATGTTGAAGTAATAATTCTCGGTGTCTTGGTTAAATTTTCTTATGCCTTCCCCAAAGCCAAAGCAAATTGTTCGCCTGTCTTCATGAAGCTGGTTGTAAACACCTGGCACCGCTAAGAAATTTTGGCACCCTAGAATAAAATGTTAAAATAGCATACTCCCTTGTCCTCCCATTACATCCTTGAACCCCTGAACCTAGCAGCTCTTCTTAACTAGTTCAACCCAGGTTTCCCTCCTTCGTCACCTCTTTTCTTCACCTGAAATGTCCAGTTTACCTGTATCCTTTAACTGTTTCCCCATCACCATAATATAAAGACTCCTGTTGGCAGCTGCAGCTTCGGATAAACTGGAATGCTCACTTTACTATTCCCACTGAAATTTCTTTGCCAGCTGCCTGGTCCTTCCTTACAATCTCTCACCATGTACTTGATTAGCAGCTCAGTGCTCTTTGGGGGATTAAAGTGCGCAAATCTTCAGCCCCATTTAAATTCATGCATCTTAAAATCTATGGTTACATGCCCAAGTCCTACTTTCCTCAATGGGACCAGCACGCTGAACTTTCTCTGGATTACAGGCACGTTGGCAGAGTTGGGATTTTATGAAGCAATGACTTCTAGGCTATATATGTGTGTGTGTGTGTGTGTGTGCGCGCGCGTGCGTGCGTGTGTAAAACCCTTTCTTTTAAGATTAGGTTCTATAACAATAAGGTCAGTATCATACAACTGCCATCTGTGGTTCCATTCTTTCACAGTGCTCAAACCCTGTCAAATGTTGCCAAATAAGCACTGCCAAATTAGGTATCAAATTAGGACCCTTTATTCTCTTGGGCGCTTACATCTCAATTTTTTTTTAAAATGCCGTATTAGCAAGGGGAAGAGGAAACAAATGTTTGGACAACAACGTGGAATAGTATCATAAGATGCCTGCCACTCAAGATACTCACAGTTAACATGGCAAACATGAGCTGGCACACATTGAAAGCGTGCCTCCAGTTGTGGTACAGGACCATTCGGTAATTTTTCCTCACTGTCAAAAGCCACCTACACAACGTCTGAAATGGAAAAGTACAAATCGCATCAGGGACACTTAACACGGACAAATGGGCACAACCACCGCCAAAACCAAAGCAGCGCCGATTATCTTTGCACAACAGATGGTTACCTCATAGTCAATTTTAAATTTCTGCACCATTCCAAGCTCCATGAACATCCGGAGGGCTGCAGTTATCATGGCATCCGTGTCGAGGGAGAAGTCGTCAAAATGGATGTTGTCTATGCCAAGCTCTGACACAAGTGGAATGTTTGCTGCCTGGAATTACCCAAAGACAATGAGAAAACTTCTCATGCGCAGCTCGGGCTCTTTCTAGCCGCACTTTCTTAGAACAAATGTTTCCCAAATCCATTTAGACAACCTAGAAATGGCAATTGCAAAATGTATGGTGGAAATCTGGGAAGGGAGAGAAAACTACAAACTGAAAGTGCAATCCCACTAGTATCAAAACTGCAACAAGATCCAATCTGTTAAATCTGGGGTGGGAAACCTGTGGTCCTCTAGATGTTGTTGCGTTCCGTCTTGTAGCATGGCCAATGCTGAGGGATGGCAGGTGTTTTAGTCTAGCAACCCCTGGAGGGCCACAGGTTCTCCATGACTTAAATGGAGACTGCCTAGAAACTTCACTGAAATAGCATTTGGACAAATGGCTGTGTATGTATATGACCTATGTATGCTCAGCAGAATAAATATGTCCTGCTTCACAGGTTATGTTTTATGAATGCTGCTCCACCTCCTACAAAAGGAACATGTAAAGTAGTCCTGAGCTAGCATTGCAAGAGCTGTCAGCTCTACAGCAGCTGCAATGGATTTGCATTACAAGACAAACTTGAAAAAACACCTAAACGTAATAGGTTGTATAACAACAATGGTAAAGTTATTTACTAGAAACTACGTATTTTTCGCCCTATAGGACGCACTTTTTCCCCTCAAAAAATGAAGGGGAAATCTGGGTGCGTCCTATGGGGCGAATGCAGGCTTTTGCTGAAGCTTGGAGAGCGAGAGGGGTCGGTGCGCACCGACCCCTCTCGCTCTCCAGGCTTCAGGAAGACATCCGCAGCCTAGGCAGCCCTGTGGGAGGTCCGGCAGGGATGTATAGGCTGCGGATAGCAGCCTGCCGCCCGGCGGGCGGGGCGCCCTGAAGCAGAGCGCCCCCCTCGCCAGGCAGACATCCCCACGCTGCGGATAGCAGCCTGCCAGCCCCGCGGGGGGGCGCCCTGATGCAGAGCGCCCCTCGCGCAGGGCAGACATCGGCCAGCCCCACAAGCTCGGGGGACAGCAGGGAGGTGCAGCGCCGCCATCCCGCTGTTCCTCGACCTGGTTCTGTTTCCCCGACCTGCTTTGGGGGGGGAAATAAAGGGAATTTTTTTTCCTTTATTTCCCCCCAAAAAAACTAGGTGCGTCCTATGGGACGGAGCGTCCTATGGGGCGAAAAATACGGTACTTCTCAAAATAAGGGACGCGGGTGGCGCTGTGGGTTAAACCACAGAGCCTAGGACTTGCTGATCAGAATGTCGGCGGTTCGAATCCCTGCGACGGGATGAGCTCCCACTGCTCGGTTCCTGCTCCTGCCAACCTAGCAGTTTGAAAGCACGTCAAAGTCCAAGTAGATAAATAGGTACCACTCTGGCGGGAAGGTAAACGGCGTTTCCGTGCGCTGCTCTGGTTCACCAGAAGCGGCTTAGACATGCTGGCCACATGACCTGGAAGCTGTATGCCAGCTCCCTTGGCCAATAAAACGAGATGAGTGCCACAACCCCAGAGTCGGTCACGACTGGACCTAATGGTCAGGGGTCCCTTTCTCTTTACTTCTCAAAATTAGATACAGCTTCTCATAATGTCAAAATCAACATCGTGACATAACATATGAAAATGCAGCTTATTCAGTTGACCACCAAGTCCAGAATGTACAAAATGTGATTCCTTTCTAATTTCTTCATCTTCTCTTGTATTTTTCTATCTGACGTATTCCTTAGAAGAGTACCATGAAAGAGTCTTGTAAGTGTCTAATGAAGATGATAAGGTTGGTAGACATAAGAAACTGGCACTGGTAGATGCTGGCATAGGTAGACAGGACAAGGATTCCTGGATATTCCCGTTTCGCCCCAAGGGGCTTCATCAGCTGTGTGTAGTTCGTTACTGTATGTAACAGCTACATGGATCCTATTCATGATAAATTCATTCTTTTTTCCAATTTTTTTATTAATTTTCCAGAATTTTTAAACAAACAAACAAACATAAATCTTAACTGTACTTACCTATTTGTGATAGATTCTTAGTCAAATAAGGTCTACCAACCTTATCTTCATTAGAGACTTACAAGACTCTTTCATGGTACTCTTCTAAGGAATACGTCAGATAGAAAAATACAAGAGAAAATTAAGAAATTAGAAATGAATGTACTACGCGACTGACAAAAAAGAATCGCATTTTGTAGATACTGGACTTGGTGGTCAACTGAATCAGCTGCATTTTAATATGTTATGTCACGATGTTGATTTTGACATTATGAGAAGCTGTATCTAATTTTGAGAAGGGGTTTCTAGTAAATAACTTTACAATTATTATACAGCCTATTACGTTTACGTGTTTTTTCTAGTGTATTTGCGTAATATAGGCATTCTAGTGGTTTTGATTATGAGACAAAGCGGCAATTTTAAACCTTGGGAGTTAAGTGGCGAAGGGGAATTTCAGAGTCTTTAAAATGCTCGTCTTTCCAAAGTTGCATCAAACACACCCTTGGCAAATCGGCACATGAAGATATTTGGGCATTGCACTGGCATGGATTGTATGAAACTCCATGTGACTGCAGTGCAGTTTTGAAAGTTACATACCAGGGCTGACAACAGATTCGAAAGTTAAAAACCAGCACGTGCCATCGCTTTCACAGCTGGCTGGAAGTGCTTGCTTGTCATATCTGCGAGGGCAACCACCCAGGAAGGTTGAATAATCTGTAAATGGGAATATGGTCTGTGCAACTTTCCTGGACAAGTGCTGGCCACTGACTTCCAAGCATACAGAGCAGGTAACTGGCAGTGATTGTTTGTACTGTCCAGAGCTACTATGAGGCAACGAGTGTGGTAAAAAAAAATGGTAATAAAATGATATCGGAAGTATGAATTTTCTTGGTGCTGTAGCTTGAATAAACTATCAGGATTTTTCAGGTGGAGAAATAACAATATATAACCATTTGATCATAAACTGATGAACAAAACAAGTCAAATACTTTTTTTTTTAATGACAAGCTTTCTATTTATGAGGTTTTACCACCCTATGTTTAAAAAGAAGTGCCATAGTCCAAAATAATCACTGAATTAATAGCCAAGAGGTAACACTTGTATAAAATAACCATTTGCTTTACAGCAGCAGTAAAAGGAATGGCAGAATTATGTACGAAGGTTGGAAAGTAATTTGAATAATGCAGAAAAGGAGAAATATTATATGCGTACGACATCTATTGTCACTCTACATTTGAGGTGAAGCATTGCAAGTTTATAAAGAAGAAAATCATAGAAATTACAGCACTGGGGGTGGAGTGGCGAAAGTAACTTAATATATGTTATTAAAAAGGCATACTTAAAGTCCCAGCTACTCAAAAAGGCTTTTAGCTCTCAGATCTTGTATACTAACAAAACAGTTGTCACTATGACAGGCAGGAGGGATGGAGAGAGAATCCATATTTTGAAGGACCCCTGGAAAGGGTTGCAATACATCTCTGTGGGCTCTGTGCGCAGACACACATTGGACACAATCCAGTAATGGTTAATCACAGTCAAATGCCACAGAAAGCAAAGGAAACAGACTTGGGGCTGAATGAAACATGACGCAGGGGGGCAGATTCCTGGATTTTATACATATGCATAAATCTTTGTGCGTGTGTGTACGCTGCCTTCTTTTGCAAGAACCTCACCACTTGCTAATACAGTGGTACCTTGGTTTAAGTACAGCTCAGTTTATGAACAACTTGGATTAAGAACGCTGCAAGCCCGGAAGTAGGTGTTTTGGTTTGTGAACTTTGCCTCGGAAGCAGAACATGTTCCGCTTCCTGTTGAGTGTAAATTCCCACTGCTATGGGAAAGCACGCCTTGGTTTAAGGACACTTTGGTTTAAGAATGGACTTCCGGAACGGATTAAGTTCGTAAACCAAGGTACCACTGTATATTATTTGGAAGCCCTCCTCTGGGTGTTCCCTCCACCTGACATTTGACAGTACTGGAGAAACAGAAGAGAGAAAGCAGAGATGCTACCCTACGGTCCTCTAGACATTGTTGGATTCTGACTTCCCATTATCGCCAGCAGCACCACTATGGCTAACAGTCCGGGATGATGCAAATTCTAGTGCAGCAACATATGGAGGTCTACAGGCTCCAGCATCCCTGGAATAGAGAGCCCTAACCAGCCCAGTGCTTACCACCCCTCAATACTCCATCTCCCATGTAATGTTGTGGCCATTTCCCCAGGCAGAGAAAGGGGCAGCAGCTGCTTTTTCTCCACAAAATCAAAACACAGCCTTTTAGGCCTGAAGAAATAAGTAAGATATAAGTTGCTTTGAGTTGCCTGTGGCAAAAAAGTGGCTAATAAATAATAACAATAACACTCTCCGCTTCAAACTCAGAAGCTGTATTTGAGAAGGAAGGAAGGAAGGAAGGAAGGAAGGAAGGAAGGAAGGAAGGAAGGAAGGAAGGATAGCAAGCACTAAGTGCAATATCTATGGATGAAGTAAAACTTCATTCTAAGAATGAAGCAAAACTAAAAATGAATGCAAGCAAGGTGAAAATTACTGTCTTACTAATATGTAAGTGAACAACTTCTTTGATGTTCCTGATATCTTCATCACTATCTTTAAAATGCCGAAAATGAGTGACTTAAGTTTGCCCAGGAAACCTGTGGCAGAGCTGAAGGCTCAGTCTACATCCAGTGCAAAGCTCACTTAGGAGCCCACTGAAGCAGAAGCAGAAGAACACTGCACAGGTGCCACTGGTTGAATGCAGTGAAGAAGGCAAGGAAGACTGAGCTGAGAAGGTATGACACAGATCTTTCAACAGCAGATGCCCCAACATTCTGAGGGGGGAAAACTTTATCTGCTCCGCACATAATTTTATACACCGGCAGCACAATATCCTTTTCGCAGGGGCGAAACTTGGCTTTATTTCACCCAGATCAAAGACCCAGTTTGGCACCACTCACGCGCATTTGTGTACGCACCCATAGGCGAGGAGCCTCAATGGCGTCCCTCTGGAGGTTTCACCTGGGACAAAAACAACAACCTTGGCTAGCTTCCCCCATAGCTACGACACTGCTTTTTTAGCTGAGGTGACTGGAACTGTACACAGTATTCCAAGTGTGGTCACACAACAGATTTGTATTTTCAGTCCCTTTCCTCATACAGTCGTACCTTGGAAGTCGAACAGAATCTGTTCCAAAAGTCCGTTCAACTTCCAAAACGTTCGGAAACCAAAGCGCGGCTTCTGATTCGGTGCAGGAAGCTCCTGCAGCCAATCAGAAGCCCCGTCAGATGTTTGACTTCCAAAAATAGTTCGCAAACTGGAACAGTCACTTCCAGGTTTGTGGCGTTCAGGAGCCAAAATGTCTGAGTACCAAGGCGTTCAGGATCCAAGGTACAACTGTAATCCATAACACAGAATTCTCCTTTTTCTAACAACCGCCGCATACTGGGAAGGCACCTTTATCAAACGACACACTATGTCCCCAAGGTCTTGTTCAGCGCGTCAGTCACCGCTTGTTCACAGCCACACTGTCAGTCTTGGACATTGCTTAGCTACCACACTGTAGCATCATGTGAGCCGGGCCTCCGGTGTCCATTGCACTCCACTAATGATGACAGCATCGACTTTGTTTACAGAAAACAGGTCCCCAAATCTGTAGTGGATCCGTTGGGTAGATAGATCTTGCCCCTGGGTCATCTTCCTACTGACCCCCCCCCCCGAAAAAAACACCTTTGATTTATCCAGCTTTGGTTTTATATAGTCATACCTCAGCTTCGGGATGAATATTTTTGGGTTGCACTCTGTGGTGACCCGGAAGCAATGGAGCGCGTTACCTCCGGGTTTCGCCGCTCGCGCAGACGCTCAAAATGACGTCACGCGCATGCACAGAAGTGGCGAAACGCAACCCGCGCAGACACGTCTTACGTTTACCTCAGGATGCGAACGGGGCTCTGGAACAGATCCTGTTCGTATCCAGAGGTACCACTGCATTGGGATAAACAAGGGCATGAGTGTGTCTGATTGTTTTCCATCAGAAAAATAACACAGGATTCAGCCCACACCCAAGAATGTTGTAGTCGCAATCCAATTCACAGCTGCTTTTAGTAAGAGGCATGGCTAGTCACAACACACACAATCTAAACACATTATTGTTTTTGCTTGTTTGTTGTGAAATATTGCAATTAGGAGTCAAACGCTTCTTGTTTCCATCTCATGCTTGATGTACTAGATTCGATTTAAATGGCACACATGTTTATGTCTCTCTCTCTCTCTCTGAAGGGAATCTGTATCTAATTGTTTCAGTCAAGGGATACCTAACACCCAGAGCAAACTTAGTTTTAAAGGCCTCCATCTGTTACTGTGTCCTGCTGACTGATGGCGTCTCTCTGCCCTTCACAATGCTGAATCAGCAACTCCACGTGATAGATCTGCCGCGGCAGAAGTAGGACGTTAGTCTCTGAAGGAAACTTCCTAAGACAACCTGAAGTAAAATGAGCAAATGGGGAACGGAATAAATGGGAGATCATACCTAGCTTCTAATCTGCTTCAGTACAGAAGCTCGTGTTTGTTTTCTTGTACCTTCTGTAAGCATTTATCTTTTCATTCATCACATAGATCAGCACGCTGCTGGTTTTGTCAAATCCAGCGTTCTGAATTTGTGAGCACTAACTACTAATAATTTATTATTTACATGACGCCCATCTAACAGTCATTCTGGGCAGCTTCCAACAAATTAAACACATAAAGCACAGTAAAACATTGAACATTAAAAACTTCCCACTACAGGGCTGCCTTCAGATGTCTTCCAAAAATCAAAAAGTTGTTTATTTCCTTGACATCTGATGGGAGGGCATTCCATGGGGCGGGTGCTACTACCGAGAAGGCCCTACAATGTAGTCCAATGAATGTAGTCCATTGTGTAAAATAAGAATGCTTTTTTTCAACTGAACATTTATTGCTTTAGATAAATTAAGGGGCAGGAAACATATAGTGATTTGGAGTAAAAGGGAATAGAATAAGGCAGGGTTAGGCATATTTTAAGCTTGCAGGATCTGCTTTGGTTTCTTACAAGAATCCCAAAGTCCAACAAGGTTCACACTTACTTATTATTATACTAACATAGTTGCTGGGTTGGGTTGGGGTTTGGGGGGGCATGTTTCCACATGACGTCTTCATTATTCAGCTGCTATTCCAGAATAACACTCAAAAACTAGCTTTTTATTCTCCCATAAAAATCCCACCCTTTTTTTTTTTGGAAAAAAATATCCAGAATGAATCATCAATATTTTCATTTGTGTGAAATGGTGAGCGTCACCTTATTTTCTGTGTAGAGGAAGTGGGAGTTGGTGGGCATAATTTGGGGGAACATCTGTTTTGCACCACTTCGCTCTGACCTGTGCAAGCTGTCAGTCTGTCTGTCCCAGGTCTAGGCGAAGAGCCTATTCCTCTTCTTCAGTAACATAATGGCTTTCTTGCTAAGGGTACATGTTCATACCAGCATTCATCTCTGCTTTACTCTTTTTTCTTTTTTGGATTTATTCCTCATTGTCCTCTGGTGTTCCAAACCACTATTCACCTATTTCCTTGTCCAAATCTGTATTTCCTTCTCAGGACTATTGTAATGGGAATTAGGGGTTGCATGTGCGTAAGTTGCCGCCACTCTCGGCGAGGTTGCCTGGAAAAACCTTTCCCTGGCTGGACAGTCCTGATTCTGCGTCTGTCTCAGTCACTGGCAGAATCCGTCAGTGGGCGTTTCCTGAACTTCCTCCAACATAAAAGTTCCTTGACGGATAGTCTCCGCCTAGCCTCCCTGCGCGGAAGTCTTCTGCGCAGGGTGGGTGTGGGCAGTGGAGGACCAATGCTCTACCCGCTGGTCTCTGGTGAAGAGTCCTGGAGCCATCCCTCAGAAGCCCGCTTCCGCCCGCCTTTCTCCCTGGTGTAACGCTGATTTCCTTCCCTGGTCACTGAGTCCCCTCCATTCCTGCTGGGACCTTCTCCGGCATCGCTCGGGAGCCCTTCCTCCACTCCTGACTGCGATGGCAGTTCCCTGACATCCATGATTAATATTAAGCAATAACCCTCGAATTTCACTCTCTTCTTCCACGCACCACTGACTATGCTAGAATTCAAGCTTGGGCTGTGGTTTGTGTTGTTTTCACCATCTCATTGCTCTTTCTTTCTTTCTTTCTTTCTTTCTTTCTTTCTTTCTTTCTGTGTGCATTTCACAACACTTTCCCCCCTAGCTGCTCTCATCAGCATGGCTTCATTATTGTCAGATTCATTTCTGTTTGTGTGCACATGGCGGGGGGGGGAGTGTTTATGCAAGGGGAGGGATGTTTTTACCCTATGAAAACGTGTTCTCACTCTGGCTAAAGAAAAAAATAGGAACGGCTTAAGGACTCTAACTGGTTTGAAGCTTCTTTGAAAAACAACATATCAAACAGTAGTATCTTATAACGAAGTACAGGATAGATATGCATCATGGGAACATGGATTCAAAACCCAGCACTGGAAGGAACACAGTGAACGCACCTCAAACAGGAGTGTGAACACAGTTTAGGAGTGAGAGAAAAGGCTGCACTTCTATGGGATTTGTATGCAGCCAAGGAAGTGCAATATCTGGGTTTTGGGTGGTGAAAGAGTGTGTGTATTGATACAGCCAGCTGAACAACAAAGTGCAAATTCAGTGCTGTTGTTTTTTAAAAATCTCCAATAACATGGAGGAGAGATATTATGTGAAGTTAGGTACACTATATAAAGGTTAATACCTATTTAATAAGGTTACTTTCATATTATTATTATTATTATTATTATTAATAATAATTTATTATTATTGAATAATGAAGCACAAAGCAAGTTAAAGAGAGGGTTGAGGTATATAGATTGCACAAGCCATGCAAGTACAAATCATTAAGAAGAAAAGTTTCGACTTAAAAGAATTGTATTCCATATTGCAGTTTGTGTTTATTATAATGGAGAATTATCTGTTGAGACCAACAGCATCCATGAAAGAAGGGAAACTTGGTACATCCATGTTTTAGATACCACATAAAACTTCAAAATTGTCCTTCAAACAGCCTTTTCCAGAAAGATGGGAAGACAGGAATGTAAACGTCTCCTGACGCCGCACAGGTTCATCACCCATTATTTCCCCCACATTATTTGGAAGCCTGTCTTTATTTGGAAGTGAACAACAAACAGCTTTCTCAGCTGAACAGTAGTCTTGGTTTCAGCTCTGCTCAACCTGTGCAACAAACGGCTACATCTCTGGAAACAAAGGAGAGCAGAGAAGATTCAGAGGCAGTGCGCTCTCTGCTTGTCCTCTGCAGACAGAATACTTTTAGTAATGGAATTGTATCTTCTCTACACACACCCCACCCCTGCTCAGCCCTTCCCCTGCTGTGCAGCTCTGGCTTTAAAAGCCACCTCAGCGACCAAACAGGCACTATGGTATCAGGAACAACTGAGCCAGAAAAAGCAAATTACATGTATTCAGAGCACATCAATTAACATTGCCCTCATGCAGCTTCAAATGTGCCACAAGCACTTACAGCAGGAGGCATTGCCGACCTTGGCTGCTCCTGCAAGGTTTTTTTTTTTGCATGAATTAAATGTTACAGAGCATCTGAACCAGAATATCTCTCTCTCTCTCTCTCTCTCTCTCTCTCTCACACACACACACACACACACAAATCCAAGTTTACCAGACATGCATATAGACCTTTTAATATTTTACCAGCAACATCTGCTGCGATTCAAACAGAAATGTCAGTTTTTTCTCACTACAGTGGTACCTCGGGTTAAGAACTTAATTCGTTCTGGAGGTCTGTTCTTAACCTGAAGCACTACTTTAGCTAATGGGGCCGCCTGCTTCTGCCGCGCCGCCAGAGCACAATTTCTGTTCTCATCCTGAAGCAAAGTTCTTAACCCAAGGTAATATTTCTGGGTTAGCGGAGTCTGTAACCTGAAGTGTATGTAACCCGAGGTACCACTGTATTTGGAAAGGTAGGAGGAGAGACAATAGGAACGAATACTCATTGCTTGAAGTAAAAGCCACGTTTGTGCCAGTAACATGGAAGAAAACCAGCACACCCCAGGCCCCATCTACACTACAGATTTATACTGGTTTTGTTTATTTATACTGGTTTAACTGCTGTGGATTCCTCCACAGAATTTTAGGTCTGTAAACATGGGCATAGCCAAGGAGGGGAAGCAGGGGGCAGCTTCCCCCTCATCAATTAAGTAAAACGATAGAAATAGTTAACTAACTGACCAATCATGTTGGTTCTGCCCCGCCCCCCACAAAAATCCTTTCTACGCTCATGTCTGCAAAGTCATCAACATTGGCTCAGCCCACCGACTCATTCCTGTACAAATCAGGAAGATACAGGGAAAGAGCTTTTTTAATCTTCTCCACAATGCGAATCAAGCAACATTATTCAGTCATTCCAAATCACGGACAAAGGACTCTTTAAATCCCTTGCTTGGTTGACATCTGTCCATCTTGAGAGACCATCAGGTGCACCTCTGGAGGTGAAGTCAAACCGCTGTCTTAACAGCACCGAAGTGACCTCCCCGAGGTGCAAGCCTGGGCAGCATGTATGGAGGTCATCTGGAAGCCCAGATGAACCTCCCCACCCAGCTCTCAGCCTCATTATGTGGCCCAAAGAAAGCAGAGCAATACGTTTGGCACCAGCTTGGCTGCAGCAGTTGCCAGAAGGAGGCGTACAAGGAGGTGCCACCCAACCATCTGGATTTGTGTAGGATTTACGCCTTAGGCTTTTCTTCTTCCGGAGATATCTTGCAAGGCAGCAGAGGTTTAAGATCAGAATCTTCCCCATCCTAGATGGGCTACATGAGAGCCAGTGTGGTGTAGTGGTTAAGAGCGGTAGACTCGTAATCTGGTGAACTGGGTTCGCGTCCCCGCTCTTCCACATGCAGCTGCTGGGTGACCGTGAACTAGTCACACTTCTTTGAAGTCTCTCAGCCCCACTCACCTCACAGAGTGTTTGTTGTGGGGGAGGAAGGGAAAGGAGAATGTTGGCTGCTTTGAGACTCCTTAAAAGGTAAAGGTACCCCTGCCCGTACGGGCCAGTCTTGACAGACTCTAGGGTTGTGCGCCCATCTCACTCAAGAGGCCGGGGGCCAGCGCTGTCCGGAGACACTTCCGGGTCACGTGGCCAGCGTGACATCGCTGCTCTGGCGAGCCAGAGCTGCACACGGAAACGCCGTTTACCTTCCCGCTAGTAAGCGGTCCCTATTTATCTACTTGCACCCGGGGGTGCTTTCGAACTGCTAGGTTGGCAGGCGCTGGGACCGAGCAATGGGAGCGCACCCCGCTGCGGGGATTCGAACCGTCGACCTTTCGATCAGCAAGCCCTAGGCGCTGAGGCTTTTACCCACAGCACCACCCGCGTCCCTTTGAGGCCGCTTTGTTGGCCGCTTTGAGACTCCTTAGGGTAGTGATAAAGTGGGATATCAAATCCAAACCCTTCTTCTTCTTCTTCATTCCCAGGTGGCTGAGCCCCATACACCCCTCACTTCCCTCTCTACATAAAAAGGTTCCTTCCAGTAGCACCTTAAAGACCAACTAAGTTAGTTCTTGGTATGAGCTTTCGTGTGCATGCACACTTCTTCAGATACACACACACAATGCATACACACTTCAGATGCATACACACGAAAGCTCATACCAAGAACTAACTTAGTTGGTCTTTAAGGTGCTACTGGAAGGAACTTTTTTATTTTGACTATGGCAGACCAACACGGCTACCTATCTGTAACTTCCCTCTCTACAGCAAGTGTAGGAACTGCCTTTTTTGACCGCTGGACCCACTAGTGGGTCTCCTCTGCTCAATGAGCAGACAAATTCCCAGCTTACCCCTATACTAATTACAACAGGTATACTGTGAACTACCTTGTTCTTCCTTTGTTCCCTTTCTGCCTCAGGGAGATAGGATGGCAGACTCTGCTGCTGTTCACTCTGGGACAGGTTGTGACCTTCAAGAGTTTTAGGTGGCACAGGAGAAATGCTTTTTCAGCCACATACTTGTTGTTTAGTCGTTTAGTCGTGTCCGACTCTTCGTGACCCCATGGACCAGAGCACGCCAGGCACTCCTGTCTTCCACTGCCTCCCACAATTTGGTCAAACTCAAGCTGGTAGCTTCGAGAACACTGTCCAACCATCTCTTCCTCTGTCGTCCCCTTCTCCTTGTGCTGATCTTTCCCAACATCAGGGTCTTTTCCAGGGAGTCTTCTCTTCTCATGAGGTGGCCAAAGGATTGGAGCCTCAGCTTCACGATCTGTCCTTCCAGTGAGCACTCAGGTAACAATTATAGTTAAGTTCCCTGAGATTGCAAAACTGGGAGTTAAGTCCCATTGAACTAAATGGGGTTTACACCTGAGTAGGCATGCCTATGATTTCACTGCTCTTCTCTCACTTTACCCAACTCTTTCAAGAAAACAAGTAATAATCCTGGCTTCATTTGTATAGGTTGCAATGTAAAGAGAGCCTTTAGGCAAGCCTAACAGTTTATACACCTGCAGCAGTGCTTTTAAGCTACACCCTAGAATCACCACTAAAATTCAAAAGGTGTGTTTGGTGTGTGTGTGTGTGTGTTGAAGGATCAGTCGTGGAATGCAAGTTAATCAGGTTACAATGAAAAATTTCTTTTGTCTATGCATGCATACAAAGCAGTTCAGCAGATGGGAGTCATACGTAGCTATTGCTCTGGCAACACCTATTGCCATACGCCCATTCTTTGCCAGCATCACACTGCAGTCTGGATAGCATGGGCTCAGCTGCGAGGGTGGCAGGTGTGTGGGTGGTCCTGCTGAATGGGCAGTGGTTTGGACTGGATGACTGCTTCCATCATCCTCTCTTTCCCACACGGTGATGCATTTACCCCCTTGCGTGAAAAGACCATCAAGACATATTTTTCAGCAACTGTTAACATTTTACGCATCCTCTATGGGGCTGGCTGTTTGCTCCTCTGAGCTGAAGGCAACATACTCTGCAGAATGCACTGCATCACAGGACTAGCCAAACAGATTTTGGTTCCTGGAGCAAAACAGGGAAATGGCATCTTGCTGTAACACCCTGAGATATTATGCACATTTACTGGGAAGTAAGTTGCACTGCTTACTTGCTAGGACTGGGTTGTCATCTGTGCTAGGGGAGAGCTAGAAGCTTGGTTGGTAGAGCATGAGACTCTGAATTTCAGGACTGTGGGTTCGAGCCCCATGTTGGGTGAAATATTCCTGCATTGCAGGGGATTGGAATAGATGATTATATGTTTGGACTGGCCCAAGATCATCCAGTCAGCTCTGTGGCTAAATGGAAATCTAGTCAGGTCGCATCCAATACTCTAGGAGTGGGGGACTTCTGGCCTGTCACAGGTCCCAGTTTGGCCCACAAGGCAGTTTTCCCCAAGCCGCAGCCACTTGCCCCCACACCTCATTGATCAGCACTATCTGCAAACCCCACGGTCACTAGGCAGATGCTATCTGAATCCAAACCATGCCAGCAGACGATATTTCAAAAGTGGCTCACTCTAACCACCAAGGATCCATTTAAAAAAGGCCTCAGTGCAAAAAGATGACAAGTCAAATCAGCAGAATTAAAACCGGCGACGGAGGGGCAGAGGATAGCTAAGAGCAGCATCCAATACCACACAACTGCTTGAAATAAAAATGTGATTAAAACCATAGGCAATCCTATGTACTTTACTCCACTGTCTGCTCTTTGGAGGAAATAAAGGATGCATATAGGATATACATGGTCACCTGTAGAAGTAGAATACAGTTAAATCAAAGAACAGTCAAGAAGAAGAAAAGTGGGTTCTAAAGCAGTATACCTACTTTTGGGCCATGCTGTGTGTACACACGCACACACACATTTATGAAAAAAATATATATCACTGCTGTTTACTGGAGGGTTCTCCCGTCCCCCGATAAGAAAATAGGCTTAGGATGTAGAATGGCCAGGTGAAAAGGGGAAGAAAACTCTGGCACCATTAAATACCTGCAAAGGGGAATGTCATGCTTAAATTTCCTCCTCCTACACAGCTATTAAAGTTGCGAAGGCCCTGCCCTCTTCTTCACCTGCCTGCGCTAAACTGAATTGCTTGCACACCCCTTTCTGTAGTAACAAGATAATGACTTGGACCAGGGATTTTGCTCCTACAAGAATACCCATGATGAAGTGCAAATTTCCCTTTGCCCCCGTAGCCATCATCAAAAAAGAGAAAAGGGAAATGGACCGTAAAAGACATTACATTTTATCTCTCTGATTCTGTATCAACAGCTACAAGGCTCCTTCTAAGTACTGCCTGGAGGCAATGTGCGCTTCAAGCCAGCAAGATAATTGCAAGCGACCCAGGGACCAAGCCTAGGGAGCAAGAAACGTACACTTTTGGGCAGGGGTGGGGTGAGATGAGGGGGTGTTGCTGGCTCAGGCTACAACCCTATTACAACGAGTGAGAAAATGAAGCCAAATGTGAGATCAAAGCAAACAAAATAACATTTATTTTACATTCTGCTAAGTTCCAAAATATGTGACAAAAGTGCCTGAGGAAATGGAAGAGGCTTCTAAATGGCTGCTTCACACATCCCACAGATCTTTGAGATTTTTCCTCCTGAAATGTTGCGTTTGGGGGGAGGGGACAAAAGCCTTTCGAAAAGAGTATGATGGAATTATTGTTTTGTTTGTCATTATGTATTTTTGTATTTTTATATTGTAAACCACACTGTGATCCTCTGATGACAGGGCAGTATATAAATGTAATAAAACAAACAAACAAAATCCCTGTCTACCAAATGCAGCAAGATTTACCAAAGAAACAAAACTAGAAAAAAACCTACACAAATGTGATTTTCATCGAATTTAGCATGACCCTACGCCTTTTTTTACAGACCCCAAGAAGTTTCAGGAAGTATTCAGTTTTGGACCAAGAACTGTTAACCTACCTCAGTCAACCACACGCCACTGGAATAAAAAGGGTTAACTACTTCTGAATAAAACCTGTTCACACCCTGGGCTAGGTGATTCAAAATTGAAGTGTAGTATTATAAATTGGCATTGTTATAATGAGGCTATTATCAGACTGTAATTGAAAACTAATTAAAATTTACTATTAAAACAAACTAAATCGGAATGTGTGCATCGGGTCCAACTTGAAACAGGAATTAAAACATATTGAAGGGGAAACCTGAAGGTTAGTATAGAGAGAGAGCAAAGTTTGAGGGCAAAAACAAGTGATTTTACCCACGTCAGTAGTTAGAATGCTGGACTAAAACCTGAGAAACCAAAGTTCTAACAGCCACTCAAGTCATGAAGCTCACCAGTTGTTATGAGAATAAAAACTTGAGGTCCTTAGAAGAAAGTTTGCCTAGGCTAAGCCACAAGCTCAGATTTAGGCAATGTGCTAAAACGAACCTTAGCTTAGCTCAGCACAGCATCAAAATGACTGGGGAGAAGCAAAGTGGTTGCGATCTTCACTATGGGAGCCCACACACATTTTGCTCATTCGTGCAAAGTTGTAGTTTGGCTCAGCATTGCCTGTGACTGAGCGCATTGCATTTGCAAACTGTTGAAAGGACATCTGGTCCAAAGCGCATCAGAAACATTAACTGTTTATTCTTGTTTCCGTGGTGTACTACAGTTTCTACACTTCCGCTACCTAACAAAAAGATATTCCTCATTGCTGGAAAGGTGCGTAGGGATTAAGTGGGAAGATTTCCAGCTAGCCACTGCAGCTTTATTACTGTAAAAAAGAAAAAGTTATTGTGTCAGGCCAGGCTAGCAGATGACAGGAAGAGTTTATGCAAATGAATGATGGGAGTAGGTTCCCCCCACCCAAAAGAAGGGGGGGGTCCTATTTCCAGAACTTGACTTGATTGACAACTGTGGCTGAAACCTCTTTGACTGAATATAAATCAAATTAAGAGCATCTTCGAACACTGAACATGCATTTGCATGCAAGCACTAGTAAAACAAGAAAGGCTGTCCTACAAAATATGCTTTATCTATCTCTTATTCTTCTCAGCCTCCATCAAATTCTAGTGAGGCGTATTTTGTTTTTAAGCATACCCTGTGGGCTTGAGCTGTAAACTGCTCTGTTAAATCACATCTTCAGCAGAGTGATAGTGAACTTAATTTCCCCCTAATGTCATCTACTTTCAGAAAAAAACAAAACAAAAGTACACATGGCTCACCTGATTTGAATGTAAAGCAGCAGAAAGAATGCAGTTGGTCAAGGGAGCAATGGACTAAAAATGTTGAAAACCTCTGTTGTAACCCGTTTGTATCATACACGAGCCCCGCTGAGCACCATACTCACTGCATGCTTCAACACTGGGGGTCTTTGCTTCTTCCAGTACACTGGTATTAGCTTTGAAGACACTCGAACTCAGGACGCAAGGGAGAAACATGCTAAAAGGAAGGTACGCTTGGCAAATCCACACTGTGATCAACTCCCACCCAGAAACCAATGTCCCCACTGTGGAAGGACGTGTGGATCCAGAATTGGCCTCCACAGTCACTTACGGACTCATTGTTAAAACCGTTTTTATGGATGACAGTCTTACTCAGCTACGAGTGATCGCCAAAGAAGAAGAAGAAGAAGACTCACTGCATGAGAGCTGGGAATAACATTTAAATGACCCAGTCATGGTGCAGGGGGATCTTTCCCACGGAATGAGCACACACACGTTTCCTGGCAAGACGCTTATTCCGTGGCCAGGATCCACACAATCAGCACTCACCTACATGGTTGAGTCATTCAAGTATTATTCCAGCTGCATGAAAAGCAGCATGTGGCTAGTACAGAAATCTGAAAGGATTTAAATATATTTACACTACAACTTAAAACAAAACTCGCTCAGTCAAGCCTCACTCACATGCCCATGTCTTTACAACCTAATGCTTCAAACCTGCCTACATTTCTCCGATGAAAACAAGGACTTCCTAAGGAAAAGCAGGATATTCTGAGACCAAATCAGAAATCGGGATGGCTTCTGTAAATCCGGGACTGTCCCTGGAAAATAAGGGCACTTGGAGGGTCTGATGCTTTGAACAGCTGCACCTGAAAGCTAGCTGGTTATTTCTGTGGTGTTTAATTGATCTGAATTAAATGTATTTTGATATTTCCCCCTCCAATGGCAAAGCAACTCTTTGGATAAGACGTAAACAGTCTCTTTCTGTGTCCATGGACACCATCTTCAGAACTGTCATCCCACCTATTGATATATTTCCGTTACTAAGATAAAAGTACATGCTGTCCTTTAAGAAACGTCCCCTGATAATCTGTTCAAATCCTGCTGCTTTTGAAGCTACAGGGGCAAGATAGCCTTGTTGACAAGCTGGCCTCCCTAACTGCTGTTGAAGATGCACGAGTAGGCCAAGGTGGTGTTTTTATGGTCTGCTGTCAAAAGAAGAAGGAAGTGTTACATACAGCCACTGCTTACAACAGGCACCACATTTGCAAATGTTAAAAGGGCACTGCTGCTAGCCTTAACTTGTATAAGAGAATATGCCCATGATCAGCATGCCTGATTATTATTGGAGGAATCCCAAGGACAAAAGTTTTGCCAATCTGTCAAGCTAACTTCTCTAGGGTTTTGTGTGTGTGTGTGTGTTTATGTATGACAAATGAAAAAGAAAAAGAAAAACCACTTCTACTAGTCAGGGGTAGGACATTAAATCTATCTGTTCCAGACTTGTAAAATCGGTGTGTTCCAGACACATTCTGTGCAATCCCCTGGCACTACAAAATGTACCGAGTATGATTAATCATATGACCAGGTTTTTATTCAAAAGAATTAGGATAAAGAAAGCATTTCCTTCAGAATAAATTCTGGGTTTTTTAAAAACTCTGTTTTCCCCCAAATGCTGCTAACCTGACGTGCCTACTTTCTGAATCAAAATCTCTCTTACACCTGAAAAGGTTTGCTTCTGGACTGTGTAAGAGAAAGGCACTACCTGTTCTCCGAAGAGATGGCCTACTGTGTGCTAAGTGAGTGACTATGTCCCCGTCTGTGAGCAGATAGTTCTGTGACATCTCTGAACTGAAATGCATTGGAAATGCAGAAGGAAGGGAGAGTGAAAAATCTTGCAGAAAGGAAGTTTCCTCTTTTGGCAAGGCATTTTTGGGCTTTTGGGAAAAACCTGATTTTTTAATTAGTTTACTTCTTGTGAAGCACTAGCAGTTCCATCATGGGACACTGGTGTGCCCCGGCATATAGTTTTGGAAGAAGTGGTTGAGGTGTTTTTCAACCACTGGTGAAAAACAATAATAAAAGGTCAGGAGTAGAGAATGAAGGACCTCGTTTCTAAAGAGAGGAAGCAGAGCCTGCCTAGAAGAGTGCATTTTTCACCCTGGAAGGCCTCCCCATTTCCAACTGTGAATGGGTATAAGCTAGTCGTGGTTACTTACTGGCCAGGCAAGATACTTTGCACATGCTCAAAGCACTTCCTTCTTCATTATTATTTCATGAGTTCCAGATCTGAGCTGAACTGGGGAATAATTCTGGGGCTAAACCTTTCTAACAGTGCCTAACAATGACACTGCCTGTGCCTTGCACTGACAGGGATCCAGGTTCAGTCCCTGGCTACAGCCGAGAATGAGATTGCTGCAAATATGCTATATAACAGGGTCACTCGTAATCATTGCCATGTTCCCCATGCATAAGAGTACTATGATGACTCACGAAGCATCCTTGAGATGAGTAGCATGATGGTATTAACAACAGAACCAAGGGGGGGGGATATTTCCGTTTACGTTGTCGCATTTGCAAGTATGCTTGGAGCGGTGGCAGGATGGGGAAGGGACACGGCTGATGCTGCCGCCAGATTCTAGCACCTGCCCATGTGCAAACCTTATTACGGTCCCAATTTACGTCAGCACTGCATTGCTTGGAATGTTATGCATGTCTACAGCAACTCTGCGGCTACTGTGAGACTTAACGTGGAGCAAGGATGGCACCCAGTGGCCAAACAGCTTCATCTCAGCTCTTTTGATTCTTGAAAACATTCCAGATTCCTATTTCTCTGAAGCTACATAGCCAGAGATTCTAGTTGGGGGGAAAATGCATTTGCTTTGACCATATATCTAGAAACAATTTAAGAATTACTCACGTATCTTACTCAAAATTAAATTTTATTTAAAATACAAAACGTAGTAAATTTTAAATGTTCACGCTCTTTCCCCACCCCAACAACTCCAGTACAATTAAAAAGAACTGAGCCAGAATATTATGCTGGGACAAGGGAAGCCGTAACATCCATTGAAGGGTAAAAAAAATGAGGTATTTCTATCAATATTTTGCTAGGTGACCTAGTATGATCTATTAAAAGGTATTTCATGAATGCTATTTTTTAAGTAAAGGCTGATCTTTTTAACCTGATGTAGACAGGGTATAAATAAACACTGTGTGGAAGCAAGCTTGCATGTGTGTGTGTATATAATAATGGGTCATTTGTCGGGATTTGTGACTCTTCTTAGAGGCTTGGCTATGAACTCTACTTGAGGGTATGGTTGTGACAGCTGTCGTGATGCTCCTATACTTGAACATTCACCCCAAGCTCACTAAAGTGGCTGTGATTGTCCTTGTTTGCCCAGGTAGAAGTTATTTCACAGATTGTGATGGGGGCGGGGGTGGGTATTCAGGATTACCTACCTACTTCCTGTAAATGGCCCTCCTGAGCCAAAGCATTAACAGTTCTCTTTTTTTCCAATTTGAAATTGGACAGAACCAGGCTGCAGTGTCACCTCTCAGCAACCAGCCTGGGCACAAACAGCTGGGCTAGGCTGGAAAACAGCACACAGATGTGAGCTTTCAAGCTGCATCAACAGGAAGAAAGAATGTGCGTCAGGCTGGCTTACGCCTTTTCCTCTCAACAACAGAGAATGGCCTGAAGGTTGAGTGAAGACCCAAAACTCTTCATTCCTTTTAGCCAGACCTAACTCCTTCATCACAAGGGACGCAGGTGGCACTGTGGGTTAAACCACAGAGCCTAGGGCTTGCCGATCAGAAGGTCGGCGGTTCGAATCCCCGCGATGGGGTGAGTTCCCATTGCTCCGTCCCTGCTCCTGCCAACCTAGAAGTTCGAAAGTATGTCAAAGTGCAAGTATATAAATAGGTACCACTCCGGTGGGAAGGTAAACGGCGTTTCCATGCACTGCTCTGGTTCGCCAGAAGCGGCTTAGTCATGCTGGCCACATGACCTGGAACCTGTACGCCGGCTCCCTCGGCCAGTAAAGCGAGATGAGTGCCGCAACCCCAGTCAGCCACGGCTGGACCTAATGGTCAGGGGTCCCTTTACCTTTAAACTCCTGCATTAGTTGGGAATACCTTATCAGGATCACAGTAAGAATTGTAGGGACCATATGAAAAAATGTGTAGAATTGGAACACATCTAGCGGGACCATGTGTATGTGCTCGCATATGTGTGAATTAGGGAAATGTGTAATGTGGGGGGGGGGGAGAATATGTATGCTCCATGTGTACCCTTCTTGGGACTGGACAGCTGAAGCTTGTCCCTTGCGTACATGTGTGCACACTGAACTGCAGTGTCTTGGCTTCATTGGTGGAGGGTTTAAAATATATGTGCAGTATATACTTGAGTATAAGCCGACTCGAATATAAGCCAAGGCACCTACTTTTAGCAGAAAAAACTGGGAAAACTTACTGACTCGAGTATAAGCCGGTACACCACACCACAAACCTGATGGTGGAGGCAGCAGCGGAGGAAGAAAAGCAGCCCAAAAGGGCTGCTTTTGAGCTGCTCGTTCCTCTGCCGCCGCCGCTGCCAGTGGCAAAGGCGGAGGAGAAAGGAGGAGGCAGAGGAGGAAGGGCCGCTCGTCTCTTCGCCACCTCCTCTGCTGCTTGCAAGAGCAGGCATAGAAGCCGTGGTTGGGAGAGGCACAGCACAGCACAGCGCCTCTCTCAACCGTGGCTCCTATGACTGCCCTTGCAAGAGGCAGGCAGGGACAGCAGGACCAGCAGTGAGAAAGGGCTCCTTTCAGGCTGCTCATCTCTCCACCACCGCCGCCCACCTCACTCAAGTATAAGCCGAGGGGGGGCTTTTTCAGCATAAAAAATGTGCTGGAAAAGTTAGCTTATACTTGAGTATATACGGTATATCTATTTATGCACAAATACATGCATCTTTCTAGACTGCCTTTCTATTTATTACATGCCCAAGAGTGGCAGAAAGCAGACTACATTTGTTCCTACAAACCCTTAAGATGTTATTCTGCACAGTATCTTCTCTCTGCCCAAATAATAAAAATAATTCCTCTGTGACACAAAAATACAGAATCTCTTCCTTCATTCTTATCTTTTCATTGTGTCTTTTCCTAACACAAACTGCAACACACATTTTACTGGCTTCCCATAGTTCATCATTCGATGGAGATTTATTTATTATCTATCACAAAGCAAAGCTACCTCACACTCATGACCTGAGAAAAATAGCCTTGCACATGCCATCCCCGAGATTGACTGAGTATGGTAGTTTGGAACAGCATTTGTATTGTGATAGGAATTTTATGGTTTTAGATATATAGTAATGTTCATAACTGCACATACATAGATCAGTACAGGAAGGCCAACCTGGAACCATTTTGATTCCTAAACTGACCAAATCCTTTCTCTGCAAGGTTAAAAATGGAAAAGCCTCCCCATTGTCTCTTCCTTTAATCTGTGTTTGAATAAGGTGTGAGCCTGTGACCTGGCCCAGGAAATAAGTATTTTAGCATTACAAAAGAATGGCCAGGCTCCCCAGAAAATCCAATCAAGTAACCTGCTAGACAGGAGATAAACAAGGAGAAGAGAAAAACAACATTTAAATTTCTGTGATGTAGGTGGGACGTATCTGAGGGGTGGTCTTAGGTTACACCCCTTCTGTGATGTATGCATAATGTTTCTGGGGGTGGTCTTGATCTAGAGAATGGGAATTTCAAAAGTCTTTATAAGGCCTTGCAGGCCATTGTTCTGGGTCCTCTTCCTCTCCTCCGTGTGAGGGGAGTACCCTGTTGCAACAGATCAATAAAGATCAAGCTTACTAGCTGCTTTGCTTCTCAATATTCTCTGGTTGGCCTCTGTTATTTTCTCCTACCAATAGGGAACCTATGTAAGGACTCTATATGGGCTCTTGGATACCCCATAAGGGAAAAGGGCATATTTTTATTTACAACAGTATCCCTCTGTTTCCCATCAGATATTAAAGGTAGAACTAGGTGTTACACAAGAGACATGGAGCTGCCTCCATATTTCTTCCTCCTCTCTTCTTAGCAACATCTACTATAAACACGTGTGATGTGATGAGATCATGCTGAATGCCCCCACACTGGCCACAGCCAATGATGAGAGGCAGGAGCAGGGAAAACAATCATTGATCTGGGTGTGAGTCAGATATGGGTGTTATAAATGAGATGCTGCCAGGAAGGTGAGGGGGGGGCGGGGAAGAGTGAGAGAAGTGATTGCTCCAGACCAGTGTTTCCCAAACTTGGGTCTCCAGCTGTTTTTGGACTACAATTCCCATCATCCATCACCACTGGACCTGCTAGCTAGGGATGATGGGAGTTGTAGTCCAAAAACAGCTGGAGACCTACATTTGGGAAATCCTGCTCTTGTCATGCTGAATATTACTAATACTTATGCTATTTATAGGTTATTAATTTTGCATAGAATTTCTTTGGATGAATTAATGATTAGAAATTTCTACATGGCTGAATAGTTTGAAGGCAAGAGTTGAACAGAAGCATGAAATTTTTTACCTCCTTCTATAAATAATGCAACATTCCCTAACATAGGAGGTTTCCAATTTTCCTGGGTTTTTCTATAAGCATCATTTAATGATTAGACAACAGCCGTTTAGGCTCCGCAGCAGATGTAATGGTAAAGAAGAAATAAAAAAAAAAACAGCTGCATAATGTACTTGTAAGCCGAACTGCAACAATACAGAAATGCAACATCCCTTTCAGTATGGGAGTCTTATGCGTCAATATCATTGACTTTTCCCCTCAAAGCATTAATTCTTTTAAGCCTTAACTTGCCAACATATTGACTAATAAAAACAGAAATTGCAAATACTGGAAATGGGAAATTGCCAGTGACACACCTTTGTTTGTTTTGTTTCTTTGCACTCTTATATTTAGCATACTAATACTAGGAATAAAACAATGCTGGCATTTGGGGGGGGGGTGAAAAATGATTTTCAGCCATTTTCAAAGCATGCTGGAGATTCAAAGAAATTGTGTTGCACTCTACACTCCTGAGTCACAGAATCCTGACTTTCCTCACTGTGCAAGCTTTAGAGTTAGACCAGATTTCCCCCTTCTGCAGTGAAAAGTGACATTCCAGTGGAATGAAGTTTTTCGGGGAAAGCGCAGCACTCTCCAGGCAGCAGGGAGGTGGTGGGTTGGGTTGTCTCTGAAATTGTGATCCTTTCACCTTGCATGGCAAAGGACTTCCCAACAACTGCACTGTGAAAGTGTCTCTTTTACAAGAGAATTACAGTGGTATCTCAGGTTACATACGCTTCAGGTTATAGACTCCGCTAACTCAGAAATATTACCTCACGTTAAGAACTTTGCTTCAGGATGAGAACAGAAATCCTGCTCCGGCGGCGTGGCGGCAGCAGGAGGCCCCATTAGCTAAAGTGGTGCTTCAGGTTAAGAACAGTTTCAGGTTAAGAACAGACCTCCAGAACGAATTAAGTTCTTAACCCGAGGTACCACTGTATGCAACACACACACAAAGTTTCCTTCTTTGAAAGGGCAACTGAAACTGCAAAGGCAGGAATCCACAGTGCTAGTTACAACAATCCTTTTGCTTAAGGGGACGGGTCTGTGCCTCAGCGGCAGAGCATCTCAAGCCTCAGGTTCAATCCCCAGCATCTCCTATTTGAAACGCTGGGCAGCAGCTCCCAGTCAGTGTAAACAATAATGGGTTAGTTAGATGGACCAATGGTTTCACTCAGTATAAGGCCGTTTCCTACGTTGCTTGCCAGATGAGTTGGGAAAGGCCACTGCAGACGCCTTTTAAAGTTTCTGCTGTTGCTTTAAAGGAAGTGAACATTTTTGCTCCAATTGTGTGCCTCCCTAATGATAACCAAAACAGGCAATCACACCAGGCAAAAGGGACCTCACGCTTCAACAGGCTCTTGCGTATTGTTATGAGTTTGTGGGTGCTGGGCACCCTAAATTCCTAGGTCCAGTAGGTGTTAGAATTTAATTAAGGCTTTGTGTGTTAAAAATGGGAAACAGACGTGTGTGTGTGTGTGTATTAAGGCATGTGTAATTAGGCTGTGTGTTAAAAGCTACCGTATTTTTTGCTGTATAAGACTCACTTTTTCCCTCCTAAAAAGTAAGGGGAAAATGTGTGTGCATCTTATGGAGCGAGTGCAGGCTGCGCAGCTATCCCAGAAGCCAGAACAGCAAGAGGGATTGCTGCTTTCACTGCGCAGTGATCCCTCTTGCTGTTCTGGCTTCTGAGATTCAGAATATTTTTTTTTCTTGTTTTCCTACTCCAAAAACTAGGTGCGTCTTGTGGTCTGGTGCGTCTTATAGAGCGAAAAATACGGTAATTAAGTCAGGCCAGCCTCTGTGTGAGGTGTGAGGCGTCAGCCTGAGTTAATGAGCTATTAGGACAACAGAGCATCAAAGGAATTCTACTATCAAAGGATGACTACTAGCACACTGTTTTCCAAAATCACTTGCACAGTGTTCCATATGGCCTTCTGCTAGCACTTGACAACAGTTCAAGAACAGCACCACCAATAGAATTTCATCAAGTGCACATCTCCGGATCCAACCCAAAGTCTATGTGTCAAATTGAAGAACTATGCATACAGGCACAGTGAAGTAATACTGAAGTCTTTCTACATATCCAAGGTTTGGTGTGACTTCCTACAAATAAAACTTATTTTTTTTAAAGTGATTTAAATAGATATCCTATTGAAGATATCTCCATTTACGGTTATTGTTTAAGCAAAGGTCAGCCAAAGTACCAAAGCAGAACTGCTATTAATATTGCAGTTTGAATCAAAGATTTCATAAAACAAGTGATTCGTTATTTTCTGCTATAGGGTTCTCCTGAGTGCTGTTTGCCTACAAAAAGGAGTATCTTACAAAGCTATCAATAATGTAATACAGCTATTAAATATTGATCTCTTGCACAGCATTCCCAGCTGCACAATCAGTTTAGGTTTTTAAAAAAACACACTGTAAATTACACATCAACAGAGAACAGTTTACATATTATCTTTGGAAAGGAGTTCAGATGCATCTTTTTTCCTCCCTGGAAAGTTTTTGAACACTTGTCCTAAAGAACTTTACGTGCTTCCTGCAAGCTTCCTTTTCTAGGGAGCTATGTGGCGACTTTTGTTGTGTGGGCTCTCCTTCCATCCTTTCTGTTATGCTCATAAAAGAGTGCTTGTAAGGAACGTTAAGGGGTTTTGAACATCTGCCTGGAGAAATGCCTGCAGCCTGGCTATACAGAGATTAATGCCAGCTGTGCGACTGTAGCGGATGGATTGGGGGGCGCTGTGGCATCATTTTGTGTGTGTGTTATGATAGAGGATGTGTTCATTGAGGAGTCTAGTGCCCATCATCCCTGGCCCTCAACATATGTGAGTGTCATCACCGACTGTCCCTGGTTGGTGGGCAATGGAGCGTTTCAAAGGCACTTTTACACTGTTTTTTGCATTTTCTGGTTGTGTGTTTTCCCTGTCACCTCCTGAACTGAGGACACAAGAGATACAGCAGCTGTTCCACCAGCAAAGCAACAACATATCTCCTTCTCCCTCCACATAATTGGAGTATAGGATTTCTCTGTAAAATTAATAAATAATGAAACAATCCACAATGAGAAACCTCCTGTGGGCAGCCTTTTAGGCTTCATTAGCTACAATGATATAAACATTTCTAGTGAAACCCATGGATTCAATCTTCCACCGACTGCCTGCTCAAACTTCCCATTGTTTTGTATACACACGTGCAAATGAATATATGTTTACATTCATTCATTCATTCATTCATTCATTCATTTGGCTTCCTCTTTGTCTCACTTTAGGAAATTGTTAAAAGCTCATCTTCCTCTCTTGTATTTCTTTCTTCATATAAGTTAGTAATGTTATTCTTTGAGTCATTTTCCTCCCCTTACTTTCTCGTAACTAAGTGCCCTTTCTCCCCCAGATCCACGATACTTTTTCCTAGTGTCTTTCGAGACTATGATGCTGAAAGCAGCGATTTGTTCTTTTTTTAAATGTTGTACTACTACTACTACTACTACTACTACTACTACTACTAATAATAATAATTTATTATTTATACCCCGCCCATCTGGATGAGTTTCCTCAGCCATTCTGAGTGGCTCCCAATCGAGTGTTAAAAACAATACAGCATGAAATATTAAAAACTTCTCTAAACACTTAGGAAACTTTTATTAACAGTACATCATGATGTTGAATAGTCACTAAGGCAGAAATATGGGACAACAGGGAGATGGAGTTAAGAGGGGAAGGGGAGATAACAATTCAGAGTCCTAAATGAAAAGAACAGAGAATAATCCTGACATGAGTTATTCATGTGATCACAAAAATGGCAGAGGGAGACAATTACAATAATTTTATTATAGGCTACAAGTTACCACAGAGAAGATCGGAAATTAGTACTGAAACAAATTTACAGTGCCACAAGAAATTAAATCTTTCCCCACAGTTCTGCTTATTTTTGTTGGCTATTTCATTCTTTAAATCCTCTATACAGCCCCTTTCCAGGAAGTAAAATGTTGATAGGTTACCTTAAATTTGTCCACTTCTGCCTTTGAACATGTCGCATGGTAAGACAGCACCTGACCCAGAACAAATTAGGAGGGGGAGAAATTCCACAAGTGAGAAGCTCAAATGAAATAGGAACTTTAAGCAGTCTCTGAAAGGACTATTAAAAGTATTTATTAATATATATGAATCACCATACATTATATGTGAGATATTACACCACAGGTCATCAATTCTACTTGCAGCATTTACCTACTAGATAATTTCTTAGGAAATGGTATTTCAGAAATACTGTAAAGCCACGGACAATGTTATTGTTCTGACATGAAGAAAAATAATCCAAAGGAAAATAATTATGGGCTGAACCCAAGTGTGCACAGGAAGAAGGGAGCACTGCTGGAAATCGACACCTTCCCATGTGTATTCAGAATCAAATACCACTGATTCCACCCTTGTGTTGTTTTTTAAAACCAAATTGTGATGGTTTTTCATCATTGCCTTCATCAATATTCAGATAAGAGTGTGATCAATCTTTACCTTCTAATAGAGCAGTATCTTAACAATTGATCAATTACATTTTTATGCTGAAATGATTTTTCAGTTACAGAGCCTTTATTTTGTACCAGGATGAGCCTTAAACACACTTTTGACTGTGATTATATACACAGCCATGGCGTGGACATTTGCATGCAGCTGCAATAGTTTTCAAATGTTTATTTCCAAGTCAGTGGAAAAGGAGCATGCCCATTCATACCAACAACTTTCAAGCTACTATAGATGTCTGATTCCCCATTGCTTATGCCACAGCTATCTAGAATTTTAAGCTTTCTTATCGTGGACATTGGAATACAACGAAATCACAGATCTGGACATAGCGTCCTGCTGGATCAGGAAATGGCCCATTTAGTGCAACATCCTGTTCTCACAGTGGCCAGCTAGAAACCCATGGGTACTTTTCAGTCATGACAAGATAGCCTAGATCTGAATTGACCAAGTTCAATGGAGACATTCAGGTCCTTGGAAAACACATCACCAAGACTGGATAGGAAACAGAACAAAACTAACTTCCTCTCTCTTATGTTGAGGAGCACGGGGAGCTAGGCAATAAATTAAAATAGAAATGCATGCATCTTATTTCTATGGCAGGAAAGATTAAAATACAAATAATAAATATATCAATTCTTCCCCCTTAGTAAATGTTAAGTTGATTTACAGTGATACTCACATCAAGAGCCACAGATTGTTTTGCCCAGGATTTATTCACTTGGTCATACATTATTGTATTGTTGATGCCCAAGCCACAAAATATGACAAAAGCCTAGGAAAATAAATAAAAAATTGTAACATGTCATCTGCAGAGATCAACATTAGTTTATTTGTTAAGAAGTTCTTTAAACACACAATTCTCTGGGAACCTGAGTCAGATTGTTAAACATAAGGCGAAATAGCCATGACACCAACACAATGGTATTGTTAGCACATTATGTTAAGCTATAGCTTATTTCTGTTGTCTGAACAACACCTAAATCCAGCCCAGGAGCAGATGAACCACAGACGAATAGCAATGGGGAACCATGTTTTTTTGTTGGCTTGCAAAATGGTGGTTACTTTTAACTATGGTTTGGCGTTATGTTCAAACTGAACCATCTAATTTAACAATGGGTTCCCCTCCGCCCCACTTCAACCCAGACACTTGTCAAGCTATAGAGGCAAATGGCAAAGGGTGGAAGAAAACAAAACAAACTTTGTTGCTACAAGGAAACAGTTTTAAGAACCTGTAAGTCTAGATGGGACTCTGGGTGGTTTATTACATTGTGCATGCAATTGTTACATTTTCCTGATAAGGGAGAAATTGTAGCCAGATATAACTAGCAAGCTTAGGGCTAGTTAACGCATGAAGGGGTTAAGATCACAGAACTGTATTCTCAGACTCAGCTAAGTCATGTCCTCACGTGGAAGGAAGGTAAGTTTCCTTGTTTGTTCATTCTCCTTTCACCCTGTGAACTCAGTGAGATAGGATGCGCCTGAGCCTGCTCACTACAAGCTCAGAATACATGCTTATTTATAGTTACAGTGGTACCTCAAGTTAAGTACTAAATTTGTTCCGGAGGTCCGTTCTTAACCTGAAACTGTTCTTAACCTGAAGCACCACTTTAGCTAATGGGGCCTCCCACTGCCGCTGTGTAATTTCTGTTCTCATCCTGAAGCAAAGTTCTTAACCTGAGGTAATAGTTCTGGGTTAGCGGAGTCTGTAACCTGAAGCATATGTAACCTGAAGCGTATGTAACCCAAGGTAGAACTGTATTACATTATATTTTGTATGCCAAGATTTCTGCCTGTGTTTACTGTATGGAATAATGCATGAATCTGACCTTTGGAGTTTGTAAGTAAAGCATGTAAACTTACCAAGCATTTAAACTTACTTGTTCATTGCAAGAGGGACAGAGAGGGGAAAGCACTGTAAGGAGCTAGAATTTAAAAGGTCTAACATTCCCACTGCGCTGCATGATTCTGTGTTTTAAAACTCTGCTGATGGGTCTCTCTCACACACACACGAGTTTACTTGTCCTGCGATTCTGAATGTAGGCATTCAGCACATTCTTTTATCAATCACCCCACACAGGTGATCTGTATGTTCCCCTTCCCCCAGGAGAAACAAGATATGGGTTAGTGTTATGTATAAATTCACTTATAGCCTGTGGAATTCTGTCAGTATTGTGTGAGATAGTTGAAAACTACCCATTAGTCTAAAAGGCTGGCTGATGCAGTACTGCAAAAAAATTTGTATTACCAGTTGAAGCAGTGTGCCTAGCAGCAGGGAAAACTAGTATGCAGCACAAGACAACGGTCAATTCATATACAGAGTATCTCTGTTACCACAAAGCTATGGCTCTGGAGATCTACTGCAAAGCACTGTGGATAATAACAAGAGAGATGGACCAACGATCCGATTCAGCATCAGGCAACTTCCTGTGTTCCTAAATATACAAGTTTTTACATCCAGAGTAGTTTGAAATTAACCAATTCTATCTTATTAGTTATTCTCAAATTACAACTATTTTTGGAGGTAATTCTCCATCCTGGATTCAGTACTATCAACTGAAACATTTTCTAGCCTACAATTTTAGAACTGGAATGATGGAAGCAAAAACATCTCTGTCTGAATTACTACTATTTGAGGTGAAGAAACTGTAGAGGAAGAAATGGAAAGGGTCCTTGTTTTAGATCTATCATGCTCTTATAAGCTACAGAGTGGGAACTGAAAGCAGTAATTTTCAAACTAAATGGAATAATACTTCGGGAATTGATATTTCAGATTCTGTTTGGCACTTCATTTTTACAAAAGGCCCTGCAGCCTCTCCATGTAGAAAACTGAAGGGAAGCCATTACAAAGTTCCTTTAAAGCTCCATCTCATCTGGCAAAAATATATAATAGTTACTGTGAGAAATGCTGGAAATGTTAGAAATGTTTCTGTACTTGGTGGAGTTGCAATAAGACTGAGAAAGTCTGGAAGTTGTTACTAGGATCATTATCAGGATTAATCATTCTCAGAATGCAGCCTAGCCACCCCTACAAGAAAATCCATTCTAGTACTTTCACTGGACTTCATTTAGGAGTATATGTAAAATAAGAGCAGTACGAACATGCCTTTTTGCGTACAACACAAGTGTAAAGGAGACTCCACTTGCAGAAATACATAGGCTGTATTCCAGACGAAGTTTAGCAAATCCCGTTGTTATGAACAGGAGAATTGCAATCCAAACCTATATAAATTTGTTGAGAAGCAACACCCAGAGTGTTCAGTGGAGCGCAATCTCAAGTAAATGTGCAGGGGCTGAAGCCTTAAAGCAAGCAATTACTTCAGCCCTGCTGAAGCAAATAAACATCAATGTCAAAGCTGGATTGTGTCCATTACCTGTACCGCTCAAGTAGAAGTCCCTGCTGCAAACTTAACATTTCTCACCTCAAAGAGTCGCTGGTCGGCATCGTCGAACGGTTTCCCATCAAGCCTATTCAGCACTTGAGCTACTCCTGTGGAAAGTTAGCAAACATAGTTCATTTTATACATTAATTCATAGCTCCTTGTATTGTAGTAGTTACTGGCTTATTTATCAAAACTGTATGTGTCAGCTAAACCAAATGGGGGAAACTCTCTCCTATGCCTGGTCACATTGGCTTAATTAATTAGGCTGCTAGCTGGGCTGTCTTAAATCCTGTATCCTACAAATCTTAAGGTCAAGACATTATATAGTGAGCATATCTCAGTATTTTACAGCTGAACTAGAAACAGCTAAAAATATAGAGAGGAGGGAAGCAATAAAAAACAAACAATCAAACATTATAGCTATTAAAACATGCAGATCGTTACAATAAAAACATCAAAGCACCAGCTCGTTCCTTAAAAACAGTCAGTTACCAAAAGCCTGTTGGAACAAAAAGTCTACAACTGCAGGCTGAAAGCCAACAAGTAAGAAGCCAGCCAATGTAGCTTCTCTAAGGAGGGCGTTCTGAAGTTTAACAGCACAACCACATTAGTCATTATTGAGTGATATCTTACCAATTATTTGGTGACTGCTATTCCATATAGGGACACAGAGAACGGATCTTATATGAAAGCCAGAAATCTGGTCAGCCTAGGACATGAAAACAATACAATTAGTGACTAGCATGGTATATGACCTAGCATTTGTCCAACACGTCTAGCAAGTGATATGCTCAAAAGGTTGCATTACTACAAACCAAATGAAATTCAAATACAGTACATGTATACAGACTGTACTACTTCCAAGCTCAAAGTGAGCAGGATTTCAACCCTTGACCCTTACATTAGCCTATATGGGAAATTGTCCAAATACATAGAAGGATCCAGATCTGCAGGCAAATAACTGTGCATGACTGCTAGTTAATGCATGATTAAGGATCGCAGAGCTGTACTGCTGGATAGGCTCAGCTAGATCTGGAAAGGGAGAAAGTTCAGCCTTTCTACTTCCTCTCTCTCCCTCCCTCTCTGCACATCATGCAATCCACCAAGGAAGACATGTGTAAGCTTGCTCCCAAGCTTTGAGCATGTGTCTCAAGTGTATTTTGCCTGTATTATCTTTGCTGCTGCATGGAATGACGCATGACTTAAGACCTTGAATCTGTAAGTAAAGCGTTTTAAACTTACTTAACAGTGTGTGGTCTGCTCATTGCCAGCGGGGTAATAAGAGGTCAGCTGCTGTGTACAGCTGAATAGGATAAGAAAGATCCAACAACCTACATTCCTAATGCTTCATTGTGCAGCTTATTTTTGTGAGTAATACTGTATTACTGGGGTTCTCTGTGTGCTAGCCCCACATTTTGAGTCCAGGCACTCAACTGTTTCTTTTTCACGTTCACTCACACATGGGTCCACAGGGATCCATATATTTTTCGTCCCACAAAATCAAGGCTTGTTCTGTATGTTTATGAGGGCTCAAGCAGGCTCAGATTGACCTCCTTCCTTCCAAAACAGGCACACAGCTTTCTAATTTTCACTATATTCAGTACCAAGAGCCATATAACAATCAATACATTAAACCCAAAATTTATATGGAGAAGCACCAAGCTTAATTGTACCAAATCTCCTCCTTCCTAGGTTATCTAGCAAATTACAAAACTGGTCGGCTCTATAGAAAGCCAACAGCAGGCTTCCTTCCCAGAACAGCAAAATGAAGGGTGTCTGCCCCCCCCCCCCAGGAATCCCCTGAAATGTTTTGATTACTATGTAATGCATCTAATTCATATTTGTTTCACACTTACTTTATTCTGCATAAATAAATAAATAACTGCTTTAGTTTACACAGAGAAGGAAATATGTGACACATGAGGCAGCAATAGTTAATGTTTGCCCCTGTTTTCATAGATATTTAATCTCTGAAGTCAGGTTTTTGGAGAAAAATCACTTTATTAAAAAATAATAATCATAATTTCTTATTGAAGTAAGATAAGAAATGTGCCACAGCATTTCCTGTCACATTTTTGTTTTTCTTCATGTTTTTCTTATACTACTTTCAAATTGAAAGTAAAATTCTGACACCTTTTTACTTCGGTGCTTTTATTCATTCATTTGTTGTCACCTCCTTCCATCAAGTGTTTGGGGCAGCTTACAAGGTGAAAAACACAATGAAATAATTTTAACGAAGTGCTAATTGAAAGAGAAAGCAGCAAAGTCTAAGCTGGAAAGCTCTTTACAAACAGCAAAGTCTTTCACTTGTTTTAGTTGGGAGTGAACTTGGTTGTATTTTCTGAGTCTCTGTTTTACTGGGATATGTAATGTCTTTTTTACCATCTCATTTCCCCCCACCAACGTTATGATTGCCTTAGCAAACACAGATATTACATGCTAAGCAGAATGTGATATATTAAATAACTACAAATGCAGTAGGAGTATGGCAGGTCTTCCTTCTGCATATGTTTTGGCATTAACTGTATTTCTGAAAAGCTGAATAAATTTAAACCCACTATTTCTACTGTGAATTAGTCCCGGGAGTTTATCTCAAATATATCGGGTTTTTAAAACATGACTGTGATGACCTGGAAGGCATTTCTTGACAGGTTTCCTATAAACTGAAAACTTTGTAAAATACAGCTTCAGTTGGAATAGCACCGTGTACACTGTTCTGAGTTTGTGGAGGATGAATAATATACAAATACAATACAAAAATATTACCTACAGTGGCTCTAGGGCACTGTGATGTCGCCATCTAATTCCCTGCACTATTTTAAAATTTGACTTCCCCTTCAGATTTTATGCCTTTCAGTATAAATCATCTCAAGCCTACATCTCAGAATATTCTTTCTGAGGTATGCTACAAAACCTATTTATCTAAAAACTATCATTTGAAGCAGAACACATCTCCTGTTAACGTACATTTTATTAGATTTTGAATACGTTACATGGTTCTCCAAAATCTAAAGATCAAGTCTAAAGAGGAAGAATAAATTTGTAAGTTAATAAATGTGGAGAGAGTTTTCAATAACAGCCAAGCAGTCTCGTTGTTGTTGTTTTGTAAAGCACATTATTGGATGCTGACTGCAGTCACATGTTGACTTATAGAATCATAGAATCATAGAGTTGGAAGAGACCACAAGGGCCATCGAGTCCAACCCCCTGCCAAGCAGGAAACACCATCAGAGCACTCCTGACATATGGTTGTCAAGCCTCTGCTTAAAGACCTCCAAAAAAGGAGACTCCACCACACTTCTTGGCAGCAAATTCCACTGTCGAACAGCTCTTACTGTCAGGAAGTTCTTCCTAATGTTTAGGTGGAATCTTCTTTCTTGTAGTTTGGTGGAATCTTCTTTTCTTGTAGTTTCTTTCTTGTACTTTAACAATACTGGGGCTGCTCTGAGTATTCCCTGTGTTTTATTTTATCTACCTAATTCTCTCCTTCCAGCAATCTTGATTGCATTGCAGTTGTGATAGTTAAGCCTCTGACAGTGGCTGAACTGGACAAGTGCAACTGCTTAGGGAATTTAGTTATTCTCAGATTGGGGTTATCAACATGGTGCCCACAGGCAATCAGACACCCCCCCCATGGTGCCCCCCCCAATGTTAAACCACTCAATGTTTACATTTTTAGAACCAAGTTCTTTGGGGGAGGCTACTTTTTGACATTTGGAACATGTCTGTTATTTGGTGGATGGTATCTGATTTTTATTATCTGTGGGGGTTTTTTTTGGGGGGGGAGAGTTGTAGGTCTTTTCTGCCTTCTTTGGGGGGAGCCTGGGTATCAGCAAGTTTTTATTCTGTGAAATTAGAATGTTGTGGTGTGGACAACAAATGTGTCCCCATGCCCCAAAAGGTATGGAGCTCCTGCTCTAAGAACTGAAGTAGTTTGCAGTCCACTTTCTATGAGGCAAGGGGAAGTTGTTAGTTTGTATGGAATTAAAACTTCACACAAGTGCAGTCTGGGAGTTGGAAAAAAAATCCTTAAAGCAGAGAAAGCAATAGGCAGGGAGCCCAGAGGCAAGCATGTTAAAGGAAGAGTGCAGGTAGTCCAACAGAGTTAAGAAAAGGGAGACTCAATGAAGAAATGGAAAATGAGGATTGAGGGAAAAGGGTACAGGAAAAGTGGAACTGGGACAGCAGGGATGGATCAGAGGGGAAGCTCTGAATAAACCTCACAGAACTGAAGATTCTGAAAAGCTCTATAGTGGAGGAGAGGGTGGAAGGAGTATTAGGAAGGCTGCTCAAGACAGGGTGGCTGAAGGAATTGGTAAAAAGTAAATTGTGGCCTCAAAAGCAGTAGTCTGAAGAAAAGGTGGCTGGTAGACACATGGAGTTGATGAAATGCAGAGGCATGGTAAAAGGACTAATGTAAGATTGCTCGCCCGAAACTGTTCGACCCCCTTCCAGTCTCCGATTCAAATACTCGGGGGGGGGGGCTGATTCCCACTCCCCAACATGGGGGTGTGGGGAGAACACTCACTTTGAGGGCGAGGCTGGGCTAAGAGATAGTGGAAATGGCTCCCACATGGGAGAGGCCTGCTGTGCATTTTCTCCTCCTTCCAGTTGTTTCAAAAGTGAAGATACTGCCAGCATACACACTGCAGCATCTTCACGTCTGAAACTATCAGGGGAAGGACTATCAGGGCCTCTCCCACCTCCCTTAAGGGGTGAGTGCCCCTTGAGGGACAGGGGCAGAGTAGTGAGTGGAGGAGGGACGGGGTTTAAACCAACAGAATCAAGGAAGGCACCTGTGGGGCTGTGCCAACCCAGATTTTTGCTCTTTTCAATCTTAGCCTGGACACTCACATTTGCTGTGACTCGGCCCACCCCATCTCTAGAAAGCAGGACTGGGAGAAAGCTAGGGACCTAAGAGAGGAGGGGCTGTATGCTATTATTAGTAGGAAGGAAGTGGGAAGACTTGCTGGTTTGGTGGGCTGGGAACTATGGGCTAAAGGCATGTGGGATGTTGCAACTAATGAGAATGTGGGGAGCCCTGGTTTCTATTTTCATTGCTGGTTCTGACCTTACTAATCCTAAAGAGACAAGGAGGGCTGAAAAGAAGTGAGGGTGGGAGCAGAATTAACTATTTGAATTAACTATCCAACGATCTGGTTGCAAGTATGCAGCTATTACCACAAAAATGACTAAACCTAATGGAATAAAGTTAATTCAGAAGAGGGAGAGTAGTTGTGTCCTGAATAGGGTTATGCCAGCATCTGATACGTTGATAAAATGAACACTGAGCCGGCAGAGCAATTTATAAACATGATTCAAATCACAACGGAAGGCATCGGATATAATGGAAGTAGCTAAGATTTTGTGATTTAAGATAATACCGAGGTGTGTAATTATGTAGGTAGAGGATGCCTTACTTCTGCATCAAAGCGAGGATCTTGATATGCGTCACTGATGTTCACTGGGAGTCCCGTGGAAGCTACGAGTTCAGCAATACTATTATTTACTAGCCAGTCTGAATAAGATGAAGACGGTTTCTCCAAACTGTCTTTGAAGCTATCATAAAGGCAGAGCAGAGGAAGAAAAGGGTATAGTCACTGTTGCTTGAAAGCCCATCTTCATAAGTCTGGAAAGCATAGCCTTATATCAGGATTACCTATAAAAATTCAGAGCAGCTCAATGGCATTAGGAACAGAATAATACATCCGTTTTATTTATATGCTTATTTCCAGTATTTATTTATTTTTTAGAGAAATGAAGGATGTGATCAAAGCGGCTAAACAAGGAAATTTCAATAAATATGCAAAAAGGTAACAGTAAAATAGGACACTGTGGCTATGTAAAAAAGCAGACAGAACTCAATTAACAGCAACGGACAGATCCTGAAAGATGAATCCCGGGAAATGTTTGCTGAAATAAACCTGGGTCGGTTTGGATGATATATTTGGAGTGGTGCAGCCAAGCACTGGTCCGTTCATCTTCCTCGCAGCATATATGAAGGTGGCCCAAGGTGGCCGGCCTAAAATATTCTGCTCTCTGGAGTGAAGGGCAAGATGGCACCTTTCCATTCCACATACACAAGCTGACGAGGTTGGCAGCTGAATCTTGAAGGACAGCATCTTCCATTGAACTTTGGGGCATCATGCTAGATAAGAAGGCATGAGGCAGATTGCATTGTACACCAAGCTCTGTCCTCCAACACCTTACACCTGCTCTGTGCCCCCAACTCTATGTCCCTTACTTATGAAGTTGACCCACTTGAAAAAAAGGTCTTGGCATGCTGTCCCCCATGTGAACATGCAATGTGAGGATGGAGACTGCTACACCAGGAAGGGCAGTGTGCTCTCACTCTCCTCCATGCAACAGGCCAAAAGATATCATCCAAACTGACTGCAAAGGGGCCAGGTAAATTTCTCACGGGAGACTGTTCAAAATGACAGATTCCATTGCTGAAAACATCTAATTGCAGGGGAACTCAAAGAAGCAGAGAGTTTCTTCTTATGGTTATTTAGAACTTTCAAAGGTCTTATATATAAACGCTTAGTATTGGGTCTCGAGATTGAGAATTGTAAACCAACGTAGACTGTAGAGAAGGGTTGCCAGCCTTTTTGGACTAGTAAGAACATTTTAAGAGTGCTGGGGGCACCAATCACAATGGCTGCCATGGAGGCGGCATGCAGTAACATAAAACTGGAGTGAACCCCCAGTGTTTTAAATAATGCTTCACTGCCGAGGTTGCGTAAAAATAAAGTGCAACCTCAACATTTATAGAGTGAAGTAATATTTAAAGAATCCAGATGGATGAACACTGCAGACTCTAGCATGCTACTAAGGTAGTGCTGACACTTATCTCATAGAGGTTGCATCCTTAGAGGACACTTTCTCCATCTTCCTTATAACTGAAGGTGATGATGGGGATTGGAACACACACGTTCTGCATCCCTATTTTAAGTCAATGCAGAATGCTTAGAATTCTAATTGGAGTGTACAGTGGAACCTTGGTTGTCAAACATCATCCGTTCCAGAAGACCATTCGACTTCCAAAACGTTTGACAACTGAGGCGCAATAGGTGGTCGTCAATTTCAATGGAGAAAATTGAGAAACACGCCTCGGAAGCCGTTCTACTTCTGAGGTGTGTTCGAAAACGGAAGCAATTACTTCCAGGTTTTCAGCATTTGAAAACCAAAATGTTCGGCTTCCGAGATGCTCAAAAACTGAGGTTCCACTGTATTACTATGGTACAGAATAACTCTTCCATTAATTTAATGCCATTTCAAAATCACATTCAAGGCTGTTACATAAATTTCTTTTTTAGCAACGTAACACAAGCAGCTCAATTCACAACCAAATTAAGGTGAAGTGTCTGGATCTAACTCAATTTGCATCAACTCTTCAATGGAACAAATCAGAACTCATTCCAAGCATTTTGGCTTAATTTGCATGTGAGTGACTGAATTAGAGGCTTCATGACGACATCCTCAAAGAAATCTCTGTTTACAGTCAAAACTTCAGAAAAAGCCTAAGATATGAGCCATCATATGAACAGGGGGATGAATAAGCAACATCATATTCAGCTAATTTTGTAAGTTAAAAGTAAAAAGAAAATTTAAAAAACTGAAGGAAAGCAACATAAGTTTTCTAACTGTTTTGAATAAAATACCATGACTATCAGTCTCAGAGCAGAGCATACTGAGACAAGAGAAATGGATCAGCAACAAAGCAGCTGGATCTATCAGCCACAGAAAAGGGAATAATTTTTAGCTAGCTGCATAATTCTCCATAGACTGACGTTCTCAGTTTAAAAGCAAAAAGTTTTATAAATAAAACTTACTTAAAAAGAAAACAGGACAGCAAGTCTTAGAAAAATCTCACTCACATGGTTTTCGGTTCAAATAATAAAGTTATACAATACATGCTTTGATAGCAGTATAACATCTAAATGTGTAAAGGTGCAGAAATGCAGCATCTTGTTAAATGTTTTCAGTTTATTTCAGCAGCTTCAGGAACACCGAGGGGAAAAGAGCCTTTGAGGGCAAGGTTCCAATTACCAAAGCACAGAGCTCATAATTGTGTATCTTGCAAAATCCATCATGAAGCGGGCAGAGATTTAAAGCGCACAGCATCAATTAAGATCTTGACATTATTATATGACAGGGGGATGAAATCAGTACTAGATTATGTGTGACAGGTTTTAGGAGCAGCAGAATGCATCCAAGTTAACAAAACAAGAAATAATTCAAGTGGGGGTTCAAACAGTAGGCTGCCTAAACCTCAAGCAAATTTGTGCTTATTACTACATGCTTACTGCTGCAACTGATTCCATCCAGATGCTGTGGATTACAGATCATATCACCCTTGACCATGCTGATAGGAGCTGGAACTCAAAACTTCTGGAAGGCACCATGTTGGCTACTCTTGCTCTAGAGATATTCTATCAAATGAGAGTTTCTTTTAGATTCGGGTTTCCAAAACTTGGGTCTCCAGCTGTTGCTGTACTACAACTCCCACTATCCATAGTTAACAGGACCTATGGTCAGGGATGATGGGAATTGTAGTCCCAAAACAGCTGGAGACCCAAGTTTGGAAACCCTGTTTTTAGAAGGTGGTTCATCTGAATTTGGAGGAGAGTCAATCTATGTTGAACATACTTAGCAATCAGGTTTGTACTTTCGGTGTACTGTAAGCTCCTTACTTTGAGTAGACACATAGTGTTGGTGGCACAAAGTGTTTTCCATCAACTTAGGTTGCTGCATTAGTAGCAACTCTTCTTGAGAGAGCTAACCTGATCACAATAATACATTGTCTCGCATCACCAGGTCTACTGGCTACCATAACTTCTTGTAGTTTATGCAGGCACTAAACCTATACCTGGACCATCTGAGAAAAGTATTATTTTCTCTGGTAGAGCATATTGTAAAATGCAGTTACTTAAAAGAAACAGCACAAGATGGAGGAAGGGAAGTCCTGCTAATTTTGTGCAACATGCAAGAAATTGTGAAATAATCTAATTGAATTGAAAAGATATTAAATTCAGGCCTTTGTGGGGGGGGGGTGTCACTTTTATAAAACAGCTATTCATAGACCGTCCAACAATCAATGATTATTCATTAAAACATAATCGATTGCAATATAAAACATGAGATCTAACCTATTCTCTGCATCTGCACTGCATTTTGGCGACATCAACTCGAAGGATTTGGTGAATTTCACTACCTGTCATGGTAAAACAAACACATATGAGTCTCAGATTCCCCCCCCCCCCGACTTTTTAAAAACACAACAGTGGAAAAACACATGTTCAAGTGATAAAACAGTAAGCACAAAGCAACTCTCTATGCTCACTGCATAGAGCCCACTTTCCCCAATTAAATAATGCTGAGTAAATGCAAAACTCGTTGACTGCAAAACGATTGCTCATATAGATTAGAGTCACAACTCCAGATCACGAAGTTTACCTCTATAGCATTCTTTTTCACTTTAATGGCTCTCATGGCGAAGCATGTTGAATATTTTCCTTGTTTTTCCCCAACCATGTTTTTGTAAGTAATTTATATTTTGTTCATCCCTAGCTAGCAGGAAAAGTGGTCACAGATGATGGGAGAAACAAGTTTGGAAAACCCTGGTCCAGAATTAGGTTTGGCAGCAAGCCCTTGCCTTGGAAACTCACTGTTAGTTAAGAGACCCATTAGCGGCTTGCAACCTGACCTAAGTTCTCAGCAGAAGCACTTCTACCATACAAAACTAGGGTATAAAAATGAAGAAGTGTATACTTATTAGGGGTTTTTTTGGTGGTATTAAATTATGAAATACCAATAAATAATTAAAATTAAGGTGTACCCTAAGTCTGGAAAGTTTTAAGATTATTGGAGTAGACCAGGGATGGCGAACCTGTGGCCTTCCCAGTGTTGTGGGATTCCAATTCCCATCAGTCCCAGCCAGCAAGGCCAATGGTCATATGGATGAGGGAAATTTCACTTGAGGATTATGCAAATTGCCTAGATGGGCCAAAGGTTCAGCTCAGTGTAAGGCTCCATCATGCATTAACATTAGAGTCAAAATGATCCACGCTGTAACATAAACGTGTTCCTTGCCTTCACGTAAAAAAGAGATATGGGATAACTTTTAAAGAATCAGATCTTTAGGATTTTGCCAGTTCTAACACTGAAGAAGCCTACTGCAGGTGCAAACTTAAAAGTGTGTGAAATAAATAAATAAAAACTCTGGTGAGAAAATTCAGATTATAAACTTTCACAGTGCCAGCTTACTCTTCAACATCAGGAAGATAATCATTACACTAGTAGAGGAATATTCCCTGCCATGCAATCATTTTTTGGCAGCAGTCAAAATAGCAGACAAGAAGCCTATATTCTTATATAATAAGAGCGGCAAGAGTCCAACTGAAACTAGTGCTGCAAACTATAATGAAACCACCACAGGCAACAGGGATCTGAACACCAACCAATTGCTTAGCTGTAACTTCCATGCCTAAAAGACATTGTCAGGTGGTCTCCTCAGTACTGTCTGTTTCTTGAAGAACAGTAATACATTTACAAAGCAGTACACACAACATTCACCTTGCTTCTTACAACATCTCACGATTCCAGCACTTGTCAATACAAAGTGAAGCTTGCTGCCTAGTTTGTCTCGGGGGTAATACCCCATCTATCTTCTGACAGCCACCTCCAGCAATCCTTCGGTTGCTTCCACATACTTGTGTTTTAACCAAATGTCACAGCACTAGTGGGTAAGTGACTGGCATGCTGATTCAGAGCACCAATCAATCATAAATCACACTTTCAGGCAGAGAAAGCAAGGCAGTTCCTGTAGCAATCGTCACTGGGTGAGGGGTGGGGGCGGGGAGTTTGTTGCAGTCACTGTTATAAACAGTGATGATAGCTCAAAACACCATAAGGAGGAGTGAGAAAAAGCACTCTCTGTCTTGGGTGCTGTTCTTTCTGTTACCATTGCTCCTAGCATTTAGGGACTTGGTAACACGAGGAAAGGTTGCATGCCATTTCTCTGTGCCACCCACCTAACCTACTAGTGAGATTTAACAGTCAAACCAAAGTCTCCAATCAGAGCACAGGGACAAGCCATTTTGGTGAACCAGAGTAAATCTCACGGGAATGTCTGGAGAATGCTCTGAGTGTTATCTTGGTGTCTGGTGTGAGAAGCAAACAACTCAGCTTGGCCTGGTTGGCTGGCTTGAGCTCCTGACGAAGTTAGTGACCTGGTATCCCCAAGGTCTTTGTGCAGACTGGGTGAGAGCAAGAGCAGAAGGATTTGGGAACACAAAACTGGAGAAAGAAGCAGACAAACATGTGTGTCAGCCTCTGAAGATCCGCCTGCTTTAAGATTAAGATGCTGGGACTTAACTGAGAATGATTTATGAAATATATTTTATTATATGCACATTTAGACTTAACGTGCTCAACATGTTAAGAGAGAATGACAGCAGTCTGAATGTGCACTTAAAATACCACAAAGTCAGCAAAGGCACAACATGAACACGTACTTGCAATCATGAATGTAAGCAAGCCCCTGCACCTTTCCCTTTCATGAAGTCTTGTTCCTACTTGCCCAAGCATGACTACATCATTAGGAGAATGTGTTTCTGCCTTATTTACTGGCTACAGGGAGCCATCTATGGGTATAAGCTCTCCAAGTTAGGACGACTACTGCTATTTATACACTGGTGTTTATGTCGCCTAAGGGTCTCCCTAGGGTATTCAGAATCTTGTTAAGAGCAGCAATAAGCATATGAGACCAGACAGAAGCACAGGCCAATAGAATAAGCCAGCAGAGGCCAACCACTTTGATCAGCAATGAGTCATATCCTATCAAATGAAGTATACCAAGGGGATTTTTTGTTTGTTTGCTTTAGAGGCAGGTGATTTTCCACCCTTGTCAAATATTTGAGCCCCCCACCCCCAAATTGATGGGCATTGCCATTCAAATGGTGTGTGTGACCACATCATGCGATCGATTACGTGGAGCAGGGCTTACCACCCCACCCCCAATTTTTTTGTTCATGTTGGCATCCCTGTGGGGGGAAAGTAGCAGAACTAGCAACTAAATTCTTTGGCAAGGGCAGCCAAAAGTGTGTGACTGCTGTACAAAGGTAAGCATTTTACTCTGTTGTTATATCTTCCAAGAGAATTTACCGAGTAGTAACCTGAAATCTGAAAACACTACTTACTGGAGACTCAATGTCTTCGAGCAGCAATACCGAGCAGCGGTCACACTTTAGTAGAGTTTGGGCTCGGTGCATAATCTTCTTCACAATTTTCTCTAGGTCTGTCTGTTCTTCAAATAGATCATTAACCACCTCCAGCAAGGCCTACATACATGGGAGGGACAGCTATTACAATTCGGATAAATTATTGGACAATTCCCCCCCCCAAACAAGACTTCTAAAAGTACCAGTTACTGTATAAAACTTACTGACTTTGTAATATGGGCTTACTCCTTCTAAATTAAATTTAGGTGCTCAAAACAGCAATGGGCAAATTCCCTGTAAAAGATCATGGAAATCAGTGTTTTTGTTTGCTCATTTTCTCAATGGGGCCAGGATAAAAGGCTACTTCAGTGTTTCATGTATGCCTTAAGCTATACCAATTAATGGAATTGATTGTATTAGGACTCAATGGGGCCAGGATAAAAGGCTACTTCAGTGTTTCATGTATGCCTTAAGCTATACCAATTAATGGAATTGATTGTATTAGGACTCCTTCCTCCCAGACTTTCCTCAGACACACAGGTTCTTTTTGCCAAGATCTATCCCTAGCCTTACATGCCAAACTACTTGATGTGTAAAGTTGCAATAAAGTTGTGTCCTGTTGCTCTCCTGAATATGTGCCAGATCCCTAACCCCTGGCCTCCCGATTTCCTCACAAATGTCACTGACAAGATTCAGAAGGGGTGGAGGGGGGAATCAAAGACTCCCACTGAAATGTCAAAAATAATGACTAATTTTTTTTCTACAGTAGTCAAGTCGTACAGAACACAAGAAAGCTCTTTGCAATGCTTGTGCATTGTGCTCTCATGAGTTGCACACTGTAACATCCTGGTAAAGCTTTTAGTGGTCACCATTTAGCTCAAAAAAATGTTGGCATCATAATGTCAGCGGAAAGGAATTACTTTAGAATTACTACTGGTAGATAAAAAATTCAGGTAAAAACATCCGTAGCTGCAAGATACCCTTTGAATATGAAGCTAAAACTATGAAGAACAGGAAGACAGGAAATATATTTATGTACACTGCAATTCTAAGCATGTTTACTCACAGAAGTTTCACTGTGTTTATTCCTATGAAAGAGCACGTAAGATTGTAGCTTTACTCATACAATATATTCTTCGCTCTTGAGCAGCAGAACAAAATAATGCAACCAATGGCAAAATACATGCACTGATTAACAAAGTGATGTGTATTAAATGTATGTGTATTTTCAACAAAGTGTCAATGCTTTCTTTAGAAATAATAGTGATTTATCTTCAGTCACCTGACCTTTTATCATGTGATCATGCAGAGATAGCATATGAAGTAAAAGTTAGTAGCAGTGGCCCAAATTGCAATTTTTCACTTACTCTGCTTCTATCATACTCCTTCCTTGAAGCAGCAAACAGCTGAGCGTTAGATATGGCAATCCCACAAAATGGAAGATACATCTCCATTACCTGGAGCAAAAAGGAAGTATCAGCTATTAGAAGTTGGCATTGTAATTAGAAGTGCATCTTCAATCTAGTTCTCAATGAGGTTGGTATGCCTGTCCACTTCACACTGTAGGACTTATATGGTAAAAAACATTTCCCTTTCTCTCCACACACAAAATTAGGTCTTGGGGATAAGAACAGTCCAGAAACAAAATGGCTGCCTCAAACTTGTCACTGTGTGGTTGAGAGTTGGGTGGGCTTGTTTTAGAGCTGCACTTCAGGCAAAAAATATGGCCACCAAAATGATTTGATCTTGCCTTATTTCTAAAGTTTAGGAGCTGGCCGCTTTTGAGGAACAACAATAAGAGCAGGGTTCCGGCTGTTGCCACCATTCTTAAGTATGCCCCATATAAGGAAACATACACGGCTCAGTGGGAGAGCCTATGATTTGCATGCAGAAGGTCCCTGACACCTCCAAGAAAAGATTCCCTGCATGAAAGCTTGGAGAGCTGCTGTCAGTCACTACAGACTACATTGGGCTAAATGGACCAATGGTCTGATTCAGCATAAGGCAGCTTCCTATGCTCTTATTCCCAGAGGTACTCTGGGAAACGATACCCTCATGTCCTGATTGTGGGCTTCCCAGAGGCATTTGACTGGCTCCTGTAGTAACAGGATTTTGGACTAGATAGGCCTTTGGTCTGATTTGGGGGGGAGGTCCTCTTAATATTATTGTGCTACATTTTTAGGTTCCCAATACCGCCCCATTTCAAAATTTCCCAACATATGGATACCGGCACGTCATGGAGAAATGTTCTAGCCTTGTCTTCTACACGATGAGCTATTTTGTGTTCGCGCGAAGAGATAATATGGGAGGCACCATCCAAATAGCGTTGTTTTTAACAAAGGTTTTTTGAGATGAAGAGCTGCCATGGACCATGGCTAGGCTTGTATATGTATAATTTACCTTGTCACCAAAAAACATGCAACTTTAAAGCCATTTCATACATTACACATACCTTATTGTCCCCCTGCCCCTCCAAAAACAACCATCTGCAATAAAATGATTGGCTTTCCAAATGGGTGTACTTTCCATGAAGAACACACACACTTGTGATACATTTCAGACGTACTGTATCACTCTGCAGAAAATGGTGGATTCAATTTTTAGTGCTGAGTTGAACAATACTGGTGATTTATAAAGAACCTTAAGGATCAGATTTCAGCCAGTGCCCACGTTTTAACCTTTGCTCCTCCAATGGCCAAAGGATGGTTCAAAATAAAATGTTATTCAACAAATAAATTCTTATCTTGCAATTCTGCCATGACACATAATACTAGCAATACTAGATTACAGGTTCTTCAATATTTTATCAGGAGAAAAGAACTTCAGCTAAAGAATAAAAACTGTTCAACACTGTCCAGTACTTGATCCTTTTCACCTCAAAATATTCCTCTTCTTCTGCATGATTCTTTTTTATTCTAACCTCATGGCTATTAAAATAAATGAATAGATTGAGAGTGGACTATTAAATCTAAATTCATCTCCTTATAATTTAGCTAATATGAGACACGCTCCACAAAATGAAAATACTACAATTCTATTCTTTCTTTTGCAGGAAGATTTGTTTTTACTTCCTTTGAAAGCTCTTTCAACAAAGATCCCATGCATTCAAACATCTTTCTTTTAAATTGGCCACCTCCTTATATTTATGGAAGAAATGTGCTCCTTAGTATTAACAAACATAATAAATACAAATTAATTTACTTTTTCTACTGTATGAAATACAGATGAATTCAAGCACTTCAACTAAAAGATTAAGATGTTTTGTAGGTTAGTGATGATGCAGTAATAACTTTAATGATAATGATTATTACAACAGTAATAATTTTAAACAGGAAGCATTCAAGCACAAAGCATTTATATATGGCATCTATTACATCAGCATAAGTGTACAAAAGACAAATGAGAAAACTTGAACTCTTTTAAAAAGCTAGAAAATCCCCAATTGCCATAAGTTCCACCTCTGCAATTTGTACAGATAGATCATTTGAAGACCATGTTTTGAAATAGGTAGCACCAGTGACTGTTATTAAATAATAATTATAACAACTAAAAACTCTAAAAGCAAAAAATGATACTACAAAAATACAATTAATATTTTCTAAAAAGAAATCATTTGTAAATTTAATTCATTCTGGGTTTTAAACTGTCCAAACATGCCTGTGCCCACGTTCATATAAACAGTGCAGAATGCTTTACTGAGCACATGAATCCACAGGCTAAGAATCAATCGCAATATGGTTAGGTGTGAACACTCAACCAAATCACATTACGCTTTGGGCATCTGTGCACTGTCTGGCAACCCTTACAATCAAGGCCTCTGATCAAATAAGAGCATGACAGAAGTTTGTCCTTTGCAAACATATTTCTCAGGGGAGACCCCTATTTTTATTCAAAAAATAATCCACTGCTGGTGGTTAAAGCTGTATCCTATGAGCCCTAAATCAGGCTTTACTGGTTTCGTATCAAGAGCAACATATGGCTGCATTTTTTATGTATTCTGTTTTCATAAGGTTTCCCAATTCATTGTCTCTTACCTACTACAATATCCCGTTCCATGTCCCTCATGCAAATCTCAGACACAAATTTACTGGATGCCCTTTGGCAAGCCACATAGGGAAGATGATGCTGTCCTAACATACAGATTGTCTTTAGGATGCTCAGATTATCCCCGCCCACCATATAAGGCTGAATCACTGAAGGGTCACATTGCAGATATATTAGTCTTGATTCAATGCGCAGAAGGAGCACTTAGTACTTCTTTGGTACTCACACAAGTACTCTGCAACATCTGTTAGCACTTGAGCTAGCACCAAAATATCCTGTGGCACCAGTGGGGATGGGATGCCATTTATGGGGAAAGTACTTTTGATGGGTATCCTGAATCACAGCATCACAGAACTGCAGAGTTGGAAGGGGTCCCAAGGGTCATCTAGCCCAACCCCCTGCAATGCATAAATCTCAACTAAAGACTCCCTGACAGATGGCCATCCAACCTTTGCTTAAAAACACCCAATGAAGGAGAGCCCACCACTGTCTGTTCCACTGTCAAACAGCTTTTACTGCCAGAAAGTTCTTCCTGATTTTTAGTAGGAATCTCCTTTCCTGTCACTTGAAGCCATTGGTTCGGGTCCTACCCCCAGGAGCAAGAGAAAACAAGCTTGCTTCATCTTCCATGGGACAGCTCTTTAGATATTTGAAGATTGCAGGCCATCAAATCTCATCTCAGTCTCCTCTTTCCTAGGCTCCTCGCCTCCAGTCTGCAGTGACCTCACCTGTTCTTCACGAATTCTCCAGGATTATAGACAGAGGCTCTGAGATTACATCCGCAAGCTCCTTTAGTACCCTTGGGTGCAGCTCATCAGACCCTGGAGATAAAGTACCGTATTTTTCGCTCTATAACACGCACCAGACCATAACACGCACGTAGTTTTTAGAGGAGGAAAACAAGAAAAAAATATTCTAAACGAAATAGTGGATATATGATTTTTGTGGTTCATGCTGTGGCCACAGACATGTGATCTGACAGTGAGTTTGGAGTAGCCCAATGCAAAAATCCCGAGGATCCATGTGGATCCATGCTTTGTAACCACGGAGGAGGGAAGGAAGGGGAACCATGGATCCGCTGCTCACGACTGCAGCAGATCCCCCCCGCCACCCGCAGGCATTCGCTCCATAACACGCACAGACATTTCCCCTTACTTTCTAGGAGGAAAAAAGTGAGTGTTATGGTGCAAAAAATACGGTAGCTAGGTGTTTCCTTACCACCTCTTCTATCTTGGGCTGCAGTTCCCTCCCTGCCGGTTGGGCACTGCTTTCCTTTTGGGTGAAGACAGAGGCAATGTAGGTGTTGAGGAGTTCCACCTTCCCTCTGTCACCAAGTAGCATTTCTCCATCTTCCATTTCCCATACAGACCCTTCTCAAATCTCAAATGATCTGTAAGCTCCTTATGCAGCCACACCGGTTTCTTTAGATGCCTCCCGCTTGTTTTTCTTCTTAGAATTGTCTGCATTTGCGCTTTCAATATTTCACCTTTAAGAAACTCCCATCCATCTTGTACTCACTTCACTTTTCATTATTTCTGACCATAGGATCTCACCTAGTAGTTCCTTAAAAAAAAAAAAAATCAGCCTTCTCGAAGTCCAGAGTGCATGTCCGACTAAACTCAGCTTTCCCTTGCCTCTGTATCATGAAACCCAAAAGGGCATCATCACTTCCTCCCATGCTTCGTAGTACTTCCACTTCATCGATTTGTTGCTAGTGACATCCTGTTTCGTCCTAATGCAAAGCTCTCGGATGAAGTTAGCCTGAATTTAGGGGCTGTGAAACATTAGGGCTATTGGCAATGCTTCGCTCCTTCCTGAACAACTGGGCAGGAAGTGTATTTACAACAGCTTCAAATGACTTTATTTGTCTTCCTTCCCTTTCTTCAGGGTGATTTGGCGAAACGTTCGGAGAAAAACAACAACAACACAGAACAAATGGCTCAGTGAACATTCTGTGAGAACAACACTATGAGCAATGTTACCAGCTTACATCCTGCAAAATGTAGAAACAGGGCTCCGCTTAGCAGGGTGCCAGTACTGAAGCTACCAAATGAACTGCTTGATAACTAGCGAATTAACAATGAGCATCATTTCCCTCCTCACATGAATGCATACGAAATACATGCAAACCACGTGAAATGTATGTCTTGGTCATATTTCAAAAGGTCTGCTCTACCTCTACATATCTGTACACTGGAATTGTTCAGACATTGCTACAGTTAAGTCATTTTAGATTTTAGACTTAATGCTCTTGCAGGAGCATTGCCACCTTCTGTCCCCCACTTTTGATGGTAGTGCATATTACTTGCATTGGTAGTGAAGCCTTATTGGAGTTCACCGATTGGGTCTGCGTTGCTCCGGGACAGGAGGAAGGAAGTCAAAATGACACCGAGGTTGGTTCAAAGAAAGAGTTTATTCTGCTCTCTGGATAGCAGAAGGCACTTGCGTGATCAAGTCTACAGCAAGTCCAAAGAAATGACAGGTTTCATGCAGTTTATATATCCTCCAGGCACCCTCTCACTCCTCCCCTAGGAGCCCAACCACGTTGGCGTACGTACACAGGTTGACATCACATGTTCCTGCTCTGGTACTCTCAACCATAAAAGGATCTTCCTTCCTGTACTTCTGACCGTAAAAGGATATTCCTGTTACTACTCCTATCTTGGAGCAAGAGGTCATCACTTCCGAGAACATGCTCTGGCGTTAGGCCCAGACTTGGGTCTCTGCGTCATTTGTGGTCAGGACATAAGATATGTCTGTGTCTGTTCTACTGGTAAAGTCAAGGCCAGTCTTGCCGTCAAACTGATAAGGGAGAGAGCTGTGTTCTTGTTTTGCATTTGCTCAACGGCTAAAGTTTATGCATTTTAGCTAAGGAGAAATGGGGATTTTGGTGCAGTTTAAAAACTGCCTGCACAGTCAGTTTTGGGGTTTGGGAAACCCATTCCTTCAGTAGGGGCTTGGAATAGTTTACCTTTGAGGTCCCATCCAACTCTATAGAATTATATGTTTCTACTTCAAAATGTGCTTTGCCACACCTACTACAGTTGCAGGACCTCTTCCCCATTCTTCTGAGTGACACCCTGGAAGTCTGCCCCCAAAGCCCTCCCCAGAAGGCACCAGGGTACTAGTGCATGTTTTGCCTCAGACAACAAATGTAGCTTTTTGGTGCAGTATTACTACCGCAAGTGTCCAGTGCCTGCAAATGCAAACAAAACATCTGCCAAAGAAAGGGCAAACCAATCTATTTCTATGTCCATATTCTTGAAGAACTGCAACCTGCTTTTCACAAATGTCTGTTATTGCACACCAAAATAATAACAGGCTGACTTCTACACAATCTGGATAAATCGCAGGTTCTTTATAAGGTCTGGAAAGAGTCTTCAGAATGCAGCTGTACATAAGATGGGATTATACAAGCGGGAGCCCTGAAAAACAGCTCCGTCACAAAAAGCATGTGTTTGTCCAGATCTTATTACAAGCTGGTTACTTATGGGATTCCACTTCTGTGCCACCCACACATTCAAAGAATGTTGGAAAAATGCTGGAAGGAAAAGAACATGAATACAGATATGCAAAACTAACACACTAGAATAAAAAAATTCCTTCCAGTAGCACCTTAAAGACCAACTAAGTTAGTTCTTGGTATGAGCTTTCGTGTGCATGCACACTTCTTCAGATACACAGATACTGTGTACCTGAAGAAGTGTGCATGCACACAAAAGCTCATACCAAGAACTAACTTAGTTGGTCTTTAAGGTGCTACTGGAAGGAATTTTTTTATTTTGACTATGGCAGACCAACACGGCTACCTATCTGTAACTAACACACTAGAGTGTTTGGTATACAAAATGCTCAGGGCCGTCTTAACCGTTGGTGCTAGGGTAGCATGGCACCCAGGCGCTGGGCTCTCAGGGGGGCCAGGCTGAGAATCTGGGGAAGAGCCGCCAACAGCCAAGCGGAGCAGAGCCCGTCGGAACGCTGCGGGCTCTTCCCCGGACTCCAACGCTCGCCCCTGAACTCGCAGCAAGCTGCTCTGCTCCACTCGGCTGTCAGCTTTTGCCCCAGCTGCATGGCAGCTGTTTTGGCACCACACCCGGAGCGCCGTGTAACATTGTGGGTGCTGCACGGCGCATCCTGTTGCATGCGCCGAGCTGCGGGTTCCTTTGCTGGCTTTTCCGCTGTTGGCGCACTCTCCCAGTGCATTCACCCAGAACATTGTGAGAGTAAACAAAATTTGGGGTGGTATACCAGCATTGATTTCTTTCCTGCCATTTTCATGGGTTCATCAGGGGAAGCAGAAACATGCAAGTGTGGAAAGTGTGAGGAAGCAGCCATGTTGCCTGTGATCACTGGTGTGAAAGAAATTCAGTGCAACATGCCAGTAAAAGCCACTGGTCCATAACACAACAGGTACGCGGGTGGCGCTGTGGGTTAAACCACAGAGCCTAGGACTTGCTGATCAGAAGGTTGCGGTTCGAATCCCCGCAACGGGGCGAACTCCCGTTGCTCGGTCCCTGCTCATGCCCACCTAGCAGTTCGAAAGCACGTCAAAGTGCAAGTAGATAAATAGGTACCGCTCTGGCAGGAAGGTAAACGGCGTTTCCATGCGCTGCTCTGGTTCACCAGAAGTGGCTTAGTCATGCTGGCCACATGACCCGGAAGCTGTACGCCGGCTCCCTCGGCCAATAAAGCGAGATGAGCGCCGCAACCCCAGAGTCAGTCATGACTGGACCTAATGGTCAGGGGTCCCTTTACCTTACTGCGGTGTGAAAGGAACATTAGAAAACGGGAGAGAAGAATCATCATTGTAACCAGGAAATCCCCATGTCCCACAGTATTCCCCATGTCTGAATGCACTCTAAAGGAAGTTTGTATTTTGCAGGGCATTCAACTATTCATTTACTAGAAAATAAGGTCCCACAACTTTCAAATTTCCTTATTTTGTATTGTCTCTACGTTCCGGACAAACTCATTAGCTATGGCAACCAGGAGCCAAACCAAAGCAGCATCAGGAGCAAAAAGTTATTTCTGCAACCAAGAAGAAAACAACTGTGTACCAAAATGGTTTATCCTATCAAGCCACAGATTTGAGTTTCCCAAATAAAATTAGTTTCATTAAGCCTAGCGCCTCCAGCTTATTTTGCCATGACCTAAAAGTTATATAAAAGGAAGCAAAAGAAAAACAGCTCATATCTAACTTGAGCAAATACACTTTATTAAATTTAACATGTTAAGGTCACTCGGGCGACAAATTCATGTATTATCACAAGCAGCGAGGGCAGCTTTACGGTTTTATTATAAAGTCCTTCTAGATGTCCATAGAATTTGTAGCCCGAAGAAAGTAAATAATGACTTCAGTGTCTTCTACTAACTGAAGGGACAGAAAATGTTTCTCTCCCTAGAGCAGGATTGGCAAATCTTTTTCAGATCAAGAACCACATTTGCTCATGGACAACCTTCCATACCAGTGGCGGGCTGAGTTAAAGGAAAAAAAGTAGACCAAGCAACAGAGGTAATCCATAACTTTGTAAAGTAGGCTGCATTCAAATAGAGGAAGCGTGTGGCTGTAGAGTCCGATATGGGAGAAATGTGTTTTATTTCAGGTTTTGCAGATTATGGTGTCTGGTTTTGCTGTTACAGGTACACCATGGCGTTTCTTCTCTCTGCATTCCTCCCAGCGGTCATTCTTTCTCTGGCCACTGCTGTGGATGCACAACCTGACTGTCTACCTCCAAGCATTTGCGATCATCTGCAAGGGATTCCCATATGGCTGGGTTAATGATGCCAGCCTTCAGGTCACGTTTGAAGGATGGATATTTTATAGGACGGATAATTCTCCATATTTGGGCTGATGCACAACGCCTTCAGCTTCATCGTTGTTGCCCAGTGAACAACCCAAGCAAACTGAAGCACTTCAGTATGATTAAATGAGTTTCAGTTATAGATACAGGGTTATTGAATGGAATAACATCCTCAGTGGTACAATGGGCACAGTTCATTGAAGTTCAATGGAGATACTGTGGAGATAAATGAAATCAGTTGGCCTTTTAGGTTAATGTATGTAGGGCTAGATACTAGACTATAACTTGTATTTTCTGCTATGGTCTATGGAGTAATGCAACAAACACCGTTCTGTTCTATTCCGTAACTTGTTATTGGGATAGGGTATAATCAGGTGAAGTGAGAACAAGTGGAATTCTGCAGCGGTGAAGTATCAAGTATAAAAAATGCTGATGCTATAATGACTGACATCCACTTGATGGCACTATAGACATAGGATTTCTGTTTATAAAGGGTTGATGACTCTTCCACAAGGTAGCAAGATTTGCAGTTAGAACTGTTGGGGAGCAAAACATTTCAAAAACTGTGTCAAAACTGACTCAATGTCTGGGTCAGTAGAAAGATTTCACTACTTGTAAGAAAGCTTTACAGAATTCAGTGTCTTCTTTTTGAAAGTTGCAGAACAGAAGTTGTTACACCCCGCCAAAAAAAACCCAATAAAAACGAGAGTTTAATCAATAAAAACATGAAACTTTTGCAGTCATGAAGTATTACTCTTTTTACTTTTTACTCTTATTTTATTATTCATTTGTTTGATGTTTATATTCCTCCCCCCCTTCCTCCAAGGAGCTTAGAATTGCATATATGATGCATGGGGGTCGCTTAGGGAATAATTTCACAGTAATCCTGTGAAGTAAGTAGCTCTGAGGAATAGGAATTTGCGCAAACACACCTGGATTTTGCACACCCACACCAAACCACTCTGGTCTAGTCACTATAAGACACTGGTCCCAATTACTAACTTCATAGAAGGAAAACAAACTGATTCACAAAATGCTAATTCACATGGAAGCCCCTAATATATGCACAAATAGTGCTGCACGCATTTAAACAGAAGCAGTTTATCCCCAAGTACATTCCTCCGAGCGGATTTTTTTTAAATTCCATTTATTCCAATGGGCCTAATCTGAGCATGACTAACAGAAGATATTCAGCCATTATGTCGATGTGCTTTTTACCTCTCAAAGAATGCCAAGAGAAAACATAAAACAATTCAACACAAAATATCAGATAAAGCAATCTAACAAAATATAGCATAAAACGAAATATAAAACATCACCCATGGAGTGGTCTCTAGTTCACAAAAGCTTATGGCACACTGAAACTTGCTAGTCTTCAAGGCATGGGATAGCCAACCTTGATGGGCACAAGGATGTGTTCGAAAATAGAAGAAATATCATGGGCAGCTCTGAACATCATTTGTGATTCTTATTTTTATCTGTAAGCTACCTTGATTCCCATCAGGGGGAAAAGCGCCGTATATATAAATATATACTAATAATACTAATACTGTAACCTTATGAGGCTTTGCCCTTGGGTGGGAAAAATATTGCACCCGGGAAAGGGAAGTGGGAGTCAACAGACACTCAAGGAATAGTTTCGGAGAAAAAGCTTTTATTTCTACCATCCATGAAGTGGTAGAAGGAGCAAGTGTGATAAATCACAAAGAGCATGCACGAGTTCACAGTCATGTGCACAAACATATATACCCCTTCCAGTTCCCTCCCCCTTTCTCCTCCTTCTTCCAGAGTCCTGCCCCATGAGTTCCTCTGAGCATGAACAGAAAGCTGTCTTGGGGCTATTGTGGACTCTTGGCACCCTTCCCAGGAAAGGGGAATGAGAAGCGGATTCAGCATGTCCAAAGATGTTGCAACTAGAATGAGATAAGATTCGTTTCTCAGGCCTGCTTTGAACAGAGCCTATTCATTAGCTTTTAAAAGTAACATTTTGCCTTTTGCCACAGCATCTTGTGAGAAAAGCAGAGACAAGCAGAGAAAAGCTCTTTGGGATTTTTAGAAGACAAAAGGAATTTTGGACAGTTTTGAGGCCTGGGGTGATTACAGACAGGATTTTGGTATCCTGTCCCTTCAATACTACTACTACTACTACTACTAATAATAATAATAATAATAATAATAATAATAATAAAGTAATGGTGCTCAGAACCTCTCCCAAAAAAGGCAAAAATCCTGTCCCCAAACAAATAGCACAAAAGTGGGCACTACCCTCAGAAAATGAGAACAGAAAACAGACAGCTCTCCCAATCAACAAAAATGCCAAAAAACTGATTCAAAAATAAAATTTGGAAGGAGCACAAGCCCCATGGCACCATAACTGGGGATCCCAGCTTAAAGGTACCACGAGCCTTCCTGTTTTTGCTTCAAGCAACATGTCTATACATCTGGAAATTAATAAATGAGTGTTATAATTATTGTCCCATAAATGTCAGGTGACTATTCCTCTCCTCCCTCCTATCAACCTCAGGATAACCTCCCTATTTTGGTTCCTGCTATTTCCAATGTGGCGTGTGTGCATTTCATTTGGTCTAGCTTTAGCAGAGACTGATGCTGGCGGCAATCCGCCTGCAAGCTTGTAGAGTGAATTATATTAATGGGGAAACAGCCTCTCTCTTCTCTCACCCCCGCCCCCAAGCAAAACATCCCAAAAGCTCACTGAGCAATTAATGCAGCTCCATGCCTCCTGCAATGCAGACATGAGCCTAGAAGGTGCAACTGAGCTTTTTAAGATCCTTTCAGCTTTTGCTGTAGGAAAAAAAGGAAGCAGGGAGGAGAGGAATCCGCATAGAAAAGTGGTTCCTCTGGGTTCACTTACTTAGTTTTACAATTCATGCTGCTCTGCAGTGACAGTAACTGGAAGCAAAAATGATCAGGTACCACCAGCATTATGCGCTGATTAAATCAGCGGTGAGGATGGACAGAGCCCTCTCCTATAGCTATAATGTTAACTCGCTTGCTGTAGCTCCAGCAAAGAAGAGATGAGCTGAGCTACAGAGTGTGTAATCCGATTGTTCCAGCCAACTAGGCACGGCAGCTGATATTCACTAACTTTCATTATCAGCAGAAACAGACAACAATAAAAACTCAACAGAGCACAAATTTCCGTTGTCTATATAAACTAGGAAACATAAGGGAAATACCAGAAGCGAACGTTAAAATATCTGTTTGTACAACTAAGACCCAAAATCCTGCAGTCCTCCTACTGCTTAATCGCATTTTAATCGGTCCAAAAGGACGTGTACTGCTATATGCAGTAATTAGAATACCGTTTCTAACATTTACTGAGCTTCCAGTTTTTCATGGTTTTAATATCCAGTAAACTCCTCTGAGTATTTTATGGAAAACCACCCCATAACATTTAAGGCACATCAGAATTAAAGAAATGCAAACATTCCAGAGAACTGAATATGCATTAAGGTACACTAATGGAGATCTAGGAACATTTACATGGTTCTTTTAGGCAGGCAAAAGACAGCAAAAAAAAACCACAACAAAGTTCGTATTTGAGGCGTTCACACCAACTACAAATTAAGAGTGAATTAAAATGCCAACCTACAAAGTAAAATCAGGAAAAATGTTACACTGAAGGTGCATATAGCATGCTGCGCATGGGGAAGAATGAAAATGAATGTTCATAGAGAAAGAAGCAATTGAAGGCTTAATTTCATTTCTAGGTGAATTTTATAGCTGAACAGTCTTCAAAACTGTGAGAATAGCGTCACTGTTTCCAATTCAGAACCATTTTCTTGGATGCCAGGAATGAACACTCATCCTTCCATCCATACTGAAAAGAGGAAAGCTTCTCTCTGTGAGAAAGTGAAATGGTTTCTGGTGTAAATGAAACTACCCCCACCCACCCACCGACAGGGTCTGATGGAAGGGGGGCAGTCCTGTATATATTTGTGGCCCTGTCTATTTTTCTGCTTTTTTTCCCAAATGTGGCAGCTATTTTGGGTTGTGCAGACATTCTGTGACTGGCACCCACATGCCCTTCTCAAAATTCCAGATGTTCCCACTGATTCAAAAAGGTTGCTGAGCCCAAAGAATATAATAATGCCATCATGCTGAGCAAATTACATGAGACAGTGTGAAATTTATGGAAGTATCACTTATAATTTGAATTCCAAAACTGTATTTTTGTGAAATTTCCAGTGATAGGTTGGGTTCACAGATAAATGGAGCAGCTTCTCTGAACCCTTCACAAGAACATGATAGGTCCCTGTTGCTGCTTATAAGAAAAAGATTAATTTAAAATTTGACAGATTTAGGCAAATGTGCATCAATAATGTGCTTTTCATTATTATGCACCAAGGCAATTTATTTACATTACAGTGCATAACAAGCACAAGCACTTGACTTAATCTATGCAAACACAATTTAGAAATCCACTTTTATTCAATTGTAAAATGAAAATCCTTTTAACTTGTTGCTTAAGAGATTCCACTGTGATGATCGTTACCCTGTTGTCATTGTTTATCATGTCCTCTAAGTAGATGCAGCTGTTAAGCGTTCAGGACAAAATTACTGTAATGAACTACCATGGAGGTGCACATCTGACCAGACATTTTGATACTCTATGTGATGCCTGCTTTTAAAACCAACTCTACTTGAAAATACCCAACAGTATTTATTGTTCAAGGGTAATTTATCTACTTCTCTCTGGTGTCACCTCTATGGACATATTTATATAGTAAGCTATACTAATCCTTGTGTGATGAATTATGTGTTTTCTTGATTACAGCCTTCACAGCTACAAGTTTTTTATAGAAAGAGGATGTCTCAATACAAACCAATTTCCTCTCTGTACTTATGCTACCCAAGATGGTGATGTCTTGAAAAAACAAATATATGTGTCTTGCCGCAAGGAATTCCTCAGAATGCTGTCAGCATAATAAATACCCCATAAGTGTATTATTGTGACAGTGGGTCATAATTCTCCATATAGCGGCAGATTCTGGAGCAGGAATATGTGCCATTGCTAATACGTCTCCATGAACCACTTCCATCTTAACTCTACACTAGTAAAACTGAGCACTAAAATGTTTGTTTCTGTCATTACATAGCAGTCATGTCCCACAACAGCCCCGGGCGCCAGCTCTGTCCTTTCATCTTCTGTGAGGAAGCACTTCCTTCCTCACATTTGAGAAATCGGGACAAAAACCTCATGCCAGTCCCATCATCTATCAAACTGGTGCCCATTGGTGGTGGCCCCAAAGTCTGGAATGGTTATCAAGTTCAATGTAACAGATCCAGAATACAGGCCATTTAAAATAAGCTGTCAATACTGTTCTCTTCTGCAAAGTGGTTTACGACATGGAATTATTATATATCAGTAAAGTGTGGGAGTGGCAGAATTTTCTGCAGCATGTGACAAGACAGTCCATGATGCTAATCTCCCAGGTGGTGAACCTGCAGGTAAGTGTGTATAGGAATGCAACACAATATGTTGTATTATACAGTACTAGCTCACTGTTTTAATCTGTCCCTGTTATACTTTAATTGTTATTGCTGTGATTGTACTGGTAATTCATTTTTCTTTTAACTAGCTTTCCCTAATATTACCTCTTTTTTTAAAGTAGGCTATAAATGTTTCAAATAAATAAGTAAAACATTACTGGTCCTACCACTCTCAGCCATGCTATGAAGAATTTGTTCGCAAGCACTTTCTCTATATCATACGTATCATCACCTATCAACATTCCCTTTCTGCTGATAGGACAAACTCTATGTAAGAGAATGAACGGACAAACAAATCTATCATTTAAGAAACAGGAACATGCAGAAACTACTGATGCCCATGTTGGTCTGTGACACCCATGAAGATACACAAAACCAATTGTTATTAATTCCACTCTCCGAAGCAGAGATTAAGGAAATCTTTCTTTTTAAAATGGCACATAGTAGGACACCTGGATCAGATGGATTTCCAGTAGAGTAGCATAAAACATTCATAGATCTCTTGCTGCCAAAACTTCACCAATTGTACGATAGGACATTTGATAAGGGAACTTTATGAGAGGCATTTAACCAAACTTGCATTGCTGTTATACCAAAAACAGGTAAAGATCATACTCAGTGTGCTAATTATCATCCAATTTCACTGATTATTGTTGATACTCTATCGTCTCTGTGCATGTGCACATGGCTCTATACCAGTCAACCTCCCAATGCCTTACCTCTTGTGCCACCAGGATTCTGGCTTCTAAATAAACAAAGTAGATGAGGTGCCACAGGTTTTTTAAATTTCAGAATCAGCCTAAATACTGTCAGCAGACTCTAAAGGCCGATCCAAACAAATCAGGTTGTATACAGCCCTGATAACGAAGTAACACCCTTGATCTGAGTAACTCGTTGGCTTGCTCTCCTTTTTGCCCACATGGTTTGGAATCTGACTACTAGCCCATGAAATGGCATCATCCAGTTCTGGCACTTTAGATCCTGGCATGCATGGACCAGAACCAGACCCTCAGGTGGCCTTGGACTCCACAGCCTAACAATGAGCTTGGCTGAGGTCTGATGAAACTTAACCTCAACGTTCGACATCTGACCTTAAGCTTGCTATGTACTTAAAATAAACAAAAAAAGAGTCAAAAGGAACAAGAAGCTACAGAAACTAGATTTCATAAATAACAAGCCAGCATGATGTCCTAGGGTTTAAATGTGGATTATGGAGGGATCCTTACAGAAAAGAGCATTGTCTTCAAGTTGGCAAACCATGTATTGTTTCCATGTGTGATGTTTAAGGTTAGAGTATTAGTTCAGTATTTGCTGAACGTAAAATGAAGCTAGAATGAGCATACCAACCTTATTTTCTGCTTTGATGCAACTGCTCTACTTAAATTAGAGTTCGTTTTTTTAAACCAACAACGCAATGTCACTGTAAATGGTTTTCAAAGTAGCTAGTGACCTCAATTAGAGAAAAATCCTATGTCACTTCCTCCTACATGCAGCCTTAATAATAATATAAATTAATTAATTGGGCTGCAGGTGAGAAAGGGCTCAGAATTCAGTAACTTCTATTGAATAGAATGTACAATTCATTTCCATTAATAATTTCATACGCAATTCAAATTTTACAACTCTCGTTTTCTGACTGTATATTGTTGGAGTCGGTGGGAACTTTCTGAATTGAAGGAAAGGATGCTCCATAGCTTGCTGCTGAAATTCTGTAACTTCTGATACTACAAATGCTCCAGGGTATTTGGGGTTTTACTTTGTCTCACTTTTGATGTGCTATAGTACAAGTGTAAGGAAAAGGAAAAGGACCTTTCCAGGTTATGTAGCCAGCATGACTAAACCACTTCTGGCGCAACGAGACACCGTGATGAGTGCCAGAATGCATGGAAATGCTGTTTACTTTCCAGCCACAGCGGTACCCATTTATCTACTCATTCCGGTATGCTTTTGAACTACTAGATTGGCAGGAGTTGGGACAGAGCAACAGGAGCTCATCCCGTTGTCCGGACTCGAACTGCTGACCTTCTGATCTGCAAGCCCAAGAAGCTCAGTGGTTTAGACCACAGCGCCACCTGCTCCCTGTAATGCAAGTGTACCCCTCCAGACTGTAATAATGTGGTAACAATGAGGAAGCATTACAGAAAAATGAATAAAGTGGAATAATGCATGGATGGTCCTGTATAAATCCACCATTAATGGACTATTTCTGGACCAATTATATATCAAACACACACACACAACATAAAAAACTCAGTCTTTGCTTGGATAATGAAAGTATGGGGAATACAATTTTCAGAACTGTAATGTTTGATACGGAATCTTATAATGTACAAAGACAGCTCTCTGAAAAGATGGCCTGGCTTCCAGTTCTACTTAGTGGAGCTCCTAGATATTTTAATAAGCTCTGCAGAAGCTGTCTTTCCACAGGACATAAATTAGCTCGCTTTCACATTTGCGAACCCTACAATATTATTGCTAAAACCTTTGGTTAGCATATGTGGTCATAAACAGTGAGACACACCATCTCCCACAATCCCAGTGATGTTAAAAACTGCTAAGTGTAACGATACGTTTTGTTTTTATTTCAACCGGGTAAGTGGCTGCATAAAAAGAACGAATCACACAGAACTTAATTGGCTGTCATTTGCAAGGCAGCAATTGGCGAAATAACTGGACAATGTTATTTTATTCCGGCTGAAAAAAATGCCATTGCAAAGCTGACATGCTGCATCTTTTGTTTCCTGTTTATTCATTAGCTGCATGACACTCTGCCACAGCTGCAAGCAATTAGAGAGTTTTGAAATGTTCTATAAGGTCAGTGATAGAAATTTGCTAAAATTAAAAAATCAGCAAAACAGGACAATTATGTTAATTCATCAACAAAGCAGAGGTCTTGGCTGTACACCACAAATGTAGTTGTGTCCAAATATTAATGGGGAAATGCAGTCTAAGCACTTGCCCGCCTGCAATACATTGTTAAAGTACAACATTTTAACATGTTGCCCAATCTCCACCCCCCTTTAATTACAGTCATATCTTGGAAGTCGAACAGAAGTCCGTTCAACTTCCAAAACGTTTGGAAACCAAAGTGCGGCTTCTGATTGGCTGCAGGAAGCTCCTGCAGCCAATCAGAAGCCGCAGAAGCCCCTTCAGGTTAGACGCTGAGGTTCCAAAGAATATTGGCAAACCAGAACATTCACTTCTGGGTTTGCGGTGTTCAGGAGCCAAAACGTCCAAGTACCAAGGTGGGATCCAAGTTTGGGATCCAAGGTACAACTGTACTTATTTTCTTTGTTTTATATTTAAAGCATTTTCACCACACTCTTTAGCCAAAATAATCTTCCGTATCGTCTTCCATACCAATTAAACAACACTTGAAAGGGCAGTCTACGCTCTCAGGCTTACAACCTAAAACCTATGTCACAAAAGAAAAAGGGAGGAGGGGAAGGAAAGCAATTTCATATACAAGTTCTTAAAGTTATAGTTCTTACAATGACCAGCTGGGATGGAAATAACTCAGGTAGCCATTGCAAAGTTGCCATTACACTTCCAGTTTAAAGCAAAACAGCAATGACTGGATGCTGCTAAATGGTCCAAGTCTGGAAGAACCCAGGATGAAGCCTGTTCTTCCAAAGGTCTGAATTCCCCGATTAAACCTGCTTCAGGGCAGATGGTCAATCATCAACCATCCCATAAAGTATGCCTCTACCAGCCACATCCTCTGAACTTTTTAAAAACAGAGGCATTGAACAAGCTGAGGCACTCAATTTACTGGAGCACTTAGATGGTCTGCTTCCAAAATGCTGTGCAGACACATCAGCTAATCTTTAAACTGCTCCTGGGAGGAAGACAGTGGTATTCATTTCAGAGAAGAGGAAGACATCTAGACCCGTTTTCCCCCCTTTCCTGGAACATATTCATTAAACGTAACAACATCTCACAGGTAAAAAGTGGTTGTGACTTATGCATTCAAAATTAAAGAGCAAGTCCCTGGCTATTAAAGTTTCTTCTGGACCATGATACTAGCTCCCATAAAAGCTGTTCAAAATACTTTATATCATCTGCATAAATAACACTGGGAGGAAAGCAGAGAGAAGAAACCTCATGGTGCACCGGTAGCAGCCAAACCAAACTTCTACACCTAGAAACCAAACACCCACCTGAAATAAAACATGTCTCTCCCCTATCGGTCTCTACTGCCACAACAGGTGCTGTAAATCTACAACACTTTCACTTTACCTCTGAAGGCACACTCTTCCATTGTCTCCTGAGACAGCCGGATGCCAACAATAATTTAACACTAGTGATATCCAAGAGTGAGATTTATTATGTCTGTTTGTATATGCAGGGAACACAAAAAGAAGAAAATGTTAAATGACTTGTTCAGTTCACAGCAATGTCTCATCCAACACCCGACTCCTGGGTCTTCAGCACTATTTTGGATAATCTTTATCCTACAAATATTCCTACTATAATTTTTTCTAGCACTTCTTTTACTGAACGATGTGCTTTACAATACATATCTCATTATACCAACTGATTTATAGCAGAACCAACCTGCAAAATACAATGTTCTTACCGTTTAGAGCCAGATGTATTAGATCTAAGTCTCTAGAACATTGTTTCCCAAACTTGGGTCTCCAGCTGTTTTAGGACTACAATTCCCATCATCCCTGACCACTGGTCTTGCTAGCTAGGGATGATGGGAGTTGTAGTTCAAAAACAGCTGGAGTCCCAAGTTTGGGTCTCTAGAAGAAGGCATCAAGTGGCTTAGGGTTTAGGAATACAATCACTGGGAGAAGCTGGGCCACTCATCTAGTTTAACTGCAAGCAGCAAAAGTATTACATAGTCCTGATATGCAATTCCACAACTATTCTCTCCTGAAACAAAATCCTATTTAGAAGCAATCTCACACTGCACCCTAGAATCTACTGGTATCCAGCCTATGACAGTATAGAAACATTCTAAACAACTTGTTACTCATTAAATAACAGTTAGTGAATTTGTGGAGTCATTTTGGAATGCCTCTGTAGTGTTGAATATTTTTTGGTGGTGGACAGTTCCACAGATGAACTGTGTTATGTTAAAAAAAGCAAACAAACATGTTTTAAATCTGGTGCAGATAAATCCTCTCTTGCTTCAATACTGTATAAATTTAACAATATTGTTTAACAATAGTAATCTATTGTTCCTTATTTCTCTTCCCACACCATTCATGATTTCATGGACTTCACTTCTTACTAGACATCGTGTATGAGTCTGAAAACTCTTGGAACACACTGTGTAATGTGCCGATTCAACTAAATACAGTGGTGCCCCGCAAGACGAAATTAATTCGTTCCGCAATTTTTGTTGTTTAGCGAATTTTTCGTCTTGCGAAGCACGAAATCCCATAGGAATGCATTGAAAATCAATTAATGCGTTCCTATGGTCAAAAAAAGTCCAAACAAAGCCAAATTTGGTACAACAACAGTTTATTAACTGCTCTTTAAAGTCACACATACTGTAAAGAGCAGTTCAAAAATTTAAGGGAAAATAAATTAACTTTATAAACAAAACATGTCTTTGTTTTTAGTCAAAGAAAAAAAGTCGCGAGACGTTTTCGTCTTGCGAAGCAAGCCCATAGGGGAAATTCGTCTTGCGAGGCAAATCGCGAACGGAAAAACCTTTCGTCTAGCGAGTTTTTTGTCTTGCGAGGCATTCTTCTTGCGGGGCACCACTGTACCAACCAATTAAATTATGCCCATACTTCTGCGGTAATCCTTTCTGCAAACAAAACAGTACAACCATCGAAGAGAAATCTAGCATGATTTCCATTGCTTGGTAGTGCTTCGAAAATAATTAGATAACAAAAATAACCAGATTCTTGTTGTTCCAACATTGTTAGTAAATGCAGCTGATGATCTGATGAGACTATTTGAACGGAATGATTTCCTGTAGGTTTCATCTATTACGTCAGTGAAAACTAGGGCAAATAGTTGAGAAGAAGCTAACAAATCGAGGTTTCTTGATTGCAATGCTGTGGAGGCAAGACTATTTACTGTCTTGTTTAGGAAGCTGTAAGAACGGTTGTAAATGCATTACAAATTACTTTGGTATGCTGAAAATGGGAAATCAATATTCCCCCCCTTTTCAGAGGGCTAGTTCAGAACTTAATAGTATTAAGTAATTACTTTTACTAGTTCTCTTGGGAACTCTAGGAGAGAAGCAACTCCACTTCCTTGCTTATTGCTTACCAATACAGTATTGTTCACTTTAATCAATTTAGTAGTTCAACTATGATTGCTTTTACCATTGTCTTTGGTTAAGTAAAGTTCCATAAGGGGCCGTTTGCACTGATGTTTGACGTGCAATTACTAGTCACTGCCTCACCCCCTCTTAATCTAAAGTCTTCCTTACATTATGCATTTGGGTATGCAGGACCCAATGTGCATTTCAGTGGGAACAAAGATGCCGTACACTAACTTTTGGTGATGGTAAGACAGAATGTTCATGCCCCAAAATAAAGATTTTATTTGTCAGAAGCAGAAAGGCATAAATAGGTAGGCTAAGAGACAAAAAATAAATCTTTAACACCTCCAGCTTAGTACACAACCTATGATTACACTAGGGCAGGATTTATTCAAGCCTGGTCAATTACATGGAGAATTTGTTTGTCTTTCCATGAATGGTCCTATTATAAAGGTGCTGGCTAGCTAACTTGGTAAGTGTTAAGGAACTTAATGAAAATAATTAATTGGTCTGTATCCTGCAATCTACCATTTGGGAGTGGGTGGCGCGGTGGTCTAAACCACTGAACCTCTTGGGCTTGCTGACTGGAAGGTCAGCAGTTCGAATCAGCACAATGGGATGAGCTCCCGTTGCTCTGTCCCAGCTTCTGCCAACCTAGCAGTTTGAAAGCATACCAGTGTAATAGGGACCACTGCAGCAGGAAGGTAAACGGCGTTTCCGTGCGCTCTGGATTTCATCATGGTGTTCCGTTGCACCAGAAGCGGTTTAGTCATTCTGGCCACACAACCTGGAAAGCTGCCTGCGGACAAACGTGGGCTCCCTCAGCCTGAAGCGAGATGAGTGCTGCACCTCATAGTCGCCTTTAACTGGACTTAACCGTCCAGGGGTCCTTTACCTTTATCTTTTTTACCATTCTGAATGCAGTATCAGAGCTTAGAATGAACAGAGTCAGCTAAAAGGAGTTTTGCGGTTTGAATTTGTTGGGCAGAACAGGACAGAGTTCTAATGGGCTGAAAGGTGGAGCCTCGACAGTGCAGTTGGAACCTGGTGGTAGATTAACAATTGTGTTTGCGCCATACATATGAAGTTGTTTGCTCCAAAACTGCTCTACTTATAAGTGAACAGCAGACATTACAATGGCACGGCAAGTCTCCATATGGTACAAGCTTTTGTCTGAGAGAAAAACAAAGAAGTAAAAAAAAACCTGAAGGTTAAAAAGACATCACAGGTCACAGGCTATTGTACTGACAACATTACCTGCTGGTGTTATTATCCATAACTCATAATGTCAGAAAACACCTGTCAGGACTCCACATTAGGAATAAAGTTCTCTGTTAAATTAACAGACACAGAAGCTCATACAATATACAAGTAAATAAACAGTACTATAAACAGTACTCTATACTGAATTGGCCCACGATTCTATATGTAGTTGATAAGTTGTGCTAAACACTTTAAAGAAAGGACAGCACTGGAATTCTCCTGCCCACAGAGCCCCACTGAAAGAGTTCCATTGGCGTGACCATTTTCTGGTAGTTTTTAAGGGATGTGTAAACAGATGTTAACACTTGTCTGCTCACAGTGGGGTGCACAGCAAGCAAACAAAAACAGTGATGGGAAATTAAGTAATAATGATAGGGGTGGGAAATTGCATTTAGATAGATAGATAGATAGATAGATTCTTTATTGTCATTACACTAGTGCAACATTGCACAAGTGCAACGAAATTGGATGCCATCCCTTAAAAACAACAAAAGCATTTTCGAATTATTATTATTTTTTACTGCTATTTCAAAAACAATGCAAAGTAACACCCACATTTCCAACAATAACACACATACAATATATTGAAATTATCATGTATAGCTTAATTTGACAAATCGTTTACTCAGTGTACGTGATGCGGTTACTCTTCTCCAGTGCTGCATGATTAGCCCAGGGTAAAAGATACACATTACTTAAGAGACTAGAAAGTAAGGGTAGGATACAGAATTAAACTCACCCCAACCACCCAGCCTCTTCTTCCTTTTCAAGTCTTCTTGGAGGCTTTAAGCTTACATATACAGTGGTACCTCGGGTTACCTACGCTTCAGGTTACATACACTTCAGGTTACACACTCCACTAACCCAGAAATAGTGCTTCAGGTTAAGAACTTTGCTTCAGGATAAGAACAGAAATTGGGCTCTGGCAGCGCGGCGGCAGCAGGAGGCCCCATTAGCTAAAGTGGTGCTTCAGGTTAAGAACAGTTTCAGGTTAAGAACAGACCTCCGGAATGAATTAAGTACTTAACCTGAGGTACCACTGTATTTCACCCACACAAATGAAAGGATACAGGCAACAGGACTTTGCCAGCTGCAGACAAACTGTTTCGTTCCAAACACCAACAAAGGACATGGGTTATGTCCTAGACACTATCTTAATCACCGACGCTAGCTGAAGAAAGAGATTGAGCTACTGAGTTGTTCAGCTTTAGTAGTTCAGCTTAATCTAGTTGAGCTGAAGTTCAGTTTAGTGAGAAGGCAAGTAAAAGGTCTCGTGACAGAGGTTTATAAAATGATGCATGGCACGAATAACGTGGCTAGAGAAAGGTTTCTTTCCCTCTCTCATAACGCAAGAACTTGTGGACATCCAACATAGCTGAATGCTGGGAGATTCAGGAAAGATAAAAGAAAAGTACTTCTTCATGCAATGCATAAACTATGGAACTTTCTCCCAGTGATGGGAGTGATGGCTACCAGCTTAAAGGTAAAGGTAAAGGGACCCCTAACCATTAGGTCCAGTCGTGGACGACTCTGGGGTTGTGGCACTCATCTCGCTTTATTGGCCGAGGGAGACGGTGTACAGCTTCCGGGTCATGTGGCCAGCATGACTAAGCTGCTTCTGGCGAAACCAGAGCAGCACACGGAAACACCGTTTACCTTCCTGTCAGAATGGTACCTATTTATCTACTTGCACTTTGACATGGTTTTGAAGTGCTAGGTTGGCAGGAGCAGGGACCGAGCAACGGGAGCTCACCCCATCACGGGGATTTGAACCGCCGACCTTCTGATTGGCAAGTCCTAGGCTCTGTGGTTTAACCCACAGCGCCACCCGCGTCCCGGCTACCATCTTAGATGACATTAAAAGAGGATTAGACAAATTCCCTTGGAAGATAAGGCTATCAGTGGCTACTAGCCATGATGGCTATGCGCTGCCTCCACGGTCAAAAGCAGTAATGCTTCTGAATACAAATTGATGGAAAACATGGGAAGCAGAGTGCTCTTGTACTTGGGTCCTGCTTGTGGATTTACCACAGAGCTTGTCTGAGGCCTGGATTGGAAGTCTTGTTAGAATAACGCTACAAACTCAAACAAAAAAGCAGGTGGTCCTGGGCGGGGAGAGGGGGGCCTTGCTTATCACTCCAAGGCCTGTGGCAAGTTTACGCTCTGCATGGACCTTCTCACTGGCATCTGGTTGGCCACTGTGAGAAAAAGGATGCTGGATTCAACTCTGCAATTTCTGTGCTGTATTAATCTCCTTGGACTGCACCCCCCCCTCAAACTCTCTGGGTTAAAAAAAAAGTAAAATAAATTAGCCACACACTGGAAAACCATTCACTATGTGTGACTTTTGCAATCGTAATTAATGCTGTAATTTAGCATGGTTGTCATGCAATCAAATCTTCTACATATTAATCTGAGTTCACTGGGACTTATGTACATAGGATGAAGCCCTAGATTACACACAAAAATGGAGACACAGAAAACCTGGACCTGTGAAATACAGGCAATTTACCGGTTTATAAGCACCGCTAATGTGATTATATGCATGGACTTGAACAACGGCACGCTGCTAAATATTTTATTTGTTATTAAGGCATTTCTTTTAAGACCTAAGTACATACATATTGCCACTGTGTACTTCTAATTAAAAACAATAATTTAATTTGCAGATGAATCAATATGCTGGCCCCCTCGCCTTATTTAATCATGCTATTTAGCTCTCCCTTCATTGCTCTGACTAAATGCACAAAGTTAAAAGTATGTGTCTGTTGTTTGCTGCGTTTTTAGTTTACATGCTTTTATTCCAAGGTGCAAGGAATCCTCTACTGTCAGGAAACTGAACAATAATATCTGGAAACTTGTTCAATCTCCATGAGCATGAGTATATATTCTGCAAACTCTGCATCTGGGAAAGGCTTACTAATTAATGCATTCATGAAGGAAAAATATACCCACCCAGCAACAATACTACGGTGTTAAACTACTGAAGTGCCTCTAGGATTGCATTTTTAAGTCATCTGCTCCTTTTTTGGAAGCTGGCAACTAGCTGCCTGCTGGCTGCCTGAACTTTCACTCACTCACCTGATCATGTGATAATCGGTGTAAGAATTTCAATGGGGGAATGGGCTTCTACTCCTTAACAGATACCAGTGAGGGCAGCATTTAGCACTTCCCTCAACACTACAAACTTTGTCAGCAGAGAAGTTACATCTTGGGAACGCTCACCTGGGAGAACACAGCTGCACCTACAGTGGGTTTTAATTTCTTTCACATGCGCGGCACATGTATAAAGCTACGTTTCTCTATAACATTGTTTCCTTTCATAAATTCCTTCAATAATGCTAACAATGTTTGATTTCCCTTTTATGTGTGTTGTTATTATTTTTTAAGGCTTTCCTCTCATGGGCAGCCATATTTTCCTATGGCTCACCTTATTTCTCCCATTCTCCCTCTCTCCTCCTCCTCCTTTTTCTTCTCCTGGTTTTAGTAGAAGCACATACTTTCTTGTGCACGTCGTTTCAACATTCTTATTCCTCCCCCTTCCTTTTTCTTTCTTTAAATTGAATCCTATTTGTCTTTTTATCCCCTTCAGCATCTTACACTTATGTACTGTCCTCTCTCTTGTCTCATTACAGACTCCCGATTATTCTTCCGTTCTTCTCCTTTACCTACCACCCATTTCCACCTTGATTCTTTCTCTGAATTTTCCATCCATCACTTTTATTCTCTCCTCTTTATAATCTCATTCTCTAGATATTAGCTTCCCACCACCTTTCTTGCACACCCCGCACTGTTGACACAAGAATGAAGGCTGATTTCTTCCCCCTTACACCCACACACTACAAGCAAAGGGAGTCTGCTAGGAGACTGCTTTAGTCATAAATACCAACTGCAGAGATTTTTCTTATGTGCGATTACAGATTGCTGTGTATAGCTATTAATAGGCAAGTAGAGATAGCTAATTTAATGAGCAGGCAGTGTGTTAACTGACGTTTATTAACTAATTCAAGTATACATATCAACACACAAAATTAGATGCATTCTGGCTCTGCTGAAAGAAATGGAAATATACTGAGAATTTAGAAAATAGATTTTGCCAGTTAAAAGTGTAAATGGATTAGAAGAAACAAGTTGTACTTGACCATAAATCAACAACAAACCATTAAACTTCATTTCCCCCTGTAATTGTACTTACCTTTTGAAATTTAGAGATTATAGCAATGGCCAAAATAAGATAACTTTACACACAGTTGAAATTGAAGCCAAACATCTGGTGCCTGAGCCCTTGTACCAGACGATATTACATTTCAAAGCAGGATTTTTAAAATCCAGACTGGTGTTGAGCCTACTGCTGCCTCTTGTTTTGGATGCAGTCAAGTGTAATGGGTAGGGAATATTTAACCAAAAGAGTAGTGAAAAAAGACATGCATGTTGTTAATGATTTCAATTAATTCAGTCTGATCACTTCAGTAGCATAGCTGAAGCTGAATACAAATGACCACTTATCAAAGTAGGCATACTTAGCATCCATCAACATGGCAAGAGTTTTACCAACACCCATAGGGACAAACATAAATCCGGCGCATTTCCAGAAAATGTGAAATTCTCCTTTGCGTTTAGGCAGATGTCGCCTATATGGTTATGAATTCACCACATTAAGTTGCTTGGGAAATGAGCACCTCTAGTTACCGTGTGTTCTGTGTTGCATACAGATTGGTGAGAAAATACTCTGCCTGCAGATGAAAATGGGGGAAACGGCACCTCCCTGAGCCAGCCACTCAATACAATGACATTTGTGACTCACCTTAGGCAGTGATGAGGCTAAAGTTGTCCCTGAAGAGAAAAAGGTCATCATAAAAACAAAACAAAAACAAAAACTGGGCAGCCTAGAAGTTTTGCAAAATGATAGCCACCAGTCGAGAGCTTTCCAGTGATGACAATATAGCAAATACATCAAATAAATGGTTGAATATATTGTCTCGTATAAGAAGGAAATGCCGAAGAAGTCACTGTGGTTTTAGTGATAATTGTATTGTGAGCTTTATCTCAAAATATGGAATAACAACTTCACCAAGAGTTTTACATAATGCAGAGCAGAGGGAGACAGATTACTTAATAAATGTACTGATTCTTAAAGATATGTGGAATAAAGGCATGTCATCTGAACAATACAAAAAAAAATAAATAAATACTTGATTACAAATAGAATGATGCATTTGCTTTATGGGAATCAAGATGCAAACCTTAATACACATCTGAGAAAACAGCTATGTAAGATGTTATCCATACTGCCAAGCATAAAGGAAAAAATATCTTACTTTTTCATCATCATCGGTGAAAGGAGCGCCTCCAGGTGTTTTATTTATCGCTTGGGCAACGCCAAGAATTTCACCCTCACTGTTTCTTATGGGCATGCAAAGCAATGACTTGGTCTTGTATCCAGTTAGTTTGTCAATCTCGTCATTAAAGCGGCGATCCTACCCAAACAGAAAGAAAAGGTTATAATTGGGACTTACAACAGAATGCTTTTCTGCATTCAATCTATTGCAGTGCTCAAACATTTCACAAGTTGAACTCACCAAACTTGATAGTGATTGCTTCCATCTATCTGGCCTTTGCTAAACCTTAACTTTGAGCATGCTTTCGTAGTGCATGAGGTAACGATCATAAACATAGTCACGTATTGCATTTCTGTATATTGTACTTATACAAATGTTATTTCCCTCCCCCCCGCGTGTTCCTGGTTTTTTCTTTGCTTCTTAGGGTTAAGTATATTTCCCTCCGGTTTGGATTATTCAGATAGAATGCCTATAAATCCACTAGGAGACTTGAAATAGCACTTTTTAAAATATACACATTAGTTGCAACTGATCAAAAAATCCACCTGTTCAATTTTACTTGAATCTTGCATTGCCTAAGAAGTGAGTCAAAGGTCACATCAGTTAATTCTTAGGATCTAAGTGTTTCAGAAGTGCCTTCTCTGCACTTTGAGCCCATAAGCTAACTGCCCGTCGTCAACCTCACAAGAGCTGGAAGTGGCAGCGCACATCTCTGCTCTGTGAGGCATTTATCAGCACTGGTGCCATCATTAATGTCAAACCACTCCTACATCATATGTGCACCCTGGGTGCTATCTCTGGGTTTTGCTAGATGTGAGTTCCAACAATTTTTTTCAAATACATAGTAGAGAGCAATAATTGAACTATTCTTACACAACCATCCCAGCCTATTATCTCTCGCCCTGATCTTGCCACTGTGATCCAAGCAACGGTCACCTCCAGGCTTGATTACTGTAACTCGCTCTACGTGGGGCTGCCCTTGAAATTGACCCAGAAACTCCAGTGGGTGCAAAATGCCACGGCGAGACTCCTTACGGGGTCTTCGCCGCAGGATCACATTCATCCAGTGCTATACCAGCTGCACTGGCTCCCGGTGGAGTACAGGATCAGGTTTAAGGTGCTGGTTTTAACCCCTATATGACCTAGGACCCTCATACCTACGGGACCGCCTCTCCTGGTACACCCCACAGAGGACTTTATGGTCTGCAAATAATAACACCTTGGAGATCACGGGCCTCAGAGAGATTAGGCTGGCTTCGACCAGGGCCAGGGCCTTTTCAACCTTGGCGGAACGCTCTGTCACAAGAGACTAGGGCCCTGCGGGATTTGACATGTTTCCGCAGGGCCTGCAAAGACAGAGTTGTTCCACCAGGCCTTTGGTCGGGGTTCAGTCTGACTCCCCTTTCCTTTTTGTATAAAAACTAATATGAAAGAGGCTTCCCAGCATTCTCACAGGCCCATATAAGATCAATGTAAACAGTTGGGCCGATGAACGCTTACTGTTCCCAACCCTTTCCCTGTGGAAAGTCATCTAATTAGACTTTAATTTGATTTTGACATGTTTTTAGGAGGTAATTTAATTATTGTTTGATTTTATACCAGTGTTATGTATCTGATGTTAGCTGCCCTGAGCATGACTTCGGCTGGGGAGGGTGGGATATACCATATTTTTTGCACCATAACACTCACTTTTTTCCTCCTAGAAAGTAAGGGGAAATGTCTGTGCGTTTTATGGAGGGAATGCCTACAGGTGGCATGCCTACGGATTTTCCTCCTCTAAAAACTATGTGCGTGTTATGGTCGGGTGCGTGTTATAGAGCGAAAAATACGGTAAATAAAAGTTTATTATTATTATTATTATTATTATTACTACTACTACTACTACTACAGCAAGATGGAGCTTAAGCCCCTGAAAGATCCACACATGTATGCTAGAATTTTATCATGGATATCTTGTGTTGATTATAAATTGTGCAACAACACAAGCATTATATCTAAACAAAACCACACAGCATCACCTAAATCAAAGGTTTAAGGGTCTCAAGAAAATGTAAATCCCAGAAATCCAATTTGTTGTATGGTTATTGTCAAAACAGATATGGATTTTTTTAATAACAACAAAAAAAAGCACAGCAGAGTATCAAAATATTTTCTTACGCAGGTCCCTTGGTATTTTGCTCACTTCATCTAAATCTAGAACATTCCTACATCCTTGACTATTTGCCTCCAGTCCATTTCATACTTCAAAAAATTCAAGGCATTCAATATTTCTCTCTTGACTGGATCAATTTATGTCTCTACAGTAGTCTCTAATTGGATTCCTCACACTGGTAGAGGTTTACTTATGGAAGATAAAAGAACTATGTTACCTAATCAAAACTTTTCTTTACAGGAGATATAAAGAAGGTCCCAAAGGACCTTGGCTTCACTTCTGCCACCTAAACGAAGAGAATAAATGCATACTTTCCCCCAGAATCTTTTCTCTTTGTGTATTCCTGTTATATCACTTTTGCCAAGGCTGTCTTGTATCTGGTTGTCTTGTTTTATAAACTACCATTTTTTTAAAGCAAACATTTCCCCTTTGAAATTAACTTTTAAATGTACTTCGAACAGTCCTTTTAATAAAAAAGAGGAACCCTTAAAGAAATATTTCTAAGTCTCAGCATATATACACCCTTTTATATATGTAAGTTGTAAAACACATACAGCTTCTTCATAAATTACATAATTTCTCTCTCACGATATTATTATTTTTCTTTCTTTCAAGAAGAATACATCTACCAATAGTGTAATTACATAGCTATGCCAGTTGTCTTGCCTCCTTTCTTATGGTAAAAAAAAGTGTTTTTAAGGGAGTGGAAAATGCAACACAATATTGTAGAATATTAATAGTAAAAAATTAAGCAAAATAGTGTCACGGCAATCTCCTGGAAACATACCTGCCAACATAATTCTGGATGGATAATGTGCACTTCTATTTTCCACAGAAGATAACATGTGAAAATACAATGAACTACACCAGGGAGTACACATTCAAATAAGTTTAGCCTGGATAAGAGGAGGTCTATCTAAAGGGGTGTCACTGTTAGAATTCCTGTTCCATGATTGCAGTCATGGGATTGTTGTCTTTCACATGACGGTATATGTTTTGACTCCACATAGTGGGAAGTGACGAAGACAGAATGTTTGTGTTACTGTGTTCTGTAAAGTGGGACTATTGTCCTTTGTTCTTTTTCTCTTTGCTGTCTGATGATAGAGAGGGAGCCATGATGCATGCTCTGTGTGTGTTTATATGTAAATAAAGTAGATTAGCCAAAATGCGGAGTTGCTGAGGTCTGTCACGCAAACTGCGCAGACTCTGGGGATCCCTAAGTGTGCCGATGTCTGTTGGCATCGGTCGCTGTGACGTTCAGGCTGAAGAAAGCTTTTGAAGCTCCTGAACGATTGACCAGGAGGGAGAGAACATGCCAGTTGGGCATGTGTCTCTGCCAGGGTCGTACTTGAGTGTAGGCTGAGCTCCTGACAGTCACATGGAAGATGGAGCAAGCTTGTTTTCTCCTTCTCCAGAGGGTAGTACTCAAACCAATGGATTCAAGCTACAAGAAAGGAGATTCCAACTAAACGTCAGGAAGAACTTTCTGATAAGCTATTTGACAGTAGAAGCGGTCTCCCTCAGAAGGTGGGGGACTCTCCTTCATGGGATGTTTTTAAGCAGAGATTGGATGGTCATCTGTCAGGGATGTTTTAGTTGAAAGTCCAGCACTGCAGAGGATTGGACTAGGTGGCCCTCAGGTTCCCTTCCAAACATAATTCTTTGATTCTCAGTTACTTGTTCTTTCAGTATCCCACAGGCACACACCTCAAATTACTGGTATACATAACCGTGTCTTTTAAAAAATGTTCATCTACCAGTCCACACAGAAATATATTTTATTAAGGCATGTGTTCATATAAAGTAAAAGTGGAAAAGTATGAATATTCCCTTCCAACTCTACAATTCAAAACTATTCTGCCACTTTTTTTGAAAAGAGATCCAATGAAACCAGCCATCAGTATCAAGGGTCTTGATTCAAGATAATCATGTAATTTGGACTTCCACTTTGTCTACTGATCCCTATAATTTCTCCTGGCTAGCAGATGTTTCTCACTATTCTGCTCACTCAGGTACAACTAGGAAGATTTAGGAGCCTGCCTCCAAATCGAACAAATGGTACTAACGAGTATTTATACTATAGCTATCAAACATGCATTTAAAAATATTTCATAGAATCAGAATCACATAGCTGGAAAGATCCCCAAGTTATACGACAATAAGTAATCATCTTAATTTGCTTGCATGGTGTTTACACATCATTCCATTAGTCATATCTTCATCCCAGACTTATTAATGTGCTCCCCCATCTTAAACAGCAAAAAGTTCAGTTTTTGTTTTTTTAATGGAGTTCTTTTACTAGGGTGACAAAGAATTTTAATTCACTTTCAATGTGGAAACTGAAAGTTCTGACAGGCGACTGAATCACTCTCGTAAAATTCTTACGGTTGGAGGCACCCATAATGCACAAGTTAACTTTTTGGGTATTTATAGAGCAAAGCAATGTTCGACTGTAACTCTATACATTTTTACCTGGGTGTAAGTCCCAATGAACTCAGTATGAAGTACTTCTGAGTAGACATATATAGGATTACACCGCTATGCTTCTAGTCAATAAAGGGCGCCATTCATATATGTATATTGGGTCATTTAAATCTCAACTTCACATATTTTATTGTTTCTCTTAAAGGCAATGCCTTTATTACAAGTTTGGATTAACATTTCCAGATTGTGATTCTCAGTTTGAGGTGATTTGGTGTGGTTCCTCCCTCCTTCTCCCTCTCCCTCTCTCTCTCACACACACACACTTATAATTATATTGGAAGTTCTTATATATTAGATCTTATTTGTGCCTCAGGAGGATACTTAATGTTAGTTGTTTCTACAAAGGCTATATTGTGTTCACAGACAAGTTCTCCCTTAAGTTACTTATGCTTGATCTTAAAAAAACAAACAAACCAAAAGCCTAAGATAAATGGTTTTTAATAATGCTACTCAGGATGGTGCTGAAAACTTCCTCCAATATACGCAGTACTCTCAAACAAATCTCTGCTGGTACAAATGATCCCAACACATAAAGAGTGTTCAGTACTAGGTAAAATAATGCTTACAAAATAGCTCATCTTCTGCCTTCATAACCCAGGTAATGAAGTGGATTACAATGCAATTAGCCCAGAGTAGGTGTCATATGGTTGTGTGAAAAGAAATATCCTAAATATAAAGCAGAAGAGCATTTTATCAAGCCATTACATTCACAGCTGTTCCTTTATTGCATTTGAATTACTGACTGGAAGTCAATTTCAGCAGTGGTACTAAAAAGTTGATTATGTCATGCTCTTTGTTACAGAAGAACCAAAATGCACACAGCAGCTAATTGCAAAAAGGAAAGACGTGCTATGATTATTAGGGCTTTCTAAATTATTGATCCATGTCTACAAGCAATCATAAAAGCTGTGAGTCCGCAGGGAGGAGCAGAAACCAAAGAATTTACTGTATTTGGTAGATGATGAGAGAAGGCATGGTATATCCAGAAGTAGAGAGTGATATCACTTACAAAACTCCAAACTCTCTATCTCTAGGGCAAGCATGGGCAGCGTGGGCATGTGGAGTCCACTTTGTTTTTAACTAGAACCCCAAGGTCCACTAGCGCAAAATGGGAGCAAGAGCCAGATGCACACTTGAAGTCCTGGCTCTAGAAGTGGAGCCAGTTCCTCCCATGAACCATACTCTGGGATGATCCGCATATAAACATTCAAATTTATATCCGAGTTACTGTACACATTAAGGAATATAACAGTCTACTATCTTGCGTGTGAAGACCCCCAAGACCTCCCAAAGAAAGACACAGTTGACACCAATATTAGTTTAAGGTTATTGGCATAATTTTGGCCACAACTTTATTGATTACAGAATGTGAGTGGTTTGCTTAGGCACTGGTTCAACTAGCTGCACCTACACCTCCAGCAGAGCAGCACTGACAACTGGACACCGGCAGAAGTCAGTAAGGGTAAACATACTGGGGGAACATTGGTCCTACCACAGACGTACCCTCACCCCAAAATGCTCCCAGGTGCTCTGGTGTGGCCCTAACCCAGGGGAAGGCAACCTAAGGCCCGTGGGCTGGGTGCGGTCCAATCGCCTGCTCAATCCGGCCCGCGGACAGTCTGGGAATCAGCATATTTTAACATGAGTAGAATGTGTCCTTTATTTAAAATGCATCTCTGGGTTATTTGTGGGGCACAGGAATTTGTTCATTTTTTCTCTCTCCAAAATATAGTTCAGCCCACCATATGGTCTGAGGGACGGTGGACCAGCCCACGGCTGAAAAAGTTTGCTGACCCCTGCCCTAACCCCTGGAAGGGGATTGGACAAAAGCATGGTGAGCACCTGGATTCCTTTAATGGAATACCCTATCGCACATTGGGAGGGGCAGGTGTGGCAACCTCCCCTCCACCACACCTCGAACCAACGCCTAACCGCCAAACCTTACAAAGTTGTGATGATTTGCTACGCGGCAAGTGAAACCCAAGTGGCATGAGCCAAATGGGAAAATTCCTACCGGATCCCTGCCCCCAAAACAGATGACCCACGACGGCAAAGCAGGGTCACAGCAATACATAGATGCATTACAGTATTTTACTATTTTTTTGGAAGCCGCCCAGAGTGGCTGGGGAAGCCCAGCCAGATGGACGGCGTATAAATAATAAATTATTGATTATTATTATTATTATTATTATTATTATTATTATTATTAGACCCTAAATATAGGTAGGGTAGGCGGGTGATCCAATGCACGAGGCACTAAGAGGAAGCTCAACGAAACGTGTAGCGGTATAAATAGGTCCCCCGGCTGCAAATTCTCTCAACCCCATTGGCCAGAATTGCCCCAGCAACTGAGGGACCCAATCGGGTTGTTGTGGCTATCCAAATGATCCCACCCACACAAACGGTGAGGTCAATCTTGATTATTTCACCACAACACATACCCTCCGTGATGAGGACACGATTTCTGCAAACCTCTACTCTAAGGTACCTCTTTTGAATGATCCAACAGCAAGTTGTGAAGAAAGAGCAATATCAGCTCCATAATTTGGGGAGAGGTGTTGATAAGAAAAGGCACTCTCAGAGGGCTCATTGGATTGCATCAAGTACTGCACAAGTGGAAGGCAACTCATGCAACTAACCTTTCCTTCCTTTGATCTATTTTTGGTGGTTCTGTCTTTAATCATGTAGTCCAACTGTTTCCCCAGTTAAGCCAACTGGCCTGTAATTTCTTGGACCCTCTATGGATCCATTTTTAATATGTTAAGAGATTTGATTTAGGTAGGGAAATGTCTACTGGGTTAACTTTTCTTGATGAAAATGTATGCAAGATTTAAACTTCAGTTACGGCACAATTATATAACATTGGTGTTTTATGGAAAATATGCCTAGTAATATCACAACTGTAAAGAAGAAAAGAGAAGTGCCCATTTGTCACAGGATATAAAAACTAAGCAACATTTAAAATTATGGCAAAATCATTCTAAGAGCAACTTTGCAGCCTTTATTCATTTCCCATGTTTGTAATGAGATTGCTACTTAAGACCTGTAACATTTTTGGCCTTTAATTTCCCGAATTATTGCTGCACTTAAGCTAATTTATCTAGACTGTACTAAGTACTTCCAACTGATGTGAAAGACAGGCATTCTAATTTGTGTTCCTATTTGAATGAAAAATGCAGCCAATCAAACCAGCACTGCCTTCATGTATGGAAAGCAAGACACAAAAAAATAATAATGTATGGTAAGACAATGTAAAATGATTAAATGTGAAATTAATTTATTGAAATAAGACAAAAAGGGGAAATTTCCATATTAAGTGGTGCTTGTGAAAGATTTAAGCTGAGACCAGGTCACCTATTAGGGTGTGGAAGTCAGAGGAAACTCATTATTTATTTATTTTCTTTAACTTTTATCCTGCTCTTTCTCTAAAGCAGGCATGGCCAAACTTGGCCCTCCAGATGTTTTTGGCCTATAACTCCCATCATCCCTAGCTAACAGGACCAGTGGTCAGGGATGATGGGAATTGTAGCCCCAAAACATCTGGAGGGCCAAGTTTGGCCTTGCCTGCAAAGAGTTTGGGGTGGTGTGTATGCCCTCCCTTTTTATTCTCTCAACAACCCTGTGAAGTAGGTTAGACTAAGGAATGGTAAGAATTTTTGAAATGTTGCACAACCAACATATACTGACTTAGCTCTGAGACTAGGAATGTGCCACGGGTTTGTTTTTCACTCCTTCGCTTACCTGTGCAGATTACATTATTCTCCTTCTTCGGTTTATTGTGACATCTGAATCAGGGTACTAACCAAGATATATTTGTTTATTCATTTAGTTTTGCATTTACATCCCACCTTTTCTCCAAGGAGCTCCATTTCCTATCACACTCACAAGAATCCTGGGTAGGTAGGTTAAGCCGAGGGATGGTGACTAGCTAAAGGTCACCCGGTGAGCTTCACGGCCAAGTGAAGATTTGAATCCTGGTCTCCCAGGTCCTAGTCCGATCTTCTAACCATTACATCACACCAGACTCCTTGTTGTTGTTGTTGTTTAGTCGTTTAGTCATGTCTGACTCTTCGTGACCCCATGGACCAGAGCACGCCAGACACTCCTGTCTTCCACTGCCTCCCGCAATTTGGTCAAACTCATGCTGGTAGCTTCAAGAACACTGTCCAACCATCTCGTCCTCTGTCGTCCCCTTCTCCTTGTGCCTTCCATCTTTCCCAACATCAGGGTCTTTTCCAGGCAGTCTTCTCTTCTCATGAGGTGGCCAAAGTTTTCCTTAAGAATGGATAGGTTTGATCTTCTTGCAGTCCATGGGACTCTCAAGAGTCTCCTCCAGCACCATAATTCAAAAGCATCAATTCTTCGGCGATCAGCCTTCTTTATGGTCCAGCTCTCACTTCCATACATCACTAACCAGACTCCTATATATACTGTATAGTACATTTACGTATATACCACCTGAAAGTGGTTTAAACTACAAAACCTACAAAAGAAGGGTTGCAAAGGGCAAAACAACAAAGCAACAAATTTCTCTTAGACCTCTGGGGGTCTCTTCAAGAGCTGCTAACCTGAGCACCCCAGCCTGGCTACTCTTCTGCCTTCCTTTCAAAGTACATAGCTCTTAAGTTCACCCTTGGATGATGTAGGAGCTGTTGACCCACATGAACTTCTACAGAAAACTTTGGTGTTTCTTCAGGAACTAATAACGTGAGCTCTCTAATCTGTGCTTTTCTCCTAACTTGCTCTGAATTGCCTCCAGGTTATAATTTGAAACCAGTATGGGGTTTTGTAATAACTGAAACAAGCATGGTTTGGGGCACTGATGGTTAGAGCTACCCATCAACCAATTTGGGCATCCCTGAAAACTTTCGATTACAGCAAGCAACAGAAGGGCTTAGGGGGAATATGTGAGAGCTGGGAGGTTAAGGAATTGGAGGAGATTACCCCTGAGGCTTGCACCTTATCTCTGAACCACTATCATCTGAAGAAACATGATTTCTGTGTGGAATGCTGTGCACTTTATCTACATCATTGTGTTTACATTCTATGTCTTTCAGCATAAAGCACAAAACTATAGTCAGTTTCAATGATGGAACAGCTTTTCACTCATACAGCTTTGAGAGTGTCAATTACAGATTCAGTTCAAAGCACTTTTTGGCTTGCATAACTTCAGAGATCTTTCTTATCAGAGGGTATGGAGAATAGCTCTAGCTGAGAAGCTCACAAGTTCAGTTAAAGCAAGTACAGACAAACCTCGGTTGTCGAACTTAATCCGTTCCAGAAGCCTGTTTGGCTTCCAAAATGTTCGACAACCGAGGCGTGGCTTCCGATTGGCTGCAGGAGCTTCCTGCACTCAAGCAGAAGCCACGTCGGACATTCAGCTTCCGAAAAACGTTCGAAAACCAGAACACTTACTTCTTGGTTTTTGGCGTTCGGGAGCTGAAATGTATGGTAACGGAGGCATTCGGGACCCGGGTTTGACTGTAGAAATAACACTGCCTCTGGAACAACTGCAGGTGATTCTGGTTAACTTCCTCATCAATCACGTGGGCATATATGGTGTGATATATTTCAACAATGAGCAATAGCCAAACATCTCCTATTTGGCTTCTGGGTATTGGACTCAAAATGTGGTTTTCCAGGGATACACATATTAATATGCTTTATATGTGATGCTGTTTTTTATGTTTTAAGTATAAGGTGATCCTGTGTTCTTTTGTATGGTTATGTTTCACTGTTTATATTTATTTTCGTGCTATTGCTATAAAGAAAAGAAAATGTAACAAAAATGTATTTATTTGGGGGTGGTTGTTATATTTATATACTCAGAGTTACTTCCACAGTATTTTCATCCAAACCATATATTGGCATATAACACACATAAATGCTTCCCTACATTATTTCTCCTCTCAACTCAATCCTTTGCTGAATCCACTGTATTTACCACCGTTTACTATTTTCTATCTATCTCCGTATGGAAACCAGTGACATATGCTGGGAAACAACCCAAGGCATCCATTAAGGAAATGTGAAAATTTTGGCGTTCCGGAGTGAGAGACTGCAGCACCGACACTAGATACAAAAATGGACTCCTCATCCAATATTAAACAATGGGAATGGTGGGTTGGTCTAGTCAAGTTTCCAGAAAAAGGGACCCAGGGCCAGCCCAAAACTTTTTGGCACCTGAGGCGAACCATAAAATAGCATCCATCCAGGGAAGAGGAGGGGAGTAAAGATCTATATCGGGAACAAGAGTGGAAGGAGACCAGGAGTCCTTGTTAACTGACGAAAGGCCATTGCAGAGATGGCATTAGGAGAGGGCTGATGAGGTGATGCAGTCATTGGAGGCCACATCCGCTGTCCCTATGGATCCTGCCACCTGAGGCAGTCACCTCACCTTGCCTCATGGGTGGGTAGGCCCTGCAGAGACCCTTACTCCTAGCTCCCATCTTCAGAACCAGAAGGTGATTCTTCTGGGTCCAGTGATGGGGATGAGAAGTTAAACTAGCAGCGTATAAAGCTAACTTCACAAACACAGATAAGTGAGATCCTGCTGCTGTTTAATATTGTACCACTGAAGGAAGAAATAGGGACCTAAGCAGTCTATATATCAAAGCAAAGACCTTCATAAAGACAAGCAACAAGAAAGGGCAAGTGCACAGTCAGCCTGTGCCATGTGAATGGAAGAATACTTCCAGACTGCAGAGCTGGGTGTCTATATAGATTTTTAAATTATTGAGGGTGGAGTGGAAACAAAGTCTGCAAAATGAGAAAAATGCATTAATCAATATAAAGGTGCATATACCAATATACATTACTGCAACACAAATTGTTGTCTTCTTTAAATTGCAGTATAACATATGCAGTGAGATACTAGCAGGTAAAACTATCCCCACCCTTTCACTATTACTTTTTCTGTGGGCACCATTGCGTTTTTTAACATTGTGGATTTCTTTAAAAAACAACAACAACCAGTCACTGAAATCCCCCCCCCTTTTTTTGCTACTGTTTAATTAAAATAAAGTGAAAGAGTGCTAAAGCACTATTTCCCTACTGTCCTTCCAATTGCTATTTTAGCTTCTTGCAATTTGCTCTAATACATTTTTTACCTTTAAAAACACCTTTATAAATCTTGAAATTAATTTGGAAATAGTGCTTAAATAAAGACTTTAGAAAAACTTAAATAACTGGTTTTTTTATAATCGGTCCGGGTTTCTTAATTTATATATATATATATATATATATATATATATATATATATATATGCGCAGGTTTTGGTGTCTTCGGGTGTCTTCCCGTGTAAGAGTTGGGGTGTCTAGGCGACGTTTCGACGAGGTCTCACTCGTCATCTTCAGGCTGGTGCTTTCGGCTTCTTGTTACTGGAACAGAGCAGGATCTCAGTGTTTGAGTTCCTATAAATACTGTTGAGGGGGTGTGGTGTATAGCCTCCAACGTTCTGGGCAGAGAGGAAGTTCCCAGGTTAGTGTGCCTTTTCTTCTTTTGTTCCTTAATTACTTGAGGGATATCTTGAGTGATTCCTTGAGTGATATTCTGAGTACCACTTAGGTGGGTCATTAAGTGTGGATTAGTTGCTAAAGCTTTCGTGTTTTGACCTCTTGAGTTTGTGAAGAGTTTTTCTGAGAAGATGGCTGTACTGCACTTAGTTGTGCTCTGGCTTGGCTTCGTGTATAGGGGCGAGCTGTGGTTTTGTGCCCTGTGCCAGCCAGATCTGTGTAGGGATTGCAGGGGGGTGCAGCATCCGGAGGTGCCACTATGGTTTGGCTACTGGATGGTGTCTGTAATTTATCTGTGGAGAGGGTCTGGGTTTGGGTCTGGTGTGGTTGATTGGTGATGGCGTTCTGTGTGCCTCTGGTTCTGGTGTCGGTTTTTGTGGGGAGGGCTAATTTCCAGATGTCTGGCAGGCGGGACGTGTCGTCACGCTTGTTCATGTTGTGAGGGTGTTTCTCTATCTCGATGGCTTCCATGATTATTCTCTTGTGGTGATGTTCCATGTTAAAGAGCAATTTGGAATCTGCAAAATTAATTTCGTGTCCTGTTTCTTTCATGTGTTGGAAAAGAGAGGAAGTTTTTTCTTCTTTTTTGACGGCATTCTTGTGTTCTGCGATACGTGCATTTATTCGTCTGTTTGTTTGTCCAATGTACGTGGCTGGGCAGACTTTGCAGGGTATTTCATAGACCCCTTGGTTTTCCAACTGGATTTTATCTTTGGGGTTTCTGAGGATATTGGCTATTTTTTGGTTGGTGCAAAAGGCTGTTTTGATATTGTGTTTATGGAGGATTTTGCTAATTTTATCTGTAGTGCCCTTGATATAAGGAAGGAGGGCCATGCCATTGTTTTCTTCTGTGTCTTGGTTTTTGGGGGGTGTTTCTTTTTGGATTAGCTTCGTAACCCTGTTTTGCTGGTATCCATTGGCGATTAACACATTTGAGAGATTCTGTAACTCAGTTGTCAAGTGGTCTTTGTCAGCCAGGCGTTTGGTTCTGGAGATGAGAGTCTTGGCTACGGAGTTTATTTGTGCAGGGTGGTGGTGTGATTGTGCATGTAAGTAGCGGTTGGTGTGTGTTTTTTTCCGGTAGATAGTGTGTCCTAGGGAGCCATCAGGTTTTTTGTAGATTAGGACGTCAAGGAAGGGAAGTTGGTTGTTGGCTTCTATTTCCATAGTGAATTGTATTTTGGGGTGTAGGCTGTTGAGATGTGTGAGGAAGCTATCTAGTTTTTCTTTCCCGTGTGGCCAAATTACAAAGGTGTCGTCAACATATCTGAGCCAAAGTTTGGGTTTGTGTTCTGACTTGTCTAAAGCATTGGTTTCAAAGTGTTCCATGTACAAATTTGCGATGACCGGTGAGAGGGGTGATCCCATAGGTGCTCCTTCTATCTGTTTGTATATCACGTATCGCAGAACACAAGAATGCCGTCAAAAAAGAAGAAAAAACTTCCTCTCTTTTCCAACACATGAAAGAAACAGGACACGAAATTAATTTTGCAGATTCCAAATTGCTCTTTAACATGGAACATCACCACAAGAGAATAATCATGGAAGCCATCGAGATAGAGAAACACCCTCACAACATGAACAAGCGTGACGACACGTCCCGCCTGCCAGACATCTGGAAATTAGCCCTCCCCACAAAAACCGACACCAGAACCAGAGGCACACAGAACGCCATCACCAATCAACCACACCAGACCCAAACCCAGACCCTCTCCACAGATAAATTACAGACACCATCCAGTAGCCAAACCATAGTGGCACCTCCGGATGCTGCACCCCCCTGCAATCCCTACACAGATCTGGCTGGCACAGGGCACAAAACCACAGCTCGCCCCTATACACGAAGCCAAGCCAGAGCACAACTAAGTGCAGTACAGCCATCTTCTCAGAAAAACTCTTCACAAACTCAAGAGGTCAAAACACGAAAGCTTTAGCAACTAATCCACACTTAATGACCCACCTAAGTGGTACTCAGAATATCACTCAAGGAATCACTCAAGATATCCCTCAAGTAATTAAGGAACAAAAGAAGAAAAGGCACACTAACCTGGGAACTTCCTCTCTGCCCAGAACGTTGGAGGCTATACACCACACCCCCTCAACAGTATTTATAGGAACTCAAACACTGAGATCCTGCTCTGTTCCAGTAACAAGAAGCCGAAAGCACCAGCCTGAAGATGACGAGTGAGACCTCGTCGAAACGTCGCCTAGACACCCCAACTCTTACACGGGAAGACACCCGAAGACACCAAAACCTGCATTCCTGTACCCGTGAAAATCTACGAAAGCATATATATATAAACTCTTACACGGGAAGACACCCGAAGACACCAAAACCTGCATATATATATATATATATATATATATATATATATATATATATAGAAAGCTAGTCTGGCAAAGCCACTTCCGACCTGGGGAGGAGGTGGGGTTGCGGGCCCATCCCTTCCCACGCACGCGGGGGCTGTTTCACAGCCCCTGCGAGAGCAGGGGAATCCTCGGGCGCGTCATTGACCCGGTCGGCCAATCGGCGGGCCGGGGAGGCGTGGCCTTACATATTTAAGGCTGGCGCGCCTGAGGTCCCTCTTCTTTTCCCCGTTCCAGCTGCTTGGTTTCCCATCCCGCCCTCCCTTAGGTTTAGTTAGCCCTGACCTTGCTATGGACTATGGTTGGTCGCCGCAAGGGGCCTGGTAGGAAATTTTCCACTTGGCAAATTTCTGGCCATTTGGGTTTTTTGCCTACCTCGTAGCAAACGTCACAACTTTCCCGGTATTGGCAGTTAGGCATTGGCAGGGGTAATTGTTATGCAAATGAAGGGGGGGAAGGAAGCGCCATCACCTTCCCCAAAAGCGGAGGGTAGTCCGGTAAAGGACTCCGGGGGGCACTGCCCTGTCCTAAGCCTATGGAGGTGTGGGCCTAAGGCACGCCCCCAAGCGGTGACACCCGTGGGATCCTAGTTGGCGTACTTCAACAGGACTCCCCCGGCTAGTGGTTAACCCTCGCCAGTCTCCATGCCGGGTAGTTGATAGGAACCAATGCCTAAGGCCAATACCTCTCAACTCCTGTAATCAATAAAGTTGTGGCCTTTTACGCCCATTAACATTATATAACGCGTCCTGTGTCTTCATTTCACAAGGGGGGATGGGTCTTGCCACGCAAATTGTCCTTTTCTTAATCAAATGGCTAAGTCACACCCAATAGTGTGGAAAAACTAAGGCACAGAACAAACATTAGCAGCTTAAAGCACAGCAAGATTGCTTCTCTCCGCTATGTTTCAACTCACATTTGCACATTGCTGTACACACCAGGGAAAGGACAGGGATGTTTTGGCCCAGTGTACATTATCTGTTTGGTTTCGCCACACCTGCAACCTCGCCAACACATGTTCATGAAGTTATCTGGGCATGTGCAACAGCTATCTCATATGTACACCTCTCAGCTCAACTACAGGTGAATGTGCCTTACACTTTCAAACCAGATGCAAGCTGGTTTGGGCGGAACAGACAGCAGCATTTCTTGGGGAACTGCAGGATAGATATAGGTTGTGGCTAATGCCATGGGTAGATGGTTTCAAACACCAGTAATGGAAGTGTAGTGGAGCCAGAGAAAATAGTAACCTGTACACAGCCATACAAAAAGGTCAAGTCCCCTGGTAGTGTAGAAAGCCAATTTGCAATTCCACTTGAAACCTAAAGTAGAAGGGTAATAATTTGGGTTGGTTGCACAAGCTGCCCATTGGAAAGCACCCTAAAATGGCGGACGAACAGAAGTTATAATGCCACAGAGGCTGACAACATGCTCTCACCTTCTCTGTTGAAGGGTATTGATTTCATACACACCCATATTTTACAGACGGAAGTAGGGCCAGGCCACTGACCACTTGCCTTTCAACAACAACTCCTCCCCACACACATTGCAGCATATATAGTGGAAGGCTCTACAGTACTTCGCTTGTTGTGTTCGCTTGCTTTGCAATTTGTTTTAAAAAGCCACAGGAGTGCTTGTTCTTTTGACTAACGACTTGACTGACCTAGAATATATTACCAGCAGTTCAAAATGAGTCTTGCCAGCCTATGAAATGCCGGTCTGTGAACTGAATGGGCTTTAGGGTTCATACGCAAGCATTAAAATGCATCCTCCACTTGGGAGATGTAACATTCTTGATGCCATGGGTAGAAAACAAAATCTTGAAGAATAACAGTGAATCTAGAAACTCACACTATCAGCTTCCATTTGCAGATATGCTATGTATTTTTAGCAATGGTGTGACCAGGCGATAAGGCAGTAGCTCATACCTTCAATTCAAAAGGTATTGGGTTCAATCCACAGCATCTCTAGGTATGGGTTAAAGAGACTCCTGGTTGACAACATGCAACGACAGTGCTTTCCTCCAGAATTTCAGATTGTATTGGTAAACTGGGATAGCTGAAGCATATGAAACTTATTTCATATTTAATGAAAACTTGCATTTTAAATATTCTGACTGCAGAGCTAAGTTCCACTTACTTAAAAGGGATTTACTCCCTAGTAAGTGTGCATAGAACTGGACATTGATTTCCCAATACATGAAGTTCAGGTGCCAAATGCTAACATCTGCCAATTTAAAACCTGGCTACAAGCTGCTGTTCCCTCCCTCCTTCTAGTTAAGGTGCATTCTAGCTGAGAGTGCAACAAAAGAGAAAAGGCTGAAATTCAGTCGCAAAGCATCTGCTTTGCATGCAGAATGTCTCATGTTCTACATTCAGCATCCCCAACACAGGACTGGGAGAGACTCTGGTCTGAAATCTCAGAGAACCACTGCCAGTCTGGGCAGGCAGTACTGAGTTCGGTCTGACTCTGTATTAAGCATCTTCTTATATTCCTAGGTTTGGGAGGAAATTGTAGTACAGTAGCTTCTAAATATAGGGTGGGGTGCGGGTGGCCCTGTGGGTTAAACCACTGTGCCACTTGGGCTTGCCAATCGAGAGGTCATCAGTTCGAATCCCCGCAATGGGCTGAGCTCCCGTTGTTCGGTCCCAGCTCCTGCCAACCTGGCAGTACGAAAGCACATCAAAAGTGCAAGTAGATAAATAGGTACCACTCCAGCGGGAAGGTAAACGGCATTTCCATGCGCTGCTCTGGTTTTGCCAGAAGCGGTTTAGTCATGCTGGCCACATGACCCGGAAAAACTGTCTGCAGAAGCGGACAAATGCCGGCTCCCTTGGCCTGTAAAACGAGATGAGCACCGCAATCCCAGAGTCGTTCGCGACTAAACTTAATTGTCAGGGGTCCCTTTACCTTTACCTTCTAAATATAGGAGGCAAGGAACTAGAGACATTATGGCTTCCACCGTGTGTTGGTATTCTTTCCCTTTAAGGTGAGCATCAATTACTCTAATACTTGTACGGCACTCCTGGAATTGTATATTTGAGGGCAAGGGCCAGAGGCTACAAGGGGAGGGAGGGAATGAGCCATTAATTTCAGGTTGGTTGGTTTTTAAAGGGCCAGGAGCAAGTCAGCAATTAACATACATGGTGTCAGTGAAGTTAAGCTGTCTTGTTTCTTTGAATAAAGCGTTAAGAGGCCAGGCCAAGAGAGCACAGCAACTCTTCCCAGTTGGGAAGGCAGTTGGGAGGGGCTGAAGGTCCCTGCCTTCCAACAGCTACCTAAGTCTCCCCCCCCCCCAGGTCCTTCCCAAGCAATCTGAGGCTCCGTTGTCTTGCCTGTCTTTGCTCCTCCCTCTTCATACCTCTTTGGGTTCTGAGAGTCTAGTTGTGAGGGGAGCTGGTCGCAGCAGGAGAGGAAGACAGCCTGGCTTCTTCTCCAGCATCTCTGCCTCTTGGTCTCCCTCCTCTCCAGCCTCCTCTTATGCCCCTGGTTCTAGACTGCTCTCTGCCACATGAACTTTGTACCAATCTCAACTGTTAAATTAAGTCATGAGATGGGGTAGGCATATTTGTTTAAGGCAGTAAATTAGAAGTCACATGACCTGAAAGAGAAACAAATGAAACCCTTGTTTACTTATACAGTGGTACCTCGGGTTACGAACTTAATTCCTTCCAGAGGTCCGTTCTTAACCTGAAACCGTTCTTAACCTGAGGTACCACTTTAGCTAATGGGGCCTCCTGCTGCCGGCGCGTGATTTCTGTTATTATCCTGGGTCAAAGTTCTTAACCTGAGGTACTACTTCCGGGTTAGCGGAGTTTGTAACCCAAAGTGTTTTTAACCCTAAGTGTTTGTAACCCGACGTACCACTGTAATGAGGGGGGGAAACAGAAAAGAAACCATCAGCTTTGAATGCATGCGTACCTGGAGAATTCACACAAGAATATATAAATTATACTAAATAATAATGCAATTTGTATTGAGGAATGAAAATTTTTATTACAGGCATCCCCCCGTTTACCTTCTGAGGTACCAAGCGCATCGGTGAAATTGCGTATAATTGAAACCCATTGAAAAAGCCTGCAAGACGTTATTATGACTTTTCTGGGTCACTTCCAGATTGGTGCAATGCACATAGCCACAGTCGTGCACATATCGAACGAGCATAAACGGGGGGTTGCCTATATATAATTAAATTTGCAGTCCAATATACACTTACATGGGAGTTACACCATGAGACATACTTCTGAGCAGACATATATCACCACCACCACATTTCTTTCTCTATAAATATATCTACTGCAATGAACCCTGTGTTTAAATAGTTTTTAAATCAATACTGCTCGTTTGTTTTTCACATTCGCCAATGTGTCTGTGATGTCTGGTCTCCAAAATACCTGCCACTCTGTGCTTGGAGAGCAACTGGACAGTGCTGGAATTGATCCAGCGCTGTCAGCTGTTATCTGCTTATTAAGAGCTGCTGGATAAAACGCATCTTCACATCTTTCTCGTACGCTGCCCTTGCCTCCCAGGACCTGCTTTTAACAGCTCTTTCATACTGGAAGAAGCCCAGTACTTAGCCTGCTAATAACGAATCATTAACCCTGTACGATAAAATACATTTCCCATCTGTCCATGACTTCCTTTAATGCTGTTGGTCTCATAATCAAGGAGCACCCAATTAAAAGGGCAAATTAGGAGCGGGAATTTGACAGCACACTGTCAACTTCACTCCAGCCCTAGGCAAAAACTTTGCCCTGGTTCACATGCAGCAGAATGAGACAGTAGACTCCCAAAATAATTAAGTAACCTGCACCACTATGGGCTGGAGGTGGAGGGGCTGCCATTTTAACATTACCCCCACTTATTTTTTAAAAAAATTCCATACAAGTAAAAAATGAGCTATGACTGGGTTTGTTTAGCCGAGTTTGGGGTTTATTCCCAAGCAGAGTGCAGTTTCAAAGGCTCCAGAACAGTTGCACCATTTTGGTTGGAGTGTGGGAAGAACTGGTTCATCAAGTGTGGGTGGGAGGCACATGTCAGAGAAGCAGCATTAAATAAATAAATAAATAAATAAATGATTTTAAGCCACTGCCTGTGTGAGCGGCAATGATGGCGGGCTCTTCCTTTCCTCTCCCCACCCTCACACTTTCCTTCGTTTAAAATTAAAAGTCATAGTTGTATGAACTCCAAAACACCACTGATTTAGCTTTAAAGGTAGAAAGGGGTGCAGGAAGAGAAACAGAAGCTCCAGAAACCACTCAACTCACAGGCAACATCTTTTTAAAAGTTTAATCCACAGTGGATTGAAACACCCATTGACTTCACCCTTTGTCAAGATCCCATTCCAGATTGACACAACTGTGAATCGGGCAGGTCACTTTGAAATGTAATTAAATGTCCAAGATAAAAAACAACAACAGCCCACCAAAGTTTACAAATGAAGAGTGGCTAAAAGCCGCCGGTGTCGCTCTGGTAAGCACTCCCACCCAATGGACAAAGCACCAAGACCCCCAACATCCTTCCAGAAATAACACAAAACTGAAGGCTAATTTGTCACCTTTAGGCAGTGGTGGCAAACTGGGGCAGCCATTTTGGTTCAGGTCCAAAACGAGCCCATTATTAAGAAAGGTCCCTTGGCTCTCAGATATGCTAGTTTTCTGCTTGCAGAGGGATTGTTATGTGAGGAATGGGATCTTGCACCTGTAGCTTGTTGACACCATCTTGGACTGCCACTATACTGAGCTAACATTGTCACTTAAGGCCCAGGTGGCCTTGGTGGCAAGGAGTGCCTATTACAAGTTCTGCCTGGTTCACTCATTGCGGCCACTTTGAGACAAGGACAACTTGGCCCTGGTACTCCATGCTCTAGTAACTTCCAGATTTGCTCTTTGCAATGTACTCGTATGCGGGGCTGTCCTTGAGTAGACAACACAGAAGCAAAATGAAGAAGCTAGATTACAGGCTGGGGTTTGCTTTCCTTGCTTTGCCAAGGTGTTCTAAACTGTTGTTCAAAAACAGCTACATTGGCTGCCAGTTTGTTTCCAGGTCCAATTCAAGGTGCTCACAATACCATTTAAATGACCTAGGTCCCAAATATCTGAAAGACTGCCTCCTTCTCTATAGAATCCTTCAAGTATTAAGATTGGGAGAGGGGGGCTGTTGGGAGTTCTGCCACCCTCTGAAGTTCAGAGAGGGCATTCTTTCCCACAGATGTGTCTTGCATCTTTGCTATTAAGCTATTATGCTGAACACTCTGTGTGTTTTGGGGATTCACCACACTCCTGTGACTGTAAATGGTTTCAATTGTTCTCAATTTACGAATTTGAAATTGCTCTAACCCGTCCTGGAACCTACTAGTGAAAGACAGGTTACAAATTTAATAAAATAACAAAATTATAACAGCAGCAGCAAATTAAAGGCAACGACGAGGTCCAAACGTGTGTGGCTTTCACCTGGCTTTAAATGAGATGTTTATTCAAGTGACTGATGTTTCATGGCCAGTCTTATCACAGAGCACAGCTGCCAGAATGGTGATAAAAAGCAGCAGAGCCGTATCCATTGCCTGGGCTATGTGCAGCCAAACTAATTATATATAATACAGTTTCACTCTGAAACTAGATAAATTGCTGTCGCTTTTAGTAAGCATCAGCAACTAGCAGACCTCAGGGCCAAATCTAACCCAGTTGAAGCTAGACTACCATTAGCCAGCCCTGGGAAGGGGGGGGGTTGGGTACAGAATGCTGGGAGCTGTTGAAATAGGACTTCATGCCAGACACGTTCAAAGGCAAATGTTGCAAGGTCCCATTAGCAGAAAATCAATTAAGTGGGTGTAATTTAGTTAATGGGTATTATATTCCAATATACTTTTGTATGGTATTGTTAACCACATAGCCATGATAGACATTGTGTTTGTGTGTGTGTGTGTATGTGTTAATACTTTAATGAAAATAAATACAGTGGTAACTCGTGTTACAGACGCTTCAGGTTACAGACTCTGCTAACCTAGAAATAGTACCTTGGGTTAAGAACTTTGCTTCAGGATGAGAACAGAAATCATGCATCAACGGCGCGGTGGCAGTGGGAGGTCCCATTAGCTAAAGTGGTACCTCAGGTTAAGAACAGTTTCAGGTTAAGAACGGACCTCCAGAACGAATTAAGTTCTTAACCTGAGGTACCACTGTAAATATTTTTTAAAAAAAATAAATAAGGGCAATGCAATCTGGAAAGAAAAGGTAGGTGCGCACACACACACACACACACAAAATAAGCACTTCTTCCCTCTTTGCTTTTCCACTAGCAATTACACCCCACTAAAGGAACTTCGATCAGAAGGTTGGCGGTTCGAATCCCTGTGACGGAGTGAGCTCCTGTTGCTCGGTCCCTGCTCCTGCCAACCTAGCAGTTCGAAAGCACGTCAAAGTGCAAGTAGATAAATAGGTACCGCTCTGGTGGGAAGGTAAACGGCGTTTCCGTGCACTGCTCTGGTTCGCCAGAAGCGGCTTAGTCATGCTGGCCACATGACCCGGAAGCTGTACGCTGGCTCCCTCGGCCAATAAAGCAAGATGAGCGCCGCAACCCCAGAGTCAGTCACAACTGGACCTAATGGTCAGGGGTTTACTTAAGGAACTTCTCCAGGAAGAAAAACTATGTGAGGAGGGAGTTTTGCTGCACATTTTGATGCTAAATGTGTAGTTTGGCCCTTAGTAACTACTAATATGCACCAAATACCTGGAAATAGTGGGCGACTATTCTAAGACATGTGCCCAAGTTCAACTAGTGGCGCTAGTCTAGGCCCAGACATGTCCAAATTGGTATAGGCAAAAAGTGCTGTAAGTGCCGTCTTCCAGTCTGATCCAGCAGCTGAGACTGTGTGTCTGAAGCTCTGTAAAATAAAATGCAGTAATGTCATCAACTATCTGGGAGCTGGATTTCCCCTCTCTCTGCCGAATTATTGGTAGGTAGGGTTCTAACTTATTTTACAGGGCTATGTATGCCTACGGTTAGTTCTGAGCCAAAATATGTTGCTTCCAGGAAGTTCCGAGCTCTGCTGTCTTTTTATAAATTAACACTTTGGTGATCTAGAATCAAGTGTTCTCTATAGCGGCACAAAATAATTGATTTTCTGCAGTTTATAGGCACAGTTCAGGACCTTGCTTTGACTAAGCACTGAGTGTTTTCTACACGCCTTTACATCAGTGGAATTTCAAGTCACTCATATGTCACCAGGGACACAATCCAATTCAAAGTGAATCAATAGTAAAGCCTTTCATTGATTTCAATGAGTCCAGGTTCCAAGGAAGGAAAGCAGATGGCTGCCAGGGGTGGGAGGGCGAACAGCGACAAATACACCCAATATTCTGTGAAAAATTGAATCTTAAATACGAATACTTTGCCTTATTATGTCTCTGTTCCAAGACATAATTTTTTTTAAAGTAAATGACTAGCATTTACTTATTTAAAGCAATGTCTTTACAAAAGAAGCACCCTCCTTCTTGAGAATCTGAATTTCTAGTTTCAATGTGACTATTCTCTCCTGCAATGTAAATAGGCCCAAATATCCCTTTCTCTCCCATTTGTTGTTCTAAAAGAACACTCACAAAAACATTTTCACTTCAAGGCTGATCAGTCACCTACGTTCACCATTAAAAACACTGTAAAAAAAATTCCCACAACTATTAATTTTTAAGTAGCATATTGTGAACAATAACAATTATCCGATAGGGAACATCTGTTGCTCACTTATATTTGTTCAGTATCACACAGCCCTTTTATCCTTTACATACAATTAATATAAGCAATAGTTTCTCTTGTTTAAATAATATGAAATTGTCACACATCTGCTAGAGACAATAATATAATTGGAGGTTGACTGAAAACCTGCTTTTTAACTAATAGAAAGCCAACCTTTAATTATCACTTACAATTTATTAATTTTTTTAACTTTACACATAGAGTGAAGTAGAATTCAAGACCTTGCCAACAACAAAAAACAAATGAACAATTTTGAGGCACAAATGAAGTTATTATTGATTTGTCTGAATCACGCCATTTCTGCTCCAGAAAACAGAAAAACTGGTGTTGAAGATGGTTTGGAAACTTCAGCTGCTGCAGAATTCAGCTGTCAGGTTGCTCACCAAGGCAAGACGGTTTGAGCACCGATCCTGGCCCAAAAGCACTGGCTGCCAATTAGTTCCTGGGCCCAGTTCAAAGTGCTGTTTTTGACTTATGAAGCCTTAAAAGGCTCAGGAGCACAATACCTCAAGGAGCGCCTCTCTTCGGATGGACCTAACCCGGACCATGAGATCATCATCTGAGACCCTTCTATTGTGTGCCTCCTCCACAAGAGGCCTGGAAGTTGGAAACACAGAAACAGGCCTTTTCTGCAGTGGCTCCCTATTTGTGGAATGCTCTCCCTGGGGAGGTTCGGCCGACACCTTCATTATACATCTTTCAAATCAATTGGGGCTTCTAAAAAAGGAGCCAAAATATTGTTGCTGGTTGGGTAAGCAAAGTATGGGTTTTGCATCAACTCCTCTTCCCTCCCCAGAAAACCAGGCAGGGGTTTAATCTCTTTTGGCAGTTTTGTGTATCAGTGCCTCTCCCTCCCACCCCCCACACCCAAATGAGCTATTGGGGAGGTTCCCAGCCTTGCTTCTTAACATAAAAGGTAGCATTTGCGGCTTCTATTTCAACTTCTCCTTGGCCGAAAACTCATACCTCTCACAAAGGCATTATTCTCCTACCAGGAAGTAAAGCTTTCCTCCAGGAATTCTTTATTCATGTCTGCCTAGCTAAGCTGCAAAAATGGCTGGGTGCTTTGCCAGACTTTTACATTTGTCAACAATGTTTTCTATTGTATTTTAAACAGTGACCGTATACAAAAAATAACAAGAACACAGCAAGAGGGAAGAGCAAAGCCCCTTTGTATCCCGCTTGTTTGCTTTTTGCAGGCTGTGTATTTGTGATAAAAAGGAGATTTGTGATACATGCCAGTGAAGGGAGCATTTGCTGGGTTCACATAGCCAAGGGTATTGCTGTATTCTTGTGACTGGTAGGTTGCTGTTGGCAGGTTTCGTTGTGTGTGTCACGAGTGGGGGTTGTATCCAACTAGGTTCTAGTCAAGAGAAGTTCCATTGAATTAAATGTCCTCAAGCAAGTCATTCTCCTGCCCACCTAGCAGTTCGAAAGCACGTCAAGTGCAAGTAGATAAATAGGTACCGCACCGGCGGAAAGGTAAACAGCGCTTCCATGCGCTGCTCTGGTCCGCCAGAAGCGGCTTAGTCATGCTGGTCACATGACCTGGAAGCTGTCTGCGAACAAACGCTGGCTCCCTCGGCCTACACAGCGAGATGAGTGCGCAACCCCAGAGTCATCCGTGACTGGACCTAACTGTCAGGGGTACCTTTACCTTGAAGTAAGTCATGTCTAACAGTTTCAATTGGTCTACTCTCAATAGGCCTAGCACTGGCTATAGTCCATTAAAATTAGCATAATAAAAAATTCCTTCCAGTAGCACCTTAAAGACCAACTAAGTTAGTTCTTGGAATGAGCTTTCATGTGCATGCACACTTCTTCAGATACATGTACGTGTATCTGATACGTGTATCTGAAGAAGTGTGCATGCACACGAAAGCTCATACCAAGAACTAACTTAGTTGGTCTTTAAGGTGCTACTGGAAGGAATTTTTTATTTTGACTATGGCAGACCAACACGGCTACCTATCTGTAACTAAAATTAGCATAATAAATAATAAATGGAAATAAATGGAGTAAAATTTATAGAAACAATTTCATCAAAATAAAGAGAAACTCAGACCCAGGCAGAGTTAGAAACTAAGATATACAAGCTAGGTGCCAAATGGCTCCTTAAACAGGGTTAAAGTCACCAAAACGAAATGCCTATCTGCTATTTTTGGGGCCAGATGCTTCAAGTCGTGTTTTTCAATACCACTTTTTGGTTCCTTGAAAGTCATTCCGATTGTGAAGATAAAAGATAACTGGTAGAATTCTACGGGATGTGTGTGAAAACGGTCAAGAGCCAAGGATCCCCAGGCACGCCCCTCCAGATGGTAGAGACGTCAGCCGCTATCATGGCACCTCGGCATGTTCACTTGGTTGCACATGACCGATAGCCAGGTACAAAATGTGCCTGGCAAATTGGACCCAGGATCTTGCAGAGTAAGTATTCAGAGTTATGCCATCAAAAACAAACACCTTGTTTGTTCGCCACTCTTCATCCACCTTGTGCTTCTTTAAAGAAGTTGTAAATGATAACCGAGAGGAGAAACAACGTAATTTATACAGTTAATAAAGCTTGCTCTGCTGTGGCAGCTTCTGTTCTCAACACTGGATCTTCGCATGCTTTTTCTTGCCACCCAAGAGAAACCAGCTGGAGGAAGAGGAAAGGACAGGGGGTGGAGAGCTGTAGGTCCTTTCCCCATCCTTTGGACCCCATGGGAAACTCAACAAACCTGTTGTATCTGGAACTAGGTGTAGAGAGTGCGGCTGAATGGGACACAGCTGTGGGCAGCCTGAGAAAGTACCATCCACCTTGGGCCTGCTATAAAAAAACAAGTCTAGAGTGAGAAACTAGGGTGACATCTGCTCTTTCCAGGAACTCTTCTTGTTGTGAGTGTTTGTGGGATCCTAGGTGGAAAAACTGAGACTGATGGTGTTTGTTAGAAGGAAAATGAATTGGTATTGAGATAGATAGATAGATAAAACTTTGTATTAATGTAACTTATTAATATGTAACCGCATGTTTGTAATATTTTTATTTAAGTTGTCTGTTGTTGCTTCAGTTTTCTGTGCAACATTTAGAGATTTTTAAAAATATATTAAGCGGTATAGAAATTAAATAATCAATCATCCTTCTCCTTACTTATTATGCCTTGTGCGGCATTATGCTGGTGCACCATGCGCTTCACAGAGCCTTGAGCTTAATGTTATCCATCAATGTGGCAGGCAGATGCCGTCAAGGATGTATGAAGAATGGAGAAAGGGAAATTGTAATGCTGGGCTGAAAATCAATAACTGGCCCTCAAGTGAAGTAGCATGTGCAACACTGTTTGAAGTGTGTGTTTACCGCACAGGGGGGTATTACTGTGTGTTCAAGACTAACTGCTTTTTTTACAAGGATTTCAGAGAAAAATAATGAAGAACAGGACTGGAAAAACTGGAATAGCTTGCCTAGGAAAGGGATTTATCTGAAATAACAGGATACAAAGGTATTTGAAAGAGCATTCAGGTTGTCAAAGAAAAGGGCCTCTGATCCCCTGCATTCTGTGGCATTCACTACACCTGTGTCATCAAAAGAGCACGTCTCAAAAAGAGAAACATCTAAATTCATGGGTAGGCAAACTAAGGCCCAGGGGCCGTATCTGGCCCAATCGCCTTCCAAATCTGGCCCGCGGACGATTCGGGAATCAGCGTGTTTTTACATGAATAGAATGTGTCCTTTTATTTAAAATGCATCTCTGGGTTATTTGTGGGGCCTGCCTGGAGTTTTTACATGAGCAGAATGTGTGCTTTTATTTAAAATGCACCTCTGTTTTATTTGTGGGGCATAGGAATTCGTTCATTTCCCCCAAAAAAATATAGTCCGCCCCCCCCACAAGGTCTAAGAGACAGTGGACCGGCCCCCTGCTGAAAAAGTTTGCTGACCCCTGATAAATCTACTACAGCGGTACCTCGGGTTACAGACACTTCGGGTTACGGACGCTTCGGGTTACAAACTCTGCTACCAGAATGTGGTTGCTCCAGGTTAAGAACTTTGCCCCAGGATAAGAACGGAAATCGCGTGCCAGCGGTGCAGCGGCAGCAGGAGGCCCCATTAGTGAAAACACGCTTCAGGTTAAGAACGGACCTCTGGAACGAATTAAGTTCTTAACCCAAGGTACCACTATATTGTGCTCGTCCCTGCATAAAAGGGCAGTGGGTGCGGTAAAGAGGGTTAAAGCAGCCCACAGGGCAAGAGGGGATATGATGCTATAGAAACAAAGGAATGGCTGCTACTGCCAGGAACCTGGTTGTTTCCACAAGTGGCACGATTCAGCCCTGAACAACAAGAAGTTACCATTACAAAGAAGGCAATTTTGGGGCCTCAAGCTTGTTTGACTTTAGAAATTAAGCATTACTGTTTTTACAACTTGTCCAAGACTCCTCTTTGTATCCCAGGACTGGGGCTCACAAATGGGCACTCTATCAAGAGGGCTGGGACTGTGAAGTTTGTTTGTGCAAACTTCATCCCTGTGCTTTTGAGAGACATGGGCAGTGTTGGTGCCAAGTCAGCAGCCAATCTACTACTGGTCATTTCGGGGGTGGGGACTCCTCACTGATAGGAGGCAGCAGCACTGGAGGCAAATCAACAACATCTGGGGACTCAAGGTTGAGAAAGGCTGGTCTAGAGAGTGGAGAGCTGGATGGAGGGAAAGGATGCAGACACTCCTAGCCAGATACCTCCTGTTGTGGATTTGCCTCCAGTGCCGCCTCCTCCTATCAGTGAGCAGATGGGACTACAACTCCCATCATTTGTAGCCATCATGGCCAGCACCAATTATGGGAGTCATAGTTCAGGAACATCTGGAGATCCAAGGTTAGAAAAGGCTGTTCTAGACTGTTGCCCCCCTCCTTGGGCTTAGAAACTTCTTAGGGGTCCCAATTTCACCTTCCCCCATCCCACTAGGAACTTCCCCAGGGATGTGCAGCTCCAACTGCCCAGCCACCTCCCATTTCTCCACTGGATCAGACCATCACCTCTGGGACATCTCCATGGGACTCATGACAACAGCAAGGAGAGCTATTGGAAGCCAACAACCCAGAAAAATGTCAACAGAAACCTGATGCACTTTGTATGCAGGAGAGTGAAGAAAACAAAACTTCAGAATGTTGGCTGGATGGAATTGGTGGCTGTTGAGAAAGCAAGAGAAGTGGGTGATGTATCATGGGCCTCTGTGATTGTGCATGTCTGGCCTCTTCCACTATTGGGATATAACCCCCCCCCCCAGCTTTTCAATACACCTGAACCCTCAGTTTGAAAATGTTTTTTCACCCCTGCCTTGAAGTCTGATGAATCCTTTGTGAGAGATGAGTCTTGCTTTAGATCTGGAAATAGAGGAGGGAAATCTTCTGGCCCAGACTCCGTACCAGTGACCCAGCTACACTAGAAGATGCGCCAGTACCTAAGGGCTATACTTGCAAAGAATGAATACGATACTGAACAGATTTAATGAATATTGCATCTCGCCCCAGTTTTTAGTCCTGAGTATTTCACAGGCCATCTGTTCTCTCTGTGTCCAAATGAAATGTCTTGCAGGGGAGGGTGTCCTCCTCCCAGATTTTTTACAATGAACATGTCTAAAACTCAATAAACAAAAGAGTTTACTTTTATATCACTTCCCCCAAATCAATTCATTTTATCTAGCAGCGATAACTTACACCATATCAGTCATTTCACAGGGTAACAAGGTACCAAATAAATTGCAATTATCCTGTGCTTTTTTTGGTTTAAAAAAAAGGTGCAGGGACATGGATGCCAACACAAAATAGCTGCCATGGGGAGAAAAAAAGAGGCGACAATACTCTATGACATGGAGTACCTTCATTTAAAAAAGCACCTCTGCAACTATCCTGATAGATTTGTATCTAAAACGAGGCACATTGTATGAGGATTGAAGATTTTACCTTATGATTCACTTAAACTATTTGCTAGAGAAAGTTAAAGAATTGCTTACAAGAAGTAAGCGTACTTAGAATTCATGCCTTCCGAGAACAGGTCGTTTTATGGATTAGTAACTTCTAAACAGCAAGCAGCAGAGCACAGGACTAAACGGAAAGCTCTCAAATTGCAGTGGGGGGAGTATAGAATTCCCCAAGGGTCTCTACTGAGACTCGGTTTTTTATTTATCAATGATCTGGAGGCAGATTTCTGGGTCAAATTGTTCAGAATGGTGGTGAGAGCCCAAGTAGACTGTGGAGAGCTTAAAAGGATCTGTAAATAGTGGGTGAAGGGGGAGATTGGAAATACACAATTGTGCAAAAAATACATGCTAAAGGTTCCGAACTAGAGGAGGCTAACGGAAATCTATACTTTGGGGCAAGTCGTGGTGCAAAGATAGCTGAGTGAAAACAAACTCAGAGAAAAAGGAAAATTCCACGCTGGGAATTATTAGGCAAGCCGTTTAGAATGAAACAGCTAGTGCTTGTTACACCTTTATAAATCTATGATGGAAGATAATACAAACCTCTGGTTGCCTCCCAGATAGGATAGAAAAGGCAGTCAAAATTATTGAGGGGTGGGAGCTATTTCCTATGAGAAAAAGAAAGCAAGCAGAGGTTTTTTTTGTTTAGGCACGGAGAAAGATGACAAAAGGGGAATATGGCTGATGTATAAAATCCTTTGCACAACATATAATTCATTTATGGATCTCATTACCACAAAAACATGGCAATGGCTACTGGCCTAGGGGTTATTTATTGAACTGTTGTGAGATTTGTCCATTTTACCTAAGATTTGTCCAGAGCACACTACAAACTGCAACTCAAGTCCCAGTATGCTGAATGAGCCATTCTAAACAGTAACCACTTTATATCACACTCTTAAAGTGTTTAAAATAAAGAATTATGGTAACACCAGTTATGGCCATATACACAAGATCACACTTTTACTTCAATTAATTAATCTGAAATAACTACTATCACCAGGCTCCCAAGTGTCAATCACTAAAGAGCTACTTTTTTATGTTCCATACACAGTACTAAGACAACCAAGTGCAAAATATATACATACTGTGTGAGTTGCACATGTATATTTTGAAGGGACATGTATAAGTTTTAATTGACATGCTCCCATGTATACACCATGTATACTTTCAGGTATGAGCTTCAGTATAAAACTTAAGAAGTAACCCTAACATGGATCAAAAGTCCCAAAAGGGAAGAGTCATAGAATACATGTAGCCGAGTGCTTTTTTTCAGCTTGGGTGAATTCATGCTAACCTGAATTATTCATAACAAAACCAAACTATGGCTTGATCTACACCACTACAAAGCCGATTTGTGTGAAAGAATCACGGCATACAAAATTGCAACCTAGACAAAGTAGGGGACAAATCTCAGGTACTCATCCATCTAAGAACTTGATGGTGCTTCCTAAGAATTTGATGAGGGGCGCACTAAGAATTTGGCTCAAATAAGATTCTGAAATTAAAAAGTATTTTGCCAGCTCAGGAAATTAATGGTGTGTTTACCTGCTCCAACTGTGTCCTCTCCTTCCTCTGAGAACATTAGAGACGTATTTTAGGATGCAACCTATAACCACCACTTTCTCTGGAAGTAAACCTCATGGAACTCAGCTAGAGTTCCTTCTGAGAAGGTATGTCTAGGATTGAACTCTTGAGTCTCACAACTCTGCCAAATTAAGCAAGGCAAGTGAGGACAAGGGACTTTCTCAAGGCCACCCAGTGACCTTTGATTTTACAGATAACTGTACTACACAGAGAATATTTAATACTGAAGCACAAGAAACAGTTAATGAGTGGAGAAGGAACAATGTGCCATCCATGGCACTGACGGCCATGCTAACCACTAAAAACCTTACAATTCACCCCACCTGACCCCTTGCCACCTAATAAATGTGTGGAGAGAAGCCAAGCCCACACTTGCTTGAAGTCCATTCTCGAGACCACTCATACACCAACACTGAGCTTAAACAAGTACAGTAACTGCAATGTACAGCTGACTACTTGTGTGGCATTTTTTTAAGGAACTTACACATGACATCCCCCCCCCATATGAATCCTCTAAGCCAGGGGTGAGGAACCCCTACCTGCCCCCCCCCATGATGCTGGGCTCCTCCTACCCCCAACAGACCACCATCACAGATGATTACTGATGCTCCCTAACAATATTTGGGTTCCCCACCTCTGCCCTGGCTTTGGAGAGCAAGCAAAGGTCTTGAATGGTCCTCTTCCCGTGCTGCTGAAAGGAGCATTTATCAAGTTGATTCCGCGTATGCGTGTGCACGATATACCTGAGTGTTTCCCCAATCAGATTTACAGCTTGATGCTGTGCACTGGTGCATCTGTTCCCGTTTCACTACTACGACAGCGAGAGCTCGCCTTTGCACGGCTGCTGTAGCATTAGCCGCCTGGGGTGCAGAAAGGCGAGCAGCAGAACCAGGAGCCCCCCAAAGCGCGCGCCCCCCGGCCCCTTCCCTACCTGGTAGGCGTCGGGGATGTTGACGGTCTCTCCGTGCTCGGCCACGTAGCCGATGATCCCTTTGCCCCAGGGCACCTGCACCTCGTTGGAGTTCTCGGTGCTGTAGCAAGGCAGCAGCGGGGTGCCGGCGTGCACGTCGAAGACCTTGGAGACCAGGCTCTTCTTGCCGGCGGCGGCGCCGCCTTCGACCAGGAAGAGCGAGCCCCGGTCGGCGTCCACCATGAGGCACACGAAGATGAGGATCTTGTAGCTGAGGGCGCCCAGGTCCAGGTCGTTGGAGATGTCCTTGACCAGCTCCAGGAAGAACTGCCGCTCGTTGTGCTCCTTGAGGTGGCGCTTGTAGTCCAGGGCGGTGGGCGGGTATTGCGGGAGGTTCACCCGGGACTCCAGCAGCGCGCTCAGGATGTGCGCCGTCGTGGGCGGCAGCGAGCTGGCTTTCCTCAGCAGCGCCCTTCTCCGCGCGCTGCTCAGCGGCTCCTGCGCCCGCGCGTGGACGTGCTCGTCGTAAGTCAGGTTCACGTGGATGGCCTTGGAGCGCGCGAAACTGCGCCGGAGCTCCTTCTGCGACGCTCGGCGCTGCAGGCCGCCGGCCGCCGTCTCCGGAGGGGCCACGGGGCCGCCGCCGCCCTTCGCCAAAGAGGAGCCGGGGCCGCCCAGCGCCGTCGGGGTGCCGTTGCTGCTGTGGCCCGGCCGCTCCTCCGCCTCGGGAGCCGCTTGGGCGAGGAGGGAGCTCCTCCTCTTCAGCCACTTCTCCACCAGCTCCGGGTGCCTGTCCAGGAAACTTTCCACCGCCGCGAAGTCCAAGCCGGCGGGGGCCGACATGGCGGCCTCGTCACTTCGAAGGCGCGCCGTCGCCGCCGCCGCTGCGCGCCAAACTTTGCCGTCCTCGCTACTTCATGCTGAAGCGCGGAAGAAAAGCGGCAGCGATCCGCCGCACTTGCTGCTTGCTAGCGACTGGCGCGCCCGGAGAAGAAACCCAGGGCGGGTTACAAGCCGTTCGGCACGTGGGGGAGCAGGAGCTGCCCGGGCTTTCCCGCCCTCTCTTGCAGCGAGCGAGCAAACGGATCCATCCGCCTCCGAGCCCGGGCCAAGTCCCGGCTTTCTGTGCCCTTCCTTCCCCCGGGCTCCTCGCCTTTTACCTTGACCCCCTCCGTCGTTCCGCGGCGCCCCGTCGTCGTCCTTGCCCTCTTCTCCCGTCCAGGTGGCTTCCGCGTCCTTTCGCTCCCGGTTACTTGCAACGGGCTGCTGCTGCTTCTCTGGAGATGCGCGTCAAAGCTCTTCTGCTAACTGCTGCTCCTGCTGGCGGCGGCTCCTGCGTAACCCAGCCGGCCGACCACTAAGAAGGCGGGGCGGGGAGGGAGGACGCGTGAGCGGAGGAGGAGGAGGAGGCGGCGGCCGGGAGAGGCAGCCCGTAACCGGAGCATCCTCTCTTCCCAGAGGCTATCACGTCGACGGTCGAGCCTCCTCGGAGCGGCAGCAGCGGATGAATGAAGGGGTTTATGGGGGGGGGGGGGGCAGTGGCCGAAGCAAGCAAATGATGCGCAAAGCTGCAAGGTGTAACCCCCCCCCCCAACGCATGAGCATCAGTAGCGCGAGGGATAGTTGCGCCACGGTGTTATTGGGTTAATGGCTCCAGAAAGGAAATCTCAACGCATTCGAGGTCTGCCATTAAGAAATGCAAACTCTGGGAGAGGTGCCGCCGGTCAGCTATCGATTGTCATGGGACTATGCGGGAGATTGGGGGGAGATGTTTCTCGCGTGCGCTTGTGTATTAGTGACCACGTGTCCTATTGTTCGAGAATGTGACTTCTGTGCATATGTTCCTCATAAAAAAATAATAAAAACAAACTACGGCTCCTTTTATTTATCTGTATATATTTATTTGGAGTAAAGCGTCGGTACAGATTTTTAAAGAGCATGCTTCGGTTTCTGAAACATAACAGCCTTGAGCGTACACTCATCTTCTAAGGCAAGACTGGAGAAGTGGAGCCTGCTTATTTTTAATAGCAATGCACTTCTAAGTAAGGCAGTAATTCTAACCATAATTTCAAGTATACATGTGTAAAAGCCGATGAAACAGCGGGCGTGGAGGTGGGGTCTATAAGATTCGCGGCTTGGGTTTGGCAGGAGGTGTTTTTGTCTTGCAATAGTACTGTACTGCCGTGTTCCCTTGCAACCCGCACATACGTCATTATGGGAATCGCTAACGAAGGATACAGCGTTCCATAAGGAGGGAATCCCCTCGCGCCGCCCGATCCTGTTTACTCGGAAGGAAGTCCCAGTGAGTTCAATGGCCTTTACTTCCAAGTAAATGAACATAGGCTTGCAGCCTTGATTTGCAGCTGCGGCCATTGTCCTTTTAACTCATTAAAATCAATCTGTCACGCTAGCTTTAATGGACTTGCTGGAGCTTAGGAATGCAATCGCATCCTTTCCTCTTGCAGGAGGGGATTTGAATCGCAAAATGGGGAGCCGGAGGCTTGCAACCACAAATACGCGGAGATTATAATACACAGAGACGAGAAGGTGCGCTTGTGCGCCAGATGGTTTATTGTTTTTTATTTATTTATTTACGCTGGGAGCCTCCCCCTGAAGCGGTTGCGCGCACGTGGTCACCTTTCCACAGAAATGTGCAGGTCTCACAGTCCGATTAAGATGAAGGAACCGCGAGCACACATGCGGCTTCCTCGCCTCCGCCTCCTCCCCCTTCCGCGGCTAGACGAAACCCCGACCGCCTCTCCGCTGAGACAGACTGACGTGGAGCTATTTTTACGCGCACGTGGAGCAGCGCATTCAATGCCGAACCGATGCCTACGCAAAAATGCTGGGGAACCTCAAGTCATGGATCCCAGCACGTGAAAAACGTACGCTGTGCAGGGACCTGAATGAAAGCGATGTCGGTGGGGTGGTGGTGGGGAAATATGAATGAGATGCCAAACCTTCTCAATGGAAGCTAGCACACACACACACCGCCATCCTATAGCACCTGAGAGGCACCCTAGATTTTAGGGTGGTGTTGAGGCTCGTATAAATGCCAGAATCTGCTTTCAGTGCTAGGGCCAAGTACGGGTGTTCGTGCTTAGCATGTGCAGCGCCTTCAAGCATGTGCAAAGTTCTTTTCTTTGAAATCAAACATGTTAGCATTGAATGTTAATTTCAACGATAGCGTTGAATGTTAAGTGCAATGTTAGCATTGAAATTAATGGACTTCAGTGGGTTTACTCTGAGTAATGCTTAGCAGTGGTATTCAGCTGAGGGCAACCAGGTCAGAATAAATAATATCGCGACAGGTTGAGCCTCGATAGCCCCTTGCCAGCTTTCATAAATTAAGCAAAGGTGCGGAAGGAGCCCAAGACATCCGCGAGAGAGACGGGGCGATCGAAGACAGACACGTGGAATTTGATTACGTGGGAGGTGGTTGAAAAAGGACTGAGCTCTCCAGCCTCCGCTGATACATAAATTGATTTGCTCTCCTTGCTGCAGTCGTTTGAGATTGTAGGTAGGAGGAGCTACTTGGCGTCTGACGATCAGATAGGACAAACTTTCGACAGAAACTGTAATTGAAACAGACGGCGGAACGGGCTCTTCAAAGGCTCTGACCTAAATATCCGTCCTAGATTATAACGTCGTTGAATTTAAGGTGGTGGGGGGGATGTTTTAAGTGCAAGCAAAAGCCAAAGCCAGCTTCTCAGCGCTGCTGTGTTTGCTGGTTGGCTGCAGATCTAGCTTTGATTTGCTAAAAATAACCTATCTCTCTCGGTGCAAGGTGATGGGCTTTACTATACGGACGTAATACACCAACCGATGGCTTCTCATTGAGAAACAGCGCATCGCGAAGAGCAGAAAAACTTGTCAATTGTGATCGCGGGAGGGCGGCAGGCGGGGAGCCCTTTCCGAGCATGCGCAGAGGCGAGGGGAAGGGATTTTTGGATGCACGATTTGCCAATTTCTTGCTCCGGAGTGTAACTCTGAGCTCTTGCTTTGGGTGGATGGGGGACGACATTCCCTCCACCATCGATGGCATGGGCGTAGGTGATCCCGCCCCCCCTCGCTCCAGATCAAGGAAGACAAAATAAATAAATAACTGACCAATCACGTCGGTTCTGCCCCCCCAAGTCCTGCCCCTCCTAACAAAAAAGCCTGGCTACGCCCATGCTTGACGGGCTCACGAAGATGCTCCACGACGGCACCCGCTTTTGTTACCTCGTAGCCGGGAGAGGGAAGAGCGCTTGAATTTTTTAAAAAAATTCAAACTCTGGTCTTAATGGTGGGAGGCCTCCCACCACACACCCCAAGATATATAAAAAGGTAAAGGGACCCCTGACCATTAGGTCCACTCGTGGCCAACTCTGGGGTTGTGGCACTCATCTCGCTTTATTGGCCGGGCGTACAGCTTCCGGGTCATGTGGCCAGCATGACTAAGCCGCTTCTGCCGAACCAGAGCAGCGCACAGAAACGCCGTTTACCTTCCCGCCGGAGCAGTACCTATTTATCTACTTGCACTTTAACGTGCTTTCAAACTGCTAGGTTGGCAGGAGCAGGGACCGAGCAATGGCAGCTCACCCCGTCACGGGGATTCGAACCGCTGACCTTCTGATTAGTAAGTCCTAGGCTCAGTGATTTAGACCACAGCACCACCCTCCAAGATATATATATAGTTGTAAAATATGGCAGAGCCAGGCAGAGGCCCGGGCCAGGTAGATAATGTGCCCCTCCCTTTTTTACCCTGGGGATAACTGAAGTCTTATAAATAGGTAAGTATATAAATAATTTTGTGAATATGCTGACCGAGGCCCCCTTTGGAATCGGAGGCAATGGCCAAGTGGCCCATATGGGGCCCCCTCTGTTTGGGCCTGTGTCCGACTCTTCGTGACTCCATGGACCAGAGCACGCCAGACACTCCTGTCTTCCACTGCCTCCCGCAATTGGGTCAAACTCATGCTGGTAGCTTCGAGAACACTGCCCAACCACCTCGTCCTCTGTCATCCCCTTCTCCTTGTGCCCTCCATCTTTCCCAACATCAGGGTCTTTTCCAGGAAGTCTTCTCTTCTCATGAGGTGGCCAAAGTATTGGAACCTCAGCTTCAGGATCTGTCCTTCCAGGGAGCACTCAGGGCTGATTTCCTTAAGAATGGATAGGTTTGATCTTCTTGCAGTCCATGGGACTCTCAAGATTCTCCTCCAGCACCATGTAGAAGCCTAAGGTATTCATTATGACACCACTTCTACTAGTGGCCACCAGGGGTCGCCGCTGCTAGACAAAATAGAGGCGGGGGGGGGGGCGTGAATTGGTTTGACTCCGCATCAACTTCAAAGCAGACCCTCGCGGAGGATGCTCTCTAGACGGGGCGGCAGCAGGAGAAAACTCACGGGATAAGAAGGGGACCCCCGTGCTTATTCCACGTCTGTGATCGCGAGCTAAGTGGAGTAGTTACCTCTCCCCACCCCAAATTCGAAATCGTTACAACGCTTTTTTGTTAATATTTAAGCGGATTTCTACATAGCCACACTTCGCTTCCTGCCCCCCCCCCCACGTGCATAGACTTGCGTCATTGCCATGCAGGCCATCAAAGCAAATGAGCAGAGCTGTCAAGCAAGGGAGACAGCGCGGTGCCTCGCGGTTCCGAGGCTTCAAGCTTTCTGGAAGATCCTCGCCCTGAAGCCTAGAAATGTGGGAGAAGCTTGCCAGTCAGGCAGGAGGAAATACACGCGAGCTCAGAGGCCCCCCCCCCTTGACCTCCCCGTCCCCACCCATCCCTGAGCGATGCCATGGGAAAACTCAACCTTCCAGGGCTTCCCCCTCTCCACCATCTGTCTCTGGTGGTTGCCGTGGAAGAACTGCTCCCTTTTAACAAAACCACACAATTCAATTTGATCTGGCGCTTTTTTTTTTTTTTTTTACTCGGAGCAAACCCCGCTGAATTCATAAGTCTATAAGCTGTACCTTAAATCTTTATTAAGAAAACTGACAAATATATTCATCAATATATTTATTTCTTACTCTTGTTTCAAGAACTATAAAGTACAGTGGTACCTCGGGTTACATACGCTTCAGGTTACATACGCTTCAGGTTACACACTCCGCTAACCCATAAATAGTGCTTCAGGATAAGAACAGAAATCGTGCTCTGGCGTCGCGGCAGCAGCGGGAGGCCCCATTAGCTAAAGTGGTACCTCAGGTTAAGAACAGTTTCAGGTTAAGAACAGACCTCCGGAACGAATTAAATACTTAACCTGAGGTACCACTGTATTAGATAGGGTTTCTGACGCTTGCTTTCTGTTAGCCTCTCTAACAGAGCCTCTGTCCAAATAATTTTTACAGCTGCCCAAGTTTTGTGTTAAGTTTTGAATTGTAAACCCCACGTTTTGTGCCACCCTCCAAACTGAGTAATTGGGGGCCATAAGGACACCCCCCAAACCCAACCTCGTCCAATTGACTCCAAACCAACCTATATCCATATATGAGCATGGGGGACACTCCACTTTGGCACTGGTTTGGAGTCAATTGGATGAGGTTGGGTTTGGGGGTGTCCCTGTGGCCCCTGGTTTGAGTGTCAACTACTCAGTTGGGGGCGGACGACAGGGAAAGTGGGGTTTGCGACACAAAACTACCACAAAACATTGGCACTGGTTTGTAGTCAGTCAAAGTTGGATTTGGGGCATTAACCTGTGACCCCGATTTGTTTCGTCAATTACAGTCGTACCTTGGAAATTGAACGGAATCTGTTCCGGAAGTCCATATGACTTCCAAAACGTTCAGAAACCAAAGCGCGGCTTCCGATTGGCTGCAGGAAGCTCCTGCAGCCAAGTGGAAGCCCCGTAAGCCCCGTTGGACATTCAGGTTCCAAAGAACGTTTGCAAACCAGAACACTCACTTCCAGGTTTGCGGCGTTCAGGAGCCAAAACATCCGAGTACCAAGGCGTTTGGGGTCCTAGTATGATTGTACTCGGTTTTGGGGGGGGGTGGCACAAAACGCAGCACAAAACTAGCACAAAGCTTTGGCATCGGTTTGGGGTGATCCTGAATTTTGGGGTCACTGATTAATGAAGCCGTTAAGAGTGACAGCTGTACAAATTATTTGGACAGAGGCTCTGTTAGAGAAGCTAGGAGAAAACAAAGTTCAGATACTCTATCTAATACTTTATATTTGTCAGTTTTCTTAATAATACAGATTTATATTATTACTTTCTGCCTAAGCATTTTTCTCTCATTGAATTTTTTTTAAATGAGTCCAGGATTACCAGAAGACATAGTGAACAAGGAAACATCAAACAGTACAACCCTATGCAATATACACGTTTTCTGAGAAGTCCCGCAATGTTCACCTATTTGGCTTATATCCAGATAATTGCAGGTAGGGTTGCAGTCTTACAAGATTCCACAAAACCTAGGTACTGGACTGCCAAGGCCTCTTCTGTTCCTCCTAATTTTATATTTTAGAAAATGAGGGTAGCTTTTTTGTGTGTTTTGCTGTGGAGAGGGTTATCTGCATTTAGTCTGCATCTTGCTTGGGGGATTGGGTGGGGGGTGTCTTATGCAGTTTGGTGGGGTTCACCATCATTGGTTTTTCCCCTGTGAACAATATGACCCAAGTATTGTATGTAAGAATGAAGCTCATTTTTAAATGAAATACAAATTGATCAGAATCTAGTCCCCCCCCATAACCTCCCAAGCACTACAGCAGCGTGATCCAACGGTGAGCAGAATCTATACATATCTAATGGTCCTTGCCCTTGAGTTCATTCAAATCAATTGCATTGGTCAGCTCTTTTTCTTTTACTCTAGCAGAATTCTGCAGAGTGCTGAGCAGGTCCCTCGTCCATTGATTTCACTGAAAAGTTGGCCTGAATAAAATATCACTACTGAAGTGTGTAGGTTCACTTTCCTCAAGGGCAACAGCTCTCTGATGGGAGTCTATAGCGTGACTTGCCGTGTTCTTGACATCTTCTGCTTTTTGCTATTCCTGGCAGACAGGGAAGGTAGGTTTATTGAGCTCATAGTGATAGGAGCTCTGCTAGGCTGTGTTTGGTTTGGTGGGTCATGAGTTGTATATACCTCCATAGGCAGAAGATTGAACCAAATCCACATTTTGCTCTGTTCTGTGGTCTATTATTGAATTTATTTATTCATTTACTTATTCATTCATTCATTCCTGTGAACCAACCCTGAGAACTTTGTTTTAAACAAAATAAAGTATATTGAAATGTCTGTATAGGGACATGCATATGAAAACAAAAGACAATTAACACTTGTTTTCTTAGGAGACTGAGCACCTGAAAATACCAACTTTTATTTGCCCTTTTGAAGGTAATGTCTTAAAGAGCAAATGCTAGGACAATAAACATCAGATGTAACACAAGAGTGGTGCCAACTGGGAATTATCTGGACATCACAGAGGCTGCAATGTTTTATGAAGAGGTTGCTTTTTTCAAGTATGCAATGAGATCTGCCCTTTCATTACTCTTTTTAATGCCAGCAAAAATCATTTTCGTCCCAGGAATGTATTTCTTAGGATCCTCCAAATATTCCATCAGTGTGTTTTCACTCCAGACAATACCTGGAAAATTTAGAAAGTGTTGAAATACCAATTTCTAATCCCATGACTGTTTCACCAATTGGTGTCACCTTTACTGTGAGAGATTTCAAAATTTATTGGAACACATATAAAGGAAAATGTTCTTGAACATCTTATGTTCTTAATTCCAAAGGTTAAAAAAAGGATTAGAAAGAATGTCAAACAAAAGCCAGTTTTCATTACTGTTTGCACACATTTAATACTTAGCATGTATCTGGCATTCTATTTACTTTTGACTCGCTTTTTAATAATCAAACTTGGATTCATGAAGTAGTAGAGGATCTCTAGATGTCCTAGAGACAAGTTGTCACTTTGAACAAGGTAGCTTCTTCTAACATAATCACATTTAAAAGCCAAAATAAAAACCTTCCAAATCATTATCTTCTTGATATTAAAAATTATTTTCTGAAACTAGATGGAAGTTAAACAACCAAGGTTGAAAACCAACAGGTTATTGAAATTCCACATACTTCGGCAAGTCTTTCAGTTGATTTTTCCTGAAAATTTGTGTCATCTCAATCTTTTAAATACAGAAAAATGTAATGAAAGCTGGGGTTGCACATTGTCCAATGAGATGCTGAAGTGCCCTTATCAAAAGTCCAATGGTCTGTTATTGTTTTTCTATAGTCAGAGCAGATTACTGGTTGCAACACTGGGGCTACCCTATTCTTATTCTAATGCCCCCTCTATTCTTTTGCTTGTGCCACCTTGCCATGGGTAAGTTGCACTGCAGCCTTCCACAGCAGTCCACCTGTTCAGTGGAAATAGTCACCTGAGGCTCTCCTCTGTGTGCCCCTACCTTCTGTAGTTTGGTGGAAGGTTAACTGGGAAGAAATCCTTTTAACTGGTGACTCACCTTTGAAATGTGCTCCTGTGGTGCCTACACTGCTGCCAGTTAGGCATCAGGTGAAAAGCATTCTTATTTTCCAGGCTTTTCAATTACCCTTTTAATTTATTTGAAAACTAATTTGTTGCCCTTCCAGTATAATCCTACTGCTCAGGGTGACTTAACACAATCAAGAACAACACCACCACCTCATATAAGTAAAATAAGCATGTTAAAAATGGGAAAAGGCTTGATAGATAAAAATGTTATAAATGAAGATCCATCACATAAAAATAATCCAGTAAGAAAAAAGGGGGGGAGGGGGAGAACAGTAAGAGAGAAGGCCAAATGGATCTCACAAGGTCATAATTTTTACAATCTGGGAGTAGCCACTAAGAAGTCAGTATCTCTCATTGTCTTGTTTCAAACCATCATGCCTCAGTAATGGATAAGACAAAGAGGTCTCTAACATATATCAGTAGAGAGATTCACTTAGATATGCCTTTGATAACTTCAGGTTTTCTCACATTTGATCAACAGGTTAAGCTGCTGTTTTGAAGGTTTTAAAAAAAACCTTCCTATTTTAGTTGGTGCCTTGAGACCTATCACAGTTAAAGGTGCATGATACACATTTAGTAATTAATTTCAAATAAACATAAACTATATAATTGCATACCCTCTGAGCCACACTTAGCTGATTTCCTTGGAACATTCTTCCAAGTAAGTATGCTTAGAACAGAAGCTCAAGCGTATCTGTAAAACACAGGCCCTCCATTCCTCTCCCCAAAATGTGGAAATATGCATGCGCACTTGCAGTGAATTATCAGAGGCAAGCCAGTCCTAAAGGCATGCTAGAAAATAAGCTGGGGTGTCTAAATAAAAGCCATGTCCAAGCAGCTGGCAGTAAGCATGTGCATCCTAGCCTCTGACTGCCAAAACAAAACCTGGTGTCTATAGCTATAAGCATACAAAATCTGATGGCTGTTAGAAGAAATTCAAGAGGAGATGGGCAAGTCAGGCAGTTTCAGAAGGCGCATGGCCAGCCTGCAGTTGGCCTTATCAGAATGATAAAATTAATTGAAAATCCAAGGATACTAGCAGTCTAATGCATTTGCTTTAAGCTGTCACAGAGAGAGTGATGTAGTGGTTAGTGTTAGACTAGAAATTGATAGACCACGGCTCAGCCATGAAATTCACTGGGCCAGTTATCCTATCTCACCCATACCAGGGAAGTTCGGTGGATAAATAGGGGCATGAACCATGCACACCAGCATGAACTGCTTGGAGGAAAGGGAGCATATAAATGTAATAAATAACAATATAGATTGTATGCAGCTAAGTTATTCCCAGAGCTGACCCACTGAAAACAATGGGCCTATTCTGTAGTCTATCATTAACACAGCAAATAGCATTTGCCACCAGAAAGTCTCTGCAAACCTATTAAAAACAAAGAAACGCCTGCAGTGCCAATCTGGCTCCTGGCCATCTCAAATCAGCCTTAGGATGCTGCATAGAGCCAGGGCCATCATTAGTCCTGCCTCCATCCCCACTGGTACCAAACAAGGGACAGTAATGCAGCTCATGCTCTGGTGCAGTGGTTCTGGCGCATTAGGGGCTCTGTGAGATTGATCCCATGCAAATCCATGCAATGACTGGACCATAAAACTTGCAATGCACAAGTTGTTAAATCCAAACCAGAGGTTCAAATTTATATTCTTTATATAAAACCAGAAGAATATTTTCAGAATGTATTTCTAAGAGTTGAAAAGTAATCTCCCAGTGAAGTTTTCCCCTTCTCTAACTTTGGATCGTGTTTATTCAGCGATACTGTCATGATGCAACTGATTATCCGATTCCCCCCCTTTTTTACCTTTATTCTTGTTTGCGTCTGAATAAGAAAATCCTGCAGCTTGTCCGGTTTTTCGGCCAAAGAGACCCCAAAGATTTGGGCCAGTCTTGTGCTTTCCACCTTTTTCAGCTGTATGACACTGAGAACATTTTTGAACAAAGATCTTTTTACCCTTTTCAAAATCACCCATGGCAATCTATGAAAAAGAAATGTGGAAAAATAAAACTACGATGTGTTTGAAATGGTTCCCTCTTTTTTAGCACACTTGTTTCTCAATGCATGTTTATATTTGAAAGGAAGAAAGCAAAGGAAAACATTATTTTGTGGTGATAGTAGTGTAAAGGGAACACTGGAAGTACTATTGTTTAATAGAAAGCTAACAATTTGATCCTACACTTATTAACTCATAAGGATATCCTACAGACCTCTGTGAGATATACTTCCAAGTAAGTGTGTACACAAGATTGTGCCCACAGGCTAGTCTTGAGATCACTTACCTAAACATATAGAGTGGGGAGAGATTTACCTCTTAATAAATATGGACAGCATAGATTGCTCTCCTGGTTTTTAGACAGAAGCATTTGCCAATGTTCTTTTCTTTGCTTATGGCATGTTTACAATGGACATCTGCTTACTGTGAATTTTAAAAGCTGTACATCACTGGTTTATATGCAGTCACTCATTTATATGCTGTCACTGGTTTATATGATAGCTGAGGTTTGATGGAAGGGGGCAAGACAAAAAAGGACCCAGCAGTCGACTCATCTGCTTCTAACCTATTATTTCTGCACATGGACCATTGAACCATCGCCCATGCCGTGAGTGCACCATAAAAATAACAGGTGATTTGGAAAATGATGCTGGCTTTGGGAAGCTCTACTGAGAAATCATGAGGATCCATGAAGATCTGACATGTTTATCCATGGAAGCAATGCTCAGTGGGTTGCCTATGAAAGATTGCTAGTCCCAGCACATGGCCCATATACAGGGAATTATAGAAGTAGGTGCTCTGTGGAGTGGGGGAGCTCTATACCTATGCCTCAAGTGGAACAGAAGAATTAAGCTTTTAAACAAGAGGGTGAAACGTTTATAGCCACCCAACCTAATATTTATTGGAAAAGAAATAAATGGGTGTGCAGGTGTAAATAAATAAATGCACTCTCTCTCATGTGGATATACATACGGTATCTGCTCAAAGCTGACTGAATGGGTGCGATATAAACTGGATAACAAAATATTATGGAGGATTAGATGCTTTACAATAAGAATAAAATAAAAGTAGGGGAGCAGGGTCTCTCCCCTGAGATTCCTGCCAAGGTAGCAAGTTTCTGTGTGGCAAAAAACTATGAACACTTTATGGTGGGGTTTTTTGTTTTTTAAAAACCCATTCTAATACAATGATTTTATATTTCCCACTGTTTCTGTATTTGACATTGTTTTTAAATACAATATATTTAATGCTGCACTTAATGTAATATACTGTGTTTTATGTGTTCAGTTTTCTTCCTCCCTTCTCTACCAGTTATTAAGATATACCTTTCTATCTATACCTAGAGATCTATATCTATCTATATCTAGAGATCTATATCTAGATATAGATATCTATACCTATTTATATCTAGATATAGATATCTATATCTATCTAGATATCACACACGCACATACGTGTGGAATAAGCATGATATAAATATCTGCTCAAAGCGGACTGCTGGAAGAAATGGGCGCGATATAAACCGAATAACGAAACGTTCTTGAGGACTAGGCACTTTACAACAAGAATAAAATGAAAGAAGGAGAGCGGGGTTTCTCCCCGTTCCCTGTATTTCTTTCTACCACTGCCTACCTTCAGTCCAGACTACGACAGGGCCCAGCCCCTCCCCCTCCCCGCTAACAAGCCAGTTTTCACCGCGTCGCGCGACTGTCACAAGTCGATCGCGCATCTGGCGACAGACGCCGCCAAGGCGGATAAAGGTTTTTAACGTGTCACAATAAAGCCGACCAATCACAAGCCACCGTCGGCGGACGTTCTGGGCAGCGATTGGTGCCTTCTGTCGGGGGCGGGGCCGTTCTGCTTCGGCCAAGACTTCCCGCCTGTAGGAGAAAAAATGAGCCGGCGCGCGTTCAACAGTCGGCGGCGGGAGACGGAGCCCAGTTATTGGCTCTCGCCGTAGCCAATAGCAGCTCCTTTCTCTGCTGTCCTCCCCGCCCCTTGGTGTTACGGTTAAAATGCGCGGAGACCGTTTCTGTTTGTTTGACACTCGCGAGAGTAGGGGCTTTATCGCCTCCTCACGCGAGGGGGCGCTGTGGTGCGTTCGAGTTCCCTGCGCCGTGAGCGGCACCACCGAGATGCGGATGTTGAAGGAGAGCAGACGTGACAGCTCGAGGCCGAGCTTCCGGTTTCCGTCGAAGATGGCGGCAGCGATGTCTGGTCGCCTCCGATATTGGAAGCGACGGCAGCCGTTTGTCCCTGGCGTGAAATAAACGCGAATTCCCACCCTCAGGCGACAGTCGCTTGCTTGTGGGGACGGGCAGAGATGTGTCTGCCGGGAGACAGCTCTTTGAGAGCCAGATTATCTCGCTGGACTAGCACAGCAAGAGGACTTTCCTCAAGGCTGCCCTCAGCTCGCAGGCTTGTCTGGCCATGGAAGCGAGGAAAGGTCTACACTTGTTGCCGACCTCTTAAGCCCCTGAAGCAATACCTCCGTCGTTAACTTTCCTGCCCCTTGTCAAATAACGGAACTTGCTGTAGTACTCCCAAGACAAAAACGATTCAATGTGAAATATGCTCGGAGTCGGGAGTGGATTTAATGCACTTTATTCAGCTCACAGTGGTGAGAAGGAATGGAAGTTCCCCCAGAATGTCTGCTTTATATACATTACTTACACAATGATTACTTACACAATGATTACTTACACGTGATTGGCTAATTCCGGGATTCTCCTGTAGGCCAATCAGGTTGCTGATTCACTTCCACCTGGAGCTGGATTGGGTGGCTGCTGCATTCTGGATCCTATTGTTATAGGACCAATCAGACTGCTGCATTTTGGATCCTATTCAACTCAGTACATAACAAATGTGTTGTTAGACAAGAGGAAATGTTCTACAAGGCAGCAAGTGTGAAATTGGATCAGGCTTGCTTTTCTCTACATAGCTGCTGAGTCCCCTGCTCTCCTACACAGACAAGCCTCAAAGGTCTATGTCTTGGAAACTGGATTCAATCATTTCATCAGGTGTTTCTGAAAACTTAAGGTGGAGATCTAGACCTTTATTTCTGTATATATATATATATTTTTTGGGGGGGGAGGGCTTCCTTCTTTAAAAGGCAAAGTTTTTAATCTGCAAACCCTGCTTAGAACAAGTTGCTGGCATCTCCTTAAGTCTTGCTACCTACACAGCATCAGTGAGTGTCACTTACACAAAATAAGATAAAAGTCTTGTGAAAATGGGAAGTTTCTGCATTTTGCATCTATTTAGGACCATATGTAAATGAAAATTTATCTCCACGCTGTTACATTATCCATGAAATAAAAGCACTGAAGCTTTATTCTTCTGTACTTAAGGTCTCATGCTATCTTTACTCCAGCATGGTAGCTATAATGATCAATTCAGTTCACAAGCTGCCCTTTCTCCTTAACCTTTCAATTCAAGCCACAATTAATCAAAAAAGAGACTAATTTTAATTAAACCTGGCTTCTCTAATACATAAGACAGGGGTGGCTAACCTGTGGCCCTCCAGATGTTTCTGAACTACAATGTCCATCAGCCAATGGCCAGTGATAAACTTCACAACTACCCTTGGTAATGGGAACCTTGGACAAGTCACTTAGCTGACACTACCACAGATTGTGAGGGTAATGGCGGGACCCCTGTGATCTTGAGTTATTTGAAAGAATGTGAGTATTAAAATGTGAGAACTATCCAGTGATGTAATGCCTCCAGTTCTTAATTCTCTAGGAAGGATAAAAAATGAGTGGGAAATGAAATGAAAAGGGGCACAGAAGTAAACTCAGAATGCAGGGAGCTATGTGATTTAGGCCAAATTAGCTATCACCCATAGTTTCATTCCAACATTAGTCATGTGCAAATCAGACTAGGAGGGGACCACCTTAGGCCCAAGTGCCAAATGTGGCCCTCCAGGCCCCTTAGAACTCTACCCAGGCCCCACTCCTTACTGGCCAAGTTTGTAGTCTCTTTGTGTGTGTTTGTGACTAGAATGTGTCCTTGAACTCTGATAATGCCTCTTCATTGTTAGATGGAGGATGGAGAGGGGTGTGTGAATCTATAGAAACTATCCTGCTGTCAGGCTGCAGAGGATCCAACCCCCACGACAGGTTGCCAGGAACAGATAAGACAAGGAAAAGGCCTTACCAACCGTTTTTCATTCAATATTCACAGAGAGAGGCTTAGAAATGCAACCTCTTGGAATAACGGTGTTGCCCTGAGTGAGTCCCCACCCCCTACCTCTCTCATGTGTCATTGCTATAGGTGCCGAAAAGTGCCCTCTGCCTTTGAGCTCTTTGCTCTCCTACTTTCAATGCTCGCCGGGTTCTGGGTGCTGGGGGGCTGGAATGCTTTCTAAAGACACCGTGTCCATCAGCTGTTGCCCCTCTGGTGCTGCTTCTTCTTCCTCCTCCTCTCCCATTATTTCCCAGCTTTCCCCCTCATCTGCTTCTGAGCTGTGATCTCCCTCAAACGCCTGTTGTAATTCTGAATTGTCTTCTTCTCTGGAAGGGTCAGGCTGGGGAGGCAGTCTCCACCATTCCTCCTCTGCCCAGTCCCTGACACCTGCTGTACAAAGACAGATCCTGCAAGTGTCCCTATTTTCCAGGGACAGTCCCCGATTTACAGAAGGTTTCTGATTTGATCCTGGAATGTCTAGCTTTTCCTTAGGATGTCCCTGTTTTCACCAGATAAATGTTGAAGGATATGGAGTTATATGACCCCCAAACTAAGGAGATAAATAACTATATAACCTTTAGAAGACATCTGAAGGCAGCCCTGTATAGGGAAGTTTTTCATAATGTGTAATGTCCCTATTTTCATTGGAGAAATGTTAGAGGGTATACAAAGATAAAGTTTACATTCGATGCTCTGCCCACTTTTGCCTCTTGCCCTATTGGCCTATGGCCCTCAGAAGGTTGCCCAGAAAGGAATGCAGCCCTCAATCTGAAAAGGGTTTCTCACTCTTGGAGTAGACTCATTGAAATCAATGGGCTAAAGTCATATAAGTTTTATTAGTTTCAGTGGGTCTGCTCTGAGTATGACTTAGTTGTGTACCACCCAATGATTCTAAAGTAAAATCTCTTCAGATTATATGCAAGCTGAGTTCTGTGTTGTTAACTTGCTAGTTTCCAATAAAGTGTGTATGGAAGTTATTATTGACATGTGTCACCACCTAATAATAATAATAATAATAATAATAATTTTATTATTTGTATTGCACCCATTTGACTGGGTTGCTCCAGCCATTCTGGGCAGCTCCAAAAAGAATATTAAAAATATGATAAGACATCAAACTTTAAAAACTTCCCTAAACAAGGTTGCCTTCAGATGTCTTCTAAAAGTCAAATACAGTAGTTGTTTATTTCCTTGGCATCTGATGGGAAGGCTGGTGCAACTACCGAGAAGGCCCTCTGCAAAATGGTGGCAACGTGTATTTGGAATGAAAAAAAAATAGTACATTATCTTGTAAATTGTCTTGGCTTGTTTTACACAGGCCAGTGATGTTAGCATTGTAGCATCCAATAATCGTGGTTCTTCTGCACTGGACAAAGGCTTTTTGTTCTCCCTTATAACATATTTTAATGCTGGGTGGTTGGGTTTTAGCCCTTCTCAGCTCTTTTATTAGTAGGTTGTTTCACACAGCTTGTTCTGCTCTTACTGTTTTCTGTGGGATTTTTAAAATATTGTATTTGTTTCATATTGCCCTCCATATTTTTTATATATACATATAACGTACAACCACCCACCCACACCCTGTTTGTTATATGTCACTAGAGAACACGTATTACGAGGCGATGGAAAAATGCAAATAATATTTTGAAAGAGAGCAGAACAATTTCATCCCTTACTGTGCAAAGCTCTGTTACAATCCAGCAGAGGTCACTGGTGTCCAGGATCTTAATATACAATGTGTACTTCAACAGGGCAAATTAACAATTGTATTTTGGAAAATCCAACATTTTTTGCAGGTCGTTTATGCTATATTTTGCCACACACGTACGTGTAGATATACTGATATGAACTTTGAGTTTCTTTTGTGGCAGAAGTCTTAGGTGAAATCTACTTCTGGACAAATAGGTTTACTTCTGGGCAGACTACAAATTTACGTGCTGCTTATCACAGGCTGATGCTCTTCTTCCTCTGTTTTCCACATTTTATTCAGAATTGGGTTACTCAGACTGTTCCCAAATAGAACAATTCTAATTTTAAACTGCAATGTGGGTTTTAAGCCTTTAATAACTTTCCCTCAGAACCTTTTTCAGTTCCTGTTTTAGGAGGTGTTAAGCTAATTATGATTATGCAATTTCTTGACTAAATAGGATAAGGCGGCAGTGATGAGCAACAAAATGTGCAAGAGATGAAGGGATGCCGTCCAAGTAAATAAAAGAAAGGAAAAAGGTGGACAATGAAAGGGAAAATAGAGCATATAAGTATCTTTGAACCCATCTTGGTAAGTAAGTAGTACATACATTAAGAAGATTAAGGACTCAAAATAGGTCAAGGGGGCTGGTTTTTTATGACAAAACTACAGTGTGTCATGAATTATCCAAGCTCACAAAGTGACTCCACTGCACACACAAACCCTCAGAATTGCCTTCAGTGACCAGAGTGCTTTATGAGCACAAGACACAAGGTCAACCAATGGTGGCAATGGGTGGGAGGAGGGAACATCTCAATATAGATGCGGCCAAACCGGGTGCGGCCAAAATGTAAAAGGGGAATTGATGAGAGCAGAGCATTCTCAGTACAGTGGTACCTCAGGTTACATACGCTTCAGGTTACAAACTCCGCTAACCCAGAAATAGTACCTCGGATTAAGAACTTTGCTTCAGGATGAGAACAGAAATCGTGCTCCGGCAGCGTGGCAGCAGCAGGAGGCCCCATTAGCTAAAGTGGTGCTTCAGGTTAAGAACAGTTTCAGGTTAAGAACGGACCTCTGGAACGAATTAAGTACTTAACCCGAGGTACCACTGTAATCACAGCAGTCTGTCCTCTGGCAGAACTGAGCTGTGAGCCAGGATCACTGTGCTCCCCTAGCACAGTGGAACAAACAAAATATCTCCTACGGTCAGATATTTTTCTTCCAGGACTTATTTCCTGGACACAAAGAGCATTTGACAGACATGTTTAGAGACGCTGGTCCAGAACAAACGTAGTAACGTAAGGGAGCACTGTAAGAACAGGCATGCCAAAGCACACAATGGTTGACATCTGTTATCGCAGCTGTTTCCTTCTGTGTCAATTGCTGCAGCAGCAGCCTTGCTCTTTCCTCCTGTCCACAGCCTCTCAGAGAACACTGCTGGGAAGCCGTCACATTTCAGCCTCCCTCCATGAGAGTCGGCCTTTGCACATTTCAATAATACTCCTTTTTCTGGACAGAAGGATTCCTTAAACATTTAATTGTACATGCAAGCGTAAGAGTAGCCATCTGGATTAGGTCAAGGCCCATCTAGTCCAACAGTCTGTTGTCACAGTTGCTAACCACATGCCCATGGAGAAGCCCACAAGCAGGACATGAGGAAAACAGCCCTCTCCTGACTTGCTGTTCTGATATTTAGAGGCATATTGCCTCCAGCAGTGGATGTAAAACAAAGCCATTGATGACCCTTTAAGCCTTGGATTTGTTTATCCTTCTTTTAAAGGCATCCATCACTACCTCTGATGGAAGTGAATTCTATAGTTTACTATGCAAACTTTTGTCTTCAACCTTTCAACATTCAGCTTCTTTGGATGACTGTTCTCTGTCTCCTTTCTCCATACTTATACACTCTGTATCCCCCGACCTTTTCTCTAAACTAAAAAGTTCCCCAACTTTTCTTCGTAGGGCAGATTGCCCCAACCCCTTGCTGAGCAATCAGAACTTACTCAGCGAGACAGAGAGGAAAATGCAGTCTGCACTTGCCTCGTAGGGAGCTGTTCCACCCCCTTGAACGTTTTGGTTGCCCTTCAGTGAACCTTTTCCACCTCTACAGTATCCTTTTGTAGTTGAGGCAACCACAACCATGCACAGTATTCCAATCACCACATTTTTCTCTCTATAAGACGCACCTGACCATAAGACGCACCTAGTTTTTAGAGGAGGAAAGGGGGAAAGCCCTGGTTTTTGGGGGGAATCAGCCCACAGTTTTGCAGCTTCTTTTGCAAAGGGGAAAAACCCCATTTTTTTGAGGATCAGCTCAAAGTTGTGTGGCTTCTTTTGCAAAGGCGAAAAACCCTGTTTTTTTTGAGGATCACCTCACAGTTGTGCAGCTTCTTTTGCAAAGGGAAAAAGTCCCTTCTTTTCAGGATCAGCTCAAAGTTGTTGAGCTTACTTTGCAAAGGGAAAATATTCTGTTTTTATGGGGTTTAACTCACAGTTCTGCAGCCATTTCTACAGTTTCCAGAAAGATAATCTAATCAGTCAGTCACATGTCACTGGGGAAAAAACAGCCTCTATCTGCAGAACATTCAACAATGGAGGCCTGGGCAATGGGCCGGGGCTGGAAAGGGAGCCAGCGATTGACCACACATTCGCTCCATAAGACGCACAGACATTTCCCCTTACTTATTAGGAGAGAAAAGGTGTGTCTTATGGAGCGAAAAATATGGTACATGAAACCTCAGATTCGTATAATGCCATTACGACGTAAGCAGTTTTATTTTCAATTCCTTTCCTAACTATTTGTAGCATGGAATTCACCTTTTCCACAGCTGCTGCATGTTGGGCTGACATTACCATTGAGCTACCCATGATGACCCCCAAGGTCTCATTCCTGGTCAGTCACTTTCAGTTCAAACCCCATGATTTGTCTAGGTGAAATTAAGATTACTGGCCCCGGTGTGCATCATTTTACACGTTAAATACATTGCAATTTGCCATTTTATTGCCCATCCACCAGGCTGGAAGAGAGCCTTTTGAAACTCATCGCAATCCCTTGTTTTAACAAACCTGACTGGTGTGGTATCATTGCCAAACTTGGCTTCCTGACTGTCAAATCATTTGTGAACAAGTTAAAAAGCAAAGGCCTCCATACTGATCCTTGGATGCAGTGGCGGTTTTAGGGTAGCCTGACTGGTGCAGCCGAATAGAGCATGAGTGGTAGACGGGAGTTTGTTGCAAATTTTAGCATCACACAGGGTGCCGCTAAAATCTGAGAGCCCAAAGTCTGCCACAGCTGGGAAGTTCTATGTTCCTCCGTTGGGAGAAGTATCCATTTATTCCTGCTCTCCGTTTCCTGTTTCTCAACCAATTACTGATCTATAAGAGGGCATCACTTTGTTGTCCATTATTACTCAACTTAGTCTTTGGTGAGGTAGCAAGGAACTACAGTTATACCTTGGTTCTGGAACGCCTTGTGAGTTGAACATTTTGGCTCCTGAACGCCGCAAATCTGGAAGTGAGTGTTCCGGTTTGCAAATGCTCTTTGGAACCCAAAAGTTCAATGCAGCTTACGCAGCTTCCAATTGGCTGCAGGAGCTTCCTGCAGCCAATTGGAAGCTGCACCTTGGTTTCTGAACGTTTTGGAACTTCCAGAACTGATTCCGTTTGACTTCCAAGGTACAACTGTAGCTCCAAATGAACATGGATATAATCCCTGAGGGGAGAAGCTTAGCTGTTTAGCTGCACTGTTTGTCAGTCATCAGAGACAGTTCCGCTGCCTATTAAAAAAACAAACTTTTGTCTCTTTTGCTGGAATAAAAGAAATAACATACAAGGTGTCCCCCTAACCATGTGATGCAATGTGTGAGGACCCAACTAAGATCACATGCACCCCATACATTTAAAGCACATGACGTCCCCCAAGGAATCCTGGGAGTTGTAGTTTGTTAAGGCTGTTGGGAATTGTAGCTCTGTAAGGGTAAATGGCAGTTTCCGGGATTCTCTGGGGGAAATCATGTGCTTCAAATGTATGGAGCGTACACAGCCTTACTCATACTTGGAGCAGATCCACTGAAATCAGTGGGCTTAATTGAGCCATGCCCATTAATTTCATAGGACTACTCTGAAGTATGGCTTTGCACATCGCATCTGAAATTCCTCGCAAGAGGTTATTCCCAGTATTTTCCATAAATCTACATAAAAACACCATTGTTATAAAACAGAAACCTGAAAACTGTACCCCATTCTAAGAGTTAATAACTGCAGCTGAGCGTGGTGCTTAAAAGAAATCTGTTTTCAGGGACAGTGATTCTTTCTTGTCAGATGCTGAGGTTAAAGAAGATTGATAATGCCTTACGCAAGCAATTTACAGCATCCTCCAAGGGCTTCAAAGTATAATCCACTGTATTTTAGCTGTAATTTCACATTCAAAGAAGCTGAAAGTAGTTTTCAAAGTGTGTATTTTGGGGGAAGGACCTTCCATTTTACAGTGTCCACTGGCATCCTGTGCATTAAATATACATAGTATTTATCTTGTGACAATCACTGGCCTAAAAGCTGAATTACAGTGTTTATTCTTTGTTGCAATGTGTCCTTTTCTTTTTAGAGGCTCTTGAAGAGTCTGTGTAAAGCTAATTGTTCATGATGAGCAGACACCTTCTACCAGATTTAATATTTTTATGCTTTACTATGTTTTTATGGTCACACAATATCATTTTCTCATCTGTAATAGGGCCCCAGGTGCTGCCTAGATGTTAAGAGGAATGCTGCATGTTTCATCACTGGCTCCTAAAGAACAGCATTGAGGTCCAAAATGTATGTCCTTAAGGAGATCTTCTAGCAATTAATCCTCTTTCCTCTGACAAGTGTTTATGTGAGATTGCTCTGTTTCCTTTTATATTTTATCTATCTATCTATCTATCTATCTATCTATCTATCTATCTATCTATCATCTATCTATCTATCATCTATCTATCATCTATCTATCATTTATCTATCTATTATTATTATTGATGCACCAAGTGGTGTGGTTCTTTTTCTGCAGGAAGAAGAATTGAGTATTTTTGGGGGGGGGGGGGATTAGTAATGCAAGTCCTTTGCAGTATGTATTTGCTTAGACAATACAATTGTGGAGTAATAACAGTTCCTGAATTCATTCCAGTCTCTGATTAATCCACAGCACTACGGATGAACAAATCTGTCAATTCCGGTTTCTTTCAGTTCCTTGTCATTGCAAGCTTAATTTCAGTTCTCCACATTCTGGTGGCAATTTGCATTTTTCAAAACAATCCTCATGAAAATTCATTAGCATTTTGGGGTGAATTTCTCCAAATGTACACATTTCTGTGTGCCATTTCGAAAAACATACTGCATTTTTGTACGTTCTTTTCACCAATTTATGCATTTTATGACTTCGATATAAGTATTTTTGTGTACATCATTTGGTTGGAAAACTGCACCCCAGAATCAGAAAACTGTACATTTCACAGTCTAATTGTGTTTTGGTTAACATACTGATTCAGAAAGTACAAATCAGGTAGTTTCTCATCGAAATGCAAACAAAATATAATCTCTCTCTCAAACCTAGACTGCGTAAATATTCCAATTAAAGCTGATATTAACAAATCCACACCACCTAGCAAGATCAGGGAGTCTTAGCTAGGGATGCTTTAAACTATGCCAGGATTAACGTAAGAGAATGGCATGTACTGTTCCATTGAACAATCACCCTAGGGTGTCAGCAAAGGGATATAACTTTAAATATCTGGCATGTCTTGTTCTGAAGACAGGAAGTCATAATCTCAGGAGAACATCTGTTGGTTAAGAATCTCTTAATCTTTATTTCAGTGCATCTGTTTACAGCTTCTGTAGCTTATATTACACAAGAGACCAAGGTGGAAAGTTTTCACTACTAAGTCTGCAACGTTGTGCCTACTGAAAACCTGGAGCACCAAAATTAGCTATTTATTCCAAATCAATATATGATTTTCAGGCCTTGTGGTTCTGCAACTCCCCCTTTTTCTGCCTATGCTCTTTCCCAGTTTCCCTTTACCTCTGACTCTTCAGTCTGGTTTCCTCATTCATCGGGACTTATCCCTCCTGACCTAGGTTCCATTAGTGTGCTAACCTCCTCCTCTCTTAGGGCCTTTGCGATTCTTTGATGTGGGTCTTTACTGCCCTGTTCTGCTTTGGGATCTCCAAAGTAATTCAACTAACAGCAATTAGAGACCTTACAGCAGGTGTGAGGAACATTCAGTTCCCAGATGTTGCTGAACTACAACTCCCATCACCTTGGCCGTTGGCCATGTTTGCTGTGGCTCATGGGAGTTGTAGTTTAGTGACAACTGAATAGCACACTTCCCCACCTCTGCCTTGCAGCCTGCCCCAGTCTCCTTTGCGTTTTAGAGTATAGTTACCAGACGTCCCCGTTTCCCGGGGACAATCCCTGGATTCACAAATCTGTCCCTGGACAAAATCCGTCCCCAGATTTCATTTAATGTCCCCGGATTTATATTTTAAGTGTTGTAGATTTATTAGTAGGGAATGAATGTTGCGTGATGGGTTCAACGGCACAAGACACATCATATGGGGACTTCCGGTGAGGCAAAATGGTATGCGCCATGGCAGCAAGCAGCTCCTGAAGCCAGCCAGAGCCAACTGCACTACCAGGCTGTCTCCAGGCTGCTGAGACTGCCACTGCCCCCAAGGGGGAACCGGGGATGCCTGGCGCTTCAACTGGGGGAACCACTCTCACACACACACACACACCCCACGACCCAAATCGAGCCAGGCGCAAGAGCGCCCGGCCAACTGCCCAGCATATCTCCGGAGCCAGGAAAACCCCCGGAGCCGACGCAGAGAGAAGGAGGAGAGGAGAAGTGAAGTTATGGGGAACCAGCCAGAAGGCCTTCTCGGCAGTCACACCCGCCCTGTGGAACGCCCTCCCTGCAGATGTCAAGGAGATAAACAATTATGCAACCTTTCAAAGACATCTGAAGGCAGCCCTGTATCAGGAAGTTTTTAATGTCTGGTGTTATATTATGTTTTTATATTATGTTGGAAGCCACCCAGAGTGGCTGGGACAACCCAGCCAGATGGGTGGGGTATTAACAACAACAACCTGTTGTATTTGTCATCCTCAACCCTTCAAACCTCCCCCTCTCCCCCCCACAACTGTTTTATCTGCCCAATGAAAATCTCCTTACATATTGTTGGTGGTAAATTTATATTGGAAACATAGGAAGCTGCCTTTTACTGAGTTACACCTCTGGTTCATCTAGCTAAATATTGTCTACACTGACTGGCAGTTGCTCTCCAGGGTTTTTGACAGAGGTATTTTCCAGCATTATCTAGAGATCCCAGGCCATTGAAATGGGGACCTATTTCATGCAAAATATCTTATCTGCTTCTAAGGTAGTAGTAGTACTGATACAGTAACTGTGTATATGTGTGTGAACAGAAGGTTCATTTTAATGTACCTCAGAAGTCAAACGGAATCTGTTCTGGAAGTGTGTTCGACTTCCAAAGCACAGCTTCTGATTGGCTGCAGGAAGCGCCTGCAGCCAATTGGAAACCGCCGAAGCCCCATCGGATGTTCGGCTTCCAAAAGGACGTTCAAAAACCAGAACACCCACTTCCGGTTTTCGATTGTTTGGGAGTTGAGACATTCAACTCCCAAGGTGTTCGGGATCCAAGGTATGACTGTATTTTGAATGAGACCGTGATCTTACACTTGCACTAAATGGTGAAAAAGCAGCTGGTTTTCACTGCAAACTTTCATGTCTTTTTAGATTAAAAAGTCACCATTTGCAGCTGCACTAACCTTTGTCACGCTTGCATTTTAAAACTGGGTTACTAAGCATTTCCCCCTTCTTGTGTGTTGCTTGTACTTGTCATTCTCTGCCGCATTAATGACAGCTGCACAAGCTGTTGTTAGGGTTCGCTCGTCTTGTTCTCCTAACCCTGTGAAATGTAATTGCTTTTGATTGGCTTGTCAGGTCGGTGGCATGCAAGTCATATAGCATAAGATCTTTTTTTGTTTGCCACTAAATAGCCTGTGCTTTCAGGGGTAGCTTACAGGGCTAAGGCATCGTGTAATCACTGCTTTCTAAAATTAGGCAAATAATAAGTAATATGAAGTTTAACTTGCAAATGACATTCAGGGATATGCCAATTGCTGAAGTCTAAATACTATGGCTGACATAACTACAATATGTGGACCAACGGAATAATAAAATGGGATTGAGAGTCAAAAAATTAGTTGCATCAGTGTGAAATAACTTTCAGTTGTGCAATGGGGCCTCCTGCCCGCCCCTTTCCTGCACATCCCCCCGCCCCACTTGGCTCTGAGTGGGGCTGGGAGAATCCCTAGAATTGCACACAGGTGAAGGAGAGCGGAGACTGACCTCCCTGGCAAGCCAAAATTCAAAATGATGTCAAATTCTTCCCTGGGAGTTTGCAAGACATGGAAGGGGAAACAGCTGAAAGGTTGGGTATGGAGCAACAAGATTTGCTTCTAGGGGCCACTGCAGATGTCTTTTTCATTGCACATTTATTATTATTTGTGCTCATGATGCTATCAGGATAGCCATATGTGATCCTGCTTTCCAAACTATTTGTACTGGCAAAATAGTTTTGGGGTGACCATATTGCTTCATTCCCAATTGGTTGCATATCTCATAACTTCCTGTGACATTTCATACCACAAAGGTTTTGGGGTGGTGTTGTTTTTTGACCCAGATTGATTGCCCTGTAGCTCCTCCGATCAGCAATAATGTGGTAGCATAGGGGAAGCATTGTGGAGTGACTGATAAAGCGGAATAAATTAACCAAAAATGCACTGCTATTGTGTCAAGAACATGTTGCAATTCACCTGCACTAAAACATCAGTCAGCTGGTTCCTTGCCATTCGTTCCCATCTCCATCATGAACTATATAGCCAGAACATGTCAACCAGTTTGCATAGAACATGTATTACTTAATGAATGGTATGCATTAATTCTAAGAAAGTTGCATTTCCCACAGTCCTTGGTTTCTGTACTTCCAGTTTTGCGTGACTACCCTAAATCAATAGTGCAGGAAGAAGAGAAGCCCTAAGGGCATGACAGCGCCAGCTGTTTCCCCTGGGCTATGTCCCAGAACATGCCAGGAGCCACTGGCAACATCCTGCATTCTCAAATGCTGGAATTTCCAAAGCCAACATTTTGTGCGTGCTAGTTCTGATGTAAGACCGGTATGGTGAAGGTGAATGTTGCTGACTCTGATAAGTGAAATTGGAGAAGAACCTTCAGTATTCAAGTACAGCTGTACCTTGGAAGTCGAACAGAATCCCTTCCAGAAGTCTGTTCAACTTCCAAAATGTTCGACTTCCAAAGCACAGCTTCTGATTGGCTGCAGGAAGCTACTGCAGCCAATTGGAAGCCGCAGAAGCGCTGTCGGATGTTCAGCTTCCGAAACAACTTATGGTTTTCGATCGTCGGGAGCTAAAACGTTTGACTCCCAAGGTGTTTGGGAGCCGAGGTACGACTGTATATGTTTGATATACTAGGCAAACCACCTTGAACACATAATGAGAAAATTATTTCAGATGCAGATGGCAGATATAATGGTTGGCCTGCTCTGATTTACTGTCCCTCTAGAATGTGTGACGCAGTTGCCTTGCCAGTGTCATCTGACAATCTCCCGCCAAGAGTGCCCTACAGTCTTCTGCATGATGCACACTTTTTGATTATTAAGGTAAAGGGTCCCCTGACCATTAGGTCCAGTCGTGGCCGACTCTGGGGTTGCGGCGCTCATCTCGCTTTTTTGGCCGAGGGAGCCAGCGTACAGCTTCCGGGTCATGTGGCCAGCATGACTAAGCCGCTTCTGGTGAACCAGAGCAGTGCACGGAAACGCTGTTTACCTCCCGCTGGAGCGATACCTATTTATCTACTTGCACTTTGACGTGCTTTCGAACTGCTAGGTTGGCAGGAGCAGGGACCAAGCAACGGGAGCTCACCCTGTCACAGGGATTCGAACCGCCGACCTTCTGATCAAATTATTACTGCTCTCTAATTGTGTTATCCTCTAGATCTGTATAGTCTTACTAACTGTATATGCAAGATGCTGTTGCAAAGCAGGTCATTTGGAAGTGTTTGCTTTGTCAAAATGCCTCCCACCAGAGCTGTTTAACCAAGTACAAAGGATGAGCACCAGGTTATCAATATTAAGCTCCCAGCTTTTCTGCATTGATTCCCTTCTCTCCCCACCCACCCCTTTTCTGGCGTACTGTGCAATCCTCTTCACAATTTCCCTGGCTATGGAACTAGTACCACCTGAGGTCTGATCCTGATGTGGCATTTCTTCGTCCATGTATCTGCAGTCTGGTGGGCATTCCCCAGTGCTGAAGTGCCAAATTACAGCACAGGTAATTCACAGGATCTTAAACCCCAGCCTGTTGCTCTTCTCAAAGTTGGTAGGTCAAGGCTTTCCAATATGGTCGCTTTTATGGAGATTGCTTATAGTCACTTCATGTTTGCGGAGAGCAAAAATACAAGCATGCCTTTGTATTGCTTTCACAATGGTTGGTTCAGCTCTGGAAGCCATGCCTCCAGAAGTCAGATTGGTGGCTAACCTTCTAGCTTGTGGTATCCTGACTTTGGAATGTTCCTCTGCCATACTCTTCCAGTGCCACGACTTGGGGGGCAGGTGAAAACATTTCAATTATTTTGACTCCTAGTTCACCATGATGCTGACGCTTTACTTTTTAATGGGCTTTTGTTGTTGTTTTCATTTACCTTACCTTACCTTACCCTCTCGGGGCCTTTTTTCCAGCCGGAATTCACTGGAACTGAGTTCCAGCATCTCTCAGGTGGGCACCTATGCCCTCAAAAGAGAACAAGGCGAGTTCATGGCGAGTTCCGGCACATCTTTTTCTAGAAAAATAGCATTGACTAACTACATTTTGTGGGGCTCAGGAGTCCCGTTACGACACCCCTTGCCTGCAGAGCCGGCAGCCACTCACCCCCTTTTGAACACCCTCCCTTGGGGAGTGTTCCCTCAGCGCCTTCTCTTCTCCCCTCTCCTTGGCAGTTTGCAGGGCAGCCGCAACTGTCACCCCTGGTCTCTGAGCTGCCCCCCTCACTGCCCCAAAGAGAGGTGCCTCCTCACACTGCCCCACAGGGGCCTGGGGAGCACCCCCTGTCCAGTCCCAGAGGCATCATTTGCCTGGGGAGCTTGTAGCCAGGGCTACTGCGACAAACAGCTGTGTAAGCCTTTGAGAGGCAGAGACGTGAGAGGGCATCAGAAGAGGGAGGGAAGGAAAGAGCAATAGAGGCCAGTGTTGCCTGCAGCACCCCTGACCATCATTCAAGGCATCCCAGGGTGCCAGAGCACACTGGTTGAAAACCACTGGTATATACTCCTCCCCTAGCCTCCTCCCCCTGCACCATGCATATAACCTCAAAGTACAGATAGATGAATCAGTTCCTCGTTTTTTAAGAAATCTTTGATTTAGTTCCTGCAGTTTATGGTTTTGTTTTAAAATCCTCATGAAAATTTATATCTTGGTGCAAATTTCTCTTAACGTACATTTTGTTGTATGCGGCTTTGCCTAAAAAACAATGTCTTTTTGGCAAGCAATTTCCCTTAACATAATGTATTTGTCAAAATAAAAAAATTCCTTCCAGTAGCACCTTAAAGACCAACTAAGTTAGTTCTTGGTATGAGCTTTCGTGTGCATGCACACTTCTTCAGATACCTGAAGATATCTGAAGAAGTGTGCATGCACACGAAAGCTCATACCAAGAACTAACTTAGTTGGTCTTTAAGGTGCTACTGGAAGGAATTTTTTTATTTTGACTATGGCAGACCAACACGGCTACCTATCTGTATAATGTATTTGTGTTACTGACATATGCATTTTTATGAACGTATACTTCCCCCAGTACATGTACTTGGGTTGCATTTTGTTGCACACCACTCCAATCTCCGAAGTGATGCTTCCAGGGAAATAAAATGCTCACCCAGCAAGGGTATAGCCAGGATTTTTGATGGGGGGGGGCACAAAAAGTTGTTGAGATTTTTTGTTGGCTGACATCCTTTAAAAATGCACATTTCCTTTAAAATGTAAAGGCTTTTGTTGGGGGGGGGGGCAGAACCTTAGTTTGTTAAATGTTTGTATTGCTTTTTGAGGATTTGGGGGGCAGCTGCCCCTCCCTTGGCTAGGCCTATGTCACCCAGGGTTTGTATTTCCCTCTGGGAATGAGGCACAACACAGATTGTGGTGGCTTTAGGATATATGGTTTATTTACATATATATATACAACCTGAGCCTGCGACAGAGGGGTTGGAATCTGAACAGACATCGGCCACGGTGATGTGTCCCTCTCTCCAGCTCTCTGCCTTTATCAGCCTGCAACCTTTCCCCCTCTAGGTCACAAAACCTAAAACTCTGCCAACCCTTAAGCTCAATTTGAAACTCTGCCTTAGTGCCTTTGTCTTCTGAGTTGAAGGAGGGGCCCTTCCATTTTGCAGTCTGGCACAAAGCGCCCCCCCCTCCCTTTGGCTTTCCTAATGGCTCATCACCTTCCTTTTGTTCCCCTACTGGCCCATCAGGAAACCAGCCTGGCTTATATTTTAACATTTGCTGAATCCAGGGGTCCAGTGTCCGGCTTCCAGAAACTCCTAACACAAGCGAGTCTGAAACTCCTAACACGGGGGGGGGGGGTGTTGTCTGGCACCCACAAACTCCTAACATTATTTGGTTGCATCTCAAAATTTGAAGGGAGAGTGTTGTTTTGGTGATTTTGTATGGGTTGGAGAAATGGGCAGCTTCTCACTGGAACGCAGGCCGAATCGAATATCTCCTCCACACTCCCCCCCCCCCGCAGCCACCTGCTTCCGCTGGCAAATATAAACATGCCCCTATGCTTGCACGTAGGTGTGCATGCAGATTTCACATTCATACGTGCGTCACGCTGTCTTCCGAAAAGGGTTCCCTCGACCGCTTCCCTTCCGAAGACTTGAGCTGATTCGCGGAGGGGGGCGGAGAGAGAAGAGGCAGCCCCCTCTCCAAGCGAGCAGCGGGCGCCGCGGGGTCCTCGGCTGGCATTTCTCGGCGGCGCGTGCCGGGTCTCCAGCCTGAGGCGAAGTGAGAGGAAAGCGCGGGGGGCTGGACGGAGCAGGGCGGGCGGGCGCTTGGGTTGGGTGGGTTGCCCGCGCCGCCGCCGCCGCCCTTCTGCTTTCCAGTCCGCGCTGCTGCCTCTTCCAAGCTGGGCGGGAGGATGACTTGGCACTGACTCCCGCTCCGGCTGGCTCCACGCGTCCGGGTCTTGGCACAGGCCAGCCTGCTCCGTGCGGAGAGGGGCGGGAGTCGTCGAGGCTGAGGGCGGGCGAGCGAGGCTGCACGGAGGAGGAGGAGGACCCCCTCCAGCCGCCCGCAGCAGGAGCAGCTCCTTCTCCAGCGAGGAGGAAGAGCCGACGACGCCACACGCGTTCCCTTGGCAGGAGGAGCGCGCCGCTCTCCATGCGCCCTCATCCATCTCCAAGCGCCCGCATCCTCCTGCTGCAGCGGCCCGAGCGCGCGCCTTTTGCGCCCAGCCCAGGTAAGGTGCTGCTCCCTTCCTCTCCTCCTCGCCCGGGCTGGCTGCGGGGTAACGCCGGGGGTTGCCATTGTGCCCTGCTCCCTCCGCGTCTGAGGGGATTTCGCAGGCCGGGAGCGGCGGTGGGTCGGCGGAGGAGGATGGAGCCTCCCCGCTCTTCCCCCCACACGCCCCGCTGCCAGCCTCTTGGATAGACCCCGAGGGCCCCTAACGGACGCGTGCCACGCAGGAGCGGCACGTCGCCGCCGCAGCAGAGCCGGCCAAGTTGCCCGTGTCAGCTTCGCGCCGCATCACATGCTGCGAGCGATGCGTTGGCGCGGGGGGGACAATGGCTGCGTGCGCCGGGACGAAACTGCGCGCAGGGTCGGAGAACCGGTCTCTGTCTGGCCGGCTCTCCGGATGGGATAGATAAAGCAGAGAGCTAGGCATGCAGGCACGCGCAGGCCTCTCTCTCTCGCTCTGCCTGCACCCACCCACCAACTCGGATTCGGCCAGACAGGCATAGGAAGAGGAGCAGGTCTGTATTCGTGGGCACACTCTCCAATGACTTGGATTGTGCAGGTGCGCGCACACGGGAAGATGCACATGCTTGCGTCCCCGTACCCCCCGCTCACGACCTTAAATGCCCATTGGGGCAAGTCTGCCTTTTCAAACTAGAGTGGTAAAAGGCACTCTGGAAAAGATGCTGCGTTGTTTTATTTTAGAGGGGAGTTGTTGCCTTAACAGGGTTGTTATCCCTGCATTTCTTCGCTAGCATACGAATGGATACTAATACAGAAGGGATTTCTCTGCCCCCTCCCCATCCCTTTCCTTTCCTTTGCAGTCAAGATGTGTGTTTCCTGCATAGCGGGAGCATTTTCTCTGCATTAACGATGTCATCAGAAAAGCTGGGCCTGGGATGCGATACCTTCCTCATATCATGATAAAAGAAGCTGCGTGTGCATGCTTAAAAAGTTGTAATCCGATGCTGATACTGTGCTGTAATAAACCTCCAGATGAAGCTTAAACACCCAGAACTGGCGTGGGGGCATGATGTTATATAACATAATTCGGTAGCAATGAAGTAAAACCATTTTGAAAGCTCAGTTTGCTTATTTTCGCCTTGTAAGAGAAATTGGGACATTCTCCTCATTGCAAAAGTACAATTTCACACCTGTGCTTAATTAATTGCTCCTGCATGTTGGAGAAGACGAGCTTTAAAATTTTGATGGAAAAGTGGGCACACTAAACCATCACCTTTCTTTTTTTCTCAGCTAGGTTTCTTAGATGAATTGTGTTTTAATTTTAGTTTGCTCAAGATGCTGTGAAACATTTGTTTATCCTTGCTGTTATTTAAGGCTCTTTGGGAAAGACTGCTTTGACAGGCTCACCCTTTCTAATGCGCAATGTGGTAATCTTTAAGGCTTCCCATCTCTTTAATTTCATTTGACAATCGAATTGTTGTGAGGCTGCCTAACACTGTGGGTGTTCTTGTTGACTAATAAAAAGCCTTTCACCATCAGGAAATAAAGCCAGAATACCTCATTTGTATTTCTTGTAGTGAAACACATTTCCAAGGTCGAACACTAACCTGCAGTGTAACTTGAATTTAACAATCTGTCATCTGTCAGGAAGTGTGCCTGAGCCTCTTTAGAAGGTTGTGCACTCCTTCCTGCTTGGAAATAATTAAATAAATAGCTTCTCTTTCACATTATAATTTCTAATGTACTAACAATGAGTCACAAGTGCAAGAAACCAGTTAATGTGTCCACCAATAAAATTGTCAGTAGCTGCTGAGCCCTGGTGGCACTAGCTTCTCATTATATGATTGATAGTTAGTTCATAATCTTGGGAACACCTAAATCTTAACTGGATGTCACTGGATCAGAGATTTGAGCAGGGTTTCCCCCCCGCTTCCATGGCATAATCTCTTGGGACTGGATATCATTCTCTTATGTAACAACCATCCTTCACTCGTATATCCATGCCTACCTTAATTTGATTGTAGTTTGTCCACATGATATGACCTTGTCTTTTAGAGGCTGCTGAAGAACTGCAAAGAAACAGGATAGGATACAATGATGTAGCCTGAAGTTTGTTGTATTCAGCTATAGAAATTAGCCAGGTGCCAGGTGCATTTTGCACCTAGCCATTGGCCACATGCAACCAACTGAAGATGCCTGGGCGCCAGGATGGCGCCTGACATCATCTGGAGGTGCGTGTCTGCGGATCATTGGATCTTGTCTGTTTTCACACACCAGCAACACATCCTGTATAATTCTATCCATTATATTTTATCTGCACCATCGGAATGAATTTCAGGAACCAAAATGCTTTTTCTGTGCAGCCTGAGCAGGAGCGGTGAACAACGTTATAGTTTTAATTGTTGTAGCTTGTTTTCACTTAACTCCATCCCACTGCCCTGTTCACAGTTGTGAAGAATATTCTTATGTTATGAATGGTCTGTGTCCACATTAAGGGGAAAAGAAAGTAGGAATAGGCCAATATATATGTAGACTGTCCCTGGATCAAGTGACTTTTCTTCTTTTAAGTTCTCAGAATTCTTAACCTAGCTCAAGGTTGTCATCAGAACTAGCCAGATGTTTAACTGATAATCTGTCAAAGTCAGTCCATCGTTTGAAGAAGAAGAAGAAGAAAAAGACTTGTTAGAGCTGTCTTGCCCCAAAATGGCAGCAAGACATTCCATTTTGGCAACTGTCACCTTGGTTTAAGGAGCTGTATGGCACCTCTTTTATGTATCTGAATTTCTAACGCGGGTTGTATTTCAGGATAAATTGATGTGCTTTCATTGTCATGTTGCATTGCCTAGTTGCCTGGATGTATAGCTCATTAATTCAATGTAAGTTAGAGCAAATATTTATGTTTCCAATGCAGTTCCTTTTCAACACACACACACACACACACACACACACACACACTATGAGTTACCCACTTAAGTCACTCATTTGCCTCAGTTCTATTTGAAGTTGGCTTCAGTTTGCAGTTTCCTGAGGTCTTACTCAAAGAAAGCTTTCCTTTTTTACCATGTTTTCCCCCCAACGGTGAAAAGTTTTGTTATGCCAAATGCTACCCTCTAAACAAGTAGCAACCTTGACAAAAAAGTATTGAATGACGGACGAACTGAAACGTAGCCCTGTGTAGAATTCAGTCGGGCAATCTAATATGAAGGACAACATTTATTAAGCTGAATTACCGGTAACTGCAGGACTGATCTTGAGGTGGAATGAAACTAAAATACAAATTAAAAATAAAATCCTTTCACTTTATTGGATGAATGGCTGCTATTTCAGAGTTATGTACGGGCAATGTCCAACCCATGTGGAATAACTTATGAATTGTGTATATCCTTCTTTTTCGCAGGAGGGCTAATGTGATGGCTTGGATCCTGTTTTCTAAGCCGAGTTGAACTCAGAGAATGTGGCTTTCCTCTTTTCTGCTGCAGCCTCTTGTATGTACCCCAAAACTGCTTCTCCAGCAGGGGGGACCATCAAGGCTTGCAGCAGAAAGGAAAGATTAGTGATTTTTGATTATTTTAACCTGGTGATAGTGCCTCCTACTTGCACAATGATGCCTTTGGATTCCAGCTGTTGCGATTCAGACTTCCTGTTGTAAGATAGGAAGAATCATTTGCTAATGCACAACATAAGTTGCACAATATTTTGGGTTGTATTCTGTGATGCACTCTCAGGTGTTGGTGACCTCTGTCGGGCTTGTTTGTTTATTCATTTGTTTCATTGTATTTCTATCCCACCTTTTCCCTCCATGGAGCTTAAGGAGGCGTATATACATGGTTCCTCTCCCTCAGTTAACCCTCACAACAACCCTATGAGGTAGGTTAGGCTGAGAGGCAGTGACTGGCTGGAGGTCACCCAGGGAACTTAATGACCAAGTGCGGCGTTGAACCCTTGTCTCCCAGGTGTTAGTCCAGCGCTTGAACCACTATGTGAACTAAGAATATAATGGCCTCCTCCATAGTGTTATGGATTGTAAGCTTTCTGCGCAGAAGAAAAAAAATGGTAGCAGTGATCAGCTTTGTTTCTTACTCTCCCTGTCCCTTTCTACCTTATTCTGAAAAGACCTACAAACCCTGCCTCTCCTTTGTGCAGTGTTCCTGTGAACGAGTGCTCAGGCTTATTTTGCCACTAGGGATATCCGTGGGAGAAGGAGTAAGGTGAGTAAGGACAGTACTGTATTAACTCTGGCTTGGCTTTGCCTTGGAACATGGAAGACAGAGCTTGTTACACAAGTGGATAGCTCAGTTGGTTAGGGCGTGGTGCTGATAATGCCAAGGTTGCAGGTTTGATCCCCATATGGGACAGCTGCATATCCCTGCATTGCAGAGGGGTAGGACTATAGGTGATCCTCAGTTGGAACAAGAATGCATTCAGTTGAAGGGAATAAGCAGGAAAAAATTAAGATATTTGGAGAGAAGCAGAAGTACAGTACAACCCTAAAGAGCAGGAAATATTGAATTATTTTATGGATGCGACCATAACATTATGGCAATTGGATCAGTATTTTGAAGGCTTTCCTGTTTAAACAGTAGCAAGGTCTTGTCTGAGCAATTTAGTTGACCTGATTCACATATAAGATTAAGCCAAACCATAGCTCAATGTGAACAAGCAAACGTGGATTCCCAGAGAAGAGATGGTGGCTGCTTCGTTTCTCCCTGGCTGCTTTGCTACTGTGGTGCACTGAACTAAGTCATGGGGTGACTTAGCCTGTTGTCTGGAACTGGGAATGTGGCGTAGTTCTCTTCAGACAAATCACAAGCTATAAATCATAAGACCACAGCTCCTGGTGGTTCTGGAGAGAGATAAATCACAAGCCTGGATTCGGATAACATTCTAAGCCAAGTCATTACTTGACTCAGTGTAGTGCAGTGGCAAAATGACTGGGGAGGAGGTAAATGGCCACAATCCGTTACATGTGAACAGGAGGATTATGTGTGCCAGCTGTTCAAAGCGCTTAGGGCCTGGTTCTGAAACTTGTGAAAACAGACTTCTTACTCAGTCACTTACCAAACTGTCAGTGCAACTCAGTGCTCATCTACTACTAAATAAGACCCACTGAGTTTAACAAGTCTTCTTTCTGGATGAGTGTTTAGGATTTCAGTCTTTGTGAACAGATTGTACAGGTCTTCCGCTGACAGGGTTCTTGAGGTGAATCCCACCCAAAGTGATTTATAGGACCACAGTTGTCTTTATCTTATGGGTGGTTCTGAAGGTGAGCCAGCAGAATCTTACCATAATTTAAAAATCAGGCAATAGTATTGCTAGAAAATGGTTCTGCCGACTGTCTTGAAACTTGGCAGTGTAGAAGAGACAGTTCTGAGGACGGTCCATGCCAATTTTATGTCAGAAAGGATAAGAAGTAGCTTATTTTGAACGAGTTGCCTGTTTGAGTAGAAGCTTCACCAAGCTGACAAGCACTGTGCTGTTTTCCTTCCATAGACTTTGCTGGGCTGGCTTTGGACTTGAGCCCTGCAGAAGTACGCTTAACAAGGAAGCTTGCATGAAAGTCCTTACCATGTTAAATCGAAAGCGTTTTTTGTTAAATGAATGTTAAATTGTGTACTTCCCAGCCCATACTCCTAGGCCAGGGGTGCCCAAACTTTTTTCAAAGAGGGCCAGATTTGATGAAGTAAACGTGCATGAGGGCCGACCAGAGTTGTTGAGATTTTTTTAGGATTGAAGTTGTTGATCTTTTTTTAAGGATTTGACACCAATAAATAAACTGCCACAGGTTTAGGCCCCCAAAATGGACTTTGGACATGCCTGTCCTAGGCTTTACATTGTACTGTATCTCTGTCGTCAAGATTGTTCAGTTTCCTTATAAGTTGTTCTTATGCCGTAACTAGAGACTTGTTTGTTTGCAACTTCACAAACCATAGTTTTCTGAATGGAAGAGCACGTTTGTAACTACTGAAGCCCTGCCCTGTGCATGACCAGCAGCACAAATGGAAGGTACTTTTACATCATACATAGGGTGAGATTTGAGAAGTGAGGATGGTGGTCTGCTTCTGACTGCTGCTACTATTGATAAATAGGTACTGCTCTGGTGGGAAAGTAAACAGCGTTTTCGTGTGCTCTAGCACTTATCATGGTGCCCCATGCGTCAGAAGTGGTGTAGTCCTGCTGGCCACATGACCTGGAAAAGCTGTGGACAAACGCTGGCTCCCTTGGCCTGAAAGCAGAGATGAGCAGCATCCCATGGTTGAATTCCACTGGACTTAACTGTCCAGGGGTCCTAATGAGACTTATTCTGTTACTCATTGATGCATTTAACTTCAGCTATTTGTGGGGGTTTTTACCATCTTTGTTACCTAAAAGTAAAAATTATCCATATTCGTTAGCATGTAAATCATATTTTCGAGAAGTAACCTTAATTAATACAATCAACAGCTTTATTACCTTTAAACTAGTGTATTCAGATAATCTGATTATTAACTGAACGCTACACTTGAGCATCTCCTGGTGCGGTACATTTAATCTTTTGTCTGCAAAGACAAAAAGTGTCGTCCTGCTGAGAAATAAACGTGATTGAATAATAATTGAAATGTGTACAGTTAACAGCTCTTCTGTAAGGACAGAACATCTATTGTTGAGGGCAACATTCCATCAATGTGAGATGAAAGAATGAGTTTAGTGGAGAACCACCGCCCCCCGCCCACCTTGCTTACTGTGGAGTTTTGTCTCTTTCACAGTCTCTTTGTTGGAGCACTCCTTATCTGTTCACTACCAATTTTGTGAGGGCAATTAAACAATTTCAGTGCTATTCAGAATAGCACTGAACCCAAGCAAGGTGGACGGTAACTGGCAACTAATATTACAGTGACTGAAATGACTATTTACTTGTGCTTTGGCCTGAGTTTCATTAGTTTATGAATTCCTGGTCTTTTGTATTTGCCACCAGCATGTGGCACTGAAAGTATCCTACGCTTGTAGAACCAATTTCCTTCCATTTCACAACAACTTCTTCCTCCTCCTCCTCCTCTTCTTCTTCTTCTTCAAAAAACAAAACAAAAACAAAAAAACCCCTTTCTTCAATATTAAGTAATTATTACTTAATAGAACACTCCCAGCAATTAAGTTCGGCTGAGCATTGCCATCTCTCAAGCTGGACAATAACTTTATTAGAGCCAACCACAAATGCCATAAAATAGTGGCCAAACTTTTGAGCGTTCTCATCAGGTTGGATGTTAAGAGGGGGCTGGTGAGAGTAAAAATTGGGTTGCTGTTGAAGACAAAAAAACCTGCATTTATTAATAGTTTTAATGTAGACTGTACACAATTTTATTAGGCTTTACTAGGAGCAACCAAACTGGTGACCAACCAACTAGGTGACCAAACTGTGGGAGGCAGTGGAAGACAGGAGTGCCTGGCATGCTCTGGTCCATGGGGTCACGAAGAGTCGGACATGACTAAATAACTAAACAACAACAGGTGCAACACAGGTTTGAGGCTGGGTCTAGGATTTCCCAGGACAAAGAAGCAAGAAATGACTGATCTCCCAGTCACCTGGACCTGCTTCCAGTTGTAAGCAAAGGGGAAATGTTCCTTGCAAGATAGAGGGCGAAGTAAATAATTGTGGCAAATTGTTTCCCCTCACTCCAACTTTGCTGAACATCCATTCCACTGAAGAGTTATGGAGAACTCGAAAGCTTTTTTACTTTGGCGACATTTTGTTTAGATCTAATAAAGGCATTAACTGACTCTGGAATTTGGAATTTTTCTAACGGACCGATACAGCTTCCTCTCCTTTTTGTGCGTACTTTAAGTGTATTAATTTGGTGGTGACCAGGAGTTTGGACACTCCCCCTACAATTATGGAATCCGCTGCACAAAGACACTTGTTGCATTGCAGCAGTAATAATGCAAGTTCCATTGGTTAAAAGTTAGCTACTTTGAGTGCAGGATGATTTCCAGTGACATTTCACTACACTTCAGTGGTGGCATCCAGAAAGACCTTGCGTTTGAGTTTCAGAAGATACCGTATGTTTAGTGTTTGCTAGTCGGTGTTTGTCTGCAGACAGTTTTTCCGGGTCATGTGGCCAGCATGGCGCAACGGAACACCGAAACCAGAGCAGCGTACGGAAACACAGTTTACCTTCCCGCTGGAGCGGTACCTATTTATCTACTTGCACTTTTTGGTGTGCTTTCAAACTGCTAGGTTGGCAGGAGCAGGGACCGAGCAACAGGAGCTCACCCCATCACGGGGATTCAAACCGCCGACCTTCTGATCAGCCAGCCCAAGAGGCTCAGTGGTTTAGACCACAGCGCCACCTAGACTGGTTAGGCATACCACAGATCTTCAGTCTGCTCATGCCCCGAGTTTCATCTTCAGATAAGTAGCAGATTGGGTATTGTCCACTTCTATAAATTGTTTTCAAAATGGCCACTGGAACATATATTAGGCTTGCCCATTTTCCATGCCAAAATCCTGACTTTTATGTCCGAATTCGTCATTAATTTTCTTGCCCCCATGTTGCTTTGTAGAAGTAGGAGTTTGGTCTAATTAGAAGGACCACCCTTCACAGACTACGTTACTGTAAAACACAACAGTGTAAACAAACTGAGAAAACAGAACACATCTTGTTATTAGGTGCCATAGTAGGTGGAGTGTTTTAAAACAGAGCCAGTATTTCCCAAGTAGTTATTTTAAGGTGGGAATTGTGGTGATGGTATGTGTGTGTCCTCAGCTGGGAGTTGAATTTGAGCATATACCTGCATCCTTCCTTATTCCTACTGTTTTTTGGGTCCAGGCAGAGCCTTTACCCCATGCAGGGCTACATCTTCCTTGATGTCTTCCCCCCAAGTAGTTTTTCATTTCCTTCTCGCTTGTGTATACCCAGACTAATATCCAGTGCTTTCCCCCTAGCACAATATATTGAGCAGAGCCTTGGTTCATGTTACTGATAGCACTAGTTTATTACACAGATCCAGATTTACAGAAGCCGTCCTGGTTTCTGGTTGATCCCGGAATGTTCCACTTTTCCTCAGGACGTTCCTATTTTCATCAAAGAAATGTTGGAGAGTATGGAATTATGCAACCCTTGAGCCAAGGAGATAAGTAACTCTATAGCCTTTAGAAGACATCTGAAGGCAGCCTTGTATAGGGAGGGTTTTTAATGTTTAATGTTTTGTTGTGTTTTTATATGTGTTGGAAGCAGCCCAGAGTGGCTGGAGAAACCCAGTCAGATGGGTGGGGTAGAAGAAGAGGAGGAGGAGGGATGCCCCTGTTTTCATTGGTGACATTTTGGAGGGTATTCCCCTTTGGCAGGAGTGGCTAACCCATGGGCTGTGTCTCCACTCCCAGAAGCCTTTCAATGCCTCCCAGAGACTCTCTAAATTTTGGCAGCTGTGGCAGAAGCTTTGCCATTCCTTGCTTGAGCCTTTGTGTTTTCTGGGTGTGCTTGTCTCCCTTAAGTGTCACTGAAAGCAGCAGCTCTTGCTTCTTTATTGAAAACTGATGACAGCTTCCTTGTTAAGCGCACTTCCGCAATCCCCCTGTCTGACACTTCCGGCCAGCGAGATATAACCTCTCACTATTGTTCTTCAGAGCAGTTGATCAGAAGAGATCATATCCCTTCGTTAGCTGAAGAGAGGTTGTGAGTGGCAATAAGAAAGGGAAGGAAATTTGTGCACCTTGGGCATAAATTTATGGATGGGGCCAGACCAAAATATCCAGAGGGCACCAGGTTGAAGAAGGCTCTCACAGAGACAGGGCCAACACTCTAGGTGCTGCATGGGTATGGGAGTTTAAGCAATTTCTGGATAAAGTAGGTTCTTGGATGGGATTCCAAACAGTAGCAGTATTTACCTGACTCCCCAACAGTTGTGTTACTCACGCTAAGGGGAGGCAGTGGCGTGGTTAGCACAGTGCCTATTCACCAGTAGAGCCAATCTGGCACTCCTGGCAGTGCATTCCCCATTCCCGCTTTCCTTTAATAAAATAGTGGCTAAATACAATCGTTTAAATTTCAGTGAAAAGGAAATATATGATTCATTTTGAAATACTAGCTAGAAAGGTCATGGTTTTACCTATTTTTTCCTTTTTTTCTTTTTACAATGGGATTCAGAAATAATTTTCCTCCGAGGCCTCCTATTTTTTCAGTATTACGTTTTTATCTAACAGGTGACTGCTATTCAAGTGAAACGGTTATAAATGGCTTCATAATATGGTGCTTTTCTTTTTTCACCCATGCCTAAAGCAGATACTGGTGTTTGATTACTGACTCTGTCACACTCTCCCAACTACAGATTAGGTAACAGATGGCTCAAAGTGAAGCCGTCATGTAGTTTCTCTCTAAAGATTTTGCTTGTCTAAAGTGGCATGTTTGTAAGTTAGATCTGCAGCAAAAAGTGAAGTGAATTACAACTGTGCTTCCAATTTTTGTCCTATCGGTCGCTACTGGTAATGAACTAACATTTTATCATGAATATTTTTAGTTCTTTCTCGCATGCAATAAATTCCTGACAGGCGCTTGCTATGCAGATAATGCTGTCAGATAATGCCAGGAAATCCCCCAGGAAGCATTGTAACTTCAAATTAAATTGCAGAATAGTAGAAGGACTTGATAGCTTCAAAAGACAGATGACTTCTACCTCTGGGTAGATACAGTTATATAGTGACTGTCAGTTGCTCATTCCTGTTTGTGAGGCTAGTTCTGCTGTATTCTGTTTCCTAGTTGACAGTTTTGCGAATCTCAGCGGTAGCCTTCGTAATTGATGCATGCACAAATTTGCAACGCGTAGCGCTGGCTTTTTCCAATTAATCAGAGCAGTCAGAAAACGGGACCCCCGTTTCCCCTCCTGCATTCTGTTTTCTCTTCCCTATGATTGTGGCTCCCAGTGTTCCAAGTCCCATTTCTCATTTCCTACAATATGACGACAATAAAGTGAAAACAATAATTCTCATTGTTATTTAGAGAGAGAAAACCAATTTTGCAGCCGAAATAATGTGAATTAAGGTATGCAAAATGGTCTTAATGCGCACCAATATTTTACCATAAAAGAACTGGGCTGAGTTTGGAATGAAACATTGGATAACTTTTTCTTTGGCATACCAGAGGAAGCTTTCACAGCAGGAGGAGTTGGCCAGGGAAGCCCCCTCTGCCCCCTGATTGTTTGGAACACTGGGGGCACCCCCCATTTTTAGGAGAGGGAGAATGGTGCCTACGAGATGGCACCCCTAACTCGGTAGCATATGTTCCTGAAACAATTCTTGTTCTTTGGCACATATTGACTCAAGGCTGGGATCTATACAATCTTAAGTTTGTTGTACCTTTTGAATGGGACGCGGGTGGCGCTGTGGGTTAAACCACACAGCCTAGGGCTTGCCGATCAGAAGGTTGGCGGTTCAAATCCCAAGGACGGGGTGAGCTCCTGTTGCTCGGTCCCTGCCCCTGCCAACCTAGCAGTTCGAAAGCACATCAAAGTGCAAGTAGATAAATAGGTACCACTCCAGCGGGAAGGTAAATGGCGTTTCTGTGCACTGCTCTGGTTCGCCAGAAGCGGTTTAATCATGCTGGCCACAGGACCCGGAAGCTGTACGCCGGCTCCCTCGGCCAATAAAGCGAGATGAGCGTCGCAACCCCAAAGTCGGCCATTACTGGACCTAATGGCCAGGGGTCCCTTTACCTTACCTTTTGACTAAAGAAGCCTTGAAGATAAGAAATTCCCAGAAGTAAAAACGTGAGTTATTTTTTTAAGTTGAAAACGAAAAGAAAAGAGCTCACTCTATATGCTAGCTAGAACAACAAATCTACTTGAAAAGAATATTTATAAAACTTAATTTTGTTAGTTAAAAAAACACACACAACAATATCTGGCAGACCAAAATTATAGCCCTTTCTGACAAAGGAAAGAATCTGTAGTCATGAAAATTTTATTTCTTCTGCCATAAAGAGTAATATAGCACAGTACTATACAGTGTCTACTCTTGAGTAAGTCTAATTGTGCTGATAGGCCTTAGTCCCAGGGAAGTGGGCATAGGATTGCAGGCACAATCTAAATTACTTCTATCAAGATATCAATTTCCTCAGTAATTGGTAGATTTCTGTAACCAGTGGTCCCTTATAAGCACGTCTCATAAATAGGGACTAAATTCTGTGATAAATCGAGGAAGTGTGAGGAAAAAAACGATGTTGCCATTGTAGCCATAGAGTATATTCAGGGGGGAAAACAGATTATTTTCCAGGTTAGTAACTCATTTGTAAGATATGATGAAATGTTCTCTCTTTATTGCACCCTTACAAAATGGGCTTTATTATTTCAGACCATTATGCCTGTGTTGTGAGAATTGGGATGTTCATTGCACTGTGAAATGGAAGAATATGACTGATCTTTCTCAATGCATAAAGGTTGAAGGACAAAAGCATTTTCTTGAAATCCAGCTATTTTTGAAAGCATCCTTTTGACCCTGAAAATAGAACAGTAGAATGATTGAATGCATCCTGAATTGAGCAGAGAATGATGTGCGGTAGTCATTACTAGGGTAGAACTGTCTTGCCAATACTGGCATATCAGGTGGTTGCTAACATTCCTCTTACTTGAGAACAAGCCTTATATTGACCTCAGTGGCACTTGCTTCTGAGTAAACCTGTGTAGGATTGCACTGTCAGGAAAGGGTTGGGACTGAATCTCTTGAAACCTTCTACAAGCTAGCTGCAACTTCAAATGCTAAAAAATAATTGCTCGCTGAGGACTGGCACACATCAGTCCCATATTTTGGAGATGTGGCCTTTTTGTATGTTTTTGTTGTTGTTTTTTTTGCTTTGCTGTGTTATTATGAATTTGTTACTGTGCTAGTGTTTTGCTATGTTATGAAATGGTTTTTGTAGCGTTCGTTTCAAATGCACTCTGCTACTTTGCTGTAAGCTGCTTTGAGCATGATTTTGCATGTGGAAAAGAGGCATACAAATAAAAATGAATGTATGGGGGCCGGAAATGTATGATAGTGACAAGTTAGGTAAAGGTAAAGGGAGGATTGTGACCATCCAGTTCCCACAGTAGCTCCTTCTTCCACCAGATGTTGCCCTGTGGGCTTCCGCAGAACCATCTTGCCCTGAGCAATGGGGAGAAGAAGCAGTAGCAGATTTTGTACAAACAAGTTGCCTTGTTGTAAAAATCCCATGTACCGTATTTTTCCGTATATAAGACTATATTTCCCCCCTATTTTTTCAAGTTTAAAATTGGGGGTCGTCTTATACATGGATAGTGCATATGGGGGATTTCTTTATTTGGAGTCCTCAAAAATTGGGTGCGTGTTCTACACGGGGGCGTGTTCTACATGGAAAAATACGGTAAAACGCTTTTTGAAGATCACCTGTAAAGCAGTGTATAAATTACACTTAAGCAAGCAAACAAAATGCCTTTCCTTAATGCAACTCTTTGCCACTGCATCATATTCATGGCATACGATTGCCTCCTGTTAAATCAATAGCCTAGGTTTCCTTTCCTTTATTTCCTCTAGCTGTTGATTACTCAGCTTATATTAAAAATATTTTCTCTTTCTCCAACCAAGCACGATTTGTGAAATCCTCTTTACTGCAGACTGAAGCAAAACAACCTCTTCGTACGTGTGCATTAAAAATACTTAATTGGGGTGTCCTTTAAATTATTATTCGATTTAATTAATCAAGGCATTGTGCATAATTTCCCCTTCCCTTGGTTTTTTTCTCAAAGCAAACCTGTGAGCAAGGCTGGGGTTAAGAGAATGTAATCACCCTACAGTCACGCTGTGAACTTCATGGTATAGGGAGGTTTGAACCAGATCTTTCTCAGTCAGTTCAGCACTATTCATTATGACACACTGTCTCTTAGAAATTGTTCTCTTCCTTGAAATTAAGAGCCTGATATCTCACTAACATAAGAAAATCTATTCTTTGAGGGATAGCAGGTTAGGACACAGGGCCTGCAGACCAAGAAGTCTTCATTGAACCCTGGGTTCACATTCATCATCTCACAACCACCACACTTGACTGTTGTGCAGATAAAAGAGGATTTCTTTGGAAGAAGAGTAGGATGAAATTATGGTAGATTCTTCTCCAGAAAAACATTTGCTGCAATAAAATTCATTGGTCTTTAAAGACTCCACAAGATTCTTCGTTGTTTAAAATTACTAGAGGGACTCTTCACCTTGGGAAATAACTTGGTTTTGCTTTCCACACTTTTTGAGTTCTGTTTGTTCGGAGAGGACTCTGACCTGAATATAAAGCCCTGGTCTGAAGAAAAGGCATCTGTTCAATAATCTTGACGTTTCCCCAGTGTTGTTAGGTGATTCAGTGTCCAGTTGGCACATCTACTGAACCAATGGTGCCTGATAAATATGATCATGAGCATACATTCCATGCCCTTTGTATTCTCTTTTCCTTTACTTGTTTGAAAATAATTACAGGAGCTCAGCTGGTAGAGCATGGGACTATTAATCACAGCGTTGTGAATTCGAGCCCACATTGGGCAGAAGATTCTAGCATTGCGCAGGGAGATGGACTACTACATAACCCTCGTGGTCCTTCCCAATGCTACATTCTATGACTCTAGGAGTACAACATGTGAAAAGCCTTTCTTCCCCCTTCATGGCTCATTCTAAGAGTTCCTCAGGTAAAGGTAAAGGGACCCCTGACCATTAGGTCCACTCGTGGCCGACTCTGGGGTTGCGGTGCTCATCTCGCTTTATTGGCTGAGGGAGCCGGCGTACAGCTTCCGGGTCATGTGGCCAGCATGACTAAGCCGCTTCTGGCGAACCAGAGCAGCGCACGGAAACGCCATTTACCTTCCCGCCGGAGCGGTACCTATTTATCTAATTGCACTTTGATGTGCTTTCGAACTGCTAGGTTGGCAGGAGCACGGACCAAGCAACAGGAGCTCACCCCGTCACGGGGATTCGAACCGCTGACCTTCTGATCGGCAAGTCCTAGGCTTTGTGGTTTAACCCACAGCGCCACCCGTGTCCCTAAGAGTTCCTAAAGTAGGAGGCAAAATACTTGTTGACTGTGTGTAACAGAACCATGGTAATATCTCCAACCACTGTAAATCCTCTGGAGGTAAATTTACCAGCTGAACCAGTTGGGAGTGCAGCATTTCAGAGGGTTTAGTACAAAAGCTGCTTGTATCAATGTGGGTTAGAATAGTCGCTTCCTATTTGGCTGTGTCACAGCTGTTAGTGGTGAGGCAGAATGGAGAAAACCCCTTATCCAGTATCCTAAGAGCAATGCCAGAGCCTGTGTAGTCTCGCTCTACTGCACTTCGATATCCTCTGAGGGGAATTTAAAAGTTGCCAGTAGTAAGTGGATCAGAGCTGAAGGGCTCTGTCTCATTTGCCAAGTGTAGCAACACCATGCTCTTGTTTGCTAAATCTTGATGTTCCCCATTGTAAATCACCCCTGTTTTGTATCACTGCAGCAAAGATGCGTTGTTGAGATCAGCATGCATCTGTACGTTACTTTGGGGCTCTATTTCAAATGATAAAATCAGCTGCAAGAAAATCCACGCACTGCTTATTTGAAGATTTTGTCCAGCTCAAAAGCCTAATAAAGTCTCTTACTAATTAAAACAAAAACCGCAACCACAGCAGAAAGATTGTAGAACCGATTGTAGGAACAGAATTATGCTGGACCATCACAGTTTTAGAAAATCTTACTAGACTTTTTTGGCTACAAAATTCTTCTTTCCGCCTATTGTCGGCCTCATCGGTTTTTGAAGTCTCATCCGTCTCCTCAGATAGTTAATTGTACTTGCCAGAAAACTAGCATTGCCAGTGAGTGATTGAGAATAGATTGTTAATGGAGATATCCGTCTGCACTCTACTTAAAAGATGAGGGATTTGGCAAGATCTGAAACTGCAGTTTCAGTGATCAGCTTAGGCAGTAACAACTGCATTGTAAGCAGTTTTCCCAATATTGTCCTAATTGTAGCGCATAAGGATTTCTGGACAATGAGAGAAATGTTAGCGGAACTCTGTGCTCTTGATCACTTGGCTTGCTGCAGCGATAACCTGTGCTCAAGCGTCACAATTCAAGGGTGACCTTCACAGAGCCTGGGAAGGAAATCTTGTTTGCCCAGTGTCCCAGGATAATTAGGAATGGTTGCTGGAGCAACATAGCATCCTCAGAAAATACCAAAGGGGCAACCAAGATGCCAGTTGGAGGATGGCAGCTAAATTGGCAAACAGCTTCAGGAATCAAATACTTTTTACCAGTTACAGTCTCTTCCTCCTTCCCCCTGGCTGCTGAATTAAGAAATAGAAACAGCAAACAAAGGGGAGGAGGAAGTACAAGTCTACTTGCAAGTAAATCTTAATAATTTCACCATAGCGTAAGTGTGCATAGGGGTTCCAACTAAAAACCTGAAGCATGTTTAATAACAAATCACGTGGGAGAGACACAGGCTGGGAAGTAGTTTGCAACTCTGATAGTTGCTTCAGACAGCTATCAAATATAATTTGATATATTTTTGGGCTTGGATCCAAAATGGGGCTTGCTGATCCAGTTATCAGCAGCTGATTTTGGTTGCTTGATGACTGTGGTGTGCAAAACAAGGTCCATGCCTTATTACAAACACAAATTATAATCATAATTATTATTAAGACAAATTCAGTTGTACTCGGTTGTTGATAAATTTATGAAGTTTGGTGCGGGAAGAAGACAAAGAAGAAGAGGAGTTTGGATTTGGTATCCCGCTTTATCACTACCCTAAGGAGTCTCAAAGTGGCTAACAATCTTCTTTTCTCTTTCTCTCCCACAACAAATACTCTGTGAGGTGAGTGGGGCTGAGAGACTTCAGAGAAGTGTGACTAGCCCAAGGTCACCCAGCAGCTGCATATGGAGGAGCGGGGATGCGAACCCGGTTCACCAGATTACGAGTCCACCGCTCTTAACCACTACACCACACTGGCTCTCTCCAGAAAATGGTGTGAGGATTTGTAATGTCTTTCTTTTTGCAAGACATGTGAGTCCCAGGAGAATATTGCTTCCCATGATACAATCCAGCCATCAGCACTTACTCTTCTTCTTCACTTCTTCAGGTGTGACTGCAGTCAAAGGAGATAGAGAAGAAGAGCCACTGTAGTGTTGCAAGGGTGATTTATGATGAATCAGTTGATGAGATGGTTCTTACCTCCCAGTGTATATAAAAGCAAGCTCCTGTTTTAGGGCTTCTCCACACTGGAGAGATTACAGTGTGTTTGCAGCTGTTTGCATTCCCATTTCATTTGTATCATCCACATGACGTTACCCTCAAACAAGGCCAGTTTTAATGCTTTCGTCCTGTACATTCAGATATGGAGATAATCCAAACTGCTCCACTCAGCATCACAGATAATTTATTTCAGTGCTTTTGGGTGGGTGGATCAATTGTCACTTTTTTGCTGCTCCCCTTTCCATGTCCACTACTTCCTCAATGCTTTCCTTTATTTCCTTTATCTAGCTGCTGTGCTTGCAACCATTTTTTGGTATGCTCCTGAGCGGAAGAGAGGGAGAATTGTTTCCATCCCTCATATTTGTACAAAAACCAAAAAATTGCAAAAGCGTGTGCTGAGAATTTACAGTGGCCTGATGGTGTGCTTTTGTGTACTCCCTGGGTGGGGATTTAAAAAAAACCAAAAGAACTAAGTGGCCATGTTGCTTAATTGGCATAATGAAATCAACACATTAGAAGGCGAAGAGAAACAAAAAAGGGAACATTTACTAGTATGAATAGGGACGTGGGTGGCACTGTGGTCTAAAGCACTGAGCCTCTTGGGCTTGCCGATCGGAAGGTTGGCAGTTCGAATCTGTGCAACGGTGTGAGCTCCCGTTGCTCTGTCCCAGCTTCTGCAAACCTTGCAGTTCGAAAAGCATACTAGTGCAAGTGGAGAAATAGGTACCGCTGCGGCAGGAAGGTAAATGGCATTTCCGTGTGCTCTGGGACCCGTCACGGTGTCTTGTTGTGTCAGAAGCAGTTTAGTCATGACCCAGAAAGCTGTCTGTGGACAAATGGCGGCTCCCTCAATCTGAAAAGTGAGATGAGCACTGCACCCCATAGTTGAATTCAACTGGACTTAACTGTGCAGGGGTCCTTCACCTTTTTACCTTACTAGTATTAATGGAAAAGACTGAAGTCGCTTCTTATGTACAAATTCAAATACATGCAAGTGTAGACTAATCTGGTCTAATTCAAAAGGGGGGAAACTGGATTAACAACTAAATAATGCTCGGATTTGAACAAGCCCTTCCAATTTCCCTCCCTCGCTGCCTTTATTTGAGTCAGGACTTGGCTCTGTAATTTATAGTGTCTATTATACTGACAGGAGTCTTTCCTGGTAATCTTTAATGACAAGTTCACATACACTATGGTTAAATTATACAGTACACATGTGTACTGTAAATAACAACTGCTTCTCATTCATTCTGTCAAGGCAACAAATGATGGCATCTCTGAAACCTTAAGCATCTTTGCATTTAGTATATTTAGGCATGTTGTATGGTAAATAGAGAACAAATACTCTTTTTCATAGGCTCATAATAATTATATTTCCTCATGATGTCATCCTTTTACTGTGGTGCCAGTCATGTTGCCAGATGATTTCCCAAGATAAGTCGTTGATTTTGTATGATCTATAAAACTGCACTCATCTTTTTTTATACGCATCACCAATTCTCACTGGGTTAAGAAGATCAGCCCTCCCTGAAGCTATTTTTCCTGAGGTAAAAAGTTTTCTGTTTGCCTTGAATGCTGAGCAGATGCTGCTGCAGGCTTTTGAAAAACATGAGTTCTTACTTTATATTCATTTTTCCTTACAAGATCCAGTGAGTGGCAAAAAAATAAATAAAAATATTTGTGTATATAATATAGCAAATCAGCATGGTGGACAATGATCTGTATAGCCAGAGAGTCTGAAATAGGGCCATGCTTTTGGAAACAAAGAGGTTGAAATTCTGTGCACATTTAATTGTGGGGCTTATGACTAAAGCTCATACCCAGTCAATAAGCTTCTTCAGTCCCTGTTAATTTGTGTTCAGCCTTTACCAATTATTTTGGAAATTAATGGAGGGTCCTACAGAGATCTCTAAAGTTGACTTATTAAACATAATTATCTAGCAGTTTGTAGGGATCTTTTGGGCTTGAACCCCTGAGATTAAGAGTCTCATGCTCTGCCACCAGGTTTTTTTAAAAAAATAAATAAATAAATAGAAATCATGAGGAGAGGAGAAGAAGAAGTCCTCTTTAATTTTGCAGAAGTCGCAACTTTTGCCTAAAACTTGCACATGCTCAACCCTACATGGTGTGGTTGAGGCAGTTATTGCCCATGGTGGAGAATTTTTTGTCCCTATATGAGGCAGAGTCAAAGCCCCATGGTAGAGCGCACACCTTGTAAGCAGAAGATGAGATGAGAAAGGTGAGAAGATGAGAAAGTGGCAGAGAGCCTGGTGGAAAAGCCAGTCAGAGCTGATAATAAGAGGCTAGATGGATCTGACTTGGTTTAAGACATTTTCCTGCGGTTTCTTCTAGCGCCTTACCTAGCTGTGTTTGCAGAGTGCGCAAACAAAGCATGCAAAACTCCTGGTAAGTGTGTACCATTGCATCTCTAGGGGGGACCTGGATGTTTCATATTGGTATATTACAAACTAAAATGTAAAACAGTGCTCTTATTTCAAGAGCTATTCCTTGTGCCGGTCTTTGTTTCCTTTGGATCTCATTCATGAAACTCTACATTCATGAAAGTCTACAGGGACCCCTGAGATTGTAAATAGCAGTGAAGGTAGCAACAACACAGAGTTCGTGTCTAGTTTAACGATTTTTGACGTGTCGTATTTTCTGTCCACTTTCTGAGTGAAGTGTTAAAACATCCAGGGTTGACTTACTTTCATATCATTACTTGATGGCTGCTTGACATTTATTCTGTTGTGCTCACCCTTAATGTGACTTAGTGAATTCTACCTCTTTTACATTTGATGTAGATAACTCATTTTAGAATAGTACTAGAAGGAGATACAAATAATTATAATCCTCTTTTGAAATGGAGAAAACGACCATTTTAGAGATTATTATTTTTTCTTCTCTACTTACTTCTCTACTCATCCAGTCCAGCTACTACTACCTACTTAATTGTCTTTTGATTTTGGTGATCCGTGTTCAGATCTATTTTCTAAGAGTGTGTTAGAAAATCACGGCGTTATTTTTGGTATTGTATTATGGTCGTTATTATTAGACTGCAAAATTTTTTTAAAAAATTCTGCAGAGCACTTTACTTGCCTTTTCCTATTACTGTAATGGAAAACGGGCTTCGTGAGCCAGGATTCTGACCATGTTTTTTAGGCACTTAGTCATCATTCTGTATGCAAAGCAAGTGCATTGGTGAGTCACTGTCTTCCTGAGGTATAGTAAAAAAAGAAAGAAAGAAAGAAAGAAAGAACAGCAGAGAAGTGATCTAGCATCTTACACAAATACTGTCTTGTTCTGAGTCACTTCTGCTTACATCATTGACAAAAATAACTTTGTGCAGCTCTAAAATCTTATTAGCTCTCTCACAAAGTGCTCCATTAATAAATTCCACTTCCAGTGTTTCGTTACTGGTAATGATTCAGGATGCAGCCTTACCCATCGTTTTATGGCTTGTTAGTAGTAAAACTTGTGCCTTGGCACCTACTGGATTCTGCTGTATTTGTGGTACAGCATAATAGCAGTGCGCTACAAGTCATTGTTCAACATGCGAAATGGGCGCACACTGATGCTGTAGTTGTGCAAGAAGTGACAGCTATATTTGACCCTGTAGTAAAGGTTGTGCCAGTTTGCGTAGCTGTCAAGCCTGATCTGTGCTCTGAGACGGACCACGACTAGGGATTAATTTCTGGACCAGAAAGGCAAAAATCCAAAGAGCCAAAAGCAAGACAAGGTCAAAAGTAGATAGGTAAGGTAGAGTGGAACATTTTCCCAGGGCATTATTCAGCCACCCACCCTGCTTAAGTTCATTGGTAACAATGAACTGGTGCAAATTGCAAATGCAACATTGGGCAAACTTGGCAGTTCCAAGGTTTTTAGCTTGGTTTACTGAAATACAAGTAAAGTGAATATTCTAAATTAGTTAATTCTGTGGTGCCACCAGAAAGTCTTTTGATGCCTGCTTCCAGATCAAGCAGACAGGGACATCAAGGTAAGGGAGTCTGTGCCTGCTTGGTGAGTTGGGCAGACTGGGGAATTGACTTGGATGTAAGACCTTTGCGGTAATGACTTTATGAAGCCTGGTGTGTTCTAGGTGTTGTGTAAGAGGCAAATGGTGGGAGACCAGTTGCTATACGCTCTAGTTGAAAACCCTTCCTCCCATGCCTTACACCAGCTTGCCTTCCAGTTGCCTTTTGTCCTGTAACTAATGAGTCATCCTCCAAACAAAAATAACTCAAATGAAATGTTTATTAAACACTAAATTCAAACTAATACAGCTTTAAAGTGGCTAATATTTCATTTCTTGCTTCTTCTTCTTTTTTGCTTTAGGTCTGAATGATTCTTCAGGAAACCTGAAGTAAACCATGACAGGTAGAACAAACTTGTTATGAATGTCACATTTTCGCTGCTTGGAAATCAAACGTTATATGGCATTAAGAAATCTTCAGCAGAGGAGTGTGGTTCTGATCATGGCATAAGTGTGCACGGTAATGTGTGCAAGCCAAGGCTAAGGTTGTGTTGTGACACAGAGAGAAATGCCCGATTCTCCCCATAATTTGTAAAGACCCGGTGGCTAATTTTGACCTCCAGATGTTTAACTCCAGCTTCCATCAGCCCCAGTCAGCATGGTCTTCGTTCAGGCTTACTGGCAGCTGGAGTCAAGCAACATCTGGAGGGCCACAGATTAGCCACCCTTGGTTTCAAGCAGGGTTTCCCAAACTTAGGTCTCCAGCTGTTTTTGGACTACAGTACCCATCATCCCTGACCACTGGTCCTGCTAGCTAGGGATGATGGGAATTGTAGTCCAAAAAAACAGCTGGAGACCCAAGTTTGGAAAACCTTGGTTTAGAGCAAGCGGCAAGTGCATCAGATAGCTCATGTCCAAATGTGCAAAAGGTAGAGGCAAATCTTCTTTGTGCGTGGGTGTGCATTGTTGACGATCTAGCAAGGGAATCCACATGCATAAGCAGGTTTTGCACAAACACCTATGCTAGATGCAGGCATGTCTCTATAGCACTTGTAGCTGATACTTTAGTGAAAGCATACCGATATTTTACCAGTACAGTGGTACCTTGGTTTAAGAACAGCTTAGTTTATGAACAACTTGGATTAAGAACATTGCAAACCCAGAAGTAGGTGTTTTGGTTTGTGAACTTTGCCTTGGGATAAGAACGTGTTCCGCTTCCTGTTGAGTGTGTTCCATTTGTAAATTGAGTCCCCCTGCTGCTATGGGAAAGCACACCTTGGTTTAAGAACACTTTGGTTTAAGAACGGACTTCCAGAACGGATTAGGTTCGTAAACCGAGGTATCACTGTAATATGGTACATGAAAATATTTTGTTAATTTCATCATACATTTAGCCCGAACTAATGCCAAGCAGCACATTCTATCAGCCTAGCTATGTAAGGCAAAGTAAGATTATTGATTTGGTGAGATTTAAGCGGACGGAAGACATAAACTCAGAGACATTTGTATGTTTGCAGGGCTTATATTGATCTTATCCTTTAGCTGCCACAAGAGTAAAGGAAACAAAGACCCTTATTGCTTATTCTCTGCTTATGCAATGTGTGCATGCATTTTTTATTGTAGAAAGGTCTGCTTAGTCTATATGTATTTTCACAGCGTGCACGATATCACTAAATTCAACACCCTCAAATCTCAGCCTATCTGACTTGTAGTAATTTTGTCACAATGTCTCTTTATCATTATCTTCAAGGGCAATTCCAATTAATTAAGGGTGGAACAGTAGCCTGGGTCCTTTAAAAAGAACAAAAGCAAGGCCAGAGTGTGCATCAATTTGCATTCATGAATAAGTCAATTTAATTAGGATAGCTACTGCCTTCTCAGAATTTTATAGTAATGGAAACTGCTGCATGCATACTGCTTAGGCGCCAGCATTTCCTTGATGCTCAGTATGGTATTTTCTTAACACCTCCAGATAGTGTTAAAGCACTGTGAATACATGTGTGTATATCCAATAGGGTTTCTTTGGTTGAGGTTTGGGAGAGAGTGGGAAACAGTTGACATGCCGTTAAAGAGCTTACATTAGCAAAGGGAAGTTGAAGAAGTGTGTCTTGAAGATTAAATGGAATGTAGTCTGTGCTCAAAGCCCCAATCTTTGTTTTGAAAGCTCAGTAATGATGGGTGCCATCCACTTTTATCAATGAACCACTTCTGTAGTACTCGTATTTTAATGTTCTTGTCGTGGTTTCATTATCTCTCCTAGAAAATGCAAAATGTTTTCCTAGCACTGTGCAATTCTAGCTTGTCTCTAGCATGTGCATTTAATTCTGTGGGAGTCTCTCTCTGTTCACTTCCCAATAACTGACTAGTTACATCAAGACAGGGAACTTCCTATACGCTATGCAGAAGTGGGTCTTTTAGTGGGGTGGGGCCACAGTTCTAGTTTCCTGGAAGCAGCCTTGCTGATGCCTTACTGAGAAAGAAAGAGGTGGAGGTGGAGGTGAGATTATGGCTGATGCAAGCACACTGGGGGAGTCAATCCATTACTCCATCAGTTGATCTCCACAGCCCTGACCTTTCTGCCACCACATCCCTTCCCCTTCTCCTCCCGGTAATCAGTAGCAATGCTGATGCTCGGAAGCTATCCTTGCAGCTCATCCCATAGGCCGAGCTCCTTCAGGTTCAGTTTATGTAGATTAGTCCTATCGCACAATGCGCTTTACATAACTTCTAACAGCAGCACTGAAGAGATTCCTTTCCCATTATCCTTCTAAAGCATGATACCCATGCTGATTCTAATTCATGTTAATGCTTGTGAACAGAGAACCAATGGAAGGTTAGATACTAGAGATTAATAAATCCAGTATTGAAATAAGATGATTTTATATATAACCCCCTTCATCTCCTTTTTTTTTGTCCAGAACATTTCAAGTATCTCCCCTGATATTCATTTCCTTTATTGCCGACTTACAGTTGCCAACTCATCCTTGTGTGCCTGTTCTAGGATGCTCCAGCTAATGGGAATAGCAATGAATAGCAAAATTGGCCAGATAATTATTTTATTTGCTCATTATTTAACAGCTTTATAATCCACATTTTAAGAGACAAATCTTGACAAAGTAGATTACAAGATGCACAACAAAACAGTGAAGCATAATTTAAAAACAACTTAAGCCAGTATAAAGTAGGCCTGCATAACCTAACCGTAGAAAGAGAGAAGACGCCATTTCTGCAGCTCAGTTTAGAATTAGTCACTGAAGGTCATGACAAAAAGGTGGACCTTTAAAAATATTGAGGGGTGAGACTTGCCTAATCTTAATGAGGTTAACCCCTGCAGTCAGTTTGCATGTTACATCTACATCTCAGTGCATCTTATTATTTAATAACACTTGCATGAGTATAAGGGCTTGCCACACTTTGGATTGTCTCTCCAGGCATGAGTCTGAGCATTTTGGCTTTGCGCCACTGCTTTCCCCTGAAAAACCTGCCATTAAAACTAGAACAAACGGCAATCCTTGGAAACCTGATTGCGGGGGGGGGGGGGGGGGAGCGGCAGAGCAAACAGAAATGTGGAAGAGCCCTAAGTTGACCTAACTTTCCGAGTTGGTTTTGCAGTTGACTCCATTACAGTTCATGTAAACCTCCTTGAATAATGTTATACGTCTACAGGCTTGCTTTAAAAAAGGTTAGGACTTTTCTGTTGTGAGGGGTTAATTATGATGAACTTTTGATACCAGTTAATTTACATAGAATTGCCAACTTTACTACTTGAGGACTTGTCAACATAGTGATGAGATAAGCGCTGTGTATTTCCTGAGATAGGCCTTGACATTTTGCATGCTGCAGCATTCACTTGATTGAAGAGCACTGGAAGATAGTGCTTCATTTTCTTCTGTGTGTGTTTGTGTGTAAATCTCCCCTTCTCTCTCTTGAAAAAGTCAGTAAGTTTAAACCAGGTTATTGACCTATATAGCTTGTAAAAGTGCTTCAGCCTTGTCTTTATTAAATATTTTGAGACTTCAGGCATTTAGGCCTAGTAATTTGTACAACTATACGGCATAGTCCAGTTAAAGTCAAGCACCTTAATTTCAGTGGCAGAGGATTAACATGCTTATTTTTTTTCTATTGAAACCAGTGGAACCGAAAAGTGCTTAATTTTGGTTGGATCATGTATTTTGATCCATAATATTGATGGAGTAAGAGACAGGGCTTAGAATGCAGTGACTAACATTATGCATCATATTGCAAGCAACCCACGTGAGTAGAAATCTATTCAGAACTTCGCAGGAATGAAAGTGCCCTTAAGTTATTTCTGAATTTCGTACGCATCAGGTACCAGTGTAATAGGACTGCAAGGTGGTCCGGTGGGGTTCTGCTGGTGTGAATTTCACTAGGATTGTGAAACTGGAATCTTGTGAGAATATTTGACGGCCATGTTGCTTTCATCAGCACTGCTGTACTGTGTCACCGAACGATAACTTTGTCCTAACCTTGAGGGAGAAATTCATTTCTTTCTCCTTATCCTTGACCTTTCCCGAGACTTCCCCGCAGCCTTTTAATTATTAATAATAGTCAGATTACTTTTTATGATTTGGTAGTCCATTCTAGTAGGGGCCGAACATCAGCATAAGTTTGCGTGTTAAGCCTGCAGACATATATCAACATTATCAGACTTGCTGTGTGGTTTTATTTTTAAAACGGTAGAGCGTGAGCCGCTTAATTTCAGGGATTCGTACCTCATATTGGGCAAAAGATACATGCATTGCAAAGGGTTGGACTGTATCACCCCCCATGGTCCCCCCTTCCAACGCTTACAATTAAACGATTCTATGATATTACTCTGATAAATTTGGTTATAAATAAAAATTTATTAAAAAATAAATAAATTTGGTTATAGTATTTGTTTGTTTCCTCCTTAGGGAAGAAGCATGGGGTAATGTCAGATGTTTAAGAAAGGTGTGTCAAGTGGATTATAGAAAAGTTGTGAAATAGTAAAATAGTGCTCAGTCCTGCAAGAATTGTAACATAATGTGCAGAAGATGTTGACACATGGAGCCCTGGATTATTTGTGGGTAATGTGTGGGACAAGGATCTCACAACGCTCAAGGAGCCACAGAACATCCATGCTGGATTGGTTGTACTAACACATAATTGGTACAGCCAACGTAGACTGTAAGACTGCATCCAGGTCACCGCTTCCCTTCGAACACTTGACTGTTAATCCGGTTGTGTGTGTCTTGTCAGGGCAGTGTGGGCCAATGCTCATACACAGCAGTTCAAACACAAGCAGCCCACTGCTGTTAGAACAGGGGTCGGCAAACTTTTTGTGGCTTGGGCCAGTTCCCGCAGACACTGCGGTGGGCCGGAGCGTGTGCGCACACGCAAACGCTATTTCCAGCGCTCCTTCTGGCACAGAGGAGGCGTGCGCAGCTTCCCATTGGCTGCACGAGCTTCCTGCAGCCAATGGGAAGCCAGCCAGCGTTGCAAAAGGCGGTCCCCGCTCTGCTTGGCGCCAGTTTAGCGCGGCACACGGGAGCCAACTGAGCGGGCGCCGGGGGTCCATGGGCCAATTAAACGGCCCTGGGCCTTAGGTTGCCGACCCCTGTGTTAGACGCACCCAGTTAGGACTCTTGATGGTTTATGCTTGCAGGTACCCCACAGACATCTGGTTGGCCACTGTGAGAACAGAATGCTGGACTAGATGGGCAGCAGGATCTTCTTAACATTCTTAAAAATATAGCCAGACTTTATTTTGTGGGAGACAGGGATTAAATTTCATGCAATAGGATGGATGCAAGTCTTTGGAACAAACAAGCAGGGCAGACAGCTGATGGGAGTTCCTGATCCTTTTCTACAGCTGCAGTGTGTTCATTCCATCAATTCCCTTTTTGTTTAAACACTTCATTACCAGGCTGCGCTGCCGAAAGGCCAGTGCTGTTTTGGGAAGCCACTTACTTTTTTGTTCAGTTAGTTATTTCTTCTCCATAACTATGTGCTTAAAAGATCCTGTCAGCTCTTCACTCACTGCTATACTTAGCAATGCATTTGCAAAATGGTTATTTTACTCCCCCTTATGAAGCAAAAATAACGCAATGACTCAATTCTATCCTAAATCAGGTGTCTCTCCGTCCTGATAATCCTATATTTGTATTGGGTTTTGTAACAGCTGAGCTACTACTACAACAGAAGCAGCAGCAGTCTTTAACTCTTTGCGCTGCTTGCTATAAGGGCAGCATATACAGTGGTACCTCAGGTTAAGTACTTAATTCATTCTGGAGGTCCGTACTTAACCTGAAACTGTTCTTAACCTGAAGCACCACTTTAGCTAATGGGGCCTTCCACTGCCGCTGCGCCGCCGGAGCACGATTTCCGTTCTCATCCTGAAGCAAAGTTCTTAACCTGAAGCGCTATTTCTGGGTTAGCGGAGTCTGTAACCTGAAGCGTATATAACCTGAAGCGTATGTAACCCGAGGTACCACTGTAAATGTCAGGAAGAACATTAGCACTTCCTGTCAGACATTATTGTGCACACTTGCTTCCCTACCTGGAAAAAGTTTGTACCCAGGAAAAATGTAATTAATGTATAGAATGGCCCTAGGAATTGATGAAATAATGCATGTTGAATCCACAGCTTTTAACAGTTGGTTGTTAAAAAATGTATTCACGAGTTACTGGAGTTAGCTGGAGGGTAGAGGGGTCTTGTGCTTGGGTCCTTCTTCTGGGCTTCCCAAGAACATCTCTTTGGCCACTGTGAGAACAGGATGCTGGACTAGATGGGCCATGGGCCTGATCCAGCAGCGCTCTTCTTATGCTGTATATTTCAAAGTTTTATTCAAACGCTTGTACTCAACTTCTGTGGCTTTTAGGGCTGGGTGATATATTGATATAGCGTCCAAAACAAGTTTGAAATCCGTATTTTGATATCAGCTTCATGGCAATATATCGTGAATGATGATGTGTGTTAGGGCTGAGCAATATATATATATAATCCAAAACCGGTTTCAAGTCCCCATCATGATATTGGTTTCATAATTTTTGACCTGGCAATATATTGTGAATCATGATGTTTGTGTGTGTGTGCTATGCAAAAATCACAACATGGGGGAAACCGTGAAGCCAACCAATGCCTTTACGTAGCTCCATCCTTATTTGAGACATTGTGAAATATCAGTATATTGCAGTGTTCAGCTGGTGATGTATCTGGTTGAAAAAACAGATAATGCCCAGCCCTGCTGTTTTCTTCTACATAGTTCCACCCTTGTTTCAAACATTGTGATATATTGGTATATCACGATGTTTAGCTGGTGATATATCATGATGTTGGAAGACCATATATGTCCCAGCAGTTTTAAAGTAGGATTGTACTTATGGTAGGATTATATCAGACTTTTCTGCACAGGCCATCTCTCGTCTTACAGCTATGTATAGACATGTAGATAATAATGGAGCTGTGTGTTAATGGGTTTTGAACCAATGTTCATATGGCAGGAAACGGTTAACAAGGTAAAGACAGAGCTGAAAATGGCATTGAGAAGCCCAGTGCAAAGTTGTTTCTGAAACCCTTTTGAGTAGTTCATGCTATTTTTATTGACAGTTGAAGCCATAATCTCTGATGACTAATTTCTGACTCAGCCGTAGATTTATAAAAATAAAGTCCATGGAGAGACACTTGTCTTGAGGGAATCACATAAATTTATAGGCTGATGCTATGGGCCTCTTTTATCTGCAGGAGCAGATGTTCATGAGTAATTTCGGTGTTCATTTGGCCTTGTCCATAATAATTTAGAGGAAAGCAGCTACTGGTAATTGGAATGGAATCCATGTCCTATTGAAGTCATTGTCAGAGCTCCCACTGATTGGAATGGTCTTGGATTGCTCTCATTGGGGCTTTTCAGATGTAATGCTAAGCAGTGGCTTAATTCTGAAACAATTAGTAAAGGTAAAGAGACCCCCTGACCATTAGGTCCAGTCGTGGCCGACTCTGGGGTTGCGGCGCTCATCTCGCTTTATTGGCCGAGGGAGCCGGTGTACAGCTTCCGGGTCATGTGGCCAGCATGACTAAGCCGCTTCTGGTGAACCAGAGCAGCACACGGAAACGCCGTTAACCTTCCCGCCGGAGCGGTACCTATTGATCTACTTGCACTTTGACGTGCTTTCAAACAGCTTGGTTGACAGGAGCTGGGAGCGAGCAACGGGAGCTCACCCCGTCGCGGGGATTCGAACCGCCAACCTTCTGATCAGCAAGTCCTAGGCTCTGTGGTTTAACCCACAGCACCACCTGCGTCCCTTTTTGCAAGGATTAGGAGGTCTGCCCATTTCCTCCTCCTCTCTCATAGCACTGCACCAGTAATGATGAACCTGTGACCTTCCAAATATAGTCAGACTACAGCGCTCATAATCTCCGACCACTAACTGATAGGAGCTGGGAGTCCCAACAACATCAGGAGGGCTACAGGTTCCCCATTCATATACAGTGGTACATTGGTACTCGAACAGCTTGGCTCCTGAACAAATCGGTTCCTGAATGCCGCAAACCCAGAAGTAAGTGTTCCGGTTTGCGAATGTTTTCTGGAATCCGAACGGACTCCCGGAACAGATTAAGTTCAAGAACCAAGGTACCGCTACTACCACATGGTTTAGCATGCTTATGCCCAGGGTTATTTTCCAGCCGGAACTTGCTGGAACTCAGTTCTGGCACCTCCCAGGTGGGCGCCATTGCCATTATAAGAGAACCGGGTGAGTTCATGGTGAGTTCCAGGACCTCTTTTTCTAGAAAAACAGAGCACTGCTTATGCCTGTTTGTTTTCTAAAACTAAGCCAAGATTTGACACTACATCTGCAAGGCCCCATTGTGTTTGGCTGGAATTTGATAAAGAAAACCATGATTTCCAATATATTTAGTATTATAAACATCTCTTCAAAGGAAACAAAATTGCTCAAAACACCGAGAACCTGTTAATTTTGAAGCTAGCCAAGTTTTTCCGGCTTTGCAGTTCAGAGTGCCTTGGGAATGTTATGCCTAATAAATTTGGTTACACACACAATGATACATAAATAATCTGGCTGTTTCTGTCTTGCTGCTATAAAAGAGATCCACATTAGTTTTCCTTACATTTGCTTTTTCTGGTTAGCTTTCTTCGAATGACGACCGCTAATGTCTTCGTCTTGCATAATGGCTCTGTTGCCCCTTTTTCCTGACCTCTTACAATTGGAACCATTATTACCTGCTGCTAACTACTGCTGTTGTTTTCCCTTATTGATTCTTTTTAAACATGTGTGCCTTTCTATGCTGCTACTGGAAACAGAATCAGCTGTTTTAGTAATGGTATCTCAGTAGCTATAATCTGTCATATAGACAGACTAATCCATTTTCTGCGGCAACAGTGTCATTGTTTAGAATGCTGGGAGCAAATTTTGGGTTCCAAATGCAACTGCCAGTTTCTGATCCCAGGCTGTTCTGATCAAAGCAATTTAAGTTTAGAGCAGTGCGTTGCTTGCCAGCTAACAACCACGGAATTCTTTGCCCCTACTGCCTGAAGTATGTCAGCGAGCACAATCGGGAGACTTCTTCATGGTTGCACTGTTACGGGATTCCTTCATTTATTTTATTTCACATTTCAGAAAGAATAAAGACGGAAACCTATCTTCCTCCTTCTGCCCCCTCCCCAAAGAAACAAAGCTAGTCATTATTGACTACATCTTCAGGTTGTAGTCACAACACAGGTTGTGTGTTGTAGCATAGGGTCCTGCGGACTGGAGGCATATTTGGAAATCTAAGAAACTGTTGTGGGCACTACAAAACACCCAGATGCTCGGATACACACACACCCCACACACAAATTGGGCAGAACAACTACACACACCCTCACAATGACAAACAAGAAGTAGGCAACATCACCAAAATCAGACACCCTTCCCAACCAAAAAGAATTTTTAAAAAGCCCTACTCCAAAAAGTGGAAGGGGTGCCAAGGCCAGTGTCTGAGGGCACCCTGGTGCCTAAGAGCACCACATTGGGGACCTCAGTTGTAGTGTCTATTCTATACATATGGTCCACTTACACACATAGCTGGTGACAATTACAGTCTTGTGGCCCCCTAAAGACTAAGAGATGTATTGTAGCAAAACCTAATATGAACTGAAGTTTCTCTTGTCTATTTCATAAAATGCTGAGCTTCAAAAATTGATTAGTTCTAATTCACATTGGAGTCTTGTGCTTTCTGATTCCTTGGAGGAAAAATGACACTTTAGAGTGTCATGTGAGGTTGAAACTGAGTCCTCCCATTGGTTTGTGAAGGCTGCCATTTCCAATGTCAAATTTGTGGCCATTCATTATTTTGCATAAACTGACCTGTTTTCCTTGTGCAAAAAAATGAAGAGCATTGCTGGCTTGTCCTAGGCTGCATGATGTTGAGAAATGAGCGTGTGAACAAGCGCCCCAAGTCAGGGCTGATGTTGCTGTGTCCTGTCATGGTGTGTCCTTGGTGAATACGGAGGCAGAGTTGGCATCAGGGGATTTCTGCTGCACCCAGCCCTTCCATTTGCCCCTCTCTTCGGTTCTTTGTTTGTTGCTTGTGAGTAGCTGCTTTAGTTTAGAGGGCTGTCTGCATTCAAACACAGGTCTACACCCCCAGGCCTGTGTGAGCGGATTATCTTCGTGCAAGATGGGATGTAGATAATCTATAATACAGTGGAATAGTTTGGGCAATAGCCAAGTACAGCTAGTGTTCTGACACTTATCTTTGGTTGAATCACAGGACTTTGCTATAGGCATTGGAACTCATGGTGTACTGCAGGTGTCAGCTAGAAGCATACATATTTATAGTGTTCTGCAGGCTTCCAGTATAAAGAGGTGTTTATATGCCCATTGCATAGTCAGAAAGTTAACCTGCTGCATAGACAGGTTGAGGCTCAGGTTGATGGCAGGGTGGAATTACTCTAGGATCTCTTACCTCTGGAGTCTCACAGGTGAATGGTTGCAGAATGGGGCTGTGGAACAGAAGGGAGAAGCTGGGGTGGTTGCTTGCAGACAACTAAGCAAAGTGTCTTGTGGAGGGGTTCTTTGGGGGCTGCCCAGTGGAGTGGGCAGGAGGGCAGTTATCCATATATGCCTTTTGGTGGCTTAAAACGGTGGATTTGAAAAATGTCTCAGTTCGTTTGTTTTCATTCCAATTTGCAAAAACAAATGTAAAGCCTTCCCCTCTCTGGTGTATTGCCCTAAATCCATGGAATTAGAGAGAAGAGGTTAAAATAAAGCAAAGTCATTGCTAGCTCAGTTGTATGTTGCAGCCGATAACTTTGCACTTCCTTCCTAAACTAATGCCCAAGCCATGTTTCTGCACTTGAACGTGCTTCCTTTTGAAACGAATGAATTAATGCAAGAAGACACACAGCTCACGACCAGTTCATTGCGTAAGAGTTGCTGAGCTGTGAATGCAATAGCTGTCCAAGGTGTACGTTTTTCAGCGTACGTCTTGGAGATTATAAGAGTACGTCCGAAGACTGGAGCAGTGAAAGCAAGGCTGGAAGTGGAATAGGTCACAGGCGGTGCATTACGGAAAGCATTGTCGATGCTTAAAGCGAGTGATGAGATTGTCTGACCCCAACCTGCTATTTATATTCAGGACATTCTGTTGGGGGAGAGTTACAATGTCTGGCCACATAGTACCCCCCACCCGCCACCAGGTCATGGTCCCTTGCAGTACGTTCAGCTGTGTACCTTGATATCTGTGGCTTTGGCAGTGTTTCCTAACCAGAGGCTCTATGACAGAATGTTTCTTTATGCTTTCCTAGGGCATAACCTGTTTTGTCTCAGCGTAGCACACGGAAAAGAAGCTCTGAGCCGGGGAAAGAAAATGCAGCTTGCTGTTTTTGCTTCTGTCTCTATTCATCCGGATGAAAAGGAATATATCTCCCCCCCCCTTCTTTTGCTAACGTTTAAGAAAAGATATGTTAGCAACAATATTTCTTTCAGTTGCAATAAAATATACGTGCTCATCATTGTTGAAAAGTCAAGTTATGTAGCGATCAGCAGTCAGTTTTATAGAGCTTTGCATTATATAGCAAAGCGATTTGTAGGAGTATTTCTTGCAGAAACAAAAGTTTCTTGTAAAAGCTGCCTTAACCTCAGAAGCCTTATATTTGCTAGTTTACAATATTGTGATCCAGAACATTAGAGAGAGGATGGCAAAAGAACCCTGTTCAATTTTACAGACCCTTTAAAAAGGTAAAGGGACCCCTGACCATTAGGTCCAGTCGTGACTGACTCTGGGGTTGCGGTGCTCATCTCGCTTTATTGGCCGAGGGAGCCGGCTTACAGCTTCCGGGTCATGTGGCCAGATGACTAAGCCGCTTCTGGCGAAACCAGAGCAGTGCACGGAAACGCCGTTTACCTTCCTGCCGGAGCGGTACCTATTTATCTACTTGCACTTTGATGTGCTTTCGAACTGCTAGGTGGGCAGGAGCAGGGACCGTGCAACAGGAGCTCACCCCGTTGCGGGGATTCAAACCACCGACCTTCTGATCGGCAAGTCCTAGGCTCTGTGGTTTAACCCACAGCGCCACCCGCGTCCCCCTGCATCACAAAAGCATTTCATTATTTCCCATGCAGTCTGTATATACCTTTTCCTTTGGGGGGGCACCTTTAACGATATGGGTCTTTTCTCTGCACATTCTACTTTTCTAAAGCTTATAGATTATGCAATGCTGGAAGCAGTTCTTTCCTATCCTCCCCCGCCCCCAAGAATCATGATTTTATTAGCATAGTCCAAAAAATATGTCACCCTGGTGCAAAAAAGTCAACTTATGATGGGTTTCAACACATCACCAACTGTGGTAGTTGCATCTGAGCAACTAGAGATTATATTTACTAGTCCTCTGTTATCATTGGACTGCAGTTCACAGGCATCATGGCCAACTGGATTTGGCAGCTTGCCAATCCATGGGAGCTCTTGGTGGTGCAAACCAGTCCATATGCACCTCAATTGCTGCAAATGTCTAGTTTACAGGGTGCATGCCAGATTTAGAGAGCTATTGGTGAAATGAAACGAATGTACGATTTTGAACAGTTGAATATTGCTGTGCCCATCAGACTATGGGTTTTGAGAATACTATCCTTCTTTTCTAGCTATTAAACAGGTTTTAAATAACAGGATAATTTATTAACGACAAATCCCTCCTGGCTCCATGGAACATTACACCATTCATCTATGAATGTGAATCAGATCTAATAACAGAATCTTTCATCTTTGGTTTCATCTGACCTAGGCCTTGCATGTGCCTGATTCTCCTCTACCAATAGTTCAGGTATTGGATTCCTCTCTGGAAACAGGCTCTTTTATATTGTAGTTTCAATGTTTTAAAGATGGGCTTACCCAACAAGTTTGCGTTAAAACATCTGAAGTTAGGCATAGGGTGCTTATCTGTTTTACATTGGGGCAAGCATTGTCCTCCAGTACAAAGATTGCCCTTTCCCTGGTTTTTACATTGAGGCAAATGCAGCCTATGAGAGTCCTTTTCTAAGGTAAGTCAAGAGTTTTTTCCTCTCTGTCCTGAGTAGGGCACATATCCATATTAGCAAATTGGTAACCCACTTCTTTTCTATTCTGTTAAAGTGAACGTTTTATGTTTACGGTAATACAAGATATCAGCCGCCCTGAACTCTTCATCCATCTACTTCCAATACTGTGGGCAAAATAATGGCATTGTCTGAAACTGATTTGAATATAACTAAAGCTTTGAGTTGTCACTTTAAAAGAAAAAGGGGAAAAGATTGTGTTGTGGTTCCGAAATCCACATCTGGGTTAAATAGAAAAAGGAAATTCATTCTTTCAGTTTAAGGTTTTCTGAAGTTTACATTTGACAGTCCTTACATGATAACTTTTAAGAGGAATAATCAGAGCAAAATTGGACTTGCTGATTGGACCGTCAGTGGTTTGAATCTGCGCGGCGGTGGTGAGCTCCCATTGCTCTGTCCCAGCTTCTGCCAACCTTGCAGCTCAAAAGCATACCAGTGCAAGTAGATAAACAGATACCACTGCGGCGGGAAGGTAAATGGCATTTCTGTGCACTCTGTCACCAGTCACGGTGTTCCGTTGCACCAGAACCAGTTTAGTCATGCTGGCCACATGACCCAGAAAGCTGTCTGTGGACAAACGCTATATTTGGTAAATATAGCGTTCAAAACTCCCATTGTTCTAGGCACGTTTTGCGACAGGGAATTTCATAAACGTGAGCAGTTTCTGAGCTCTGGGCGCAGTACTGCACCTAAGATTTCAGATTAAAATTGCCCCTGTTACTCAGAAGTAAATCCTAACCAAGTTCAATGGGACTTCCTCCCAAGTAAAACGTGCATGGATTGGGGACTTGAAAACTTTCTTTTCTTTTAAACTCAACATGGGTTTTTTAGGTTTTAGTTGCCTTGTTTAATGTACTTTTATTAGCTTTTAATTTGAAATATACTAGCCAGTTAGTTACGATGGCTTCTTTAGTAGTGCATGTTAAAGTGTTATCTATCTAAGACTCACAGTGATGCCTAAAATCAAAACAAATTTTGGAGTCAGATCATTGAAGAACCATTAAGTCTTAGGTTTTTGAACTGGACACTCAAGGTGGGTGTCTCTGCCATCAGTTTGTAATAGGCCTTTAATATGTGTTAATTGTGGTGCCCAAAAGATATATTTATATGACGGGAAGGGGGTGTAGGGAGAATCCAGGGCTTGTGTGCAGAAAGGAGGACTTTTTCTGCCTCCCCACTTCCAGCCACTCTCTGAAGACTGCAGAAGGTACCCTCTTAAGCAGGGGTCAGCAAACATTTTTTAGCAGGGGGCCGGTCCACTGTCCCTCAGACCTTGTGGGGGGCCAGACTATATTTTTTGGGGGGGAAATGATGCAAGAGTACCACGAGCCCTGATGGCTGCTTACCTGTGTCTTGCGAGCGGCAGGGGCTGGTGGCGGTGGCGGGACGATGAGTGGTGCGCAAAAGGGCTCCGGAGAGGGGCTGCTTAAATTGGTCGTCGCTCAAGTGCTGCTGCTGCTGGCACCAACAAAGCCCAGCCCCCTTCCTCCTCTAGGCAGGGCAGGGAGAAGCCAGGAGGAGGGAGGGAGGAGGCGCCGCTGCCTGTGTGAGGGAGAGGAAAAGAGAAGGAAAGAACGCGTGCTGGCGATCCACGTGGCAATTCTTGGACCAGAAGGCAATTGGGCCTGATCCGGCCCCCGGGCCTTAGTTTGCTTACCCATGCTCTTAAGAATATTAGGGGGCTGGCAGGTGAAGAAGCATGGCTTTGTTTTTTGAAGTCTTTAGATGAGGACTAGACCACGTGAAAAATGAACATAAGATTTTAGCTGCAGTTCATTCATTTTCAGCTATCATTCTTGTTCTTTAAAAAGTGCACCTAGACATTCCGTTATTGCACCTATAACCTAGGTTTAAAGTGCCATTTAGTTCCTAGCTTTCATATCTCAGTTTCTAACACTGGGTAAATAGCAAATCAAATAACATGTTATCTACAGAGAAAGCTCTAAATCTTGTATTACCATAATGGTTGTAAAGGGGCGCTTGAAGGCTTTATTGTGTCTATGTTTGTAAACTGAAAGTGGGCGCTGCAAATTTTGTTCAGGGTCGGAGTTTGCAAGTCCTGACTACAGTCTGTTTTTAAAATTAGTTTTGTTTTGTTTTGTTTTTGAGAATGTACGGAAAGGCTCTCTGTTAATCTAAGGTATCAATACCAACATTTCAAAAACAGTAGAGAGCAAACCTTTCTGGAAATATCCTGCTGCACACACACCTTTGAAATACTGGCTGTGAGCAAGATATATGTCATTCAGTAGAGCGGCTACTGTATACAGTGGTGCCCCGCAAGACGAACGCCTCGCAAGACGGAAAACCCGCTAGACGAAAGGGTTTTCCGTTTTGGAGGCGCTTCGCAAAACGAATTTCCCTATGGGGTTGCTTCGCAAGACGAAAAAATCTTGCGCGTCCCCGCGGGTTTTTTTCGCTCCCCCCCTTTTCCTAAGCCGCCTATCAGCTGTTCCGCTGAAAAACCCGCTTAACAGCTGATCACGGAAAGCCGCTAGACCGCTGTAGCGCTAATCCACTAGGCTGTCAATGGGCTTGCTTCGCAAGACGAAAAAACCGCTAGACGAAGAGAATCGCGGAACGGATTCTTTTCGTCTTGCGAGGCACTGTATACAGTGGTGCCTCGCAAGACGAAAAGAATCTGTTCTGCGATTCTCTTCGTCTAGCGGTTTTTTCGTCTTGCGAAGCAAGCCCATTGACGGATTAGCGCTATTAGCGGCTTTTAGCGGCTTATCTGCTGATCGGATCAGCTGATAAGCGGCTTAGCGGCTTAGAAAAAGGGGGGGAAAGGGAAAAAACCAGCAGGAACTCGCAAGACATTGTCGTCTTGCGAAGCAAGCCCATAGGAAATTCGTTTTGCGAAGCACCTCCAAAACGGAAAACTCTTTCGTCTAGCGAGTTTTCCGTCTTGCGAGGCATTCATCTTGCGTGGCACCACTGTACTGTACATTTGTCCACTGTACTGTACATTTGTCCACTGTACTGTACATTTGTCCATTTGTCAGTAAAGCAAGTTAAGCTGCATGATGGCTAGTTATTATATAAGGTTTTGCACAGCAGAAGCTGTTTTGCACAGGTCACAGCTGAAGAACACCAGTATAAGCTATTCAGCAGGAAACCTAGCCAAAGTACGAAAACATTTCTAGATGAGGTTAGTGACTGCTTGTTCTGATTGGGGTGGAAATAACTTGAACATTCTTCTCAAATTTTGGCAGGCTTATATGTATAATACTCTCTCTCTCTCTCTCTCTCTTTCTCTCTCTCTGTGTGTGTGTGTGTGAAAGATTGCTCCAAAAATTAAGGATTTTGCAACTTCTGCCCGTTTCTGAATATTTGATTTTGTTTTACATGAAAGACATCAAAGTGATCCTCAGGGTCCCTTCCAACTCTGCAATTCTATGATTCTATGAAAGATGATGTAAATTAAATCCCTCTCTGCTTACGTACTATTGTACAGCTAGGTTATGCTTCGGGAGAACACTTAGTTTGCACTAGCATGCAACATTCATTTGGGGTTACAGTATTTATACCCCTAATGAACTTTGCTTTATGCCAGGGTCTCATTCTGGCATTCTTGCATGACTCGTAAAAGTTTGTGATTTTGAGAAGGCGGGAGCTGGTTTCTGAACTGCTAAATGTGATGAATCTGCACAGAAGCAAAATACAGTGTCCGTGAGGATGGGGGGAAAAAAGGCAACAGAGAGAAAATGTGGGAGAGGAGGCGGCGGCGGCGCTGCCTCTGTATGGAATACAGATTGACGTAATTGAGAATGCTCTGCACTGTTCTGAAATTTAAAGCTGGCACAAGTGCAAGGAGACACTTTGCAGGGACATTTCTGCTAGGCTAAACAGAACACTGAGAGGAGTCATAATGTATTTGGACTGCAAGGCTATTATTGGGGTAAACCTGAAAAAGAAGAAAGCGTAATAGTGCGGGCAGGGATATGTGACCATTGCCGTTCTAAGCTAGCAATTAGAAATTTACAACATCAGGGAAATGAAGGTTTTAGAGTGATTCCCACCCACCACCCATCAATATGACAGCCATAGGAGGAATTGCAGGCTTATGAGTAATACTGTATGAGAAAAGCCATAAAGCAAATAATGATTTAGCTCATCCAAGGCATACGTTCCCAGTTGATTAGGATTCTTCATTATTGTAAAGGTGATAATGTCGTCACTGATTGCGATTATTTTGTTGAATAAGAATGATTTGCTATATAACGCTACTCTGGCTTCTCAGCTTCAGCAGACGTGAAGCATCAAGATGCACTTCAGAAGAGTTTGCAGTGTGGGGTTTCCTTTTCTTTTCAGTAGAAAATGCTCTGGGGCATGGGGAATACTAGGGCTCGCTGCCCTAGCCTGACATTTCCTTTGAATGACAATGCTCAGGCAATTGCAGGGGGGAAAACAAAAACAGGACAAAAAAATTAGTAGCTGCAACAATCTTGAGTCAAGATTCATAACAAAGAATATGAAAAGCCCCTTCAGTTACTTGAGTTGGTCCTGATGCAGAACTGGAACAGAAATGGAGACTCCTTTCAAAATGATCATCTAAGTCGGCAATTTAAACGCACTGGAACGCTCCTAATTACCATAAATGCTTCAGAGCTTCTAAAGGGGTAGAAAAGTGTGCTCAATCATGTAGGCAAACGACAAATAGGGAAGGCAGATGTCACGATGACCTCCTGTCACCAGAATATGATTATCTGTTGTTTGACCTCCACCATCTATTTGAGGTCATCATTGATGAAATGAGTCTTAAGCTTTAGAAATTTGAAGCTAGCAGGATTCTAGAAAATGAAAATAAAAATACTATGCCTATATTTTGAAACAGGCATAAGAAAAATCATTCTTACAGAATATATGGGGAATGGATAGTTGGGGAAAGCGAACACAAAGTGGACTCAATACAATACAGTTTACTACTATAGCAAAATACAACCCCCCCCCCACTAATTCTCGTCAGGGACTATATGATCTGTCCCACAGTGCAATATTTTATGAAGTAGGGAATGTGCAGACAGGCAGCCTCAAGTATGAGATAGGAGCATTTGACCCATTTATCTGTGAAGTGTCGAGATAAACTCTTGATGCCACCTGGAAAAGTACATTAAATTGCAAGAAAAATAGGTAGTTTACATGATTTCCATGGTGATATTTGTAACTTTGCATAGCTTCCCTTTCCCAGTAGAATTTGATAGGCTGCTGGAATTTCACACTGTGCTTGACTTTTATAAGCCTTTTTTTTTTTTTGCCAGGCTGGCCTAATTAAATCTAAATATTAGCAGAGATTTTTATTTCTGTTCTTTACTAATATGTTCCACAGTTAACTAGGTGACTATGACATCTCTTGACTGCGGCATAGAAATAGCTTATGTGAGCAGTTATACAGAAAATAGCGCCGTGACATCAAAATCTTGAATGTTCTGCACGCTATGCCTCCCTCACTTCTTCTGTAAGTAGCACAAAGCCTCTCCTATCTATGTGCCCCCTAAATTATTTTTGAACAGCGCCCCCCCTTGCTCATTGCCCCCTTCTTTCAATCACCTACTTCCTTTGCCCGCTTCTGAAGGCCTCTGTCATTTCCTTATTATTATTTGCCATTTTAAATCTATTTTACAATAATAAGAACACATGATGCGCCCTGCTGGATCAGACAAAATTCCCAGCTAGTCCAGCATCTGGTTCTTGGAGTGACCAACCAGATACCTAATGGGAACACTGTTGTTATTACTGTAATGGAAAATGTGTGTTGATTTTAGCTAAAATAGACTGGATGTGTAGCCTTATTGGAGTTCACTGATTGGGTCTGCGTTGCTCCGGGACAGGAGGAAGGAAGTCAAAATGACACCGAGTTGGTTCAAAGAAAGAGTTTATTCTGCTCTCCGGATAGCAGAAGGCACTTGCGTGATTAGTCCACAGCAAGTCCAAAGAAATGACAAGTTTCATGCAGTATTTATATCCTCCAGGCACCCTCTCCCTCCTTCCAACCACGTCAGCCTATGTATGCAGGTTGACATCACATATGTTCCTGCTCTGGTACTCTCAACCATAAAAGGGATTTCCTTCCTGCACTCCTGACCATAAAAAAGATATTCCTGTTCCTACTCCTATCTTGGAGCAAAAGGTCACTACTTCCGAGAACATGCTCTGGCGTTAGTCCCAGACTTGGGTCTCCCCGTCATTTGTGGTCAGAACATAAGATATGTCTGTGTCTGTTCTACTGGTAAAGTCAAGGCCAGTCTTGCCGTCAAACTGATAAGGGAAAGAGCTGTGTTCTTGTTTTGCATTTGCTCAACGGCTAAAGTTTATGCATTTTAGCTAAGGAGAAATGGGGATTTTGGTGCAGTTTAAAAATGCCTGCACAGTCAGTTTTGGGTTTGGGAAACCCATTCCTTCAGATGGAGTACTGATAGTTAAATTTAACAAGATGCTAAATTAAATCTAACAACATCTGGAGGACTCTCTCTTGGCTACCCCTGCTTTAGGTGCCGCAGTCTTTAGTTTTCTCATGTTGTGTTGGAAAATGGAGTGTAATCCAGAAATTGTCCCCTAGAGCTAGTTTCACATGCTGAGGCGGTTGATCTTATATTAGGGGTTGTTTTGTAAATAGAAATTGCTTGTTTCCCATATGCATGTTATTAAATATCATGTGTTTTGCTGCATTTTTGAGCTGCATTGTTTTTAATCACACTTTTGAATTTGCAGAACTTATAACCTAATTGCTTCTGACCGTGACAAAAACAAAATTGATATTTTACTGCTTGAGAAAAGGTCAGCAAACACATTACTGAGTTCTGCATTATACTATAGAAACGGTGGTTGGTTGATTGATTATATGTGTTGGCCTGCAGCAAAGAAAATAGTGTGTTTTCAAGATTAGTACAATTTAACAATTTAATAAATTATGCCCCTTTCCTAGGCTTTAAATTATATTCCCAAAGTTCATACAATGAGCACACATATTTCTTTCCTGAGGCAATGATAGCCGTTGGTTAGCGTTGGGTTTGGGTGTGGAAGGCCCAGTTCGCATCCATGTCAAGAAATATAGGTAAAGGTAAAGGTACCCCTGCCCGTACGGGCCAGTTGTGTCCGACTCTGGGGTTGCGTGCCCATCTCGCTTAAGAGGCCGGGTGCCAGCGCTGTCCGGAGACACTTCCGGGTCACGTGGCCAGCGTGACGAAGCTGCTCTGGCGAGCCTGCACCAGCGCAGCACACGGAAACGCCGTTTACCTTCCCGCTATAAAGCGGTACCCATTTATCTACTTGCACTTAAGAGTGCTTTCGAACTGCTAGGTGGGCAGGAGCTGGGACCGAACGACGGGAGCTCACCCCGCTGCGGGGATTCGAACTGCCGACCATACGATCGGCAAGTCCTAGGCGCTGAGGTTTTACCCACAGCGCCACCCGCGTCCCTGTCAAGAAATATAGGAACTTTATAAAACGGAAGATAGAACAAGCTGTCGATACTGTGTTAGAGCCAGACATAGTTGTGCTTAAAGTAGACCCATTGAAACCAATGCTTAACTAGTCATGGCTAGCTTACTTCTCAATGGTTTCATTGGATCTATGCTAAGCATGACTAAGTGTGGATCAAGACTATTGATTCTATTACCAGTGTTTCCTTATACCAGGGATGAGGAACCTGTGGCCTTCAATGGTGCTAGACTAAAATACCCATCACCTCTTGCTGTTAACCATACAGCCTGGGGTTGATGGGTGCTGGTGTCCAAAAATGTATGGAGGACCACGGGTTCCCCATCCCTGTCTTATACGCTTACTTTGGACAGCTGCTTACTGTCAAAGGAAGCATATGACCATAGATAAGGTTCATTGCTACCCTCCATCCTAAATGCATGTACCGTATTTTTTGCCCTATAGGACGCACTTTTCCCCCTCCAAAAATGAAGGGGAAATCTGCGTGCGTCCTATGGGGTGAATGCAGGCTTTCGCTGAAGCCTGGAGAGCGAGAGGGATCGGTGCGCACCTACCCCTCTCACTCTCCAGGCTTCAGGAAGCTATCCTCTTCTAGCTTGGGGATGGCTATGCAAAGCCTCTGCAGGGCAGCGGAGTGTGCTGCCCCACAGAGGCTAGGGAGGCTGTCCCTGAAGACAGAAGAGGGAGACGGAGCGCTCTGCCTCCCTCTTCTAGCTTGGGGATGGCTGCGCAAACCTGGGGGGGAAATAAATTTCCCCCCCTTGATTTCCCCCCCAAAAAACTAGGTGTGTCCTATGGGCCGGTGCGTCCTATAGGGTGAAAAATACGGTATGTTGAGTAATTTGGGTGCCAGGGTATTGCTAACAATACGTTACCATTTAATCTGCTCATAATGTTTTTTACCTGTGAATCTAGTGGATGTCTTAAATAATACAGAATTTGTTCTGGTTCCGCCTTTGCCAGCCTGGTGCCCTCTTGAAGTTAGGGCAAATGGGAATTGTACTCCAAAACATCTGCCCTCTTGAATAACATACTTTCTCTTTTGGATAGTTGATGGGTATTTTCCAATAAAACATAGAAAACTCACTTGCTTTCATGCCTTATATGGAGTGAAGCCATCCATAGAGCTCAATAATGTCTACTCTGATGCGAGGGTTTCGGATGGGAGCCTTCTCCATCTCTACCTGAAATGCCAGGGATTAGAACTGGGACATTATGAATGCTACATATTGCCTTTCCCATATTGATGCTAATGCTGTCGATGCTAAGGAGAGCTTCTCTTCTCCAGTGATAGTTCCCTTGAAAGGTCTCACTTGATAGCAACGTTGCTGTTGTTTAGGCATCAGGAAGAACCTTTCTTTTTGCCCAAGCTTTTGAAAAGTCTCTTATAGTGATGTGCCTTAGTAATGTTTTAGTTATTTTTGCTGCAACCAAGGTATTCGGTTTGCTGTGTTAGCTATGTCATTGGGAATCACACTGGGATGCAGATAATGAAGGGTAGTATCAAAAGTTTGAGTAACTACATGAGGCTTCTGGCATCTTGTAATTCTGCTGTAAAAGCAATATGAGGCAAAAATTGGGGCACTGTGTGTGTGTGTGTGTGTGTGTGTGTGTGTGTGTGTGTACAATTATGCCTCAGTATAGCAGGCTGACTGGACTACGTTACTTTCAAGTGCCTTGTGGCCAAACCATTCTTTGAGTCTGTTAAATGTACCTTGACATCACAATCTGCCACAATCTTTAGTCCAAATGTCAGCTTTATTCCTCTCATCTTCCCCACTACTCTTACTGTCTGAGACGGTACCTTGAGACACATTGCCATAGGTATATCTGAGGGAGTAATCATAACCCTTACCCTATCATGTTCTGCTCTACCAAGCAAACTTGCATTTATAGTATGCTTTTTATTAGTACATTTACATCCAGGATTTCCTCCAAGGAGCGCAAGGCAGCATATATGGTTCCTCCCATATTTTATCCCCTGAACAATCCTGTGAGGTAGATTAGGCTTAGGGAACCTGACTGGCCCAAGATTACGCATTGAACTTCATGGCTGAATGGGAATACGAAGTTGGGTGTGCTAGACCCAGGCCACATTCACACCATGCATTTGAAGCGCTCTGATACCATTTTAAGCAGTCATGGCTTACCCCCCCAAAGAATTCTGGGAACTGTAGTTTGTTAAGGGTGCTGAGAATTGTTAGGAGACTTCTATTCCCCTCACAGAACTGCAGAGTGGTTTAACAATTACCGTATTTTTTGCTCTATAAGACTCACTTTTTCCCTCCTAAAAAGTAAGGGGAAATGTGTGTGCGTCTTATGGAGCGAATGCAGGCTGTGCAGCTATCACAGAAGCCAGAACAGCAAGAGGGATCGCTGCTTTTGCTGCGCAGCGATCTCTCTTTTTCTGGCTTCTGAGATTCAGAATATTTTCTTTCTTGTTTTCCTCCTCCAAAAACTAGGTGCGTCTTATGGTCTGGTGCGTCTTATAGAGCGAAAAATACGGTAATATTTTTTTCACAGGGAACTCTGGTGGTTGTAACTTTGGGAGGAGAATCCAGGTGCCCTAAAAACTCTCAGAACCCTTAATTAACTACAGGTCTCAGAATTATCTTAGTGCTTTTAATTCATGATGTGAATGTGGCCCTATCCACCACACTGCACGGGCTGCCTTGTTTTAGTTATTTCCACACACAGTGTTGTTCACCAGTCAAACCTAGCAACCTATTTCTCTTGCTTTTCTGTGAAACAATTGGTTATTACCTTGCCTGGATCTAGCAAAGACACACTTTATAAAAAGTGCAGGGCACAGACCCAAGTGTCAGATCTCTTTCTCTCTCTCTATATATATATCTTACACACACACATCCACATGACCAGTGCTAAATATAAATATAAAATTTTCCACATGAATCAACTGAAGGGAGCTCAGATGTTTCAAAAACCCATTAGATTTCCATTTCCCAAGGTCTAGTTGGCAAGTTTTTTTAAATGTCCTCTGTTCGCCATAAATACCTGAAAGCCTTTCCTTTCTATCTCTTGAATAAGCTCTTGAGTGCAGCTCAGTAAACTACCGTAAATTTATTATTTCACTCTTTCGTTGTGATATGCCAAACCTTTAAAGGTGCAGCTATTTTGAATATTGTAATTGATTTTTAAATTTGTGTTAAAACGAGGGTGTGTGCATCTTGAAATAACAAGTTTTATTTTAGAGCAGGGTTTCCCAAACTTGGGTCTCCAGCTGTTGTTGACTACAACTCTCATCATCCCTAGCTAGCAGGACCAGTGGTCAGGGATGATGGGAATTGTATTCCAAAAACAGCTGGAGAAACCCAGTTTAGGACTTTTGTGGCAGGTTTCTTAGGTGGTATAGTTATACATTATGAATACAATCCCACACATTTTTATGGACTTATGTAAACACAATGCAGCATTTTCCTATGTACTTGCAGGGCATTGCAACCACAGTAAAGCTGGCAGTCGATAGGGTGTTTGCTTGGATCATGGAAAACAACACTCTGTTTCATGGAATCCTAGAATTGTAGACTTGGAAGGGACCACAAGGGTCATCTAGTCCAACCCCCTGCAATGCAGATATTTTCTGCCCAATGTGGCGTTTGAACCCACAACCCTGGGATTAAGAGCCTCATCTCATGATGTACCATAATTCCTTTGGAACACTCTGCACCAAATTAAAAGGAAATGTCTCTTAAGCTAATGAGGGCAGCCTAGCTGCCACTTGAAGAAGTGGCGAAACTTTCTTTTATTTTTAAGAGAGAGGAAAGGAGAGGGTCTCAGCCATCTTGTCATTAATGGCTAGCTACCCCCAACACCCAGGAGTTCTGAAAATTTGCCCTCCTTTGGGAGTTGTTTTTGGACATACACCTGCCCCTGAAAAACAACAACACAACCCACTACTTTTGGAGCTGAGGAACAAAGTTGCTGGTTTTGGGGGATCTGGAGAGATTTATTTTTCAGCCAACTCTGATTGTCTGTTGGGCTATCAATGCTAGTTTCCCTAAGCATCTCATTGTTGTTGTTTAGTCGTGTCCGACTGCCACTACAGTGGTACCTCTGGTTACGAATGCTTCTGGTTACGAACGCTTTGGGTTATGAACTCTACTAACTGCTCCTGGAAGTAGCTGCTCCTGGTTGCGAACTTTGCCCCAGGATGTGAACGGAAATTGTGCGCCAAAGGCACACGCGCAGCGGGAGGCCCCATTAGTGAAAGCGCGCCTCAGGATAAGAACGGTTTCAGCTTAAGAACGGACCTCCGGAACTAATTAAGTTCATAACCAGAGGTACCACTGTAGTTCTTAGCAGATTCATGTATACCGTATTCCTTCAATAAAGAAATGAACTGTTTGATTCCACATGCTGGTATCTTCTTCTTCCCCCCCCTACTCTTCAGCAAATTATGGGCTTTTTCCTCTTAAGTGTTAATTTGCACTACAATGCCGATTTGATTAAAATCCATAAGATTTCTTTGACAGTGTGACAGCTCCAGTGTTGGGGGAATGTGGGTTGAGAATGACTCTCAGTACTTCTTTCCTTTCCTTTTTCTTCTGGTGTTTGGCACACCAGTGGCTGCTACTTAAAGAGTTGAGTCAGGTAGAAAAAGTGGCTTACCTACCTTTTCAATAGTGAGGAAGAAGAAGTAGAAGTAAAAATCGAAGAAGAATTTATTACTTATACCCCACCCCAGCCACTCTAGGCGGCTTCCAACAGGATATTAAAAACACAATAAAAGAACAAACATGAAAAACTTCCCTAAACAGGGCTGCCTTCAGATGTCTTCTAAAAGTCATTTAGTTGTTTATTTCCTTGACATCTGAAGGGAGGGCATTCCACAGAGCGGGTGCCACCACCGAGAAGGCCCTCTGCCTCGTTCTCTTCGTGTCATCTTGGGATCAAAGCCACAGTGTTTAGGACTAACCTTCTTTTGTAAATTGCCACAGAAATGACCGTACTTTCTTATTCCAGTTGCGTTGCTCAATGTAAGTTCCAAAGTGTGTTATGAATGTAAGGCAGATGGCCACATTGGATAGTAACAACCACATCCGTGGCATTTGTATGTGGAAAAGATGAAGATGCTATGGTCACTATACATATTGGGCTTCCTTCATGTTATTTAAATGATGTTTGCTATATGTCTGCGTATATTTCTAAACAAAGCTGTGGCGGTGTGCGTAATGGGTAGGGAAAGCTGATTGTGAACCATTTCTGCTGCACAGTAAATTTGCACTTGAGAAACCAGGCAAGAGAGAACTGATACCGTGTAATGAGGAATTGTGTTCTGCCACTCGTGAAAGTACTGGCTGGAAATCTTGCAGAGCAGAACGGAAATTGCCTCTGCCATAGAATTGCATTTGCTTTCACCAAAACTTCTCCTTTAGAAAATATTTTATTGGCACCTCGTGGAAAAAAACAATCCAGCAAGCTTCTGATATTTCTCAGTGGATTTGCATATTTATTTTTCATATAAAACATTTGCTTCATGTTTTATTGGGTTTTAGTGTTTTTTAGTAGTTTGGTAGATATGACCTAAGAGATTCCTAGGTAAATTCAAATATAACATAAAGTGGGCAGTATTTTTGTGTGTGTGTATATCGCTCAATAAATGAAAACAAAACAAAATCCTGCTGGGGGGGGGGATTCTGCCCACTTTATGTTATATTTGAATTTAGCTAGGAATCCTAGTATATCTTGGGCTTGCCAATTGGAAGGTTGGCGGTTCGAATCCCCGCAACAGGGTGAGCTCTGCTGCTCTGTCTCAGTTCCTGCCAACCTAGCAGTTCGAAAGCACAGCAGTTCAATTAGATAAATAGGTACGACAGCAGTGGGAAGGTAAACGGCGTTTCCGTGAGCTCTGGTTTACGTCATGGTGTTCCATTGCGCCAGAAGCAGTTTAGTCATGCTGGCCACATGACCTGGAAAGCTGTCTGTGGACAAACCCCCGGCTCCCTCTTGCTTGGCAGGGGGTTGGACTCGATGGCCCTTGTGGTCTATTCCAACTCTATGATTCTATGATTCTATGAAAGTGAGATGAGTGCCGCACCCAATTGTGGCCTTGACTGGACTTAACCGTCCAGGGGTCCTTTACCTATCTATATATGATAAATAAAAAAATATTTAATTGTAAGCATATACAATCTCTTCATCTTTTTCTTCTTGTTAAAGGTCTGGCTTGGATGCCTTTTGAATTCCTCTTACCCTTGTGTGTAATGGACACTCTGTGAAATAGAAAAAATGCTGAAAATATTTTGGCTCCCTCCCTGTATGGAAGACTGAACGGAGATTGATGTGGTCTTAATTGTCAAAGGAGATCACCAGAATCTAGCTGCAACAATGAGTTCAGAGGAGAAAGGTATATCTCCTGCTCACAAAACCTCTACACCATCTCATAAAAGTGCCTCTTCTTCTTCATCCTCCCAGCGGGACAGCAGGCAGGTAAGTGAAAAAATGCTATGCTATTTATTCGCATTTAAGATGCCATCTCACTATAATTTCATCATAGCGACAGCAACACTTGGAGGTCAACATACAAAAGCTTTCTTTGTAACATCAATAAAAAATCCCCTACAGACCTTGTAATCTTCTGCTTTCTGCTGCTGCTTAAGAAAAGAGAAATATGCCAGGGATTTGGTGAATAAGGTGAATGCCAGGTGTTTTTCTGTACATAGGAAAGTCTGTTTACACCTACTATTAGAGCAGAACTAGATGTAAAGACAGGGGCTCAACTAATGAGTCCTGGCAGTGGAAGCCCCTTGTGCCCCCAAAATTGGCTCTGAGAGGGGTTGGGAGAATTGCACACTGGTTGGGGGGCAGGGGAGGAGATGGTGAAATAATTTTTGCACTGATGGAATGATCAGAATTCCTCCCTACGTTGGCAACACATGACCACATTCACGTGTTTGCCAACAAGTGTAGGATGAAGAGACTCTTCGGAGAGCAGCAGAAAGAAAGAGAAGCGCTTGACTTGCCTACTGATTTCCCCTTACAAATTCACCTTGCCCATGACTTCCCCCACCAGCTACATTCATCTGGGGTTTTATCTGTTTAACAAGGGTGGAATTCACAGCCCCAATGGGGAACAGGGATAAATAAATCATTGGGAGGGCAGAAGGCCTGGGCAGATGTGCCTTAATGCCCATGGGTGACTTGCTGTTGATCCCAGAGTTAACTTTATTGTAGGACTGAACTACTGAGTATGTGCATGTGTGTGTATAAGTCTGCTCCAAGACAATAAATTCAAAATATATATTCCACGCTAAGGAACCTTGCAAGATGCAGCTTTTCCGTTAATTTAACAGTTGGCTTTGTTATGTACTTTCCCCTCCTATATTTCCCCTTCTGTTTGCAAATTACAAGGAAGGAAATTCTCCTTTCTTGTAATTTTAAGTCTGATATTATTTGCTGAACGTAATTTCCTCTTACAGAAACTGGGGGTGGGTGGGGGGGAGAGATTAGTGAGAGAATACATGCCTCTTCGTTGCGGCTGTTTCAACCGTACTTGCTTGACTAGCCGCAAGACAGTTGCGGATTGGGCAATCACACTGAAACAGGAAGCTGGGTGGGAGCAAAGGATGCTTCGCTCCCATCTCCTTGGTCAGAAGGAGGATGAGAGATGTCTGCTTATTAACCCTGCTTCCCCAAATGAGGAAGAGTGGCTTATCTCCAGCCCTGTGTTGTCTCATGCAGGATGGGAGATAAGCTCCCAGTTCTTCCCTAGAAGAAAGGGTAGCTGAATGTAAAGGTATTAGATGAAACAGTGCAGCTAAACTCAACTCTCTGTGACATTTCTGGGTTTTTAAAATTTGTTTGAGCGAATTCCTACCTCACCCTCCTATCCAAAGATAGATAAAAATTACTAATCTTAGAGCAAGACACATGTGGTACTGCTGACATGCTTTGCACGTAAGGTGGTATTAAAGTGTAAAATACAGAAGGGTAGAAATTTCTGAATTATAAGGGTCTGTAAACTATGCCAGCCTTTGGTCTCTGGTTTGTATGCAGAAAATACACCTTCTGTGGCTTAGAATTGACTCCTCTTCTTTTTGCTTTAGAGTGGCCATGTGTTAGAGCGGAATTTTTCTTCTGGAAGCACAGATCCGGTACTTGGCAAACAGTTGCTAGAAAATGAACCAGTAGCTGTATCTAAAGTAAGTTAAGTTCACGGTGTCTGCACTAGGATTTGGTGTGCAAAACTTTTTCAATACATTGGCTTGGTTCAGTTTAGTTTGTTTATATAACTAATCATTGTAATCTTGTCAACACAAGAAATACAAGACAAACTAGAAGACACCCAAATGCCCTGGTTAACACAACACCAACTACATGCCCTCTTAAACAACCCAACAGTAAAATCAGCAGCAACTAGGCCCCTGACAACCTTCGAAAACCTCCTTCTAACAACAAAGGGAAACGGTAAAGGGATGGTATCCGCAATATACAAAATACTACTCCAAAATCTCGCAAATCCCCTAGACGCAATCAAAAATCAATGGGAGAATGACATAGGCTATGAGATAAACCCCACTCAATGGACCAGAATGTGGTCTAAACCCCCCTTTAAATCCATATCAACGAAAAGAAAAGAACTCACACTGAAACTCACCTACAGGTGGTACCTAACACCAAGGAAACTAGCGCTAATACACCCAGGAACCTCACCAAAATGCTGGAGAGGGTGCACCTCCACAGGCACATACTTCCACATGTGGTGGGAGTGTCCCAAAATCCAACTGTTCTGGACAACAGCCATACAAGAAATTTGTAAAATAACTAAGCAAGTAATAGACACCACCCCAGAATTGGCCCTACTAAACATCTTCCAAGACAACAATGCCCATTTACACCACAAAGAACTCATAACCCACCTGCTCTCAGCAGCCAGAAACACCATAACCAGACACTGGAGAGACCTGTCAGGAGTAAGCATGGACCAATGGTATCAAATAGTATGGGAAACAGCCCTACTAGAAAAATTAACTAATAAACTGAAACTGACACGGGGACAAACAGAAGAAGATGCCTTCACCCCGGTATGGCTCCCCTTTATCACACACACAGCCCAACAGGACAAACGATTAAGAAATGGTTCCCCAAATGCATGTTTGGGTTAAAAGTGGGTCCTGCATCTGAGAAGGTTGAGGATACCTCCACAATGAGTTTATATTCATTTATGAAATTTGTATATCACCCTTCATGAGAACCAGTGTGGTGTAGTGGTTAAGAGCGGTGGACTCGTAATCTGGTGAACCGGGTTCGATTCCCCACTTCTCCACATGCAGCTGCTGGGTGACCTTGGGCTAGTCACACTTCTCTGAAGTCTCTCAGCCCCACTCACCTCACAGAGTGTTTGTTGTGGGGGAGGAAGGAAAAAGGAGATTGTTAGCTGCTTTGAGACTCCTTAGGGTAGTGATAAAGCGGGATATCAAATCCAAACTCCTCTTCTTCATCTGAAGACTACAAGACAATTCCAGTGCTTGCAGTAATACCCTGTGTAACTGCTGCTCAGCCACAAACCTTTGGCAGCAGCTTTTGTGTGCTTCCCTACCATACATTTAAAGCACATGGCCTCCTTCACAGAATCCTGGGAACTGTAGTTTGTTAAGGGGAATTATAGCACTCTTTCTCTGTGTGGGGTAAGCTGCAGCTTCCAGGGTTGGGGGGGAGCAATGACTAACAGTGCTATAAATGTGCTTTAAATGAATGGTGTGAATGTGACCAACAAACCTCATGAAAGAACTGCTTTTTAGCAGATTAGATTATGATGTTCTTTTTGAAGAAAACCAAGCTTTTACCCTTTGGTTCTCGTGAGAAAAGAGTGCATCTTGGGGCTAATTTTGTCAGTGAAGCCTTTTGAGAACAGCTTAGTGACTTTACAGGCACATTCAGAGAAGTTCTTTCAACACTAACCCCTTGTTCTCCCTTCTTGTGAGCTTCTAGAAAGGGCATGTAATTTATAAAACAGCACGACACCGGAACAGTTTATGAAATGACACCAAAGTTGAGTCATCCAGTCTGCTCTGTCTCCATCTGATCCATGCACTCTTATTTGAAAGAGTTCCCTTTGCAGAGTTCGAGAGAATAACATCGCTGATGGGTCTCGACACAGTGCTGGGTATCTGGCCTCAGAAGTCAAGTCTCACTGAGTTCAGTGGGACTTACTTTTATAGAAATGAACATTGGCTTGCAGCCTTAATGGTTTGAAGATATGGCTCGTACCATAGGTGGATTTAGGAGAATGTGACCAATATGGTCACGCTTGGCTCACAGCCTTGGGGGTGCTGCACCTAATATTTAGAATGGAGTGGGGGGCGTGTTAGTGTGTGAGCGTCAACTCTTGGGGTCTCAGCAGATTTACTCAGAAAGTCTTGCCACGTCTTCACAGCAGCAGCAGTCCAGCCCTCTCTTGGTGAATTCCTGTGACAGGAATAAACTCCTCACCCATCCACTTCTTCTCTAAAGTCTCTCTGACCCGATAGCTGGAGGGAGCAGTGATCTGTATATAGTTCTGTTTCTTGTTTTATATGTAGACCAGTAGCATTGTGCAAGTCTTTATTATCTGCATTAGAAGTTGCACAATGCTACTGGTCTACATATAAAACAAGAAACAGAACTATATACAGATCACTGCTCCCTCCAGCTATCGGGTCAGAGAGACAGGTTCACAGACTTCCATATATTCTGGCAGCCTTAATGACCAACCCTTGACTGCCTCACACTCAACTGCATCTCTCCAGTTGCTGGGGAGAATTCTTATTGCTAAGTTGATGTTTTAGGCGTGCCTCAAGGATGTGCTTCAAGGCCCTGTTTAAAGACTCGTTTGAAGTTTGTTTTGGCAGTATACCAACAGGGCACTGGATTTTGGCATCACACAGGGCACCAATGAAATTTGAGACCCCAAGATCTGCCGCTGCTCATCCAACACACTGCAAGTGTTTCAGATAATATTGAACTCAACTCACAGAATTTGTTGGTGTTTTCTCCCCACTCCTCTTCCTTCAGGAGCCAGACAGCTGGGAAATTATAGAAGGCCTCAAAATTGGGCAGACCAATGTTCAGAAGCCAGACAAACATGAAGGGTTCATGCTGAAGAAGAGGAAATGGCCTTTGAAAGGTTGGCACAAGGTAAGGCATCCATAATCATCTTAGATGACCATTACTATAGATTAAAAAGCAAAGGGTCATTATCATATGTGGCAAATTCATATGCTCCAGAATCAGCCAATCCCTGTTTTCACACTAAAGGATGGTATTTGCATATTTATCTTATTAACTACATTGGCTTTAGTGTTGTTGTTGTTACGCAGTTGCAGTTCTCGTAGCTGAGACACCTGCTGGTATTGTTAGGAAGCTATTAAGAGTTTACCTGCCTTTTCTCATATGTGCATTGTTTAGCCAGGATACTTAACTCCAGAAAACTGGGAAATGGTAATCCCTTGATGAATTCAATGGATGGCCTAAGGACCAAACTAGGCATTCAATGCGACATTCTTCCAACACTGTTTTTTACAGCCTCAGGAGTCTGTGGTGAGAAACAATGAGAGGATATGCTTGACCCTTTCCACTTTCGCTATTGTTTCATTCAAATCGTGCCCCGCTGTTTTATGCGGGGGAAAGCAACTGGGTAAGGAGAAATTTTGAGGAGAACAATCAGAGAGCACAAGGTTAAGCATACACAAACTCTCTCTTGTTTGAGTCCACTGCTCCTAATTACAATCTCTCATAGTGGCTTTAAAGAGAGAGAGAGTGAGTGAGAGAGAGAGAGAGAGAGAGAGAGGAGGGAAGGTAACAGTGGATGCTGTATTTAGGTCTTTTGCTTGCCGTTAGGTCATCTCCATTATAGTTTGGACTTCAAGGCCAGTGTTCTAGATGGGGCATGGCAGTTGGCCGTGGGTTGCCTGCTCTCCATGCTTGTGAGACATGGGTGGTCTGCCTTCTTCAGCCCAAGAGTTGCATTTCTTCATGAGCAACTTCACAGGGCAACTTGCCAGTGGTGGATGGAGTCAGAGGTGTGGGCAGAGCATATTTCAAGGACGCATTCCAGCAAGACAGAAGCACTTGAGTTGAGAGTAGAGCAGGGCTGTGGAGGAGATGACATGTAGGCTGGGAACAGTCCTGAGAGCCAGATAAAAAGGCACAGAGTCCTGTGTTCAACTCATGGGCCCCAGGTTCCTCAACCCTGCTGTAAGGCATACAAAGTTTAGTGGCTAAGAGGATCCTCATATCCAGGCTACGGAATGGAAGCTAAATGTCTTGTCAGCATGGTTTCTGCTGTGTGCTCGTTATTTGGTAACCACGAGGAACAGACATTTGTCTTTATTAGATATATTATTTTACATATGCCAGATTTTATTTCATAGAATCATAGAATCATAGAGTTGGAAGAGACCACAAGGGCCACTGAGTCCAACCCCCTGCCAAGCAGGAAACACCATCAGAGCATTCCTGACATATGGTTGTCAAGCCTCTGCTTAAAGACCTCCAAAGAAGGAGACTCCACCACACTCCTTGGCAGCAAATTCCACTGTCGAACAGCTCTTACTGTCAGGAAGTTCTTCCTAATGTTTAGGTGGAATCTTTTGACCTCTTACAAATTGTTTTGTTTTTTTCTGTAGCGCTTTTTTGTCCTGGATAACGGAATGTTGAAATATTCAAAGTCGCCAATTGATGTAAGTAATACTAGAGCACTTTTTTTTTTAAAGTAACATTATAAAAATCCAATATTATAATTAATATTTCCTTTGATGATGATGTAGAAAGAAAGGAGAAGAGAAGAATGTTTTGTTTGGTGAAGGACTATTTAGTTATATCTTTTAATTTTCTTTTAATTTCTGCAGCTTTTATCATGTCATCTATAGCAAGCAGAGATTCTAATATATGTTAATGTAGCATATGAAATGCAGCCTTTTTTAGAATTAGTCATGGAGAAAGTGTTTATTAGGAAATCAAAGGGCAATGCATTCCTATCTTCATGATTCCCTTTCCAGAAAAATGATGCTTTCGTTTTCTCCCCATCTAATAATATTTTCTGATGTTTCTGACCAAGTAAACAACATATTTCAATTGGGCACCATAAATTTTATTGTTTGGTTTTTATCTTTTTTAACGTTGTAAGCCACTTTGATATATATATTTTATGATTTAGTGGTATATAAAAATACTTAAATAAACAAATGACCTTATTTTTCCCAGCTCATTGGCAATGTTTTCTCTTCATTTTTATTTTTCAGACTCAGAAAGGAAAGGTTCACGGAAGCATAGATGTTGGCTTATCAGTTATGTCGATTAAAAAGAAAGCTCGGAGGATAGACCTTGACACTGAAGAGCATATTTACCATTTGAAAGTAAGGAATGTTTCCCATTAGTTTTCTTTCCAATTTGAAACAGTCAGATACTATTGCTGAGCTCCCCATTCTCACTAGGTAAAATCCCAGGACTCGTTTGATGCTTGGGTATCGAGGCTGCGCCACCACAGGTTATACCGTCAGAACGAGATTGTACGATCACCACGAGATGCCGGATTCCACATATTCCCTTCAGCGTCAACTACTGAATCTTCACCAGCTGCTAACGTTGCTGCCCTGGAGGCCAAGGTATAAAACGTCCCTGATCGGAAGATACTTGTTTAATAATCCACCGCATTTTCTAACCGTTGTCCTCCGTTAGGAAATGTGTACCATTATTGATAGCACTAGTGAAGTGAAGAGAAGAGGAAGCTGAATAACTCCCTGATTTTACCACTTTTGCTGAACTGCTTGTTATTGATGTTTTATTTGGACTAGAGAAGGGGCTCCCAAACTGTGGTCCGCCAGTGGACCACAAGCTTGGGTCAGGTGGTTTGCGGCATGTCCACATTTGATATACACCATCATTTTTAATTGTATTTTTATTGCTTATTTCGTTCTGTTCATTGTATTTTATTGTATCGCAGTTTTAATCCTATGGAATGCAAATTGTATTACAATAAAATACATTATTAGAAAGAAAGGACACAATAAAAATACATTTAAAAACAATGTAGCATCCAGCATTACAATTGTTAAAACAGGCAGAAAAACCAAGATCACCATCAATTTTCAAGTAGTCCGTGGTGGTGGTGGTGAGTTTGTGAACCACTGGGCTAAGGTGCTGAATTCATACTTGCCTCCTTTCAAACAGGATATCATTTGTTTCTTGTCTGATGGTTTGATTTTAGCACAGGCCATTTTTCTCCCAGTATTCAGTAATAAAATTTTCGAATCTTTGGGGGTTTTTTTTTAGGTCGCACAGAATAATTTCCCATGGCAGCCATCCATTACCTGCAGCAACAGCCTCCCCGCAACATGTACCACTGGCCAAAGTAAAGTAGTTGCTTGGTTGCAAGACTCCGAGGAGATGGACAGGTGTGCGGAAGGTCAGTCTCTGGTCAAGCTTCTTTCCTTCTGGCTAATAGATAGTTCCCATGTATGATAATAATAATAATAATAATAATAATAATAATAATAATAATAATACTACTACTACTACTCTGGGTGGCTTCCACTGAATATTAAAAACAATACAGCCGCCTTCAGTTGTCTTTTAAAAGTAAAATAGTTGTTTATTGCCTTGACATCTGCTGGGAGGGCATTCCATAGGGCAGGTGCCACTACTGAGAAGGCCCTCTGCCTGGTTTCCTGTAACCTCACTTCTCATAGTGAGGGAACCACCAGAAAGCCCTCGGCGCTGGACCTCAGTGTTCGGGCTGGATGATGGGGGTGGAAATGCTCCTTTAGGTATATAGGACTGAGGCCATTCAGGGCTTTAAATATGTAGTATTCATGTGGTATTCATATTTCCCTATATGCAATCATTGGGTGGATTTACTGTTTTTTGCTAATACGTATTTTGTGTTTTTATGTTGTAAACCACTCTGTGCTTTTCGGATGAAAGGCAGCATATGAATTTAATAACCAATACAATAAAAAATAATAATAAGGGGTACTATCTCAGGGCAATCTGTTGATACTTCTGGTCACAATGAATCCTGCCTATGGTGGCTTTCAGGTTAAAAATGGAGGTTAATGTTGTTTGGCACTAGCCTTTTTTTAAATCTATCTAGTTTGTGTCAACGTATCTGGGAGCTATTTTTTTTTATTTTAAATGAGGGTTCCTGATTAGTTTTTAATGTTATATCTGTAGTTTTTATGGCATGCTGTGAATGGTCTAGCCCAGGGACCCCCAAACTCGGCCCTCCATCTGTTTTGGGACTGCAACTCCCATCATCCCTAGCTAACAGGACCAGTGGTCAGGGATGATGGGTGTGATGGCCTGGGAATCCGATTCAGAGGCTGAACCGGAGGAACCCCAGCCTGCACAGGAGTCCCCGCCTTCAGGGCCGGCTGAGCTGGGGCAGGGCCTTGGATCTGAAGCGCCTGCACCTGTGCCGGATCCTCAGGAGCAGGCACCAGGTGATTCCACTCTGGCTCCGGAGGTGATTGAGGACACAGTGCCTACAGGTGCGCCTCTCCCAGCCCTGTCAGGGGAAGGTGAGTCTCCCCCTGGGTCTAGTAACCCTCCAGCCTCTCCTGAGCTGCAGAGGCTCAGGGCAGAGAGGCGGAGGGAACTGGTTTCTCTCAGGAGGAGTGCTCGCCTTAAGGCCAGGAGAGGCGGGTCTCCTGGGGGCCTGGGCCGCCCCTGGCCTCAGAGAAGATAAAGGCCAGTCAGCCCGGTCCCAGGTTGCAGGAGCAACGTCGTTGAATACCTGCTTCTGCCCGGACCCAGACCTGTCCTTCCAGAGTTCCCGTCCCCGCCCGGCTTCCTGCTTCGGACCCCGCCTCGCTCTTTGTGAACTGTTTCCAGACTCGTGACCCAGGACCGGACTTTGACCACGCCAACGGTAACCTTCCCCCCGGGACCAGCACAATGGGAATTGTAGTCCCAAAACAGCTGGAGGGCCAAGTTTGGGGATGCTTGGTCTAGCCAGTGTTTCTCAAACTTGGGTTCCCAGCTGTTGTTGGACTACAGCTGCCATCATTCCTAGGTCACCTGGGCTTGGGGCTGATGGGAGTTGTAGTCCAACAACAGCTGGGGACCCAAAGTTTGGTCTAGAATAGATAATGGACAGCCAACGTCTTGAGCCCATTTCGCAGGACATGTTCCCTTGGCTAAGCTGATCTGAGACTGGATTCCACCAACCAAGATGTCACAGCATCTTCAGGGACGATAACACATATTCCCATCCCCCTTACAATACTCAATAAGTCGACAGTTAACAGAAAATGGTGATTTAGCCAACCAATATTCTGAGTGCTTTTTATCTGATGAAGATGAGTCATGGCAGAGGTATGGCTACTTGGTGGCCATTGCGGCAGTGTATTGAACGGCTGATCTTTATAAAACAACTAATCAAGATGGGGGGGGGGGGATTGCCTAGCCTAATGAAAATCCAGCGCAAGAATTAAAAGGAATTGGCGAGGAATGTGCTTTTAGCTTTCTGTTGCCTAATTATTTACAACTAGCATGTTGGGTTGTATTCAAGTAACTTTTATTCAGAGTATACCCTATGAAATTAAGGGTCGCTCAGATGGGATTTATAGTTCATTATCTGGAGAGCACCGTGTTGGCTGTTCCTGGATTAAGAAGATTAAAAGAGTACAGGGATTGTATGTTGAGTCCCTCATTTAGGGCATAACTTTTTATGCCTATAGAAAGCGTAGCATGCATATGTGTGTGTGTGTGTGTGTGTGTGTGTTTAGTCGTTTAGTCGTGTCCGACTCTTCGTGACCCCATGGACCAGAGCACGCCAGGCACTCCTGTCTTCATATATATATATATTCATATATATTCACACACATATACATATGCATATATATACACACACACAACAATCTCTGTGTTTGTGCTACTATACTGATAATCTTATCCTATTTAAGTTATGAGGTACAATAGAAAAAATAAAATCTTGACCAAGGTAACTAACGTACTTTTTTTGAATATAATTTGTGTCAGACCTTACGCACTGCCAGTCAAACCTTGTGGAACTCAGTAAAATTCTTCAAAACTTAGAAATACTTCAGAGGACTCAGTCAGCTCCAAGTTTCACGGATATGCAGGTAAGCAAGTTTTGAATTCCAAATTTTAATAAAATGATGATGTGTTTTGTTATAGAAAACCTGGTTCCTAGAGGAAACCAATTGTCGGCCTGCAAAATTTAGAAACTCTCTAGTCAGTTATGAAATATCCAAGCATGGGCAGAATAAATTGTTGCTATAATCCAGTTCTGTGAGGATTGTAAATACTGCAGCCAATACAATTTTGCATAACCTTTGTTCCAGTAATTTAATATTCAGTTTGTTTTTGTTTCGTATTACTGAGTATCATATGGAAGCAAGGATACTATCACTGAATTTAGGCAGAAAAGTCTAAAGTAAATGACTTTAGAATTGTATTCCAAAGTTAGTTTGCTTTTAAATTTGTTTTAAAATAACACATTGCTTGCTTTTTATGGAGAGCCTGGGTCAGCATTCTTACCATAATTTTATTTGCTGAAAACTAACGCCAAGATTCTTGTTACTAACTTTTCCAGTATTGTCTCTGTCGGTTGTTTATATGTGCTTTTAACACAGTGCTTTGTTGCTTTTAACTATTTCACGACGTAGGCTAATTGTGTAGATAAGAAGGACAAGCGTGTCACAAGAAGATGGAGAACAAAAAGCGTCAGCAAAGATACTAAAATACAGCTCCAGGTACTGCGTTCATGTTTTCAGTTTTCACCAGAGTTTTAGATAAAAGACGCCTCTGAATTGTTGAAGCACTGGCCTTTTCATTCTTGAAAGTTTTTCTTGAAATATTTTCTGGAAGAAGAAACCAGTGATTTAACAAAAGGGTACACTTGGCAAATCAACCTTTTGTAGGTAATGTTGCACCCGCAAACAATTTGTGCTTGTTTCTGCGCTGTGTTTTACATTTTTTGTGTCTAACGCCTGTTGTCTGAAGTGCTAACTAGATGCAGAGTGTTTTGTGTAACAAACTTCTGTTTTTTATTTCTTTTTTGCAGTGGAGGGTCCATGTTTGTTGAATTAAGGGTTCAGTTTTACCAGACTTTATTCTTTTAAAAGTCAGCCAGTTTCTTTCTTTCTCTCTCTCTCTCTTCCTCCCCATCCCCCTTTTCTCTGAGCTGTAATGAAAGAGTGACTCATTGAGAGGAAATTTCCAGAGAATGTTCTAAAGTCTCAGAAACTCTAAAGCAACGGTGGGGAACCTGCCGCCCTCCATATGTTACCGGACTACAGTTTCCATCCTCCCAACAAAATCTCCACCTCAGGTCTAAAGCCCCAGAAGCTGGTCAGTCTGGCTTCTGACCATCCTTCCTTTTCAAATAATTTTCTCACATAGAGGCTTTAATCCAGAGGTGTGTGCAAATGACCCTCAAACTCTTGGATTGCTTTAGAAGTTATGACGCAAAGTTTTGCACAGACAGTCAGTAGTCGGGTTCATTGCTTTCCAATGCAACCAGAAAAGAACACAAGAGGTTATAAGAAGAACAGGGGCTGCAACATTTTAAAACTGCATTTTCCGTGTTGTAAAGTTTGCAACTCTTGGTATGTTTATCTATAATTTAGTGCCATTTTTTTAAAAGAGAATTTGTAGTTTTCATTAGTTCTTAATAGATCCTTGTGAGATTCACATGCTGCTAGAGTTTTAAAATATTCTCTCTCTCTCTCTCTCTCTCTCTCTCTCTCTCTCTCTTAAAGAAGGAACACTGATAATTTGAAGGAAGTGCAGATTGGTCAGAAAAGCTTGCAGTCAAATTTAAATTTCCTTATCTCTGCTCCAAGTCCTATGTTAATAGCTTCATGGGACCATTCTGACGTGCTAATGCTTGTTTTCATGTTGAATCAGATTAACTTGAAGGCCTATTTAGCCTTACAGAGAGGGAGGGCAGCAAAGGCCTTGGAAAGCCACATGAAAACAAAATCATATTGGTATATTCAGCCTGTGAACATATTGCTCTCTGTTACATGTGGTGTTCTGTTTTCCATGTATGGCACACAAGAATCGAAAGAGAAGCTCCTGGTTATAATTGAGAGCCTAGTTAAACTGAACTTCTGAACCCAGGAGAGAGTGAATGAGTCTGTGGCTCTTGCATGCTCTTACCTCTTCTTCCTGCCCTGTCCGTGGATAAAAAGGACTACCTGAACCTGTACATTATCAGCTTTACCTGTACCTAGGATATCCCAGAACTCCTATCTGTTCACTTCTTTTAATTGAGGGACAACTTGACAAAGTAAAGCTAGGAGGATCAGGAGGTTTTCGCATGCCTAAGATTTGCTCCCTCCTCCAGGACTGAGAAAAGAATATCTCATACAAAGCCCTGAGCAAGCCTGAAATAGGGAAGGTTTTCAGAGCTTGCCTGCAGAGGTGGGAGTTGTGGTACATACTTTGTCCCCTATCTTCAGTTACCTGTGGATATATATAGTTGTGTAGTTGCCTTCAAGAAAACCACTCAAAATGTTGTTGTTTTTAAAAAAAGTTGGTTGTACCCTTGCGAAACTGCTTACTCTAGTGCCACTTGGATTTTTTAATGGCATGTTGAAGGACTGTTATAAATCACTTACTTCTTTTGGAAGCTACAGCCTGCAGACAGTGATTTAAATAAGTGCTTGTCTGCCATCCTTGACATTGTTTTAGGAATAATGCAGAATATGTTGGAATGAATGAATAGGTTGATCATTCAAAAAACAAAAAAACAGCAACGCAGAAGTAAAAGAATGTTGAATAGTTGGTCCGGGTGAAACTTGTAGCACGAAATCCAGAACAGATTGCAGTCTCAGGTGGCATAAAGTTTTATGCAGAGAAATACTTAGTTGCCAAACACCTTTAGTTAGCTTACAACGTCTAGTAGACCTGCATTCTGAGACAACAGCATTCTGGTTGTTTTCCGCTACATTGTGTAGTGTAATTGAACCGTATCCAAATTTTGGATTTTTGTCGTCTTTTCATCCCATTGCCTCCTGGTTTGTTTTTTTATTTACATGCCAAATAACATGCATAAATTATGGACATGCAGTTGTAGTTCACAACTATCAAATGCTACCAGGAACTTTTTAATAGACAGTTATTCTTAATGTATCTTGCACGTGTGTGAATAAGAAAAGCGTAGGCCCTAAATTCAACACTAAGTGATTGCAGTGGCCTTAAGCGAGCATCACTTTTGTGCTGGATTTAGACCACACTATTTGATGCCAAAAGGTTTTCTGCTTCTTACTATTAGGACCAATTACTTTCCACCTGTTTGCAAAAGAAGAGTTGTCACATTATAGCAGCTGGGTAAGTGGTGCTGCAACGGTTTGTTCAGTGGCTTCACCGTGTCCTCTAATTGTCAGTCAGTCTGTTAATGAACTGAGTTAGAAACCTACTCTGTGCAGCTTATCGTGGGGCTAACTGGGGATGAGGTACACATAGCAGAACAACTTGGTGACTCCCTTTTCCTCAGTTGCACTGCAGATTGGCCCTTGGTAGAAGTAAAACAGTTAGAAGAACGTCCTCCTCTTTTTCTCTGACTGTCTTTCCTGAGTTCCCATCATCCTTTTCCCCTTCTTTCTGCTTCCCTGTTCTTTTCCCGTTCACTGTCAGGAAGGGACAGCACTGAAAAGCCAGTTCAGTACCGCACGGCGTCGCCAGAGACTAGCAGATGCAGTGGCTACAACAGTGAGTTTATTTAACAGTCAAGGCGCATAGAAGCTTTAAAGATGGGAAGCTGCAGACATTGATGTAGATGTGCTAAGCTGCGTCACTACTTCTTTAAGTGTTTGTGGGCTCACAAACCGTCTAACTTGTGCATGTTTACAGTGCAACCAAGTAAAAAGGGGGGAAAAACATTGTATAAAATCTAGCCAAACTTAAGCTCTTTCAGGTCTAAACGATTCCAGCTTAAAATGTGTATGTTTAGCTGTGTGTTTGGTGTGTAACCATTTTGGACAGTGCTCCCTTAGCCAAAGTCTGGTTTTTGGTTGTTTTGTTTTTGTATGCATGGTGCACTTTGCTATGAGCAAAAGAGTGAAAAGGAGTTCTCTTTGGTAGCATGTCTTCACTGATGATTAAAAGCAGTCTTGCTTCTGCTTTTTCATGGTGTGATTATTTTTGGATCCTTTACTCAGAGAACGCTGAAAAAACAATAGCATACCACTAACTCTGTTTAACCTGTTTGCACATGCTTATCTCTATATGCTGAGATTAATGACCATCCAACCACTGTCCTTTAGCATCTAGGTGTGGAGAAAGAGCGAGAAATACCCAACAATTGGCCTCCCCATTTCTTGTCCTTAGCAGAGTGGAAGAGGGAGGATAGGAGCAGCCAATGAGAATTTGGGGTTTGAGGGAAATGGCTGCCCCATATCAATGCAGTGCGCAAGAGGAAATGAGAGCTTTAATTAAATTCTATTTAATTATTTTACTTAAGCTATTTTGGGAAACACTTCTGGATCAAAAGGTGGGGTAGAAATAATCAAACAAATAAAATATACATAACAGGAGGCACCGTGTATATAAAAAAGGATGGACTTTGGCAGAGAAATGATACACAAGAAGCCATGCTAAGTGATGTCAGAGCCTATCTTTATCCTGTTAGTATACTTGTTTATACTTATTTAGAATAAAATTTATAACTAGCTTTCTGACTCCATATGGAAGTGTCCAAAATGGCTGACAGCAAATATTTTAAAAAAGAATAAAATAACAAACCAACAATAATAAAAATATCAAAGTATGACATATGCTTATACTATGCAGTATAACTAGGAAAGTGATTGTATATGTTTAAGGTTCTAATGCTCATTTGAGAGTAAGTGGTTTTTTTAAAAAAACAACACTCAGAGGGTCTTACTTATGAGTAAAGATTCTTAGACTGGAAGAATCTTTGCATTGTAATTCTATTAAGTGACTGTTTTAATCAAGAAAGCAGAAGAGAAGTACAGTAGTTACCAGGTCCATAAATAAATTCAATCATGCTGTATTGCATTGCATAAGTTTTATTTATGTTCCATAATCTCAAAAAGTCATATTACTGCCACACCAATTGTATTTTACTTTGTTTTGTTTTTTTAAAGCAGTTAGACTTTCGGTGGAAGAAAAATTTAAGTAAATAAATCAAAGTGTGTATTATGTGGCTTCTTTGAAGAGTTGGAATAGCAGAATGTTCACCTAATTCAGTAGTTCAAATGAAAGTAGACGTATTTACTTCCACCTACAGTAACATGATTGCGTAAGGTTGACACAATGAATCTGATTTGTCAGGAAATGAGGATACCTGAGAGCTGGCTAGCAAGAGGTCCTTGATATTTCATTGAAATAACAAATTGCCACTCAAGCCAAATTGCACGTTGATAGAAAGTGATGTTAATATTCAAGGGATGAACGCATTTATTTTAATTTACCACCCACCCTTCGCATACTATGCCAGGATAACATTCAGATAAATGAATAAAACAGTACAATAAAATGATATAACCACCACCGCCCCAGCAACACTCAATCCATAAACCACACTGAATCATAACCAACTCTTAAAACCATCTGTTGAATATGCTTGGATGTCTGGACAAATTAAAAATTTCTCTGCCTGGTGCCAGAAATATATAGTTGGCTTCAGGCAATGTTTCCATGGGAAGAACATCCCCAATATATGGCATTAGAACTACGAAGGGCCCTTCTTCAATCACTATACTCAACTTCCGTTGGCAGTAGGACTTGGGGGACAGCCTCTGGTGAAAAAAGCAAGCTTCAGGCAATCTTGTGGGGTAGAAAGTGTGTGGTTCTTTGGGTAACCAGGCCAATTTAGGGCTTTATAGGTAACAACCAACGCTTCAATTGAGCCCAGAATCACATACCAGTGGTCATTTAGAGGGGAGTGTTAATAGTAGAGATAAACCAGCTTTTCAGGGGTGAATGTGCATATTAATCTACAACTGTGCTACTTAAAAAAAAAAAATGAAACAGATTATCAGAGCAGGCTACTGCACCAAGCCAAAAATGCTGTGAACATCTACCTGAAAATGGAGCTTGTGAAAGATGGGGAACAAACGAGTAGAGGCGGAAGCAGAGCTGAACGGTACACCTGGGAAGCATTCTTTAGGTGGATAGGTAATGTGGAGTGGGAGATTAAGGCGGTAACAGTAGCTTTAAGGTATCCCCTGGGTGAGCAGATAATGGCTGTGCAAGACAACATTGTAGTGGATCCACTTTGAGATGGGGGCGGGGGGAAATAGCCAAATAGCTGATGGTTATGGAAGGCAGTGCTGCAACAGAGAAACGTGGAACCATGTTGTGAATGGCAAGCATGCACTTAATACCACACATACATATGTGTGCACCCTAAAATTATAATATGTGTATCTTCCAGGCCTGCTGGAGCCAAGGTTTGAAAGTATAAGGTGTGGTGAACCACTGGCCTTCCGGATGTTGTTGAATTGTAACTCCCATCATCCCTGACCGTTGGCCATGCTTGCTGGGGCTTATGGGAGTTGTAGTTTAGTAACATCTGGAGGGCCACACCTGTGAATCACAGCATCTATATTCAGTTGATCGAATCTTTGCTTAACAAGCTGAGATCTAAAACTAAGACTGCTGCATGTCACGTGAGCCGAGAAACAAGCCAGGAAGCCCCAGTTAACCAGGGAACCAGAGCTTTTTATGTCCAGACTGGGAAACCATGCTGAATGGTTTCCAAATGAAACATGATATGGTTTAAAGTTAACTTAAGCCAAGATTTGATTGTCCAAATACTGCCAGCATTGTATATTTCTCACATACTTTTTTTACCTATTTCTTTCCAAATTTGGTGTTGAATTTAATTGTCAAAATCTTTTGGCCTCTATTTTAAGTCCCAATTTACCACATTAACTCTTGGATTTAAAGCAATTGCGTAATGCTCTCTAGCCACATCCTCATTCCAGATGTTTGGTCTAATTTCCAGATGCTGTACCAAAAAAAATCATTTGCCTCTGCCTCTCATGGTTGGAAGGGAGGTTACTATGGTAATCTGAATGACTAGCGTAGTATTTGGGCTTTGCTTTTTTTGTAAATTTTTGGAGGTAAAGCAATCTATATTCCCCTGAACATGGACCATCATTATTAAATAAAAATGAGGCACCAATAGCCTCTTCCTCATGTGATTAAGTTTGTTTCAGATGTGCCAATATTTGCATTCATTCATTTTTGAAAATTCATGTACATTAGCTGGAGGCTAATGTGCCTCTTAGATGTGTGTACGCGCTTTGTTGACAAACGAGAACTTTCCTGGTTTTTCATCCTACCCACACATCCTTGAGTAACATAGAATGCCACTTTCAAAGTTTCTTTCAGCATGGGGAGCAAATGGCTGACTAGCAGCAAGTGCTTCCTTTACAGAAGGACCTGCAACAGCTCCTCCTACCACCCCTTTGCATCCTGGGTATTGGCAGCCCAGTGTACACTAAATTAGAATCTTGCATTTGGAGCAGAAATATTTCTGTTTGCCCTTCTTTTTATAGAACCCCCCCCCCCAGGGATCAAATGCATGAGCTTCCTTAGTCTTTGCCTCCTCCTGCACCACTCTCAGCAGAGTTATTCATGCAATGATGGCAGCTGCTTCCTCAGATTCCACTTCCACCTTGAGAGAACAGCATACCTTCTGTGACCTTAGCTTTCCATCTTATGAGTGCCTTCCCTTGCACACTGGCTTATAGAGTTGGTCTTTCAGAAACAGCCACTTTTAAAAGACTGAAAGTAGATTAAGATTTCCCTTCCTAGTTTATCTCTAGGTTCTCCCTTGAGCTTTTTCCCCTCACAGTTTATAGCTCGATCAGCTCCTAGGTTGCTGCTGTTTGGTTTCAGCCATAATAATGAATGGTGCTGTCCAATTGTGTTCTCCTGCCTGTGCAACAGACTTCTATTTGTGCGAGCAAGACTTCCTCTTCCTTTTCTGCACACCCTCAAAATGTGTTCTAGAGGGTTGGGGACCCTCTGGAGCAGATCTGGGCTGCAGTATGGAGGATATGATGGGGGATATCCCATCCTTTGGCATGACGTTGGAGCTCATCTGAAAAGGGCAAAGTTACAAACTTGAAGGAAGTGATCAATAATTGAGATCAAAGCTTGTTTGCCAAAAGAAGGCTATTCTAAGGAATTGTTAAAGACAGAATTTTAGTTTAGTATGACATCTTATTGTAATACAAGGATACTGTGTTCCTGTGGTAATACTGTAAGTTCCCCTGGGAAAGGAAAACACTCCTTTTGATTGTTGTTTAAACAACCAACAAAAAGAAAAAAAAGGGAGGAGGCATTCCATTTTTTCCAATCTAAATTTAACTCAGGTTCAAAGTTAGTGTTTTTCATATAGCTGAATGGAAGAAATGTATCAACATACAGTAAAGTTCCAATGTTAAGAGACTGGGTAGCAGAAGAAGAGCTGCAATAAATATGTGGGCAGAATAGGATGTCTAATCTCTCAAAAATACATTTCAACTGATGAATTAAAACTTTACATTATATACTGTGGAAGTCCAGGTTCCTGAAAGAACTGGAGAAAATTGTATTCCAAGAAGTTCCTACTGGTTAGGGCCAATGAATCCATTGTCTGTTGAAATGTAAAGTAATATGACTTTTTATGCTGGTCCTGTTGAGAATATTTCAAAAGCATGTAATATATTTTGTAACACCCCCCCCCCAAAGAAATTGACATTTAAATTACATGAACTATTTGGACAACAATGTAATTTAATATTTGACTTTATATTCAAGTGCTGAATTGGGTTGCAAGTTCGGTCACAAAAAATGCTTGAACATTGGGCTGCGGAATGCACCTAAGGCTGAATGCATTTTGTCTTGCATGCCATCACTGAATAGTTAATATATTATTTTTAAAAAGCACTGCAGATGTGTGCACGATGCTTATATGTTTGTGTGTATTCTGTGTAACAAAAAAAAGCAATGTGAGAAAACACACACATATATATACAAACATATTTCTTAGAAGGAAATGAAAAGTGGAGGTGGTACAATAAATTGTGTCTTGAAGACATGATTCAAGATTGTCTCTCTGCATTGTATATTCACAATGTCTTTTTGTGCAATGTGTAGATAAATACAACAAATTAAATTGACATTCTACATTAAAAGACAGGCACTCAATGCATTTAACTTCACATTTTGTGATTTGTAGATGTACTAATGCCATATATTATATATCCATTTCCCGATTTACCAGCACTTTCATAAATCTGTTCATAATTCTTCTTTGGCGATGTTTAGCCATGTTTTAAGTTTGCTGGAGAAAATAGTACTGTTCAAATCTTCTTTCCCCCCCAGTAGCTGCTAATACATTATTCATACATGTTTGGAAGGCCAGACTACAAATTTAGTAAAGTTTTCTCTCCTAAAATGCCTCCCTTCACTTTTCTGATTTCCAGTGAATCAGAAGACACTTGAAGCTCTATTATTTAATGTCCCACCCTGAATATTTGGTAGGTTGTGTTTGGCTTTACTTAGAAAGCACTGTTCCTTTTTTATGTTACAAGCTGTAACTGCAAGTTTGAATTGAAATCCTATTCGTCATAAATTAACGCTTATAACACATCAACATTGATTTCAGGGAAGGAGCAGAACTCCTGCTTTGAAGGAGATTAAAAAGATACCTCTTGGCAGCAGTGCCACGACTCATAAATATTGAGCGCTATGGTAAAGTGAGAAAAGTCTTACAGCGCTGTGCCAGATGTCCTGTGGAAGAAAGATACAGTCCCTTGTATCTGTTGCTTTCCAATTTAGGTTCCTTTCAGCGCTACAATGTCTCCTGTTCGCCTGCATTCATCCAATCCTAATCTTTGTGCAGACATCGAATTTCAGTCTCCTCCAAGCCATGCACCTGACCCCCTGGAAAGCTCCACGGACTACCTGAAACTCCAGGAAGAGTTTTGCCTCATGGCACAGAAAGGTAATTGTATGCGTAACAGCAGCATCTCAGTGGAAATAACCTTTGATACAGAGTAGGCTAGCTTTGGGCCAAGGCATTGTGTGTGTTGATTGTTTCATTTGGGAGAAACTGAAGCTAGCATGTTGAATGTGCAGCAGCCAAAGGTTTCTCTCTTATCCTGTTAAGTTTCGGAAGACCCCTTGTGTTTTACTTTTCAACTGTTTCAGTTGTGCTTCTCAGACATCCTTTGCACACAGATGCAGTTGCAAGGAAGCGATTTCTTGCAGTACCGGTATTAATTTTGCAAGGTGATGGCTTGCAATTTTTTTCACCTGATCAGCACCCACTTGCTATGCCATGTTTTAAAATTCTAGCCAAAGATGTACAAGTTGTTGGCTCTTACAGTCTGAGTCTAAAAATTAAGACACCCCCCAAATTATTATTTTTTGCACTGAACCCTTTGAATTTTCACAGTGATAAATGACAGGAAAAATGGCATGCTCTACAGAAGTTTGGGGAATCATGTAGCATGGAGATATGCTTTAAAGAACAGAATATAAATATGTTATATTTATGAATATTTGAGAAGTAGCCGTAGTTGATGAGAGAAAAATAGACTTATCTGATTTTGCACTCTGTGAGGAATAATGGCACCGTAGGCTCCACTGTGTACATGAGGACAAAACTCCAGCCATGGCTAATGGCCGTTTTTTATACATGGTTATTCAAAGTAGGGCATATGGAAGTTTGGAAGTGATAGGCTCGACCCTGCAAAATCTGCATCTTGTTTCTGTAGCATTGGGAATTGCACTGTTCAAAATGTTCGCTGATACGTATTTTTTGTAAGTTGCATGCAGAGGCCTGTGGTGTATACCAGAGACATTTCTGTTTTCTCCCCAGTACATTCTCTTCTGAAGTCTGCCTTCAACAGCATAGCGATAGAGAAGGAGAAACTTAAGCAGATGGTTTCAGAACATGATTTCGCTGGACACAATACACAGATAACCTGTCTCAGGCAATCCCTCTCGCAGGTATGATCTTACATGGCTATTTGCTACATTTTCAGGTGGTTGGTTTTGGAAATACCATGATTTGTAACTGTTGTTTGCCACAGGTGGTAAATGCTATTTGTGGCATTGCTTTCCATAAATGCCAGATAACTCTCTAAAAACAAGTGACAAAATCAAATGTTACGATACTGATGAATTCCTGTCCTGATCTACCCTATACTTTCAAACATAATGGGGTTAGGGATTATAAAGAAGAAGAAAAATACAGATAAAGGCAACTTCTTGTCCCGATACTAGGGTTTTTTTTTTATTCATTTATATTTTTAAAATACAAAAAAAACCCGAAAACCACAACCCAGATAAATATAGAAATAAAGCGTGGGATGGTATGCAAAATTGTACACTGTTAATATCACATTACATTTTGAATTATTTTGTTCAATACAGGGTATAATATAGGTTGAGGAGTCCAGTGTTTCATAATCACAAAGAAACTAGCCTGTGGATGCTGGTTCTGTTAGGAAAACTTTAATCAAATAAAAGATAACTTGTTTTCCCCACTGCAGGTTCAGTTCAGCTTCAAGTATTTGTATGTTCCTTCTATTGCATCACTTGCATGTCTATAGCTGTAAAATTGAGCCTGCAGCGGGGCTAACTTTATCGCCTTGGGACCCCAAGGAGTATTCTAATTCTCATTTCATCAAAACTGGATATATTAATGTTGGAGCAGCAGTATCCTGCGTGCTTGCCATCTTTGAGCTTGCCTCATCTTACAATAAAATCTACACCCACCCACCCCAGTTATGCAGGAAAGCCAGGCCAATCTCATTGACCCACCCTGCTAGCTTTATCCAGTTTTGTCCATATGTATGTACACAAACACACAAGATAATGTCACAATTTTCAGATCAGCTAACCCAGGGGTCTGCAACCTTTAAGACAAAAAGAGCCACTTGGACCCGTTTCCGAAGAAAAAAAACCTGGGAGCCGCAAAACTCGTCATTATAAAAATAACCTTTTTGTCACTTTTTTTTATTTCTTTGTTTGACCCCTCAGAATTACTCCTCCTCATAGAAATAAACATTAAATTAACAAGTTACCTTTTTTGTGTGTGTGTGTGTTCTTCACTCCCCTTCAAAACAGTGACCAGCGTACATGCCCCCTTTCAATGCAGTGAGCAGCGTACATGCTCCTTACAATGTAGCGGGCGGGAAGGTGACGTCGGGACGGTGCGTGACTAACGCACGCACCGCCCCCATGCGACATCACAGCCAGTACAGCGCCCGCCACAGTGGGGAGTGTCGGGGCGCACAATGCGCCTCCTCCCCTCGCTAGTATCCGCCCCGGAGCCGCGGCAAAGGTGTAAAAGAGCCACATGCGGCTCCGGAGCCGCGGGTTGCAGACCCCTGAGCTAACCAGAAAGAACTCAGTTCAGTCTTTGAAGAACTGCGCTTCTACCCAGTTTGCTTTCACTATAAAGCTTCGGTGAGCTAAGGATTCATGCACTAGAGTATAACTAAGAACTGCAGCATCAGTTGAACTGCTTCACTTAACCAGGATAATGGTATTCTGTTGTTTAACCTCTGTTCTATCATCTTGCTCTCAGCAGTGTTCTGCTTCATACAATGTCGCCACCTTTTCTTGTTATGTCACCTGATACCACGCTTAGTCTATGGTCTCCTTCAGTTGTCCTCTTTTTCTATGGTCTCCTTCGGTATCCAGAATAGATATTTTTCTCTATGTTGGGAAAAGATAGGCAGAAAACAAGTGGGGGAAGACAGCAGCTCATCGTATGCGTCATATGCTAATTCTTGAGTCCATTTGGATTCTATTCTCTTGTCTTCTGTCTCTGTTTTATCTGCACAAGTGGCACTTTCTTTGGAGAGGACAGCTGCCAATATACTCGTTTCTAAAGAACCAGGAACATTGTCCTGTGCAAATTAATAGTAGTAGTGTCGTGTGTTTGCAAGGTTTTCGTCATGAGAATTGAATTAAAATCTTGAAATGGCCAAACCATTTCCCCCCTTTTATTGTGCTTTAGCCAAGAACCTACTGTGCAAAGCGTGCATTTTTGTTTCCAGTGTAGAATACACTGGATTCCCAAGAATTCTAGCCTTCTCTTCATATGAGGAGCTTATTTTCTGTAGAAGAACTTAAAATCTCTGAGATTAGAAAAAGAAGCTTCCAGTTAGCACATCAAATGTTCATTCCTTACAAGTCTGTGTGTGCGCGCGCACGTGTCTTTCGCAGTCTCAGCTTCTTTGCACCTCCAAAATCTCATCAATCCTCCTGCTTTCTCACTGCTGTTGCTCCACATTTTGCTGTTGCAGTACTTAAATTAGTACGGGTAGTGCTGTCTAAATTAAAGAGGTACGAAATTCATACCTAATGAATTAAACTTGACTGGCTTTTTAAAACAATCAAATTAAATTTTAAATAATGTGGACATTTTGCATACTTTACCTCATTTGCTGCAAACCTGCAGAGCTTTGACTTTCCGTGTTGCAGTACTTTCTTTTTGACTGGTGGCAAACAAATACAGTTTAGTTGATTAATTACTATGTTTGCTTCTTCCTGCCTGTTTGCATAAGGGTTGGTGACTATTTGCCTAGTTTCATTAGACTGCAGGGGATGCAGGCAGTGGCCAGTCAAAGCAGATAGGAACATGACCTTGGACAGTTCCTAGGGGTGCTGCTAAGACAGCTACAGACATAAAGCTGTTACCCCTTCAAGGAACTACAGTGGTGCCCTGCAAGACGAATGCCTTGCAAGATGGAAAACTCGCTAGACGAAAGAGTTTTCCGTTTTGGAGGTGCTTCGCAAAACGAATTTCCTATGGGCTTGCTTCGTAAGACAACAATGTCTTGCGAGTTCCTGCTGGTTCCCCCCCCCTTTCTAAGCCGCTAAGCCACTTATCAGCTGATCCGATCAGCAGATAAGCCGCTAATAGCGCTAATCCGTCAATGGGCTTGCTTTGCAAGACGAAAAAACCGCTGGACGAAGAGAATCACAGAACGTATTCTTTTCGTCTTGCGAGGCACCACTGTAGTGCCAGCTGATCAGATCTAGTGTCCTAGCTTCCACCTTCCTGGAGAATCTGGCCGAATAAGGCTCTTGCCGTATTTTGCAGAATTTGACTTCTGCATGACTGGAGGGGAAAAAATGGTATGCAGAGGAGTCATCCTCTGATTAAGACCATGGTAGAGAACTCTGTTTTATTCTATAGAGCAGGCATTTTCAATCTTTTCTGACCCAGGATTCACTTTTAATCCAAACATTCAAGTGGGGACCCGTTTCTTAACCTTTTAGTGTGCATTTGTGTGCTGGTAGCGCTCTTGTGGCAAACCACCAGTTGAAGACCAATGCTCCAGAGGTTCTCTTTCTGACGAAATAACCTGAACCTCATATCCATCTGAGTCCTCCATTGCCTGCTGTAGGTTATGACATGTTGGGAAGTGTAAACTATTTCTGCTCCTCCATATGTCAGCAATATGGGATGATATACTATGGACAATATCAGTGGTCTAATGTTGAGATGCTAAAGGATTATAAGCATGATCCATTAATTCATCAGTATTGTTTATGCTGTGCGAGCTGCACAGAGCATTCAAGAGGATAGACTGGTCTTGTTGGGTGACCTTAAATAAATGTAAAGGCTGAATCGTGCTTATTGAATTCAGAAGCAAATACAACAGCTTCAATGGCAAAACATACAACCATCTGCTGTGAATGGTGCTTGTCTTCCAAATAATCAGGTTCCCCTGAAGCAAACACAACTAGGGTTTCTTCTTTCATTGTCTTATAGAATCTAAGAAAGCAAGGAAAGGCTAAAGGTGTGTCTACTTTTCTGGCAGCCCAGTCCCATGCATATTTAGACAATAAGTCCCACCAAGTAGCTTGCTCCAGAGCAAAGGTGTGTGGGATTGTAATCTTGGGGCCAAACTCAAGGAGATGTAGGAGCAGTTCCCACTTAAAAAACAGCAACACTGAAGTGTCACTATGGATGTGCTGTACATTTGATTGGAAGAGAAAAGAGGGGTTTATAATCCTTTCTCCCGTGTTCCTTTCTCACCAGGTAAAATGATGTAGGAACCTAATAGCTTTTCCTTCACCAGTGGATAAGAGGCTGGGCATTGGGTGGGAATTTTGACTAGAAAAATGTCTCAGAAGGAAAGGCTAACCAACCCCTCTTTTCCACTACTATTCGTATCTTATTCATAGCTCCTCATATGTATAAATTTAATTGATCACATTTATTCCACCTCTTGCCTTTGGCCATAAACTTGTTTAAAGTGAGGAGGGATGCAGACCTCTATCAAGGAATCCTTAGTGTACTCACCAAATTAGCAGCCTTTTTTCTATGGAAGAAAGCCAGAATAGTTAAATGAGTTTAATTTGACTTAAGATACCTAACCAGAACTGCTGGACATAATACTAATGGTTGGAGGAAAAATTTTAGTTGCTTAGAAGTACCATCCATATAATATAACACTTTGGTTCTGGCCCGAATATAGGGTACAGCAGTGGTTTGACTCTGCTTTGTGCTGTCTTGTACATTTGAAATTAAATATTTAATTTTTGTTATTTTAAGGCTATCAACCAGAATGCTGAACTAAGGAGTCGCTTGAACAGAATACATTCAGAGTCTGTTATTTGTGATCAGGTTGTCAGTGTAAATATTATCCCTAGTCCTGATGAGGTAAGACTTTGTCATTGCTCTAATGGACTTACAGTAGTCAAATCCCGCTAATTATCACTAATGACTAAATCATTCTCTTTGGCAAAGCTGGCAAGCAGTGGGTCAGGCTCTATTCAGGAAATTTTCCAGTAGCATTCATGAAAGTAATGAGCTGTAGTAGTTCATGTGAGATTCCTTTTGGAAATCTGAGAAGTGGAAGGTTTGCTGTTAGCATTCAAAGAATACGAATTAGCCCTGTTTCTGGTGCGTTTGTATTTAAGTAAGTAAGCAAGCAGCCAAGAATCAATAAGAAGAGCCTTGCTGGACCAGACTAGTTTAGTCAAACGGCCTTTTCCCCACAATGCACCACTAGCTCTGTTTCCTGGACTTGAGGGCAATAAACCTCACCCACAGCCCAGCAACAGGTATTTAGAGGCAGATTGCATCTGATCCTAGGGTTGGCCTATAGCCTTCCCAACTGGTAGCCTTCTCCTCTATGAGTTTTCTTCACCCCTTTGTAATGCTGTCTGGCCTAGTGGCAATCACCACAAATCTTGAAGCAGCCAATTTCATAAGCTAACTATGTGTGATATGAAGAAGGACTTCCTTTTGTTGCTTGGGAAAGTCTCACCAGTCAGATTCATTTAATAACCTTGGGTTCTAGTGCTATGAGAGAGGAAGAAAGTCTTCTGACTATCCACCTTCTCCATATTGTGTATATTTTTTAAATAAACTTTTCACTCAGCTTCCCCCCCCCCCCAAAAAAAAAACCATAGAAAGCCTAAAGAAATTGTAAGCTTTCCTCACAGGGGAGCTGCTGCAGCTCTTATCATTTGGGTTGGCCTTTACCAAAATAATAGATTTTGTTTGAGGTGTCACAGCCAGAATTGTACTCAGTATTTCAAGTATCACCATGACAAAGATTTGTACAAAGGCATTATAGTATTCACATTTTTTTTAATTTTCAGACACTTTCTTAATGATCTCTTGCATGAATTTTTAGCTTTTTCATAGCTGCTGCACACTGGGTCAGCATTTTCATGGTGCAATCTGCTTCCACCCCAAGATCTCTTTCCCAGCTCAGACACCATCACTATATGTAGGAACTTCAGATTTTTTTTGCCACAATGTTCATCTCTTTGCATTTATTGACATTGAACCACATTTGCCATTATGTTACTCATTCAACATCTTGTAGACATCCTTTTTGGAGTTCTTTTGCAATCTATTTTTCTTTAAATCATCTTCAATGATTTGGGATAATTGCAAACTTGGAAAGCTCATTGCTCACTCCTAACTCAGGATCATTGATGAACAAGTTGAAAAACACCAGTTCCAATTTGGGTGGCATTCCAACCTCTTGCACCCCTCCATTGTGAGAATTACTCATTTATTCCTAATCTCCATCCCTGTTCTTCAATAAGTTACCAATCCTCACACTTCAAATATGGAAAGGTGGACGGGAAATACATTAGTCCACGTGTACTGCCATTGCTAAGAACGCTAGTTATTCTTAATACTGCCTTGCTGAAATAGATTCACTGAAGTTATAATGATTGCCCAGAATTACAAGCCCTATAACCAGTAGGAAAGCTTGTGTAGGGTCTGGTCTCCCTCTTTCCAATCCTCCCTTAGCCACTACTGAGCTCCAAAATGCTGGAGAGTTCAGTTTCCAAGTGAGACAAAGCAGATGTCATTTAAACATATGAGGCACACCATAAGATAATTCTTTCTAGTCTCACTGAACGCTCTGTATTTGGTGATATTAAAGTTGCAGTGTCTCCTCACACACCCACACCCTTTTCCTTTATTTTCCACCATTTACCATTACCATGTGCTTTTCTGATGAATCCCTTCTGCTTGGACAAAAATGGAAATTCCTTTCGGAGCCTCCTTCATTTGAAGTCAGCTTTATAGAATAGAAAACTGGGTGAAGAATCTTCAAAGTGTATTTATATAGTCAGATATAAGTGTGTTAGGCTACTGTATAAAAGTTGCTGAGTGCTACAAAGGCAGAGTGCCCTGAACCATTCCTGGAGTTCCAGGGCTTCTATAGCCACTGTCTTGTCTCTGTGTTAGTTGGAGTGACCATCCTCATGGTGTGAGGCTTTCTTGTCCCAGTCTTGTAGTCGTAGCTTATTAACTGTGCGTAATGCAAGAGGATGAGCTTTGCTACAGGAGGGGGCTAAGGGAGACGTGAGCTCCAGACCTGAAATAAGGAAAACATTTACATATTTTAAATTTGAAATAGAATCATAGTATTGTAGAGTTGGAAGGGTCTGCAAGGATCATCTAGCCTGCAATGCAAGAATCTTTCACCCAATGTGGGGCTTGAACTCACAACCCTGAGATTAAGAGCCCTCATACTCTACCAACTGAGCTATCCCTCAGGTAGTGAGTGGGCCATTCCTTCTGAGGAAATGGCACTGCACTGGATTGGTATTCATTTGGGGTACAGTAGAAAAGTGTGGGTAAGGGAACCTGTTTGACTGAAGGGTAAAGTAAAGAACGCTTCAGATAAATAGATAAGCTCCCTCCTAATGACAAAGACATTGTCCACGCGGGTGGTGCTGTGGTCTAAACCACTGAGCCTTGGGCCTGCCAATCAAAAGGTCAGCGGTTCGAATCCCACGACGGGGTGAGTTCCCGTTGCTCGGTCCCAGCTCCTGCCACCCTAGCAGTTCGAAAGCACCCCAAAAAGTGCAAGTAGATTAATAGGAAGGTAAACGGCATTTCCATGCGCTGCTCTGGTGTTGGTGTTCCGTTGCACCAGAAGCGGCTTAGTCATGCTGGCCACATAACCCAGAAAAACAAGAAGAACATATCAGCAGGCTTATTTGCAGAAGCACAAAAAACCCCACCCTTTTAAAAACCCTCTAAGACAAAACAAAACCCCTCCAAGCAAACATAAAACAGCCTGGCGAACACTGAGCATGTACAGTATCCACAAAAGGTAGAGACAGTTGCAAAAAAACAACAACAAAAAACTAGGACGCAGTAGAATGCTAGGTTGGGAAGGAAGGAATGGTTCGAAACAGGAACAAGAACATTCCTTTTAATAGGGGATGATGAGCTGCAACATTTTGCTGCAGGCCACCCTGTGTGTGCGCATACATGCAAACAAACAAGATCAGGCTTCAGGACATGAGAGCATTGTGCTAAAGCAGTCATGCAACATGCCTGAAGCTGAAGTGTGTCAGGTGAGGGTTGGGCCTCCCTTCCCCATCAAACACAAGGTATCATTTCAGTGCTGGAAGATGCTGGGTTTTCCTGTAGCAGAGGAACAATCTTGAGAGAAGGCATTTCTCTCTGTCCCCTGCCACACAAAAAAAGAGTTACGAGAGTGCTAGCTGGAAAATAAGCTGTTTGCGCTCCCCTTGCAAAATGGCTTCTTTTCAACCTGAGCTCTCCGTTTGCTAGAGCTTATTTTCCAAACTGGGAGGAAGGAGAGGCCATGCAGGGAAGAAGCAGGGCATCTGTCCAATAAAATACATTGATTAGGCATGCCCTTCCTTTTTCTCTGTCATGTGTGGGCATCTGGAGTTCATATGTGTGTGTTTTTCCCTTTTTGCAGGCAGGTGAACAGATCCATGTCAGTCTCCCACTCTCCCAGCAAGTTTCTAATGAAAGCAGGCTCTCCATGTCGGAATCTGTCTCTGAGTTCTTCGATGCGCAGGAGGTGCTTCTGTCTGCAAGCTCATCAGAAAACGAGGTTAGGCAGTGAAAGCCTGATTATTTCTTCTGCTGTGCTCTATATAATTATAATGCATTTGGGATCAAGTACCGAACTTTTGGGGACGCAGGTGGCACTGTGGGTTAAACCACAGAGCCTAGGACTTGCCGATCAGAAGGTCGGCGGTTCGAATCCCCGTAACGGGGTGAGCTCCCGTTGCTCGGTCCCTGCTCCTGCCAACCTAGCAGTTCGAAAGCACCTCAAAGTGCAAGTAGATAAATAGGTACCGCTCCAGCAGGAAGGTAAACGGTGTTTCCGTGCGCTGCTCTGGTTTGCCAGAAGCGGCTTAGTCATGCTGGCCACATGACCCAGAAGCTGTACGCCGGCTCCCTCGGTCAATAAAGCAAGATGAGTGCCACAACCCCAGAGTCGGCCACAACTGGACCTAAAGGTCAGGGGTCCCTTTACCTTTACCTTTAGCTTTACCGAACTTTTGATCCTAATTCGGAAGGCTTGGACATGGACACAGCAGTCTTCTGGTTCAAACCACATCTCCACTATGAGGTTAAGTTGTTGACCGTAGGCAAGACACTATCTCAAAATGAAATATGAGGATAAAAATCCTAACCTATCACACAAAGTCCTAAGAATTAGGTGAAGCTCTTAGAACAATCTGACAGTTCCAAGAGTAGTCCCACTGATTTTTGTCAGGTTAATCTGGAGTAAAGGAGCTGCTTGCCACTTAATTGCCTTGAGATCATGGCCAGAGGCAGCAATTCGTGACCCATTTGCTCCGCCTTCCTCCTGTCAAAAGCAGGCAGCAGTGTTGTGGAATGAGTGACACGTAAATTGCTACCATTTTATTTCCCCCATCTTCTCTTCTTTGGACGGAAGTAAATTAGTAGCTCAGTTTTGACGCCCCCACCCTGTTCCTTCGCTTACTGGTTTTTCGTTTGCCCTGGCAAGAAAATTTGTTTTTCTTTCCTTAAAACAGGGGTGGGCCACATAGGGCCCTCAACGACTCTCTCTGCAACCCACCAAGCTGTGGGGAAAACTTGCCCACTCTTCCCACTGCCCAGGTAATCTGCCATCAGCAGGGAAGAGAACTGTTTCCTCCTCTTCAAAAGGGGTTATACTGTATCCTGAAGCATCTGACTTCCCATGAATGATTGAGTGTGTGCTTCCCTGTGCATACAGCTCTTTGGGAGGCCGGTTGGAGGTAATTTAAATGGAGAAATAAGACATACATGTGCGACCCATGTATCGTATTTTTCGCTCTATAGGACGCACTCGACCCGTAAGACGCACCTAGTTTTTAGAGGAAGAAAACAAGGAAAAAAAATATTCTGAATCAAATGTTGTTGAAGAGGCTTTGCACGGCTATCCCTGAAGCCAGAACAGCAAGAGGGATTGCTGTGCAGCCTGCATTCGCTCCATAAGACGCACACACATTTCCCCTTGCTTTTTAGGAGGGAAAAGTGCATCTTATAGAGCGAAAAATACGGTACCTGTCTTTCCAAGACTGTCTGTGAGCATGAGTTGGTTTAAGGTATGGCAGTGTGACTGGCTCCGGTCATGCTTTCTGGGATGCAGCCCCCAACCATCTACCCACCTGTGATTGTGGTGCCAGAAAAAGTTACCCATCCCTTCTCTAAAACCATGGTTTGAAGTGTGTTTGCAGAGAATGATTTAGAGGCGTTCCCCCTATATAGCATATTGACAGTGATAGGCTTACATGAGTCATCTGTATTCAATAGAACAGACACTCTTTGACCTACAGTCACTTCCAGTACAGCTTGTTCTTCAGAGAGGAAGATGGAGAGCTTACATATTTAGGCATGAGCTAAAAATGGGATGATATTGGCCAAACCAGGGTTTCACAAAACGGGCACTCTTCAGCCTGATAACAACTCTAGGATACATGCGTCACTGGGACTCGAATTTATGAAAACATTTCTATTCAGTGTTCCATTTGTTGTCTTCTTCCTCCTCCTCCTCGTCTGCTTCCATTTACTTTTCATTTAAATCTCTTTGTTTTCTTCTTTAGGCCTCTGATGATGAGTCGTACATCAGTGACGTGAGTGACAACATATCAGAGGACAACACCAGTGTTGCAGACAACATTTCTCGGCAATGTATGCAGGGTTTTAATTTTTTTAAGTTTTAGAAAATAAGTGTTCTTTTTAGGTGTGGTGCAATATAAATCGGAACACTCTCTGGATGCAACTCAAATCAGTGAGGGCCACTTTTACATTTTTATCCCTGTTAACTGTAGAATAGCACTCTTCCTTCTGTTTTTTTACTGTAATTATTTGTATGGTTTTAGTAGATTTCATTATATGTATATAGTTTTAATTCTTTCCGTGTTTATAATTGTTTTCTTACAATGTTTTTTCCTATGTTTTTAGCAGTTCTTCTTTTTATCTGTAAACCGCCTTGAGTCCCATCAGGGAAAAAGGTGGGGTATAAGTAAATCTATAACAACAACAACAGACCCTTTGAAATGAATAGGCCTAAGTTAGTCATGCCTATGAAATTCAGTGGGTTTACTCTGAGTACATCTAGCATTGGATACAAACCATTTTATTTTTCGTTTTTCAGTCAATGAAAGGATTTCACATCCCTGCTGTTCTTCTGTTTTCCTTCCAGTACTTAATGATGAGCTGACCGGTGGTGCTTTCAGAAATGGACGAAGGACATGCCTACCGACCCCCTGCCCTGATACTAGTAATATCAACCTGTGGAACATTTTGAGGAACAATATCGGGAAGGATCTCTCGAAAGTATCCATGCCGGTAGAGCTAAACGAGCCTCTGAATACATTGCAACACCTTTGTGAGGAACTGGAATACAGTGAACTCTTGGACAAGGCTGCTGAATCTGATGACCCCTACGAACGAATGGTAGTAAACCAGACAGAGCACACCATTCCATGTCCCTTGATGTGTTTATCCCTCTCCTAGAGCTCTAATATTGAATACAGTGGACCCTCCGGATACGAATTAAATTTGTTTCGGGGGTCTGTCCGCAACCCAAAAAGTCCGTAGGCAGACGCACCGCTTCTGCGCATGCGCACGATGTGCAGAGCGCTTCTGCGCATGTGCGCACGATGAAACCCGGAAGTATACACTTCCGGGTTTGCTGCGTTCGTAACCCGAAAGTTATGTATCCAGAGCGGTACATAACTAGAGGGTCCACTGTACATTTGTGCATTTTCCATTATTGTAAGCTCACCTCTAACGTGAAAGCAGCTAGATTCTGACACAGAGGATTTTTTTTACTTTTTATCCAGCCTGTTCTTTTCGTTGGCGTACTTTCTTACGACCAGTTCAGATGGTCCTTGGCTGGCTATATCTCTGCAGATAACTGCTCACATAAGTGGAGCCTTGCAGGAGCAGTATGAATTCGGATGAATGAACTTGCATACATGTTGTAGTGAGTCTTAGGGTCCAGCCTCACATTACCTTTGCGGTATGGAAGCTGCTCACGGACATCCTTTTGCCAGGAGACCCAGATCATGTGGGAAGAGCCCATATTGTGTTTCCTCCCCCCTCCCCCCCATTGCCTTGCTTTCCAAACGGGACAATACTAGTATGATGAAATAATCTAAGGATGCTACAGTATGCGCTCTTCCCACATAGAATCGTAAGACCGTAGAGTTGGAAGGGACCGCAAAGGTCATCTGGTCCAACCCCCTGCAGTGCAGGGACCCACATTTTTCAAAATTTGTGGCTTGAACCCGCAACCCTGAGATTAAGAGTCTCAGGTGCTACGTGGTTTGAAACCTCTGACGTTGCCTTCGTAGTGTGGAAAGGAGTGATGCTACCGTAGCGGCCACACTGCTAAGGTAATGCAAGAGAAGGCACTTGGTATAAGCCTCTTGAGCGATTCTAAAGGGAAATAAGTAGTTTAAAAAAACCAAAAAACAAACAAACCGCTAGAGCCTCTGTTGCAGAGAGTGATCACTCACTTGTCGGTGTATCTATTTTGTCAGACCTGTGAATTCCAAAGCTGTAGCCACATCCCTATATTACCCTTTTCTGTGCAAGGCAGATAATGCCCTATATTCTGGCAATGAGCAAATCGCTGGGGAATTCCACTCTGCAAGCCCCGCTAGGAATGCTTTTGCTCAAGACAACTTTCAAGATGGCATGAATGGGGGGGGGGGGATTCCGGGCGGACTGCTTCCATTATATTCCTATACACAGGAGTGGTGCTCCACTTTCCGGGTCTGCGAAACAGACCAAATTGTAATATGAGATGATTCTCAATAGGCTTGTAGAGATGACAATTCCCCAGAGATCTGAAAGTACTCTTTGCTTTCTCTAATTGCATAAGACACATCCATTTCTGCCCCCTTCTATCACCGACTAACTGGTGTTATTTTGTTTTGTCAGCACCTGAGGATGATGCCTAATAAAACCCAAATAAAAATCCTCAGGGTATCGAGCTAGAGTAAAATTGCTTATATGGAAAAGGTGGGAGGATGCAAACTGGAAATGCAAAAAGGGGAGTGCTAGCCCCTTCCCCCCCGGTAGATCCTTGTGTCACACAAAAAACCCCATGTTTCCCCATTAAGGGCTTTCCAGATCGCACATCCTTTCTTTCCCCACACAATTGCCTCTGACCCCAAGACAAAAATAGCAAATATATTCTTCATCTTTAAGCCTGCTTCGGATACTGTTTGCCTTGGGAACAGATTCGCATGGATATTATTGGCGTTCCTACCTTCCCACCACTTGGAGTGTGACTTTCCCTGTCCTTTATTATGTTGGGACAGTGGCTATACTGCTATTGCAAGAACAGAGTTGCTGTCTGCAGTTGTAGCACTAATGCCAAAGGCGCTGCCATCACCCAGAAAAGGAAACACCCGTTTGCTTGCACAGTCTCTCCAGTACTGTTTAGATATTGTTTCTCAAGTTTTTCCCCTTTGTTTTAACTAGGTCCTTATTGCTGCCTTTGCAACTTCAGGATATGCCTCCACTTACTACAGAGCTGGAAGCAAGCCTTTTAACCCTGTGCTTGGTGAAACTTACGAATCAATTAGGGAAGACAAAGGATTTCGTTTTTTCTCGGAGCAGGTAAAATCTGTTCCAAAAGAGACCCTCAAATAGCACCGTGACTTTAATTTATTTGTTTATTTTGGTTGATGCATTTCATCTTATTTTCAGAATGTTGGCTGATATGAATCTAAATATATAGCTTTTAAAATGGATCTGAAGATATATATTTGTTTTTCAAGCATTAGGTGCAATTCAGCACTGTAAAGCTGAATCCAGTTTTGCAGAAATCATAGAATCCTAGAACTGTGGAGCTGGAAGGGACCCTGATGGCCCAGCAATGGTCCAAGTTTCTGGATAGCTCAGTTGGTTAGAGCTTGGTGCTGATAACGCCGAGGTCGCAGGTTCGATCCCCATATGAGACAGCTGCATATCCCTGCATTGCAGGGATTGAGTTAGATCAGGCACCCCCAAACTCGGCCTCCAGATGTTTTGGGACTACAGTTCCCATCTTCCCTGACCACTGGTCCTGTTAGCTAGGGATGATGGGAGTTGTGGTTCCAAAATATCTGGAGGGCCGAGTTTGGGGATGCCTGAACTAGATGATCATCAGGGTCCCTTCCAGTTCTACATTTCTATGATTCTATGCAGGAATCTCAACTAGATCCTACTTGGCACATCACCATCCAATCTCTGCTTAAAAACTTCCAAGGAAGGAGAGTCCACCATCTCTTGTGGGATCTGTTTCTATTGAACAGCTCTTCCTGTCAGAAAGTTCTTCCTGATGTTTCATTGGAATCTCCTCTTTTGTAACTTGAATCTGTTGGTTCGGATACTAGCCTTCGGAGCAGAAGAAAACAGGCTTGCCCCATCTTCCCTCTGACAGCCCTTCAGATAATTGAAGATGGCTACCATATCTCCTCTCAGTCTCCTCTTTTCCAGACTAAACATATGCAACTCTCTCAACTGTTCCTCATAAGGGTAGGTTTCCAGAGTCTTGATCATCGTGGACACTCACCTCTGCACAAGTTCCAGCTTGTCAATATCCTTCTTAAATTGTGGTGCTCAGAAATTCACACAATATTACTGGTGGGGTCTGATCAAGGCAAAATAGAGCAGTACTATGACTTCTGTTGATCGGGACACTATACTTCTGTTGATGCAGCCTAGAATAGCAGTAGCTTTTTCTGCTGCTGCATCATCTCTCTTTTATGTAAGGTGTCTGTTACAGTGATGATAAAAATGAAAGTCTTTTGCACAATTCCTCACCACCGTAATTTTTTATTTCAGGTTAGCCACCACCCACCCATTTCTGCCTGTCACTGTGAATCAAAGAATTTTGTGTTTTGGCAAGGTATACATTTTAATTCACAAGCCTAAAGACCAAATTTAGTTCTGTTTTTGTTTTTGTTTAAAAAAAAAGAAAACTTACGATTACATGCATAGTTTCATTTTTGTGGAATTTAACGAAAAGGTTAATATAATTGGGAAGCCTGCTGTTTTAGGTCTTCCAGTTTCGTATTAAACAAAGAGAAATAATGGTTCGTTGCATTTGTAGAACTTCTGTAACTTGCAGCTTTCTGAATCTTTGCTATGTTATTCAGATATCAGGTGGAAAAACAAATTCTGGGGCAAGTCAATGGAAATACTGCCAATCGGGACACTGAATGTCACGCTTCCAAAGTAAGCAGCTTCTCCATTCTTCTTTTCCTGTTTGTTTGTTTGTTTGTTTGTTTGTTTGTTTGTTTCTTCTTCATCCTGGAAAAGCAGTTCCATGAGACTAATTTAGGCACTTGAAGTCCCAGATGCACACTGATGAATAATGTAGCAAAACTGAAGCCAGACAAGGCAGGGAACACATAGCAGCAGCTTGCGTGGCGTGATAAGGCAACTGGGATCTCTGAATAATTACTTACTCTACCTGCTATTGCTAGATGCTGCAACTATGTTTGATCAAACAGTTGTGAACATTAGGCCAGTTAATTCACAGCAGCTTCCTGAGTGGGAGACATTTTAGTACTGCGAGTGTTTGCTTTGCACAGTAAAAGGAAGCATATTCCTTTTTTTCTTTTTTTTGTAAAAATTGTTCGGATTTCCCCTAGGAGGATAAAGGTGAGAGGCATCATGGTACCTTAAAGTGAGGTGTGTTCTTGTAAAATATGAGGTTTCACAATGACAAGAACTCTTGCCTATAGAGTGTGGCAGATAAGGGTGAGTCCTGTTTCAGTGCAAGGAAGCTTGGGAGAGTATTACTATCCTGCAATGTGTACCTCCTGAAGTTTCTTTGCGGCTGGGCAGCTAATCCTGCAATTTCTCTGCTCATCTCATCTTGTTTCATTCAGAACAAGTCCAGTGGAATGAACAGCGTAATGGGCTTAAAAGTTGGGGAGAACTGGGTTCAAAACTATAATGAACCATGAAGCTCAATGTGGGGCTTTGGGCAACTCGCAATTTCTCAGCCTAATCTACTTAATAGTTATTTTGAGGACAAAACAGGTTTTTTTAATATAATACTGTGCGGAACCAATGTAACCATAGTAGGAAAACACATACTATGATGTCTGGCAGAAGAATTAATAATAATAATAATAATAATAATAATAATAATAATAATGAAATTTATATACTGCCCTTCATCCAGAGATCACAGCTTACAACATAAAAAGATTGTTTTAGAATAATATTATCCAAAATGTATCTTCATTATAGAGGGCTGTAATGTTTCACAGAGCATCTTTTTAAGTTTCTGTAGTGGGACAGAGTTGACTGACTGTCTGTGAGAATAACCAATAACCAATGGTTAAGCACCGGGGGGGGGGGGGGGATGGGACTGCCAGTTCTCTGTGGACACCCTATTCCTTTCGCCTCCACCTTCAAAAGTGCAATGGATATATGGCTACTAGAAGCAAAGCCTTCTTAGTATTGGCACCCTGGCTGTGGTAGGCCCTTCCCTCTGGCACATTTGTCAGGCACTCAAACTTCCTTATGTTTTAGAAATAAGTTTTAAATATCTTTATTTACCCAGGCCTTTGGTGGCTTTGGAAATCAGTGGGGATGGTGTTTATGATTGCAGCCCATTCTGCACTGCTGTTTTGTTCTTATTTTATTGTTGTGCTTTTGCTTTATTACCTTCTCTTTTTTTAACTGGTTTTAAATTATTTATTGTTCCAATTGATTTGCAATTCAACCCCTAGCCATAGCTGTCAACTTTTCCCTTTTCTTGAGAGGAATCCTATTCGGAATAAGGGAATTTCCCTTTAAAAAGAGGAAACGTTTGACAGCTATGCCCCTAGCAGGACACAGATACATGTAAAAAGTGTGGGTATTTCCATATTTGAGTTCTGTCGGTGGTCCATTGGCTTTCAATATTGGAAGGGGGAGTACTGTTTCATTTGTGAATAGGCGGGGGTTTGGAAAGGGCATTTTTGGAGCACAGTTTCCACAGCTAACTCTCTTTGCAGGTACGGTGATTCCTACGTATGGAACAAAGTCACTACTTGCATACACAACATCCTCAGTGGAAGGAGATGGATAGAACATTATGGAGAAATAACCATCAGAAACACAAAAAGCAGCGTTTGTATTTGTAAACTCACATTCATCAAGGTAACGTCTCTTTGAAACTCATAATGAACAGTGAAAAGGGTGTTTGTGCAATTGGTGGCCCATTGCACAGCAGCCTCTGGGAGCACACAGGGCAGGTTCACTAGCTGGAGGTACCAGTTGTATGAATTGTATGAATCTGTGCACCAAAGTGTGGGCGATAAATATAAGACCCTTTCACTGGTTGCCAGCGGTCATGCTAATTGCATTGGCAAGGTCTTTATCCTCTGCACCTCTTTGGGACTGCATTTGAAGATATTTGGCACAATACGATAAGGGGTGGTGGTGTCTGAATCATCCCGATTCCCCACCCGCTTCTGGCAGCTCATTGGCACTGCCTAGCTGTTAGATGGGTGTGATACAGATCTGCCTGGTCTTGTTGAAAGTTGATACCTAGTTATACACCAGACACCTGAAACTGGGGTGATTTACCTTAACAGTTAAGAAAAAGGTCACAGGTCTTCTGTTTCCTTGCATTTTATTTTTTTAGGTGAATTACTGGAATTCGAACGTGAATGAAGTCCAAGGCGTTGTCATGGACCAAGAAGGAAAGGTGGTACACCGCCTCTTTGGGAAGTGGCATGAAGGGTTGTACTGTGGAGTTGGGCCTTCGGCAAAATGTATATGGAGACCAGGTATGAACCTATCAGAGGAACAGCTCTTTTAGGTAAAGAGGTGGGGTGGATTCAATACTTGTACTATGGGTGAAGGAGCTTCATCATCATATTAAGTATGGCAGACTGGGATGACTCTAGATCAGGCTTCCTCAAACTCGCCCCTCCAGATGTTTTTGGCCTACAACTCCCATGATCCCTAGCTAGCAGGACCAGTGGTCAGGGATGATGGGAATTGTAGTCTCAAAACATCTGGAGGGCTGAGTTTGAGGAAGCCTGCTTGAGATAGACAGAAGGGGCCAAGCTGCAGGCTATGCTTCATGCGCTACATCTCTTGTTTTCACTTAATTACAAGTGCGGGGGGCCGGTGTCACTGGGATTGCAGGATGTATGGGGGCGAGATTTATCCCTTTCTTCTTCCAGTCACAAAGTCTCCTGAAAATCTCCTCCTAGCAGCTGCAAGGCTTAAAGACTCTCACTGGCACCAATAGAAACTGTTTTCTGTGGACAGTAACCGTGCTGGTGGCTTGGCAGAGGCAGGGAGAGATAAATCTCCTGGTGTGCTGCAAACCCAATGGCGAATGTAGACAAGGCAAGACTGGAAGTATTCGCACTACAAAATACTGTGTACTTCCTCTTTGAAAGATAAACAATTGGGGACTTTTATTACAGTGGTACCTCAGATTACAAACGCTTCGGGTTACAAACACTTCAGGTTACAAACTCCGCTAACCCAGAAGTAGTACCTCAGGTGGCGAACTATGCCCCAGGATGAGAACAGAAGTTATGTGGCGGCAGCAGGAGGCCCCATTAACGAAAGCGCGCCTCAGGTTAAGAACGGACCTCTGGAACAAATTAAGATTGTAACCTGAGGTACCACTGTACTCGTTTACTGGTCTCCAATAAGCATTTTTTGTCACAGCAATAATAGGACCACCTGATTTGAAAATGGAAGCTCTGGTGTATCGGTTGTTCCTAATTTACAAAGAATACCAGTTGCCTTTTCAGAACTGTTACTTGGAGAAATAAACCCAGCTCTGGTTTACAGACTGTCTCACCACAGTGGCAGGTGCAGGGAAGAGCCCTTCCTCCGTGCTAGGCCACATAAAATAATAGAAATGTAAAGTTGGAAGGGGACCCTAAAGATCTTCTAGTCTGACTCCCTGCAGTGCAGGAATAGGCAGCTGTCCCACATTGAACCTGCAACCTTGGGGTTATCAGCACCAACTGAGCTATCATATCAGGCCTGAGCTTCAGACCCCAGCAGTGAGACCTCTAAAAATCTCTGGTAAGAGGGGTATGAAGGGTGGCTATCAGAGAACCTTTGCCAGAGTACACAACACTGGACCAGTGGCCAAGGGCATCTTCATATGCAGCTCGTAGGTATTCTCCTCTCCCTAATAGATGCTTCGGTACTCTCCGTTTTAACAGCTGGGCCATCTATTGGCCTGGATCAAACTTAATTTTCCCCCAGGTGGAGGCTACTTGAAGCAGGACCGTATCATGCTCAGGGTGTAAAAGTGTTTGTTCCATGAATTTTCTCCCAGCAGGCCAAGTTTTCAGACTGGCATGACTCTCCTCTGGGAGTGAGGGGATGCTGGTGTTGAAAGGCTCTGAATGAGGCAGAAGAACTCTGGGATGCCCAGGCACTGTGTATAATGGCAGCAAGATATGTAGAAGGCACCACCTCAGGGGGCAGCTCAGCGGCACGTAGAGCAAGCCTTAGTCCACCCCACAGACAGTGGTTAGAACTGTGAGAGGTGCTGACCCTCTTTTGGCAGTGCTTGCATGACGTTTGACCCGTGTCAGTTTATCACCAGTAGTTAGAGCCAACTTCAGGAGCTGCAGGCAGGGATTTTGACCTTCTGTATTCAGAGGACCATGTCTTCTTCGTTCACAAAGCTTAGCTACTCACTTTGTCTTATCTGTTAATGCAGGCTCCATGCCCACCAACTACGAGCGTTATTATGGCTTCACAAGGTTTGCCATTGAGCTGAATGAGTTAGATCCTGCACTGAAAGATCTTCTTCCAAGAACAGATGCCCGATTCAGGCCAGACCAAAGGCAAGAATCACTTGGTTGTTGTTGTTTAATGCTCAGCGGCTGCTTTCAAACATAGATTTGATTTCAGGACCCCAATGTTTAGTCCAGGGGTGGGGAAGCTTCGTTAGCATGAGGGCCAGATTCCCTCGTGGGCCATATTCCAGGGACTCAGCGGTGGGTGAGTTTATCCAGGCACAAAAGGTGCAGCTTTTAAATTTGTACTTTAGGCTACTTTCCAGCCAAGCACAAAATAATAGGTTGCCATGGACTGACTGAATTCAAAGGAGTGGTGGGAAGCCACCATCCCAGGAACCCCCAAGAGAAGAAGGCTCAGAGCCAGGGGACTGGTGATGGGATGTTGATGAGTGGTCAGAAGGAGAAGACTGGAATGAGGAGGTGTTGTAAGCTGAAGGTAACAGGTTTTAGTGAGCAGGAAGAGGCTGTGGCAGAGAGCAGTCCAGAATCAGAGGCAGAAGAGGAGGCTGGAGAGTAGGGGAGGAGGCAGAGATGAATCAGGCTGTTGAAGAAGCCAGGGGGTCTCCCTCTCCTGCGGTGACCAGCTCCTCTCCCTCCTGGTCTCCCAGAACCAGAAGAAGAATGAAGAGGGTGGAGCAAAAACAGACAAGGTGTCAGAGTCTCAGATTGCTAGGGAAGGACCCAAGGGAGGAGGAGTCTTGGGGAGCACTGGGAAGGCGTGGCCCTTCAGTCCTCGCAACTGCCTCATTGGGGCAAGATCTGCTGGGAAGAGTTGCTGTGCTCACTAGGCCTGAGCTGTTGTTTATTTGAACAAAGAGTTAACTCCACTGACGCCTTGCGAGTTATTGCTGGCCTGCTCCCAACACCGGCCCTGATAGAGGTTTACACACAAGTAAACCTGATAAGTAAGAGGCACTATTGCAGTACAAGGACACGTTTCAGCCAGGCGAAAACACCCAGGGAGGCTGCAGAGCAGGGCCAGTGAAAGGGTGTCACCTGTGCAGAGTCCCAAAGGCTGGACAGAGAGACACATGGTGGCCACTTGTGACCCTTGGACCTGAAGTTCCCCACTCCTAGTTTAGTCCATCACTTTGTAACATGACTTGCTTAAAAAAACCTTTGATCAACCTTTGCCCCACACTAATCAGGAAGGTTGGTTTGTTTATGATTCAAGTAGCTATAAAAGTTACATTGGGCAGCTGCTGTCTTAGCAGAGGCATTGCTCTTCACTCCCAAGAGGAACTGACTCTTTTAAGATTGGCATGGGGTTTGCATAAAACAAAATAAGCATGCTGCTTGTTGAAAACAATTGTGTGCTTTTAAAAAACTAATATTAATTTATTCTGCTTTAATCAGCAAGTCAGTATACAAACAATCATCTAAAACTCACATGCTTAATAATTAAAGATTTGTTTAATTAATTGGCTCTCATCCCTGCTAATTTTATCTGAACTGCAGTATCTGGATGGTACGGATCCAGCAACTCTTGATGGGTGTAGGTTTGTCATCTCCGGGGTTTTGTTGATTCGTTCCAGTGCTTGAATGTTGGTATTCTGTTTATTCGAACTTCCACTTGCTATATTGCAGGCTTTTGGAAGACGGGGATTTAGAAGCAGCAGCGTCAGAAAAACTAAGAATAGAAGAACTCCAGAGAAGTCGAAGACGCTACTTAGAAGAAAATAATATGGAACATGTACCAAAATTTTTTAAGTATGTAAACTCAGGAATGTGGTTTGTTTCTTCCCCCCCCCCCTTGCTAACAGATACACCACCAGCCTGGTAACAGAGTGGGAAAATTTTAATAGTTGAAACTGGGTTGAGGAGTTGGCAGCTTGTAAAGGTTATGAGTAAACTAAGGTTTACTCAAAGTAGACCCATTGAAATTAATGGACATTTAACTTCATAATGGTCATTAACTTCAGTGGGTTTACCCCGAGCAAAGCTTAGTGGAATACCACCCATTGTTATCACAATTAACTTTTTACAGAAATATTTCCATGAGTTGTTGAGACAGTTTCATTTTCAGCATTGGAAAAATGCATTTATGTGGAAAATGTCTGTTTCTTCTCATTGCGCAGGCTGAGTGATTAAAAAACAACAACCCAAGAAACAAAAACAAAATTTGATCATAAGCCCTGTTTGGCTGGGACTTCTGGTGTGAGGTAATGTTCAGGTTGACATCACCTGACTAGCACTCATAGAGACTGCCATTTATAACGGTACAATCGGGAGCTTGTGTTATGGTTCCACTTCATTCATGGCTCCAGCCTTACCTGCCCCACACCTGATGTCCAATAGGAAATTTTTTAAAAGCCGAAATACTGCCTATTTGTCATTTTGTGGGCTGAATTCAACCCCTCTGTTCCCTCTTCCTTACCAAACAATTGGTTGATGGGATTTTTGCTTCTTATAAAGGACTCTGCAGGTGCCGTGTCGCAAGGGAGTATAATTTGGTCCTTGTTAAAGGTACTCCTGAATTTATTTTGTCTAACAGGTGTGTATTTTTCTTTTGATTTTGCAGAAAAGTTATCGATGCCAATCAAAGAGAAGCTTGGGTTTCTAACGACACGTATTGGGAACTCCGAAAGGATCCTGGCTTTAGTAAAGTAGAAACCCTCAAACTCTGGTAAACTGAGAATGTAGATCTAGTAACATATCACTCCTTAAAAAAAAAAACCTTAAAAAAAAACCTATGCACAACATGTTTCTTATAGCTGAGGTTGGTTTGTGGGCCTGCAAGAAACCTTTCATTTGCTTTTATATTCATCTTTATAAATGGACTTCCAAAAGTGCATTAGCCCAGACCCTGGACATTTCTGCAGCTTGCATTAAATTAAATGGAGGGGGAACCAACACGCCCTTTAAATATTGAGATAAGGGAAATGCAGCGCAAGAGAAACATGCACTGAGTTAGCCAAAGATGCTTTCGAAGAGTATCTGGTGCTTAAAATAGACAACAGAAAAGATACAAAAACAAAATAAGATTTGTTTTAATGGAACATGTCTAGAATGTCCACCCATGCTATTATTAAACCTTGAGTCGCAATACTTGTTCATTTCTAGCTTCGGGTTAGTTTCTTGATGTGTGATGTGCTTGGACTGGCCACGTCGAAAAAAGGCATAATGCTTTTCTGGAAGCTCTCCTCATTCATTCGCCATTGTTCATGCCTTAAAAAAAACACACCAATGTGAAGTTGTACATTTAAGTCATTTTAAAATATGTATTCTTAGACGTTTGTCAGGGGCAGATTTTTAAAGCGCTAGGATTTTGTTCATATTATAAATAACGAAGAAAGTGTATTATTATTATTTAAGAGAAAAGAGAGAAACCCTAAATTGATTGTAAAGGAAAGTGATAAACTAGTACATGTTTTAACTTTGGGGGTGGGGTGGGGTGGGGACTATTGTGTGGTCAAGTTGAAAGGAGACTGGCTGGTTTTGTAACAACCTTGGCAAATGAAGCCGAGGTCGTATTCTCAATGCCTAATGCTGTGATAAATATACCATCTCTTCCCATGGCTTCACACTTTTGTCTCATTTTCTCATAAGTCTTTATACAATTGGAATTCCCTGAAGCTTCGCATGAGTGTTAAGCACAAAAAAACGATAAGTGTCTTGTCTCCTTTCCCGGAGGTGGATTATCCTGGTAACATACATGGTCATGTTCTCTTCGGTACACAAGATGCTTTTGTTGCACATCTGTTTTATGGGGAAAGCAACATAGCATATGCAACTAAGTTCTCAGCAGCATCTTGCCACTGCTAATACTGCTTTTGTGCATAATTCTATTTTGCCATTTTACAAAATGGCAATTATATTTTTCAATGAAGAAGCAAGACCTTAAATGGTTGCTGTGCAGCACATTTCAATGATGTATATGGAAGGAGCCTGCATGACCTCTGTCTCAAAGTAAAGTGAAGTTGGCATGCTTTGCTGTAGCCAGTATTAATAGATAAAAATCCTATTTTTTTAAATGTCATCTTGTCTTTCATTCATGCCCAGTTTGCTAACAGACTCCCTACTTGCATCTCATAGGCATCAATGACAGAAAAGATCTCCTTGTATTAGATTTCAAAAAAATATTTCTACGTATACAGTACATAGCACATAATTCTAAATATGCTTAATTTTCCTTTGCATGGTGCTTCTTAAGAACGACTTCTTGGTGGGGTTCCATAGAGATACAGAGGTGTCTCTTACCATTATTTCCCAAAAGCAAATTGACTGTTCATTTAACTGTGCTACAAATTACATATATATATATATATATATATATTTGTTTTCGTAGATTTTCACGGGTACAGGAATGCAGGTTTTGGTGTCCTCGGGTGTCTTCCCGTGTAAAAGTTGGGGTGTCTAGGCGACGTTTCGACGAGGTCTCACTCGTCATCTTCAGGCTGGTGCTTTCGGCTTCTTGTTACTGGAACAGAGCGGGATCTCAGTGTTTGAGTTCCTATAAATAGTATTTATAGGAACTCAAACACTGAGATCCCGCTCTGTTCCAGTAACAAGAAGCCGAAAGCACCAGCCTGAAGATGACGAGTGAGACCTCGTCGAAACGTCGCCTAGACACCCCAACTTTTACACGGGAAGACACCCGAGGACACCAAAACCTGCATATATATATATATATATATATATATATATATATATATATATTTGCTTTCGTAGATTTTCACGGGTACAGGAATGCAGTATATATATATATAGCCCACAATTCCTTCTTTACAAGCACATCTGCCAAAGAAGCAAAGAGTTATAAATATGATTTCTCCCCACAGTGTTACTTCCTCTTGGTATGCACAATATTGATGGATATTTAAATATTTGACCACAACTTCTTTCTGAGCTGTACTTGTAGCTCAGGGTCTCTTTCGTTTGACTGAGGCTTAGAATAAATTCCAGACGATTCAATGGTAATGATCACATAATGGCCTTTTAAGTCTGTTCTTGCAAAAGTTCTGTTTGACATTTCAAAATATCAGTTTTCATTTTCTAAGCAGGTCAAGTTTTGTAGCCTGCAGCTTCTGGTTTTTGGGATTGCCGTATTTTTCACTCCATAGGACGCACCTGACCATAAGACGCACCTTGTTTTAGAGGGGGGGAACAAGAAAAAAAAATTCTACCCCTCTCTGCGCAACTCCCCTTCAGCGAAGCAGCAGGAGGCGCTGCGCAGAGAAGGGGAGATTTCTTTTTTCTTGTTCTCCCCCTCTAAGACAAGGTGCGTTCAGTGCATTCAAGGAGCGTTCAGTCGCCTTCAGTGAAGGCAACCTGAAGCCTCCGGAGCGCAGCGGGAGTTCTGCTTTCCCCCAACCGCCAGCCTCAAAGAGCAGGTCAGGGAGTAGCCGAAAGGCGTGCAGCCTTCCCGCTGCTCCACGAGCTTGTGGGGCTGGCAGTGGGGGAAGTGCTGCTTTCCCCCACGGCCAGCCTCAAAGAGCAAGTTGGGGCTGGCAGGGGAAGCCCGGATTCCCCCCCCCCCCAGCCCCATGGACCACACATTCGCTCCATAAGATGCACAGACATTTCCCCTTAGATTTTAAGAGGAAAAAGTGCATCTTATGGAGCGAAAAATACGGTATCATATGAAGACTGGAAAGAGTGTTGGTAAAATATTTCAGGGGCGCAGCGTAGGACCATTGGAACTACTAATCATAGCTCCCAGTCTTCATGAGAATATTTGCTGAACTCACTTCTCCCCTTCTGTCATTCAAATCTAATCAAACTCTTTAAACAAAACATCTAATTTATTGAAAGTTAACTGAAGCAAGGGGGTAGAGACAGATGTAACATTTTTAGAGTAGTGCGGTCGTTTTGTCCAAATGTACCTTTAATTTCTAGGGGCTGATCTCTGAAGTGGCCAAATAGCTCTCTATGTTTATGACAAAAATAAGTTATGGACAGTTTGATTGGCTGAATCCCATGATGTCCCTTTTCCCTGGAGCAATTTTGTTGTTTTTTCACTTTGGGAAACATATTTCCTTAAATAGAAAGAAAGAATAATGTCCATTATGTGATTTTGTTTTTTATTTATAAAGAAGGCAGACCGTCCTCCAGGATCAAAGGGGCTTGGGTAAGCAAAATTGATGGTTGGACCAACTTTGCTGCGATGTCCAGCTATCATTCAAGGGTGAAAGAATATTGGATATGATCCACAACTGAGTAATTAACTGACTCCCTTGTCTCCTGTGTCAACACAGATTCTCCCCTCCCCTTCAAGTCATTTCCTTCCTTAGAGATTCCATTTCAGTCAAATTTGAATTTTTAAAACGGCAATAATGTATACAAAGGCCATTTCCCTGTGTGGGCTGATGCAACAGACTTGAGCTGGCTCAGTAAACATCTTTAGAAACTGCCCCTGCCCTGCCACACTTCCCTCCTGCCACATCACCGATTTTTTCTACAATTCCCCTAGGTTTTAAAGGTATGTTTGTTACGTGGAACAAAGAAGCTGCTCTTCCAAAACCTACAGACAACCTAATCTAACCACCTTGGGTTCCCCGAGTTAGTTTCTTCATAGCCTGGGATCTGTTCAAAACTGTTCAGTGCATCACTCGCCTTGAGTTTCTTGTCTTTTTATGCACTAAACTAAGTCTAAACAAAGCGTATAATATTTACGCAAGGCTAGCCCTGCTAGAAATTCATGGATTCCAATCGTGCAAAGCAGTCACACATCACTTGCTGCAGAATTTATCTGAATCATTTTACACAGGGTCTCTGTGGTGTGGCTGCTGCAGCAAAAAAAAAACCAAACGCTTTCTCCTTCTACATTACATTAGTTACGTACTGAAGAGTTTGATCATATCGTTTACCTAGAACACTTGGGCTTGCAGCAGTGGCCTGTCTGTGGTGGACCGATAGATGCTGGTACAGTAATGCCCATGTGATCTAGGCAATATATGGAATTGTGTGCTTTTATATATTACCATGGCAACGTGGTACCCACTTGTGGAGCCGTGGTTCTGTAGCATCCATACTGCAGAGATAACATGCAGATTCAGCCTCAGAGTCATGAATATCATGCATTTCTTTTCTTTTTCGAAACATGGATTTTACACTGAGTTGCTTTTTAAAAAATACTATACAAAAACAATTTTTAAATATATATATATAGTGAGAGAGATGCAGAATATATACATTAGTAGCAAATATGCAAAACAAACAAAACACAATCATGGAACTCACTTAAGAAGGGATATTCACCCTATCCTGCAGAAATGCAAATTATTGTGTATTTCTGCAAGTGACAGAACTCATATGATGTAGACTTTTCTTTATTAAATTTTCCAGATTTGAAAATTGAGGTCTTCTGTACTCTGAGCCTCTTCCCACTCCTGCAAGCTTCAGGAAAATCTCAAGAAGACATTGTATGATTTGCTTCCTTGTTAAACTGGAAGGCGCTGCACCAAACTATACCACAGTCATGTTCCCTGCCTGAGCTCTGTATATGCTCTTGTTTTCAAGTAGACCGCCCCTTCCTCTCTTCTATTAGTGATGGATATAATCACATTTCAGTAGTAGAGGTTTTCAGCACACCTGCAAATTTGGAAAAAGTAGAGGAGGCTTTCTAGAGTCTTGAAAAGGTCTAGAAAGGCCTCCCAAGGGGGTTTGCTAAACCCAGGCCTTGCACTATGCAAGAAACTGCCCCCCTAACCCAAATGCTTGGCATGCCATCGCTACCATTGCTGGACAAAGTCCTGGTGCACTGATGCACATTGAGGCAAAAGCTACTCCTGTAGTAGTTATCTGTAAGTGTTCTTCGATAGGGGGGGGAACACCTCAAGATGGAGGAGCTCTTAGATTTAGGTTTATTAAATTTATATATCGCTTCCCACTACAAAGCCTTGAAGCAGCGGCGAAGCCCTACAGCTGAGACGGAGGAGGCAGGTGGATGTCAGCCCCACGCTGCTGTTTCAGGCAGCACGGAGCCTGCAGCTGTCTGAGCCACTGTGTCACTCCCAGGAGAGACGCGTGGCTTGGGCATGCTGCAAGCCAGGCCCCACGCTAAGAGCCACTCTCTGGGTGTGGGGCCCAGTGCGCCCTGCCCCCCATCCCCGCTAGCTACGCCTCTGCCGTGAAGCAATTTGTAACCAGAGCAAAAGTGATAAAAAATATAGGTAGTAAATAAACATTTGGTGGGTTTTCCCCAAGTCCAGGGCTCAGAAATAGTGGTTGTGGACATGGGAAGGTACCTTTAGATTATGTTCCGTGCTGCAAATGTAAATGAACAAAGACCGCACTCAAGAGTACTAATCCATACTTTTGTGATTTGATAGATTTTCTCTCAGCCCTCATTGTGGTTAGGAAAATGGTGCCAAATCTGAGACTGGGAAAATTCATTTACCTCTGTGGTTTTTGAGAATTTGAGTGCAATCAATAACTATTAAAACAGGTATTTCCTCATTTACTTTGGTGGATGCAGAACTGTAAAGCTGATTTGCATATCTTGTTCTCCGGCTAAATTGCCACTGAATTACTTCCCTGTAAAATAACTTTCGTTGTCAAGTTCTTTCGTTTCGCTTAGCCTACCCACCAGGAAATGATTGTGCGGAAAGGTATAAGTAACATGTCTTAAGGACAATACTTGAGTTGGGTTTCGTTTTGAATTCATGCTTATTCTGAGAGGGGAGAAAATCAGTGTTACCAAACTACGTGCTACATTTTGTGCAGTGTTTTGTTTTAATTCTAACAGAAAATGTGTAGCAAAAGAACCATAATGAAAGTTGAATTGTCTTTTTTGAAAAAATCATGAGCACAATCCAGTAAATATTCATTTGAAAGTTTGACTAACAGTGGCCTGATTTGCACATCACTTAAAACCAGAGTTTTAATTAAGCTATGGTTTAAGGTGAATGCATCCCTGCTTCAGTAATCACCCCCCTTTTTCCTTCAGCACACGGGGGAGGACATTGTATTGTGTGAAGTTGGTTTCCCCCAACAAACCAGAAGTAAGTCAAGAGCAAACTTTGGCTTACCACTCGCTGATTGTTTGGGGAAATCAGGCCACAAGAGCTGGTGTCTACTTGTTTCCTGTCCACAGTGCTGAAAGAAAGAACTAAGCACGCACCATCCTTACTTGAAACTGTGGTCCAGGCTATTGAAAGTTGTGAAATAAGACGAGAGTCATGCCTAGCTGAAGTTAACAGGGAAGAATATAGGCAGCTGACTTGTAAGGAGTCAGACCATTGGTCCATCTGACTTATCATCTACTCTGATTGGCAGGAGTTCAGTGGCAGACCTTGGGGTCTCAAATTTCAGCAGCGCCCCGTGTGACACCGAAATTCGGCGCCAGCCCCGCCTCTCGCACTCCCTTCTAAATAATAGTCATGGCGCCCCCGAGGGTCTGCATTGTGACCGAATTGGTTGCACTCCCCTAAATCTACCTCCAAGAAGCTCTCCATGGCTCAAGAGAAGGGTTATTTCCAGCCTTAACCTGGAGATGATGGGGATTGACCTTTAGTGTCTTCTGCATGCAGTTAATGTGCTGTGCTGTTGAGCTATGGTTCCCCCCCCCCCCCAACACTACGGAAGTGTTAAGCTCCGCAAAGTTATGATTTACTAGATTGTGTTCTATGGCTGTAATGGAAAGGAGTGGTATTCTTGGTAGGAGAGAATGCATGTGAACCTGAAACGTCACTTTCTTCTGCTTTGTTTCCAATATCCAAGAAACAAGCCACTGTTCCATTTCTAAAGATGTCCTCTTCTCTCTCTCCCCGTCCCTCTCTGCCAGTGGGAACTGTCGTGGGAGCAAACCAAATGTGTTGCTCCAGCTACACATCGTTCTTTCCTACCTGTCTATCACATATTTAAGATCATGTGTATGTTGTGCTACCGAAAAAGCACGAGAACTGTGCCTCTTCAAATGAATGTTGTACAGAGGAATGTTCCATTTGTAAGAAAACAGGCCTCAATAAATTCACAGCAATTACCTTTTAAAGTCACTTTGATTTCTTTTTCAGTTTTCCGATTCACTTTATTGCACTTTTATTGCATTTGTCTCCCAGCCTTTCTCCAAGGCGCTTGGGGTCACCTAGGTAGTTTTGCCACCACCTCCATTTTCTCCTCACAACCACCCACCCTGTAGGTTAGGAAGCGAGACAGTGATTGGCAGAGTGAGCCAGTGAACTTTCCATAGATGTCTGGTTGGCTGCTGTGAGAACAGGATGGTGGCTGATCCAGTAGGCTCTTGTGTTCTTATGAGCATCGTGGCTGAATGTGGATTTGAACTCGTGTCTCCCCAGTCTGAGCCCAATGTTACCACCCAAGCTCTCTACAGGATCAGATGGAATTTGACCTGAGAACCTTCTGGTCTGAATTCAGATGGTATCACTATTGGTGAGGTACTGAATACACCAGTAAGAATAATTAACGCTGCAATACAGTACTGAGCTTATTCAATAGGAAGTAAGCCCCATCGAACACAGCTTCATTTATGCATAAACAACTGCAGGATTGCTCTGCAAAAGTCTGCGTGGTCCTCATATTTTGTCTTATAGATATGAAAACCCATGCAGAATTAAAGAGTTACAGTTCTTGGGAAAGCCAAATTGTGTAGGCATATGGAATATTTGTCAAATATTCATACAGAATATCCGACTAGGTTCATACAGAAATCCGACTATTAATACGGGTTTCCACAGAGATAATGGTTTATTTACAGATTCTGTATATTTTGCATGTCTGCCATCTCTTTAAGAACCTAAGAATGATGCCTCTTTATCAGCTTTTAACTGACTTCCCCCAAGTTCCAACTGAGCATTTCAAGTAGGCTATCACCGATGAAAGATCATGCCATTTTGTAATATCAAACTTAGTCCCATAGTGCCATCAAATTCATTTTCAACAAAAGGAGATACCATTGCTTCTTCATTGGCCTACGAAATGCAACTATACATGACACAGGTAAAGAACATTTTCTATGGCCTCATACACTAGTGAAGAATTGTGCTTTCTTGGAACCAAATTAAAAGGTGTATCAGAGTGGAAGTCAAGAGAAGAGCATTTTGTGTTTTGTCGTTACTCAAACATCCCAGATAGCAAACGTCAAAAGCTGCCGTCTTGGTTCTTACTGCTGTGGCCAGCAGTCAGCATTATACTCCAGTACAGAAAATGATGGGTACAACAGATGTCTATATGCAAGGTGATGGTGCTCATGTCAACAAACAGTCAGTGCCGTGGAAGCTGGAGGAAAGCTTTCAAAGGGAAATAAACATGCGGTCCTGCATCCGGTGTCAAGTTGCTTAGTATTGATATGCAGTCTGTCATATATAGATAGATAGATATAGTTACACACACTGCTGCTGTGTTTGATGCATCTGGTATAGCGAACATATCCAGAAAAAAAGCCAGACCTTTCAAACATACCACATAGTGGGCAACATGACACAACTTCAGGGTTGGCTTCACAGGGGTGTATAGTTCTCACAGCTTTAGCTACGTAGAAGTCCCAGTCGTGATGTCCTCTGTCACGGTTGGAGGAATTAACAGTCCCTTGGTTCTTAGGTGAAAAAAGAAAATCTACAACTTCCTCAAGTGGTGCTCATACTGAATTGTGTGGGAGAAGACTGCTAGCTGGCCATGATTTGGAGTATTGCATTCATGAGATTATCAACACACAGCAAAGAATGTAACGGCATGGCTTAGTAACTACCACTTAAAAGAGGGAAATTTTGTGTGCCACTCACTAGAGCTGGGCTTTTGATGTGGGGGATGGGAAGGGGCACAAACCTACTTTTGCTTTTTCTACAGAAAGCTCCACTTCACTACAAAATAAGAAAACGTAGTTGCTCAATAACTGGGCTACGGATACTGAAAAGCTTAAGTTAAATCACACATTTTTATTCACACTCACCATTGTCTGTACAAACAGCAGGGAGCACGGCAGGTTATGCTTCCCTGGTACATTTACCCATGTTACATACAAGCAGTGGAAAAACAAATGTATATATGCTGTGTATGTGACAATTTTTGATACCAATACCTTAAAAACATGAGGTAAAAGTGGTTGTCAGGTCCTTGGATGTGAAGAGAACTACCTGCATATTTAACGTTGCTACAGTCATTATAGATAATAAGCATTAGAGTATAACTAGCTACTTTGTATCTGGTATTGCTCAGGATTTCTAAGAAGAAGACCCAAAAACCCCAATGGTTAAAATCCGCATTTTTGAAAGGTTCTGTATGTTATCTTGATTCCAAACGGCATCTGGTTGGTATCAAGAGATGAAAACCTGCTCCTTGATCTCAGGAAACATCGTGCAAAATTTGGTTACAATGGTAAGAGGTGTCCAAATGCATAGCAAACAACTTTCCAAACTGAACAGCAGAAGTTAGCAGAATCACATGATAGGCTTCAATTTGTTCCACAACTTTTGATAGGACAGTTTAAATTGCATTTCTATACACTCTTCCCCTGCAAGGCCCATTCATAGCTGTTGAGACTTGTGTCCGATTTGCACATACATAGGGTTGTTGTTCTTAATATTTAAATGAGTATGGTTTTGTAACTTTCAGCACATTTTTGTTTACTGTTTATACTGCAGGTACCTAAATACTCTTGGCAGAAATTAGCTGTTTGCAACTCAACAAAGCTTTTGAACTGCAGTTTATGAAATCAATAGGATTTCTTTGGGATGTGATATATCTGACTTGTGGTGTTTTTTTAATTTGAGGGGGGCGGAAAATATTTTCAAAAGCAGATGAAACTAATCTTGGCAAAAATTGTGATGGTATTTTCTCTCTTGGACCCCCCCCCCCCCCGGATGATCTGTGATCCGTATTCCCTCTTTCACCCCTAGGCCTAGAGGTGAAAAATTATTATTTTATAGAGCTATCACAGATTTCAATTTAGGCATTATCTTAGTTGTCTCTGCAAGACTAAAGAATGGCAAGAAACTTTGAATGAATGTTTCTTGTCTCAACTAAGGCCAAATATTCAATTTACCTGTATATGAGTATGGGTAAGTATTAAAATGCATATATGTGACTGAAGGTCAAGTTTTATTTTGTTGATTTCCACCAGCTAAATGATGCCAGGAAAAGTCCCCAGGAGCATGAAAATGAACTACAGTGGTACCTCAAGTTACAAATGCCTCAGGTTACAAAAGCTTCAGGTTACAAACTCCACTAACCTGGAAGAGTTACCTCAAGTTGAGAACTTTGCCCCAGGATGAGGATGGAAATCGTGTCAGCAGTGCAGCGGCAGCAAGAGGCCCCATTAGCGAAAGCATGCCTCTAGTTAAGAACAGTTTCAGGTTAAGAACAGACCTCGGAATGAATTAAGTTCGTAACTGGAGGTACCACTGTACTATGCACTTAATACTTTGAGGCAATATTTGAGCAGAAATAGCCAAAAATGAGATCTTCAAATAAGAGTATGTTGTCTGTCAGAAAGGTATGTGTGCTATTCCTTACAAAGAAGTACCATATTTTTCTGTGTATAAGACTAGTTTTTAAACCAAGAATCGGGTCTAAAATTGGGACTCGTCTTATACATGGGTAGTGCTGAGGGGTGTTTTCTTAATTTGGAGTCCCCAAAATTAGGGGGCGTCTTACACATGTGGGCATCTTATACACCGAAAAATACGGTAATTCTGTAAGTATAGGAAATTTATCAAAAGTCTAGCCTTTTTCAAACCAGTGCTACTTTACTCCCACAGCACCTTATTGCATATTGAATGAATACTGGTTCACATAGATAACTGACAGGGTTGCCATACTCCCCAAAGTGAAAATCCAGACAAGTTTTTTCTCTCTCTCAAAGTTGTTGAGCTTTTTGTGAACATCTCCCCCCAAAATCTAAGCTTTTAACTTCCGTTGCCATATGTCCACGTTTTCTGGACATTTTACCCATTTGCCAAAAATCCACCAAGGCGCCATTTTCCTGCCCAATTCCCAGATGTATGGCAGCCCTAGTAACTGAGCCACCGCTGGCTCTTCCCTAGTAAAGCAGTGCAGGCTCTAACACAAATCGTGATGTGCTGAATACCGATTATGTGACATCAGAGCTGGGCACTCTGTGCTAATATCCAATAATGGAATTCTTCCCTCTCAAAAAGAGCTGGTGCAGGCATGTGGCAGCTAGCATTATCGACATGTAACTGCACCCACAATGATCAACATGAATAGCCAGTGTAATGTGGGACACAGGAACTCTTGGAAGACAATAGTGACTGCTTGCATGAGCAGAACTCATTTTCAGTTTATAATAATAGTCAATGCAATCTTTCAATTGCCATGTCTTGGGCAACAGCTGTACCAGCTCTTCCTTTTGAGAGCAAAGATCTCACGTGCTGGACCTCTCCAGGCTTAGAGGCCTTGGGTGTTCCTGCACATGCATTCACATCACCATGGGAACTATTCTTAGCAGGAAGATTCAGAGACTGCACAGCTGTTACAGTCCCTATAAAACACCCAGGGCCTCCTTTTCTCCAGTTGTTTCAATGAGGTCTGAAGGCCTCTTGGGAGGCTCAATCAGCCTGCAGAGGGAAGGAACTGTTCCACTTGAATCAAGCAGGTCACCTTGAATTCAATAGCAGCTTCAGCTCAGTGAGACACCTACACTCCAGAACCAACCTTAGGAAAATTGCAGACTGTCTAGTAGAGCAGGCTGAACATGACCATCACAATTACACTGTCTTTCCCACGAGAACAATGTGCATATAGGCTTTTGTGTTCAAATCCACTAGTGCATGGTTAACTTTATGTGCAAAATGTGTATTAACTGCTAGCAGGCCATTGTGATCACCTCTAGAAAAGATGCTCTGTCTTAATTTGCTATGACCAATTTACATAGCCAGCCTCTGCCTCTGCCTCTCCTCTAAATATACAGAATACATGCCTTAAGATTAACATAAAAACCTATTACTTGAATTATTCTTTAAAAGAATTTATTAAAGAATGACCGATTCTTATAGTTACCTTACGAAAAAGGGCAGTGATGTTAAGAGAGTCATTATTTCTGTAAAAATTCAATCTTCAAACCATAGGTTTAAAAAGGCCACAGTTCACACAATGAGAGAAAAATTCACACACAGGAAAATGGATAATATCCCATGGCCATAACATAAAGCTTTTCAAAGCACTGGAACATTTCAGATACTTTGGTTTTAAGATCCCATATACACAGGTATTCACAAAGGAGCCTGTAAGCTTCAGTATATATGTAGTGCAGGCTCAAAGCTACTTTGTGATACTAAAACTTAGTACAGTAAAGACAACAGTGCTACAATTCTGTGCCAAACTCCACCCCTAATTCGACAACCAGGAAAAAAATGGAAGTTATTGTATTCGGAACAAATCATGAAGATGAACCATTTCTGTCACACATATTTCATTGTTGTTGTTTAGTCATGTCCAACTCTTTGTGACCCCATGGACCAGAGCACACCTGGCATTCTAAAACTTCTCTCCCCCCCCCTCCCCCGGTTGGATTTTGTGTCATGAAATGAAGCATAAATGAGTCATGCAGTGTTAAACAGAAATCAACATATAGGGATGGTTTGGAGGGAAAGGAGCATGTTGAGATTGCAAGCCCTGTTCCTGACCACAGGAAGCCATTTTCTAACGATCAAGGTAGATCTCATTCTAAACGGGATTGCCAACAAAAAATGGTAGCCACGCTTCTAGTTCCTCCCCCCTCCCCGTTACACCCACTAGAACTTACCTCATGTCATGACATCATAGATTCCTCTTTTCTCACTGCAATGTCATGTCATAAGTTTTTCTGAACCAGAATATAGAGCAAATGGGAGGAATTGGACATGTGGCTGCAATTTGAGGGGCAGCTGCTCATTTAGAGCAACGTTTGCTTTGGGCTTTGGCTCCAAGGATTCTCATTCATCAGATTCTGGAAAGGTGAATTCTGTATCTCATTCCACACCTGCGGCTGTGGTGGTATCAGGACTTCCAGATAAATAACATACTTGCGGTGATTGATTGTTTCATTATAATGCATAATTGTATACAGGTGCGTGGATTTTGTGATGTGACTTTTAAAAAAACACAGCTCCAATGATCTGGAAACTGTTCGGCTTGGATGGATACGTCCTTAAATATTTCCCTTTTGCTTGAATCTTATTTCTGTCCAGCCATGATCTTTAAATATTGTAGTGCATTGTGAGCAGCATCATTGTGGGCATTGCCCCAGGAGATTCCAGTCCCGTGACAAACTGTGATTGGATTAGTTGACAGTTCTGCAAGACACTGGTATTGTCCATTCACACTCAGCTCCTCTGAAAGTACAAACACAGGTGCTGGTTAGTGGAATATCACGCCACTAATTTTTGAAAACACCAACTACATTAATTCTCTTTCCCCGACATTGTGAATGAAAGTACCGTACTTTTCCGTGTATAACACGCCCCCTATTTTGAGGGACTCCAATTTCAGAAAATGGCCCAAAGTTGTTGAGCTTTTGGGGGGGAGGACTGGAGTTGTTGAGCGTTTTTTGAGGGGGAATGCAGTAAATCACTAACCCGGCAGTTGCAATCGCTCACACACCTCGCTAGCAATCGCTCGCGTCTGCTACAAACCTCTGACCGATCACCAACAGCAAAAGTAGATAGCAATAACAATTGCCACAGTGGCAGCCAATCCTCCGCAGCCCTTGACGCAGCAACCAATCAAACACCCATTTCCAATAGCCAATACAAAAAAACCCCTTGCCACAGCCACCAATCACACTACAAATCGCCAATGACAATCTGCAGCTCGCGGCTGCAACCAATCATCTGTCACACATACCCACTACCAGTGTATAAAATGCCCCCACTTTTTAAACCTAATTTTTGAGTAAACAAACCTAGTCTTATACACGGAAAAGTACGGTAATCAGGATGGTGTCACATAAAAGGATATATGACTGGAATATGTAGGAAACCATCTCTCCCAACCTGCTCTGGCACGACACAAATACTCTATTACCTATACAGTCATACCTTGGACGTTGAACAGAATTTGTTCGGGAAGTCCATTCGACTTCCAAAACATTCAGAAACAAAAGCACAGCTGGATTTATGAACTACACTTTGATGCAGAATTTATTTCCAGAAACAGTTCCATCACTTGACAGCCCTAAATTCTTGTTCAGGTTCTTCGATTGTGACCCGTGGGAATTATTTTGTCAAAGCACTAACAATAAACAGCAAGTTTAGCACACATATCCCTGAAAACAGCACCGCCAGTTACATACTGCACCCTTTTAGCAAATTTAATGTTCCAAATGTTAGTGGTAAGACTGTGTGTATCTTTTAATTATTAGACAAAATGTGATGAAAATATGTTCTCTGGCTGCTGTTAGTACTAATGTTTTGCAGATAACTGTGTTCATGTTAATGCTGGAAGAAAATGGACATTTCATAATCCCGCCCCTTTTTGGTACACACTTCATTGGAAACTTGGTTCTGCCTGGCCTGTGTTGGGAAAAAAGATACTAGGAAAAGAGGATGCATCTCACCCATAGTCACCCACATGGTTCTTACCTATATTCAAGTATTTTGCATTAAAACCTTGCTCTTCTGCAAGTTCTCCAAGAAGATGAACATAATCTGTATTAGGAATACTGAGCGGACTTATTTTCAGCAAAGTAATTTTTTCTCCAGAAGAGTTCCTTAAGGTGTTCCATGTACATCCCAAATTAACACTTTGCTCTTTTCCCTGGAACAAATTAAGGGCATTTAGACTTTGCTGTGTTTTAAAACCACCATCCAACAGCTTTAAGTGCGGGCATTCCACTCCCCTTGCATATGTATTAAACAAATACCAAGCTCTCATATTACACTTTGTTCTACCCAAATATTTCCACACTTGTTAAAAACTTGATTTTAATATGGCTTCTCCAAGATTCTCTTGGTCTGTACTACAGGGGCCTATGTTTTCCATAAGCATTCTTACTTTTAACATAACTCTGAACTGTATATGTCAACAATTTCACCTACAGGGGCTACATTTTACTGCTTGTTCTACTGCAGCATTAACAAAAGCCTGAAGAGCAGAAATGAAGCAGCTGAGGCTGTTTCCATTCCTGTATAAACTCGCTGTTAAATACAAGCCGCCTGAAGGAAGGCACATCCATCAGTGTGAAGCAGATTTGATTTGAATTCAGCATTTGATAGTGAGCTGATAGCTGGGATTTCTTAGAAGACATATATACGCTTAACTCCCAAGAGTTAAATGATATAGAAATTGGTATTCTTCCAGCTTCTGGAGGAGAGAGAGAGGCAATGGAAGATGTACATTTTTTGTGCATTTGAAAATATCTTAGATTTTAGAAACAGCTGTGTAGCTCAACGAACGCCTGTTTGCTCTGAACTAGGTTCCATGCAGTTCAATTGAACTCGCTTCCTAAGCTGCATCCTTAGGCTATTAAGTCAAACAAGACAGACAGACAGACAGAAAGTCAGTAGGGGAGAAGACAGAGATCTTGTAGCCTAGATGAAGAACATGGAAGATAACAGGTGAACCATCAGGGCAAGGGTGGGGGGAGTCTAGCTTGCCTGTGTATATTTACTATAGCGCCTTAGTATGAGCTGGACAATTAATGAAAACGAATGATTGCATTGTTAGGTTTGAATAGCTAAGCAGTTGCTATAAACGTAAATGGATTACTTACTAAAGAAATAGTGATATTGTCTCCAGAAAAATTACGGAATTTATCGAGTAGTTTCTCAGCGGCGTTTCGCTTTGCTAATTTTTTAGAAGTCCCAATCCCTTTGTAAGAAAACAAAAGCAAGAAGGATTAAAATACAGTGGTGCCTCGCAAGACAAAAATAATCCGTTCCGCGAGTCTCTTCGTCTAGCGGTTTTTTCGTCTTGCGAAGCAACCCTATTAGCGGATTAGCGCTATTAGCGGTTTAGCGGATTAGCGCTATTAGCGGTTTAGCAGCTATTAAAGGCTTAGCGTCTAAAAGGCTATTAGCGGCTTAGAAAAAGGGGGGGGAGCGGAAAAAAATCAGAACACTCGCAAGACGTTTTCGTCTTGCGAAGCAAGCCCATAGGGAAATTCGTCTTGCAAAGCAGCTCAAAAACGGAAAACCCTTTCGTCTAGCGGGTTTTCCGTCTTGCGAGGCATTCGTCTTGCGGGGCACCACTGTAAGCAGAGAAACCCAGATTAAGAGACATTCATGCTGGAAAACCGAAACTAGACTGTGAGTCACAGACTACACATCCATCAACTCAGCCATGCTTTTGAAACTCCCGTTTTGTTCTGATAGTTCCACCTGTTAAGTTTACATCTGCTAATTATTAACTTGGGATCTCCCCCCCCCCCAGCCATGGGCAAGTGTGAGTTTCTGCATCACAACAGAAGAACCCTGAGAGGGCACAGAGGTGAGAGGGTAGAAAGAGAAGGGGATACTGAAAGCGGACCTGACTGCAGGGCCAAATTTGAGCCAGGCTTACTAGCGCTCAAGTTTGTCCACAAAATGTTTTGATGGAGGAGGGACAGAAAGAGGATTTTTTTGCCCCAAGCGGCTTCTATTAATTAAAAATCTTCCCCAAATGGGTGCAGTGCCTACCTACATACAGATGCCCACAGGCGGTTCCTTCCCCCTCCCAGACCTTGTTTAGCCTGACTAAGCAGCAACAGAGGGCAGAATGGAGAATACAGAAGGCATGCAGAGTCTTCTGCCACCTGTGCTCGTACAGGTACATGTATTGGGGTAGGTGAGAAAACAATAACTTGTTTAGCCCTATGGGAATTTCTATCATTAGACTGTTGGTGCTCCAGTAGTAATCCAAAACCAGGGCACATTGGGAGCAGGTGCACTGATGTTTATTTGGGGGGGGGGGGCAGAGTGGCAGAAAGAAAAAAGCACCCCCTCCATCCACCCTGCCAGCACACTTTGGATTTGGTGGCCCCTCCACCTTAGACGCCCCCACAAGTAGGAATGCTCTGCTAAGGCACTTATTTTGACTTTCAAGTTATAAAGTCCTCAGGGCAGCTTGCAAGAGAGAATTATTTAAGATACAATTTTTTAAAATGATCAAAAATAGAAACATTAGTGGGATTTCTTTGGATAATGAATCCTCTGCTTAAATTCAGGTTTTGCAACGTTTTGTGCCGAGGAGAAAAAAATAAGCACATACCTGTTTCTACAAATGTTTCTATTCTGCAAGTCATTGTAAACTCTCTCTTATGGAGTGGCCCTGTCTCCTGTGCCAGTGAGTACTCAGGAAGTCTCCAACCCTTCTGAATAGCTAGCTCCTAGGGAAGAAGGGAAACAACAGGTAACAGGACAATTTCTTTTTTATCTAGCCTTAAAGCAGCCACATGTCTATTTAGAACAGGTTTATTTATTGTGATTACTTCAGTGTTAACTTGGAAAGCAAAACTCTGATGTATTTTGCTTTACACTGCATGTATCCTTCTACATCTTAATCCAGGACAGAGCTGAGGGAACTTCCAAGATCAGCGCGTTTCACTGTGCCAGAGCAGAAGCCCAATGAAAGCATTCTATTTCAGTGGTGTGAGAGTAAGTCTTGCTTTCATTGGTCACTACTCTGCCCAAAGAAAAGCTTTCCATCTTATATATATCATCACAGTGATGAGCTGTGAGCTTTGCACACAGTGTGGATGAGAAAACCTGACAAACCAACCAATCCTTTCTTTTCTCTTCACCGCCCATTCTGTAATCACTATGCTTTGCTTTTCGTTGCTTACTCTACATTCTTTCCTGAGGGTATAGGAACTGTCTTCTCCTTCCTCGGCTCAGCTACCTGCTTCTGACTGCCTGTGCCGCTTTCTGTCATCAGAAAATAAGAAGGAAACAAAGATGATGCTACATACATAAGGATCTAAATATAATTTGTAACTTAGTGTAGAACGACTCTGACCTCTAAAAAACCAAAAGGTATATAAAGGACCGCCTCTTTCCATATGAAACTACCCAGACCCCGGTATCATCTTCTGAGGCCCTTCTTCGTGTGCCCCCTCCATGAGAGGTGTGGAGGATGGCAACATGAGAACGGGGCCTTTTCTGCAGTGGCTCCCCGTCTGTGGAATGCTCTCCCCAGGGCAGTTCACCTGGTGCCTTCATTATACACCTTTAGGCGCCAGGCAAAAACGTTCCTTCCTTTGGTTGATCTTATGGACATCCAACACCCTTTTAGAATGTGGCTTTTTTTTGGGGGGGGGTTATTGGGTTACTGCTTTCGGTTTGATTTTATATGTTGTGTACTGCCCTGAGACCTCCGGGTATAGGGTGGTATATAAGCTGAAATAATAATAATAATAAATAATAATATATTTTTTTAAAAAAATAAAGACAAAGAACTTCTGAATATGGTACATTTTAAATGTCATTGCAACTCACCTGCAATGATCCAATAGGATTGGACTGATTTGGTGCTTGATCGAGATGTTCAGGGATTAAGTGGTCTGGCATAGAAATGCTAAAAGAAACATAGTTAACTTGAAAACTGGGAGTTTCAGCCATCATTTCGCTAACAAATCAGGAATCAGTCCTAAGCACATTCTACATTTTAATATGAGACTGCCTCATTAAGACTACCTCTACAAGATGTTTAAAGTAAAGAAAGCTGACATGCTTTTCTATGTTGAGTTGTGTCTATGTTTGCATACGTGGAGGATTTTGTTCCCCACAGGCAGTTTCCTGTGCTTCCTTCCCAGGCTGCTTTTTAAGTTCAAGGGTCTGGATCCAGGAAAAAGCAGGCAGAATTCCACTGGCAAGAAGGAGCTTTTCACCGCTCCTCCCCAGACATAAGTCTCATGTGCTCTCAAAAATTGCCATTGAGGGATGAGGGAACCCTCCAGAACAGCATGGGACAGGGCATGGATGGGCCGTGCTGTGGGGTGGGGAAATCAGAAGAATTTGGCAGGGACGCCTCGTGCAATCAGAAGTGCCTTTGTACTCATGCAAGGCACTTTGAAGCCAAGCCTAGCAGTTTCAAAAGCAGCATGGAAGCGATTGACATCTACTGTAACCACAGTTACCTGAATATTTCATTTTGCCAAAATTTGTCATGGAATAAGGCAGGAAACTACAAAACCGATCTTCTTCAAGAAAACACTATGATTCTATAAATAAGGCCAGAAGGAAGGGATAGCTCAGTTGGTAGAGCACAAGACTCTTAAATCTCAGGGCTGTGGGTTCGAGCCCCACATTGCACAAAAGATTCCTGAATTGTAGGGGGTTGGACTAGATGATCGTGATCCCTTCCAACTCTATGATTCTATGATCTATGAAGACCTTTGTTAAAGATTTAACAGTATTGTTGATACTGCTCTAACCTGAATGTGGCTTTGACTTTGTTGTTGTTTAGTCGCTTAGCTTTGTCCGACTCTTTGTGACCCCATGGACCAGAGCATGCCAGGCTTTGACTTATATTTATATTAATAATTACAGTGGACCCTCTACTTATGTACCGCTCTGGATACCTAACTTTTGGGTTATTAATGTGGCAAACCTGGAAGTGTGTACTTCGGGGTCTTGGTGCGCGTGCATGCGCACAAGCGCTCTGCGCACGAAAACGCTCAATAGCGCCACGCACATGTGCAGAATCGGCAACTCTGACTATGAACTTTTTGCGTTGCGGACGGACCCCCAGAACAAGTTTAATTCTTATCCGGAGGGTCCACTGTACTGATCTGTTTTATTAAAATATTCATAGATTGTCTTTTGGCGATAAGGCTGTTCTACGTTTCGTTATATTTTCCCATAGCTTACATTAACTGAATTTTGAAGCTGTTAGCAGCCTGGTGCTTCCCTAGGGAAGGAAAAGCATGATACATGCTATAAATTAAACAAAAATAAAAAAGTAAGATTGAAAGGTCAAATGAAAAAGTAGCAAAAAAATTATTCTATTTATTTATTAACTTTTTCTCCCACCTTTCTTCTCAAAGGAGCTCAGGACAACAATTGACTATCTTTTTGTACTGATAACATTTACAAGTTTGTACACATGAGACTAACAAAGATTGAAAACAGGTCTGACTTATGATACCACAGCTTGTTAAATAAAGAAACAGAAAACCTTTCATACTCTTACAGAGTCATAACTAACTTACAGTTACATGAAAGGCGACAGAAATTGTGACACAATATGCTAAAAACTGCCATTTTATCACTTCCACAAAAATACAAGAAAAGAGGTTTTCAGGAAATGAACAACAATGTAACAGCATTGTTAAAATACTACTTTACCACGTGGATATTAAACAGTGAAGTAACCATCCATCTTAGATGCGGTCACATAATTTGGCCCCATTTCCCACTGCTTTTTTATAAACCTATCTCCAAATCAAGTATGTTAAGCATCATAGCCTTCATTTTTAAAATATTTCTAAAGCTCTCTTCCAAAATTTTCCAGCAGGTCCCATTCGGCAATAATACTATGTCACAATGATCAAAACCAACTCACCAAATATTTGAATTGCCTTTCAAAATGTTCAGGGCAGCTTCTGCAGCTTTGTGCTTTGCAATTTTCTTGCTCGGACCCTCTCCTGAATTAATGAAGACAAAAATATTTGAGTGTTCTGAACAGTAAGCTATGAAAATCTAGCAGTCTGAATGTTTTGTTCTGAAATATCCATTTTCTGTTTCATAACATGAAGAGTGTACAGACCTGTTTGGACACTTTTTCCCGAAAGGCAAGATGGCCTGTTTTACTGTATCTTGCCAGTGGAAGCAAGCACAATGGGAGGGGGGGGGATGTGGCTTGTTTCTAAATGGTGATGATGATAATTTATTATTTATACCCCGCCTATCTGGCTGGGTTTCCCCAGCTACTCTGGGCAGCTCCCAAGAGAATATTAAAAACACGATAAAAGATCAAACATTAAAAACCTCCTGAAACAGGGCTGCTTTCAGATATCTTCTAAGTCAGAGAATTGTTTATTTCCTTGGCATCTGATAGGAGGGCATTCTACAAGGTGGGTGCCACTACCGAGAAGGCCCTATATAATATTTTGCCACTCCCATTCTAAAGACATCACTAACATCAGAAGTAGCGCTGAATATTTTTTGAAAAATTGCATCTTTAAGATAGTGGTTGGGCAACTAATTCCTATTCATCTGCTTATGCTGGTAAGTTCTCAAAATGCAAGGGTATATATAAAAAACACATCTGAAGGGGAGATGCAGAGTTTTAAGAAGGAAGAGGGCCTGCAGCAGGCAGTTTCCTCCCAGCAGCAGAGACTAATCATTGCTACCGTCAGAACTGTACTAACTATGGAAGCTGCGCAGAGGCAGAGAAAATATGGTATGTTTGGCTTGGAGAAAAGATGATTAAGAGGCAATACAATAGCTATATTCAAATATCCCAAAGGCCTGTCACAAAAATTATGGGCCAAATTTATATTCTGATGCTCCAGTGGCCAGGATCTCAATTATTGTGTTCAAATGACTACAAAAGGTATTTAGACCAGTGGTTCCCAAACACGCTTGCTAGAGTGAGGTGGGACACTCATTAAGTGAGCTTGTGGGGCCTAATCCAAACACTATCCTCATTCTACTGGCCACAATAAATGCAAACTTCCTTGTGTGGCACAAGATCAGTTTGCATGTCATGCATAATCCCTCAGTGCTAGGAACAGTGCCAAAGATCAGAGAAATTACCGTATTTTTCGTTCTATAACATGCACCCAACCATAACACACACGTAGTTTTTAGAGGAGGAAAACAAGAAAATATTCTAAACGAAACAGTGGATGTATGATTTTTGTGGTTCATGCTGTGGCCACAGACATGTGATCTGACAGTGAGTTTAGAGTAGCCCAATGCAAAAATCCTGAGGATCCATGTGGATCCATGCTTTGTAACCACGTTTTTGCACCACTGCGGCCCCAGGCAACAGTGAGTGCGTGATTTTTTTTGGTGCAAGATGTAGCCATGGACATGCTATGTGATCTGATGGTGAATTTGGGGTGACCCAGTGCAAAAATCCTGAGAATCCATGTGGATCCGTGCTTTGTAACCACGTTTTAAGTGGGCAGGGAAGGAAAAGCACTCAAGGGACAAGGAGAAGGATGCTGCTAATAATGCAGAAGAGGGGTTTAAGGGGAGAAGAAGCATGCGTGGGATGGGTGGAGAAGGATACTGCTAATAATGAAGAGGGGTATAAGGGGAGAAGGCTCCTCTCCTCTCCCACTTTGCTCCTTTAAAGCAAGCAGGCTCTGCTTTTCTCCCTCCACCCCGCTCATCCCTGGCTTAGCGAGCTGAAAAACTTTGCTGCTGTTTAGCGAGCTGAGTGGGGAGGAGAGAGGGACAGAGAGCCTGCTTGCTTTAAAGGAACCAACCGGACAGGAGCCACTTACACTCATGAGCGAAGGAAGGGGAGCCATGGATCCTCTGCTCACGACTGCAGCAGATCCCCCCCCCCCGCCACCCGTAGGCATTCCCTCCATAACACGCACAGACATTTCCCCTTACTTTCTAGGAGGAAAAAAGTGAGTGTTATGGTGCAAAAAATACGGTACATCGCATTAGTTACGCTTTAAAAAAGGCGGCAACCGTTTTGCTCAGGGGTTCGATTCCTGGCCCCCACATGCGTCAGCGGCGCTTGCATAAGCCCACCCTGCCCCTGTTCTGTGCTCTTGGTGTTCGCACATCAATTGGATGTGCGCAAAATGGTTACTGCCTGTATGGTGTCTGTGTTTGGGTGGACATGATGGGGGTCGAAGAATACGATCAAGGGATAATGTGCTGTGCAATTAGATGCAGGGGAGGGAAGAGTAAGTTGTAGGGTTAGAAATGGGGGGAAATTAATTGGGCTTCTAAGGTCACAAGAGTCGGTAGAAGCTAGGATGAAGGTAGGAAAGATGGGTTCTAGGCCTAGGTTGAAGGACAACAAAAGGATGAAGGACATTATGCTCTCCCTTTACCCATACTGGTACCCAACACACTAGCTTAGAAACAGAGGGAGTATAAAACTAAATAGAAGAAACATTTTAAACACACATTGCATGCAATTAAGAAGTTAGACATGAATTCAGAGCAGGCCCAAGACTTTTTGGCTACCCCCTCCCCCCACCACCTGCAAGGGAAGAAGGGGCAAGTGAAGATCTACATCAAGAACAAAGTGGGGAATAAAGATCTACATCAGGATCTGCTGCCCCTGCTGCCTGAGGCAGTTGCCACACCTTGCCTCATGGATGGCCGGGCCCTGCATGAATCCTATCAAAATGTACAAACCTGTTGCAGTTATGTCACCCATTGTGACTTTATAGGTGAAGACTGGCATATGCACTTGCCCCTCAGCTTTTTCAAAGTCATATACAGGATTGAGATTAGCCTTTGTGCCATATTCATGTAACATCTGAATTGGTGTTTTCCCCGGTTTGGATGTAATGATTTCCTCCAAGCTGTTTACAAAGTAGAATAAAAATTGTATGAATATTTGAGAAGGAAGGAAATCACATGCAGTGTGTTAAAATATTGCTTTTGAAAATATGCTGTATCTTTCATTTATGAAACTCAGAGGTACAAGCTGGAGATAATGAAGCCTGCTTCTGTGTTGCATTCATGATAATGAGTAACCTGTGGACAGTTATAAGGAAATGTTACCAGACATGTGATACTCCATGCTTTGGATATTGCACTAGAGCGGGGAGAAGACGAAGTGTAAGCGACTAGCACTTCTTCCACAAAACAGGCTATGCACAGAACCAGTTGTCAGATTATATTATTGGTCTCTCCACATGCCTTGGAGAATGCTATTTTCTTAATTTCAGTTTCTTTTCCTTTAGCAGATCTAAAGAAACATAAAACTTACACTTTCATTTTCCTCATTCTCAAATTTGGTGTGCTGAAATGTTGAAGATTTGTGAGAGAAGATCGCCCATCTCAATGCAATCATTTTGTATAAAATGTAGGTTAGCCCACCGCCCAACAACAACATGGCTCTAATCTAAATGCCACTCCCCACTCTCCTGTTTTAGCTTTCCACATAAAAATAAAGAAATGGGAGATCTGATCGGAGACCAGCAATGCCTTATCTACTCCAGTTCTGAGCTACTCCTTCCCCTCCACTGTGCACTGTCACCTATAAATATTGCAGGCCTTTGTAGCCTACATACAAGAGCAAATTTAAAAATGTGTACAAATTCAACAGATGACGGGCAGATTCTGCTCTAGGACTGAGTGGGGTTTTTTTTAAGATAATACTTACACACACACACAAACGGGTTTACTTCCAGGTAACTGAGGGTAGCATCTGCTTCTCTCTTTTACACTTACACACACACACACACACACACACGGGTTTACTTCCAGGTAACTGAGGGTAGCATCTGCTTCTCTCTTTTACACACACACACACACACACACACACACGGGTTTACTTCCAGATAACTGAGTGTAGCATCTGCTTCTCTCTTTTACACACACACACACACACACACACGGGTTTACTTCCAGGTAACTGAGTGCAGCATCTGTTTCTGTTTCTCTCACACACGGGTTTGCTTCCAGGTAACTGGGTGCAGCCTCACACACGCTCGCGCCATTCACACTGCCTGCTGCGGTGCGCGCGCGGGTGCTTCTGACCCCTCCCCCCCCCCACGTTCCAACCCGAATCCACGCGCACGCGGGCGCCGTTTCCCGCTGGCGACGGTTGCTCCCGCACGCCTCCTTACCGAGCGCCGTGCGCGCGGGCGGCGGTAACCCAGAATGCTCCCCGCCCGCCCCACCCGCCATATAGAAAGCCCCTTACCCACCCCACCCCTCGCGCGTCACCTGACGGTTTTCAGTTTCTCCACCACCACCGGGGAGTTCCGCTGCTCCGTGCCCGCCAGCCCCCCTTCTTGGCTTAAGATAGCCGGGCAAGGGGCAGGCTGAGGCAGAGCCATGCTGCTCGCCGCCGCCGCCGCCTCCATCTCTTCCTGGCCGGGAAGCATCCCTTTAGCACGGCCCCTTCTCGCGTGTCACGTGTGGTTCCGGGGGCCAGTTTGAGGGGAGGAGCCGCCCGAGAGGCTGCAAGCGGCGCAGAGGCGAGAGAGCGGCTCGCTTCAGTGGGTCTGTGTGAGAGAGAAAGAGGGGCGCTGAGGCGGCGGACGGGACCCCCAAGGAGGCCTGGAAATGGCCCCGCCGATGCGCGGGCGCTTTAGTTGTCACAGTGAACATGTTCTAGCTCAGGGGGTCCGTGGGAAAAAAATCAACCCTTTGCTTCCTGTTAACATACCCTCCAACATTTCTCCTATGGAAATAGGGACGTCCTGTTGTTATAGGGGAGGGGGGAACTGCTCCCTTTTCCCTATGGGGTATCCAAGAGCCCATATATAGTCATTAAGTGGGTCCCCTGTCGGCAGGAGAAAATAACACAGGCCAACCAGAGTATATTGAGAAGCAATACAGTGGTACCTCGGGTTACATACGCTTCAGGTCACATACGCTTCAGGTTACAGACTCCGCTAACCCAGAAATAGTACCTCGGGTTAAGAACTTTGCTTCAGGATGAGAACAGAAATCGCACGGCGGCGGCATGGCAGCAGCGGGAAGCCCCATTGGCTAAAGTGGTGCTTCAGGTTAAGACCAGTTTCAGGTTAAGAACGGACCTCCGGAACGAATTAAGTACGTAACCAGAGGTACCACTGTATATTGAGAAGCAATATGATTCTTCAACATCAACTTCGTTGGACTGTTCATGTTGTGTGGCTGCCTGATTATTGTCTTCCAAAGCAACTACTCTATTCCGGACTTAAAAATGGAAAGCTGGTCAACAAAAAAGGTTTAAACACTGTCTCAAGGCAAATCTAAAACAATGTAGTATAAACACCAAAAACTGGTAAACGCTTGCCTGTGAACGCTCCAATTGGATAACAGCCTTTACCAAAGGTGTCATGGGCTTCGAAGATACTCGAACTCGGGATGCAAGGAAGAGTTCTATCTTCAGGAAGAAATCAAGCTATTTACATTTTTTTTACATTTTAAAGTTTTTGTGCTTGTAAAATTGGGTGAGTTAACAGAATAAAGCATAAAAGACCAAATTAATAACCAGACGTGGCAGTATGGCATGCATGCATTTTGTCAGTGACAATACCCTTGGAGGTTGTTCCTGTCTCTGGGATCAGGTATCACTTCTATGTAATTTTTGCTTACGGAGGTGGGGGTCAATGGTGAGATGGACACCTGCTGCCCAATCACAGCAATGGTAAACCTCATATTTCACCAATATTTTCTATGGACAGTTCTCACTTCTGCCCCAGGGAAAAAGGCAGGATATACATGGAATGAATAAATAAATAAGAACATAACAATTAATGAGATTAAATCCAAGTTATCACCTTAATTCAGCCAAAGAAATGGTTTTCATGATCTCCTAGACATAGAGAGAGTTAAAATGTAATGCTACAAAGATTCAAAATCATGCCAATTAACTAACTGGTGGAGAGCTTCAGAGGTCAATTTGGACTGAACAACCTTTAGCAGAAAAAGTATGTAACTCTGGGGTTATAGTAGACACAGAGTATGTAAGAATATGTAACTCTGGGGTTATAGTAGACACAGGGCCGTCTTACCCCTAGGCGGTAGGGGTGAGTGGTGCCGGGCTCTCAGGGGTGCCAGGCCGAGAGTCCGGGGCCCAAGAGTTGAGTCTTGGGAAGAGCCCGTCCATCGGTCAGTTCGCCACAGCGGGTTCTTCTGCTGTGGGCGGCTCTGCACCGCGAGTTTGGGGGCGACCGAGCCAACAAGATGCTGAGGTGACTGGCCAGCTCCGCCCTCCTGTGCGCCTGGGACTGGGCAACCGGGGGGGGGGGGAGTGCTGCCGGGCGGATCTTTGCACCCCAGCGCTGCATATGCTTAAGACAGTCCTGAGTAGACACATTAATTCAATCAGATCTCAGCTGTATGTTGTAAGATTAAGGGGGGCGGGGAACAATTCTGAATTAAGACAGGAGTCTTTCTAAGTTATGTGAAAGCTAATTTGGTACTACAGAAAGGTATTGTCCGAATACAGCTGAATGTTGCTGTATCAGTTTACTTTGTTAATGTATTATTCATTGTTTTGAACATGGCAGGACAATGAAAGAGAATTCTTGAATAATACCCTGGAGAAGCTGGATGGTTAAAACAATGCTAGTGCTTCCCTTCCAGTTAAATATAATAGCAAAGGAAGCTGTTTGTCCTGTATTACTTAATACAGAAATCTGAAAGGTTTTTAATATGGCTGTATGGTTTGACAACTGCAATTGATAAGAGTTCTCTTTTTTTACTGTGTCTGCGTAATATGTTTGCTGCTGCTACCAAAAGTTTTGTTAAGCAGGTTGGCGATGGAGGTCGACTAGTACCTGTTCGTAGCCTCAGTGAAGCTGATAAATATCAACCCCTCAGTCTTGTTATTAAGAAGAAAAGTTGTCTTATTTCAAGAAGATCCAAATTTGTTTCAACGCCATTCAGCCTAAAAGACATTCTTCAAGGAGAGAAAGAAATTTCAGCTGGTAAGTTTGTTTTTTAAACTTCTTGAAAGCTTATAAAAATATGATCTGCTAATTTTCAGAGACATAACTGAACAGGGGAAATGCAAAACAATATGGATTTTGCTGCTTATGCTGTTTTAGAGGAATCAAACAGTATGTCTACAATATAAACTAGCATCTTGTGAAAAAGCATTTAATGTTTGCATTTAGTAAAAGACTGAAGAAGACATTTTAGGAGGTTTCACTGATAATGTATTGAGTACTTTTCAGCATTCATTACAAATTTGCTTTATATTTTTGGTGTAATCGTTCTGTGTTATATAACATCTGTCACTTACATGCAGTGTGATCTAAAGTTGTTTATTTACCAATCACATTGAGTTCAGTAGGACTTCCTAGTAAGTGTGCTTAGAATTGCAGCATTAATATCCCAATACTGTATAGCATGCAATACCAGCTATCCACTGTTACAGAGGAGTGAGATCACTGCATGACAATACCATTTCCACGTCTGTTCACAACTTTTTTGTACACGTGATATGTAGCTCCCTAGAGCTGTTATTTAATTTGAAGTAATATGGCAGTGCAGTGGGATGCCTGAGGTTCTCTAAAATCTATTCTCTAGGTCCTTGTAGGCACAGGGAACATCTTGAGTATAATGCTGCTCACAGTCTTTTAGAAGAGCATCCTGCAGGTTATATGCCATCCTACATAACAGACAAGAAACTAAGGGAGACATTGCCCTTTAACAAAAACAAATAGCGAAAGCAATTTCTGACAGTGAAAGATAGACAATTTACAGTGCAATCCTATACATTTCTACCCAAAAGCTAACCCCATTGATGTGGGATGTGTATGTAAGTGTGTAAAAGATTGCACCTGATTTCAATAGAACCTAAATGTGACTGATTTAAACAGGATCCAAACCAAATTATTTTAGCTCTAAATGTCAGTGGTATTCTGAGATTATACACAATTTAAGTTATTACATAATTAATGAAGTGATGCTATTTTAGGGTAATTGTTCTACGGAAGGCAGCTCAGTTGCTTTCCATGTCTGTTGTCAACAGCTCAATGCTCTTCAAAGTAAAATGAGTAGCAATTAATATTTTCTACCACTGCAGATTACATGTTTTGAATATGAACATAATAGTAATGGGATGGACATCACAAATGCAACCCTTCACCTATATTTTAAATGACAGATTCTCTTTCTTTCTGTATTCCAGGAAAAGAGAGGTAATAGCAGAAAACAGTACCCTTTGTAGGATATTTGAATAGTAATATTTTAAGCCTACCAGAGGAGTCAGGCATGGTTTTGGGTTGGTCACTTGGTCTGCATTCAAGTAATTTTAAAATGTTATCCCTTGTTTCCATGTTTGTTCTGGAAAGCCTCTCTTCTTCCCAGAGGGGAGGGGTTGTGAGCAGGAATCACTTCCTGCGCTCACAGGGGGGCATGGCCAAGCCCCCCTGCCACACTGAGTCTTGGGCCCTTGTCATGCCCCCCAGTCAGCCAGCCAACCCATCTGGCGGGGGGAGTAGTTTAGACACATTTGAAAACAGCCGCAGGCACACAGACTCTCCCTTGTTGTTCCAGGCCTCCTCGGATCACCTGCCCGCCCTCCCTCCTGACCTTGCTATGGACTTCGCCTTGGTTGTCCAAGGGGCCTGGTAGGATTTTTTTCCACTTGGCAGATTGACACCAGCCACTTGTTTTTTTGCCTACCTCGTAGCAAATTGTCACAACTTTGTAAGGTTTGGCGGTTAGGCATTGGAAAATGTGTTGTGTGTTGGAGGGGAGGTTGTGGCCATCACCTACCCCTCCCCTTGAAGGGTATTCCATTAAAGGAATCTGGTGGTTGTGGTTCCTATCTGATACCCAGGTGGTGGCTAGGGCCATGGCACGACCCCCGGTGACTCTAGGGGAAAGCTTCTAGTTGATCCGCATCAACAAGTTCCCCCTACAGGTTGTTAACCCTTGTGTGACTCCTTGCAGAGTGGGCAGGAGTCAAGTATAGTCTGTTCGGATCCAGTGCCTAAGCCAATACCACTCACATTTTGTAACCAATAAAGTTGTGGCCTTTTTTAGCCCATTAACCTAAAATACTTGTGTCCATGTGTCTTATTTTATCACCAAGCGGGGGTGGGGCCTAGACTCACAAACTTTATCTAAGTTTTGTCAAAATGTTTATATCTCAACTGAGAATTCTAAATAATAATATTTGCCAATGAATACAAGTGGGATAAACTTTGCAAGAGATATACTAAGATAGCTGGCTCCCAACTATGGAATCCTTCCTTGAAATTTGCTGGTGTCCATGCATGATAATCTGAACATCTCTTCAAGTGTTTTCAGATGGCTTTTAAGTGGAAAAGAGATGAGGATTTTAAAAATCCTTTGATCTGAGACAATCATTGTTAATATTTTTAACAGATGCTTGTTCTGAGCCGTTGGCTTGGCAGCTTGATCATATTAGCATACCTACTTATTTCTTACTCTTGTTAAGTACAACAAGCAAAGGAATTTTACAAGAAGTAATACACAAAGTAATTAAGGCTGCAATCCTATGCACACTGTCAGGGAACTGCCATCAGAGCATCAGGTGGTGGAGGGACTCAGGCAGGATGAAAGAGACTCAACTGCTGAAGCAGGGACCAGCAGGGGGAGGAGTGGGTCTCTGAGGGAATGCGAGCAGGAGGGAGGGCTCAGGGAGGCTTCCAGCGAGAACAGTGGGGAGGTATCGGAGTCTCCCATAGGCAGACCCACACCTCGCAGGAAACTGTCACGCCGTGAGTCCAGGAGACGCGTTTCCGTTAAGGAACTTCTTTGCTGGAAACGCTTCCGCAGACAGCCACTGTCGGACTCTACTAGTGACTAGAGCAGACATGTCTGAGGAGCTCCGTCACACACGGAGGTTTGTGGGGTCGCACAAACTCTGAGGGAGCACGTTTTCACGCACAAGCAGCTAATCAAACCCTCACAGCAGTCCGACAGTCTTTGTACGCTGCCTGTGCAAGAGAAGGCATCATGAGCGAACCAACCGGAACCGGAGGAGCAGGGGCTGGAGCTGGTCCAAGCTTGGAAGATAGATACCGAGCGTTGGAGGTTCAACTGGCCCTGCAGACGGCGAGGTTGGAGGAGAGAAGGGCTCAGGATGCAGACAAGAAGGGGAGAGCCACGCAATTCCCCAGAAAGGTACCAGGATTGGTGCAAAAATTTGGGGGGGACCCCAAGGACTACCATGCTTTTAGGACAGAGATGCAATATGCCCTTAATGTGCAGTTCGATGAGTTCCCTGATGAGGAATCGCGAGTTGCTTTTGTAATTGGGCATCTTGAGAAAGGGGCTAGAGACTGGGTTCGACCCCTAATGGCAACGCACAATGACATACTAAAGGACACAATGAAGTTCTTTCGTGCAATGGATATCATGTTTTCCAGCGATATTGAGGAAGGGGTGGTGCGCAGACAGCTAATGGCTTGTAAGCAGGGAAGTCGATCTGTCCGTGAATATTGGACTGAGTTTACCATGCTGATTCACAGACTGAGTTGGGATTTATCGGCGGCACCCGTTCAAATGCTATTTGAAGAAGGTCTTTCTTCGGGGGTGAAAGACGAGCTGGCACGGAGCCCCAGGGCGGAGTCTATGGATCAGCTGACCAAATCTGCGCTGACCATAGGAGCGCGGCAGGAGGCAAGAGCCTTGGAGAGGCGGGAAGGGAGAGGGGAACGTTGGAAGGAGTTCCGCATTCCAGACATTCCTGAGCCAGCTTTCCCGCCGGCAGAGCCGATGGAAATCGGAACAGCGCGCGCGCGCGCATTTTCAAAAACCAGCGAGGGAGCTAAGAAGGAGGGAAAGGGCCCCCGGAAATGCTATCTCTGCCAACAGCCAGGCCACTTTGCCAGAGTCTGCCCCCAGAGGAAGGAATGGCAAGGGATGGTGGGAGCTGTTGAGGGGGGAGAAGAAGGGGGAGCGGAGCAGGTAAAAGCCAACGCCTGGTTGCCACAATTGGGGCACTGCAGCCAGGCCAAAGAGCAGTGAAAGTGCCCGTGCCAGAAGCTCCTCGACCTGCTCTAGTGATTGAAGTGTCCCTAGAGCTGCAGAATGGGCACCCCCTAAAAATAAAGGCGCTATTGGACTCAGGCAGCTCCTGCAATTTTATGAGCAAGGAGTTTGCTGCTGAACACCAGATACAGACCATCCCTTTAAGCAACCCCCTGCAGGTGACCACGATTGATGGCAGGGAGTTGTTGGGAGGAGGAGTCCGCTTGCAGACTGTCCCAATGATAATGAGGGTGGCAAGGCACACAGAACTGATAGCGTTTAATGTGGCCACCCTGGGAGGCGCTCCCATTATTTTGGGAATGAGCTGGCTAGCTCTACATGATCCGCTGGTTGGCTGGCATCAAAGAGTGGTGTCCTTTGGTTCAGCACATTGCCTAGAACACTGCAAAGGGGAGAAGGGTTCAGCAGGGGCCCAAGCCACCCTAGCAGGGACTGAAGTAATGGGGAAGGTGAAGGTACCACCACAGTATGCAGATCTCAGCGACGTGTTCAGCGAGAAGGAAGCTGACCAACTACCACCTCATAGACCCTTTGATTGTCAGATCAATTTACTCCCAGGAGCACAGCTTCCCGTGGGCAAGTTGTATGCCATGTCAGACAGGGAAATGCAGGAGTTGCGAGGGTTCATTGACAAGAACCTGAAGAGAGGCTTCATCAGAGAGTCCAAAGCAGCAGGGGGGAGCCCAGTGTTCTTTGTGGACAAAAAAAATGCGGACAAGCCGAGACTTGTATGTGATTTTAGGCGGCTGAATGCAGTGACTGAACCGGTGGCGTTCCCTATGCCCAGAATTGATGATATTTTGACCAGGGTGAGGAAGGGAAAGATTTTCACAAAGCTGGATCTAAGGGGGGCGTACAACCTGATACGCATAAGGAAAGGGGATGAATGGAAAACCACCATGTTTACCCCTTTGGGGGCGTTTGAATACCTCGTTATGCCATTTGGATTACAAGCAGGCTCCGCGTGTTTTCAATCTTTTATGAACCACGTGCTGGGCCCTTTGCTCTACAAGAATTGCGTTGCCTTTCTAGATGATGTGTTGGTGTATTCTGAGAATGAGGAGCAACATGTGAGAGACGTCAGAGAAGTGTTGAGCAGACTGCAAGCCAACAGGCTGTGGGTCAAACTGGAGAAGTGTCGGTTCCATACCAAGGAGGTGGAATTCCTGGGGTACCGCCTGTCAGACAAGGGATTGGCCATGGATCCCGGCAAGGTACAGGCAGTGCTGGAATGGAAAACACCCAAAACCAAGAAGGATGTGCAGAGGTTCCTAGGGTTTGGAAACTTTTATCGTAAGTTCATCCGCAACTTCGCCCATCTGACGGCGCCCATCACTGACTGTCTCAGCAGTAAAAAGAAGTTTGTATGGACGGCGGAGGCGGAGCGAGCGTTTGAGGAACTGAAAAGGGCCTTCGCCTCTGAAGAACAACTTCTGCATGTGGATTTACGAAAGAAGCTAAGGGTTGAAACAGACGCATCTGACAGAGCCATAGGGGCGGTGCTTCTTCTGCAGCCGGGGAAGGAGGAGTCAGAGTGGCGTCCGTGTGCCTTCTTCTCGCGGAAGCTGAACAAATCCGAGAGGAACTACACGGTGTACGACCGAGAACTGCTTGCTATTCATGAGGCGTTCCGGAGATGGAGGCATCTGCTAGTTGGTGCACAACATAAAGTGCAAGTGTGCACGGACCATAAAAATCTAGAGTACTGGAGAACGGCGCGAGTGCTCAACCAAAGGCAGTTGAGATGGGCCCAAGAGTTCTCCAAATTTAACTTTGAGATTTGTTATGTGCCAGGCCCAGAGAATGTTAGGGCGGACGCTCTCTCACGCAAACCTGAATATTTGGAGGGGGAGGGAGCACCCGAAGAAACCCATATCATTCCAGAGGACCGCTGGGTGTGTGGGGCGACTTTGGTGGGGCAAAGGGAATTGATAGAGGGTACGGTGCAGGATGCATACGCCCAGGGGAAACTCAGGGATCTCAGAGGGGAGGAAGACAAATCCGGTGGTTTTGAGGAGAGAAATGGGGCATTGTATTATAAGGGAGCGTTATATATACCTGAAGGGGAATTGAGGGAGAAGGTACTCAAGCAGCTGCACGATAGCCCCACAGCAGGGCACTTTGGGCAACACAAAACCATGTGGCTGGTTACCAGGGAATTTTGGTGGCCCAAGGTCAGGGAAGATGTGCGGGAGTATGTGAGAGGGTGTGAACAATGCCAAAGAGCCAAGGGGGAGAGGCGGGCGCCGGCTGGTTTATTAGAACCACTGCCCACACCTGAGAGACCGTGGGAAGCAGTGGCAATAGATTTCATGACTGATCTGCCAAGGTCTAGAGGGAAAACAGCCATCATGGTTGTAGTAGACCTGTTAACTAAAATGGCCCACTTCATAGCCTGCTCACATGCGGTTACAGCAGAAGAAACCGCCAAATTGTTTGTAGAGAATGTGTTTAGGTTGCATGGCGCCCCCTTGAGGGTGGTTTCAGACCGAGGGAAACAATTTACTTCCAGGTTCTGGAGGAAGCTCATGAGCTTACTGCATGTAGAGGTTAATTTCTCGACGGCCCGTCATCCTGAAACCAACGGGCAGGCGGAAAGAGCAAATGGGGTTCTCCAACAATATTTGAGGTGTTATGTTAATGACAGAGAGAATGATTGGGTGGAGAAGTTGGCGTTGGCAGAATTTGCCTACAACAATGCAGAGAACGTGTCCACGGGGATGAGCCCCTTTTTGGCTAATCACGGGTGCCATCCCAGAGCCTTCCCAGGGGGGGAGGGGGAGAACTGGAGCGTTCCAGCTGCAGAACAGTTCGTGGAAGAAATGGAAGCGATCCATCGCCAGCTCCAACTCAATTTAAACAGGGCTAAGGAGGAATATAAGAGGCAGGCAGACAAAAACAGAAGGGAAGGTGAAAGCATCAGGGTGGGGGACCAGGTGTGGCTGTCAACCCAAGGGTTGCCATTCAAAGGAGGTTGTAAGAAATTAAGACCCAAAAGGCTGGGTCCGTTTGAAGTCATACAGCAGGTCAATCCAGTGGCTTTCAGGCTCCGGTTACCGAACCACATGAAGCTGCACCCAGTTTTTCACAGGTCGTTGCTGTCACCGTATAGAGGAGACAGTGAGGGGAGGGTCACTAGGGGACCAGCAATGGAGGAGAAGGAACACAGCTACCATGTAGCGGAGATCCTCGATTCCAGGTGGAAGGGAGATCAAGTAGAGTATTTGGTAATGTGGGAAGGGGAACCGGAGTCGGAAAACACCTGGGTTAGGGCAGAGGATGTCAATGACGAGGTTTTAATAGAGACTTTTCATCAGAGGTTCCCACGTAAACCTCAGCCGGTAGCGAGGTTCCGAAGGGAATACTTTGCCACCACCGACGAGGAAGAGGAGTTGGAGGGGTTCCCAGATTCTGAAGAGGAAGAGGATTCAGCTGGCCAGGACGACGATCGATGGAGAGAATTGTTCGAGACGTCAGAAGATGAGGAAGATTCGTTTCGGGGTTTTAGCCCTTCACCTCCCAGGGGGGAGGAATTGGGAGGGGGTGAGGGGGGCCCTGGAGGGGAGGTGGATGTCAGGGAACTGCCATCAGAGCATCAGGTGGTGGAGGGACTCAGGCAGGATGAAAGAGACTCAACTGCTGAAGCAGGGACCAGCAGGGGGAGGAGTGGGTCTCTGAGGGAATGCGAGCAGGAGGGAGGGCTCAGGGAGGCTTCCAGCGAGAACAGTGGGGAGGTATCGGAGTCTCCCATAGGCAGACCCACACCTCGCAGGAAACTGTCACGCCGTGAGTCCAGGAGACGCGTTTCCGTTAAGGAACTTCTTTGCTGGAAACGCTTCCGCAGACAGCCACTGTCGGACTCTACTAGTGACTAGAGCAGACATGTCTGAGGAGCTCCGTCACACACGGAGGTTTGTGGGGTCGCACAAACTCTGAGGGAGCACGTTTTCACGCACAAGCAGCTAATCAAACCCTCACACACACATATCTGGGAATAGTTCTCTCTTCACTGAACACTTACTGGTTGAGTACATATGGGTAGGCTCAGGCTGTAAGAGATGAGAATCTGAACACATTATAATGTTTTATTATCTGATGGGTGTGCAGTTTCTATAAACCATGTTTCAGATTAATATTATATAGGAACTTAATTCCAGACTTCAATAAGCTGCCTATTTCCCTTAGGTATTTCATCCTACCAGTTACTGAATTATGAAGATAAATCAGATGTAGCGCTCAACGGTAGACGAGGAAATCCTATTATGAACTCCGCTGGGGTCAACATCACTGGATCAGATTCTCTTGCAGTGAAGGCTTCCTTTGGCATTGTAACTAAACATGAGGTTGAGGTACCAACATTACTCAGAGAACTTACCAGTAGGTTGGTATTATAGTTTCCATTATTTGACTGTTTAAGCTGCACTTGACAAATGAGCACTAAAATGTGGGTGCTATATGGGTTCTAGGTTTTAGGTGCCATAAATAGGAGAAATATGAAACTATGTGGATTATGTCTCCCTTTATTGCAGAAAAATGAATTTTGAGCACTGCCTTGTTCGTCAGTCACGAGAAAGTAAGAGGACGGTTCTTTGTGTGGTCATGGAGAGTATTCGAACGACACGGCAATGTTCACTGTCCGTGCATGCTGGCATGAGAGGTGATACAATGAGGGTAAGTGAGCATGTTTAACCATGTTAAACATGCTTTTAAAGCATGTTTTTAACTTTAAAGATAGATAGATAGATAGATAGATAGATAGATAGATACAATAAACTTTTTAAATGGTAATTTACCTTGGGGGTCCTTTTGGGGCCAAAAGACAGCTCATAAATAAATTTATAACTAACTAACTAAATAATTATGAATAGTGAAATGCTTATCAGCCGGTTTAAGAACACCTAACTCTATACAGGTTTGTTGCCTATGTGTAGAAATCATATTATCACCAAAAGTTGAGGATCTTTAAGAGATTTAAACATCAAAAAAGCAAAGGCCCAAATAAAATAATTCTAATTTGAGTAATGCAAAACCAAAAAATAAGTTATGCAGAATCTGTCTTGGTGGTCACATGATTTGTTTGTAACATAGATCATTCTCTTCTGGCTGAAAAAGTTATCTTTAACCCAAAGATTAAATAGAAGCTTGTCCAATTAAAGATATACACCCCAATCTGGGTGAGGCGGTTCTGATGCACACATAGACTGACCCCACCGCCACCTTTTTGGGCTGTCGTCCTTACATCAGTGGTGGACAGGGCAGTTCCCCCATGAACCTGCCTGTTCCATAGGGTGGCCATGTGTGCTTCCTACTTTACAGTCCTCTATTTGAAGGGTTGTCTGGTCCAAGTCCAGTTTGAAGATAAACAACCTAAAGAAGAGAGAACAGGGGAAGTTAGCTTCTGGACACCAGGCTGAGCAGGCACACAAGTTACCTGGTCACAGTCTTCCCTACTTATGGTGAGATGCATTGTATTTCTATTTAAGTTATAGAATTTATTTCCAAATTTGCATTTTACATATAAATTAGCATATGCAAACCTGTGCCCTCTTTTTATCGGTGCACAAGTGGCCACCCTACTCATACACTGAGATAATGTGGGAGTTTTGTAAGCACTATAATTCATTTTGTGCACAGACATCCTCTTTTCCTGATTTGCTTCTCAGTTTTGAAGGGCATCTTTTGCAACTGGGAAATTGTTCTAATTTCATTAGAACATCATCATCCTCATCTCTACCATAGTGAAGTACTAGCCTTCCACTGGCTGGCTTTGACATTAAGGTTAAAAAAGAGTCATATTATGTGTTATATTTCCAATACTTATTTAGCTTAATCTGCATTTTTATTCAAAAAATTTTCAATACAGATGTTAACACTGTATCTTTCTTTTTAAAAATAGTTTCATATTATTGATGACTATAATTACAAAGGACGTGACAAAGCTATTGTCTTTCCTGCTCATACAACTATTGCATTTAGTGTGTTTGAGCTTTATATTCACTTGGATGGTAATTTTGGTAAGTAGTCTGTTTTTCAATTGTTAGTGCGATTACTATTTTACATTCTTCTTGTTCTGAGATTGGGAATGTTTAGTCTGGAATACTATAAACATTATATCCATGCTTTAGTGTGCTTGTGGTTAGCAATCTCATTCACTTCAGGGCTTGCATCCATACCTTACAGGTATACACATCTGCAAGGGCACACACAGTAACATCTACCAGTAGATTCAAATCCAGGGACAGTAGTGGGACAGACATTCACATGTGCATTGCAAGACAGATGGAAATCAGAGCCTCATCCATACCATGCAGGGTGATGGATATTGTATTAGATTTGCATCTGAATTTGGATGGTAATGGATGCAAATGATTCTGTACCTGGAAGTTTGCTTCCACCTAAAAAAAAATCACCCTTGCTGAATCAGCTGGTTTGTGTTCAGTTTTGTGTTGTAGTTTTGCCTTATTTAATATAACTTTTCTATAAAATTAAAAAACTAATTTTCATTAATACTTTCTGAATACTTAAAATATATGTATTTTTTTTCCAGAGCTCTGTGTCACTCCAGAATCAAAAGGAGGATTTGAAAGAGAGCCATCAAGAACATTTTCACTAATTAAATTAAGGAATCTGTTTTATCGAAGTATGAGGTTTGATATTTATGTGCATTACATTAATTAATTTGATTGGTAATGTATTTAATAGTATTTCATATTATGGTTGGTGCTGAAGTTCATGCTTATAGCTGCACTGAGAAGTATTTTGCACACACACACACTTAAAATAATTGCAGAGATTTCAAAATATGCAGAGTGCATCAATTTTTAATTATCTTTTAAATTATATTTTTTATTTTTAATTATAATTGCCATAATAACGAATTTGCTTAATTTAAAAATTTAATTTTTAATTGTTTCAGTTGTACAGTAAGATTATACTTATTACGCTTTAAAGACCTTTCATGATGTACAGCAATAATATGACACACACATTTTTTCTATAGGTAAAATTATGCTATTCTATTTATGAACTTGTCAGGATTTAACAATGACTGTAGATTATGGGAGGAATTCAATGTCATGCTAAGGCAATCATTCCATCAGGACATTTCAGCTTGCCAGTTGGAACGCACACATCACTGTAAGGGTGGGGTTCTTCCCCTCCACATCAGAGCCAATTTTGGCGGAATGGGGGGGAGGGAGGGAAAGCCCTATTATGCAAGTGAAACTCCTTGCTTCTGCTTACAGGACTCAGTTATGGAATCCCCCCACTCTGGGCTGAAAGAAGAGTTTGTATTTTTGTCAGTGGTTGACCAGATAATGTGCTATTGGATTTAGCAATCTTTCTTCTTTGTGTCTGTGTGTGCTTTTTCCCCCTTCAGACAAAAGGGTAATGGATATCATTGCTCACTCAGACAATTACTTAGATGACCTTTTCACAGACTACTATGAAAAAGCTGCAAGCATGACGGATGTCTCCACGAACTATTTCCGAGAAGGGGCCCATATACGAGTGAATTTGCTTAACAATCACATCCCCAAAGGTCCTTGTTCGTTGTGTGGAATGGGAAGCTCCAGAAGAGAAACTGTCTATGGTTGTCTTGAGTGTTCTTTTAATGGACAAAAGTTTGTACGGCTACATGCTGTGCCTTGTTTTGACCTCTGGCACAAGAGAGTGAAATGAAAATTTTTGGAAATGCATGTTGGTTGGATCCAGATTGTTGCTTGCACTTAGTATCCTCTGAAATTAAGTCACACCTGACTTTTCCACTTTGAGGTCAGGAAGACCTAAGTACAACCGACTTGGCCTGGATTAAACCCTATGCATATATTTAGGTGTGATTGTGCCATGGAATTTCTCGTGCATTTTGATTGCGAAATATGGAGCCACAAATGCTTTTTTCTCCTTCCGTGTTTTTAAAGGAATGCAAAATAGAACTTGATATAATGGCTTCCCACATATGCTCTGTTATTGGTTAGTTCTTTCTAACTGCATCGTGTAACATAGCTAAGAGATACACATCCAAGTTAAAAAATTCACAATAGCATTTTGTAATAAATCTAAAAAATGTGTAAATTATGTTTAGAAGTAACTATTTGTAGGAGTAATTTGGAAACACTGGCTTTTGTCTAAAGGCAAGAATGTGTTTCACCTTAACTACACCACAGTAAGACAGTAATGAAAAGATATGAATTATTTATTAATGGCATAAATATTTAATTGAAATATCAGATTACAAACATGTTTGTCTTTGCTCTGGTTAAACAGAGAAATAAAAACTGAATTGAATCTTAGTATGACATACCGTAAATGTTTCCATTAAAATTTGCCAATGTCACCCCCAATTACATCTGTCTCCCATTTAGTCCATATTTATCATTAATACAGAGCAAGTTCAGTATTTTTTAAATGTTAGACTTGCTGTTATTTGGTGCCTTTTGATGTATTTGACAATATTTTTTGTAACAAAGCTATATAATTTTGGAATAAACGAGTCAATTACATATCTGATGTACGTATGCAATACTATTATCATTGAGATCTAGCCATTAGGTGGCAGTATCTGCCACTGTGTTTAAAACCGCACGTTAAAATTGGCACTGCTGGGGTTGTCTAGAATTTCTGCTACATATTTATCTACCAATGCATTTGTAAAAATAGAAGGGATTAAACACCTGATTCTCTTTAGATCTGAATATAGCACTCCCACTGAGCCCTGGATTCTTTCTTGACTCTAGTGCTGTTTGGTTTTTGATATAAACACGGTGGGGGAGAACTAACTGGCATTTAAGTTGTCCAAGAGTTGTGCATTTCATCAGTAATACAGTACCTAGCTTGTACATAGCTATTTCCACACAGATGACACACTTTACTTTCTCCATATGCTGGAGGACATGGCGGTGGCGGCGGCGGATAATTTGTCAACCTCTTTTAAAGCCATCCAGGTTGGCACTCTCACTGCCTCATGAGTCAAAATAAAAAAATTCCTTCCAGTAGCACCTTAAAGACCAACTAAGTTAGTTCTTGGTATGAGCTTTCGTGTGCATGCACACTTCTTCAGATACACGTGCATGCACACGAAAGCTCATACCAAGAACTAACTTAGTTGGTCTTTAAGGTGCTACTGGAAGGGATTTTTTTATTTTGACTATGGCAGACCAACACGGCTACCTATCTGTAACTGCCTCATGAGTGTACAAATTTTATACATCTCTTACTATCTTCTCTTATGTGCCTTTTCCTCCAAACTAAGAGCCCCAAATGTTGTAGTATCTGGGTGGGGTGGCTAAAAAAAGAGATGGTTCAGACAGAATACTAAATCACAGATAAAACAAGCCACAGTTCATAAGCCAAAACTATGGTTTCATGCTGGTTTGTTGCCAAAAAAGCAGACAAAAACCCCCACATGCTTAGTCTACTTGGCTAATTTTTGGACACTGCAATAAGCCATGCTTTGGCTAATCCATGGGCAAGCATTATGTGTGAATCAGGCCATTAAGTGAAAATGTGCAACTGAGCTTCAGTGCCATTAAGGCAACTCTGGATCTGCTCCAAAAATGGCTCCCACAGATTTTCAGAATGAATGTTAACCATGAGGGGAGTAAAGATGCCACAGGGGTGGGGGGCAATTTGGAGAAAACACACACAAAAAAGGGGAAATTACTTCATCAGCAACAACACTATATTTGGCATAGCTGTAAATTCCCCGTTAACTCTTACAACTTTAATTCAGATTATTTCATAAGAATTACAAGGAATGTGGAGCCACCCCTATCATTTCAGTAACATTTTTAATCATGATAAAAAGGTATAAAAAATTTCCCACAACCAACATACACGAAATATTATGTGACAAAGAAATTCCATTTTGGTTAAAGCCATTAATCTAATGGACAAATCCCAGGGAAATCAAACAGGGCTGAAGAGTGTAATCACAAAAAGCTGTGTACTTGGTTACAAATGTAGTGACAGCTCCACAGGTACATCTTCACTTCAATGTGTATTTGGGGCTCAAATAGCAGGATTTCCTACTACCTTCAATGCAGTGGGTAACGCTGTGAACAAAGCCTTGTCCCCTCCACTGAAGGGCATGGGGAAGTCCTTGTGAAAGCTCCATGTGCAAATGGGAGGAACTGCTGAATTGGGATCCAAATGTCCATAAAACAGACAGGGATGGGGAACCTGTGGCCTTCTAGCTGCTGTTGGACTGCATCCCCTCTCATCCCTGATCATTGGCCAAGCTGATTTGGGCTGATGGGAGCAGAAGTCCAACAACATTGGCAGGGCTGCAGATTCCCCATTCCTGCCACACAGACTTTTAAGCAATGATCTGTTATAGTTCATCGTGTTGGTAGACGTTATATTCCTTGGCAGATATGAAGCCGTCTCCGTCATGGTCATTCTTTTTAAAAATATCAAGCAAAACATCTTGATGAACGGAAGGGTCGCGTTTCTTGCCATCTCTTTCAAATTCCTTCTTCAGGTAATGGTCTATCTAAAGGAACAACAATCGACAGATTTGTTACGTATTGAAAATGGTGTTAATTTAGGTTTAGATGCTATAACGGGGAACATCAGAATATGACCCGTGTTACCTCATGTTTTGAGAGTTTTTTGTCACTATCCAGGTCCATTTGAGAAAATGCTTCAACACTGCGGGGTCCTTGCGTTACTGCATACAGTTCAATCTCAAAGATCAGTGTTGCGTTAGGTGGAATCTTTGCAGGTTCTAAAAATGTAACAAGACCATTTTGGGAACTGTGCACACACATCTGACAGATAATCTTAACCACAAACTGGAGTATTTTTTATAGTTATTTGGAAATGTGTAAATTATGGACTCTCGTATAAATACTTGTTTTTTAAATACAGGTTCAACTACTTTGAATTTGAGGCAGCCCTCCTGATTATTAGGAGCAAAATACAACTGGATATTCCCTTATACACACTCTTTTTGGGGGTGTATTCCCACGTGGATTGTGCCCTAAGTATATTGGCAAGCCATTCTAAACTAGTAAACTGCTTACTCGCAAAAAACAAGAACAACAGTTCCACCAGATTCGTTTTGTCATTTTCAGAAAGCTGCTTGGAAAATGTGGTCTGTGCTTCAGCCATCAGTAATGGCTGGGGTGGGGGATGGCAAGTCAATGGCCATGGGCAGGGGTCAGCAACCTTTTTCAGCTGTGGGCCGGTCCACCATCCCTCAGACCATGTGGTGGGCCGGACTATATATATATATATTTTTGGGGGGGACATGAACGAATTCCTATGCCCCACAAATAACCCAGAGATGCATTTTAAATAAAAGGACACATTCTACTCATGTAAAACCAGACTGATTCCCGGACCATCCACGGGCCGGATTGAGAAGGTGATCGGGCCGCATCCGGCCCCTGGGCCTTAGGTTGCCTACCCCCTGGCCTAGGCCCTGCCTTTGTCCATCGGCATTGCCAATTGGCCTTTGGTGGGCGAGGCTTCAGGGAAGACCACAGGGAGAACTTCATCCCTCTAGTTCACTCAGGGGCCCCCACATTGGACTAAGGCCAGCACTTTCCTCATGAATGTCAGAAAGCTACTTGATAAATATGAAATGGCTATTTAGTCAATCAAGCATGAACAGCCATTCCACTAAAAAAACCCATTAACTTGAAATACAATTTTTGGAGTAGGCAAGGTTAAGATTTCAGGGATAAAAGTTTCTCCACCACAAGGAGGAAAATGGGCTTCAAAGGAAATCCATGTTTATCTTCTGGTTTGATACAATATCCTCCTGTATCAAAAGGGATACAGTGGTACCTCGGTTTAAGAACAGCCCTGTTTACGTACTATTCGGTATATGAACTCCGTGAAACCGGAAGTAGTGTTGCGGTTAGCGAACTTTACCTCAGTCTACGAATGGAAGCTGAATGGTAGAAGGGCACCGGCGGCAGGAGGCCTCATTAGGGAAAGCGTGCCTCAGTTTAAGAACGGCTTTGGTTTAAGAACGGACTTCTGGAATGGATTAAGTTCGTAAACCAAGGTACCACTGTACCAAAGTTTAGCAGCTTTTGAAAAAGAAAGCATAATGATAATGGCAGACAGGTACCAGTAATGAAGGAGAAAGCTTCCAAAGTCAGTCCGAAACAAGTATTTTGCAAGCCATGTACCTGCAGCTGCCAAATACAGAATTTGGGAACTCATCTAAAATGATGACTAAAAGTATGGCAGTTCAGACAGAAGATTAGTGCTAGAGTGACATGCTTTTCATGCGGACCGTAGGTTCAATCCTTGGCATGTCCAGGTAGGGCTGGGAAGGTATCCTACTTGAAACCCTTCAAAGTTGCTGTCAGTCAATGAAGATAATACTGGGTTAGATGGGACATTGATCTGCCTCAGTGTATAAGGCAGCTGCCGATGGTCCTATAATTTATTTTTGAGTTTCCACATACTGCACTGAAAGCAAAATACTGCAATAGATATCCTCTCCGAGAACTAAGGGAGATCAAACGTCATATACAGAACTCACAATAAATAAAAATGAAATTAGAAACTTTTATGTAGAGGCTAAGACAGTGTGATCCCCTACACTGAAGAGAGCTCACCAGCCTGTCAGGTTGATAAGACACGTTCCTTGTGTAAATGTCTCAGGAAGCAACAATAGGAGACTTAACTGAATCTCTGTGTATGGGTGATCATTATATGTATCTGGCCTGGTGTGTCCAATAGGTCACAAGTTGCCTTGTGCTGGGCCCAGAGACCTTCCCCTCCCCTTAAAATTGTTTAGTAGAAATCCTCACACATGCTTCAGCAACACAACTGCTCGGTTTCTAGAGTTAGTAGCTAAACTAAAAAAAGGAAAAAGATTTAAGCGCAAGCAGTTTTGAGAGTAATACATACCACAGGAAAACCCGTGAAAAGTTCTAGAAAGCCACATGCATTCTTGACATTCAAAACTAGTGCCATCTTGCTCAGCATGCACAAACAATGCTCTGAAAGAATATAAGAGTGTTGTACGTGGAAAGAAAGGCCTCCTTCAAGTTCAGCCTAAAAAAGATAGTCACAGTTAGTATTCAGCAAACAAGCAATGCATCTTTGCACATTGAGAATACCTATTGAGAAATCAAGGTATGTTAAATCTGGTTGAGGTATGATGGCCAAATCTATTACTCGCTTCAGCAGACTTTGAATCACAAGTTGGCCTACAGAGATATTGTGCATGTCAGATGTCAAATCACAATGAGGTCAAAGCTGGGCACCTGGATATTTAAAGATTCACCAGTTCCAGCTAAGATTCAAAAGGCAAAGGTTTCAGCCCAATAACGTTAGATGGGATTAAGTCTAATTGGACAAGTCAGTCACAATTATCTCAAGTTCCAACTAAGTTTAGCTGGACTGGAGTCATGGTGAAGGCTTAGTCAACATCACTCTGACTGGGAAGATAAGTGATCAACATCACTCTGGTATGGGTCTAAAATTAAGATCAGTTCAGACATAAAGCCAAACCTTTGCAGGGAGTGGGAAAGCCCTGCAGCTTTAATGTTCCCTCCTTGCACATGGGGTTCCCTTCCTCAGTTCCTGGATTTTGCTAATTCATTAAGATGTTCAAACTGACAAACTATAGATAGTGCTAACCAGGATTTAGAAACTGAATCCAAGCAGTGGTTTCAAGAAGGCAAGGTACTAACCAAAGGTTGCCAATTTCAACATCAGGACAAACTAGGGTCAGGAAAATGCTGAAAGCAAAGGAAGAAACCTGCAGGTAAGAGGAGAGGAAAAGGAGGCTATAAACAAACCTGTGGGGCTACTTCTGGTCATCAAACAAACAATGGTTTGGCAACATGCTTGAACTGAACCATAAAGCTAGGTACAAAAGCAACAAGACTGAATTGAATTGAATGGTTACAGCCATTACAAAATGCCAGTGAATAAGTAACAAGTAGGGAAGAGGTTGGAAATGTGATAGATAGATTGACAGATAGACAGATAGATAGATAGATCCCAGTTCCTTCTCTATAGGCTAAAGCAATACAGCTAAAGTAGAGAGAATGGCTATTCGCCTTAACATGCAGCCTTGCTTTACCATATCCTTGCTTCCCATAGGCAAGTGATGGAGGTATGATCACTTTCCGTTTCTCTCCAGGACACATATTCAGCATTGCAATATCTAAACCTTTAATGACTTGTCCGACACCAAGAACAAACCATTTTGGGTGGCCGTTGTTTTGTGTTCGACTACAAAGAAATATTAAAAATAGAGAGAGAGAGATTTAATATTTACAGGTTTAAGAAACAAGTTCAGTATACAAGCACATCATTTTTGGTCACCATTTATTGGTACTTAAATGCCTGGGGATACTTGGATCTGGACTGTTTTCACACACTAATACCACATCCCTTAGAATTATATCAGAATGAATTGCAGGAACAAAAATGCTTTTTCGTGCAGCCTGAGTGGTGAACAACGTTATAGCTAACTGTTGTAGCTTATCTTCAAAGCCACCCCACTGCCGTGCTTACAGTTGTGAAGGATATTCTTACATTATGAATGGCCCATGTCACCATTAAGAAAAAGAGGTTGGAATAGGCCAAGTTATCTGGGCTGTCCCTGGATAAAGTGATTTTCTTCATTAAGTTCTCAGAGTTTTTAACCCAGCTCAAGGTTGTCATCTGAACTAGCCAGAAGTTTAACTGATAATCAATCAGTCAGTCCATCATTTGAAAAATAAGACTTTAGGTAAAAAGGTAAAGGTAAACGACCCCTGGGCGGTTAAGTCCTGTCAAAGGCGACTATGGGGTTGCAGCACTCATCTCGCTTTTCAGGCCGAGGGAACCAGTGTTTGTCCACAAACAGCTTTCTGGGTCATGGGGCCAGCATGACTAAACCACTACTGGCGCAAAGGGACTCTGTGACGGAAACCAGAGTGCACAGAAATGCCGTTTACCTTCCTGCCATGGCGGTACCTATTTGCACTGGCATGCTTTTGAACTCCTAGGTTGGGGCAGGAGCTGGGGCAGAGCGACAGGAGCTCAGTCCGTCAAGAAGATTCAAACCGCCAACCTTAAATCAGCAAGCCGAAGAGGCTCAGTCATTTAGACCACAGCACCACCCACATCACAAGAAATGGCATTTTGGCAACTGTAACCTTGGTTTAAGGAGGCATTTGGCACCTAGCTTATACAGCGCGAGTCTCTTAAAAGAGGCCCCGTGGAATATGTGTAGTCTGTATCCACGGAGCCTCTTTTAAAGGACTCACCCTGTATATCTGAGTTTCTAACACTGCACACACATACAAGCTAGGATCAAAATTCCTTCTTAAACCAAAGTTGGTTTCATTTTCCAAATGATGGGTTATAGGCCGTAGTGCGTGCGTGCGTGCCTAGATAGCATATATCTAGGGGCCTTTGACCCACTAGGGCCTATGACCCACTCTCCACATGCCTTAAGAAAATAATGGACCCGGCCCTCTGACCCATACATACTACACATGTAAAACATATGCATACATGTTATCAAGCGATTCTGAAAGCATCTGTGATTTTCGAATGATCAAGGAAGGATATTGTACAAGGCTGGAATAACACCCCCCCTCCCATAAAGACATTAAGTTTTACTTCCTAAATTGCACGGCACAACTCACATTGACTTTGGAACCCAACATTCAGGTTGCCAAACCTTTTATTTTTGCGTTCAAAGTACCGCTTCCTTGTGTTTTATATATCCGGCGGCGTGCGCCGAGTCCCAAAGCAAGCTCTGGATTGCCTTACCTGCAATAGAACTTGGACTTCTCCCCGGCCAGGTACCCGTCGTAATGGGCATTCAGCAGGTCCCCCTTCTTGCTCTTCGGATGGCAGTTTTCGGGGACGTGCACAACTTCCATTTGAACTTCGTCGGCGGAGGCGCCCTCCTCCTTCTTCTGCCCGTCCGCCCGGAGGGTTACGAGGGCGAAAGCCTGGAGGAAGAAACAGATCCCCGCGGCGAAGTGCATAGCTGCTGGAGCACGAGATCGCGGCTGCGGGATCTGCCTCGCTGCTCGCCGGGGCTGCGTGGCACTGGCATTGTTCGACGTCACGGGAGCCGAGAGGGGCGCGGCCCGGGGCTGCTCCAGCCTCTGTCTCGCCTCCTTCCGGCGGACGCGCGGGCGGCGCGGGATGTGCCCCGCTTGCGCTGCTGGCCCGCTTTGCCTCCTCCGCCTTCCCCATGTAGGTCTTTCGGGGGGCGGCACGACGGCGCGGAGCCGCTTTAATCCCCGGAGCTGAAGGTCTCCTCCCGCATCCCCATCTAGGCAGAGCGATGGTAGCTATTCGTTTGGGGAAGGATGGCCCAAGTGGGCAGGATTGCAGGTGGATGCAGAGATAGCAGATTTGTAATCGGGAAGGGGAGCTCCTCCTCGGCCCCCCCGCGACGTTTGCAAATCGGCGTCGCTGCAGCGTTTTTTCTCTGCGCGATGGTGTTTTTGCGCCCGAGGTGGGGGAGGCCGAAGGAGACGCTTTTTTCAAATTAAAAAACAAAAGCCTGAGCCCGATCTTGTGCGTGCCTGTTCGGAAGTCAGTCCCGCCAGTCAGTCCCCTCATTGGAGAGCTGCTTCCGAGCAGATGAGAGCATAAGGGTTGCAGCCTCGAGCGGGATCCCCAGCGAGCGGGCCAGGCAGAATAGAAAGGCGAGCGGGTGGATTTAAACGTGGAAAGCCGCCGTGCTCAATGCGCAGAGCGAGCGATCGCATATATGCAGGGTAGATCTATATAATATATATTAATTACGCCCGGCGAAGGCTGCAGTGCAGACGTGGCGCTCGAGTTTTCGGACCGGCGGTGGAGGCAAGCAGCCCAAATGCGTGTGCGCGTAGCTTGCTTTTTTTTGTTTTTGTTTCATCCACCAGCCCCTTTCATCCAGGAAGTAAATGAGACGTCGGGGTCAATGGCACCAAGCGCAAAGGCCCGAGAAAGGTGGGGGGGAGGGGGAAAAGGGGAAGGAGAAAAAGAAAGAAAGAGGCCGGCGAGGAGAAGAGGGAGGCAGCCGCAGCCTGTGCGAGAGGGTTTGGTAACCGCTTTGTTTCCCCAGTGGCTGCGATGTGCATAGGCAATGCATGACTCCGCCGCTCCTCTTCCTGCCGCACGTGCCCGTACAACCCAGTCCGCGCAGCACCCCCAAAGCCAGCCGGACCCGAAGGCGGCTGCCGCTGCTCCCCCGCTAAGCTAAACCACCCAGCCGTCCATGTACATAGCGGGGCCGGTTGCCGCCGCCGCCGCGTTTGCTCGAGAGCGCCGAAGGGGAGAGAGGGCCCGCGCCGTTCCTGCTGCCTTTTCTCCGGAGGAGGGCGAGCAGGATGCTGCGCGAAGCGCGCCGCTGAACTATGGAAGGAGTTCTGTACAAGTGGACCAATTACATCACAGGTGAGGGGCGTCCTGGGCACCTGGGCGAGGGCCGCCCGCCCGTTGCTGTTGTTCCGTCGTCGTCCCTGGCTACGCTGCTGGAGCCCGGGCGCCGGCTTCCGGGTTGGGGGTGGCAGCCGGGCGGCTTGGACCGGGTTTCTGCCTGGCAGAATGGAAGGCGCGCTTGGCTAGGGCTGGGGAAGCAAGAGGCTGCCGCTTCAAAGCGTGCGCTCCTGCGTTTGGCCTAGTGCTGCCAGCCCCCTAACCTGAGAACCCCTTCCCACACATGCTAGTGTATGGGCATTTAATGTGGGGTGGGAAACAATCCTTGCTGCCTGTCAAAAGTCCTCCAGGATAGAGGCTGGGTGTGCATCCATCTCCCCCCCCCAAGTTTACCTCATCTTTCCTTATTGTCTTCTAATGGATTATGGGATATTGCTTCATTTGATAGAAGTCGTTTGTTTTTAAGTCATCATGAGTTTCTTTTCATACCGGGTTGTTATTCGGTGTGCGATCTTTGCTGTTTATTTTGTTGTTTCTTCAGCTTGTAAGCCGCCATGTGTATAGTAATATAGAAAGGCGGTATGCAAATTAAAAGGGAAATGAAATGAAATCTTAGAGCTGGACTGGATAAAATAGTTGGCAGCCCCACAGGGCGGAGAGGAGAGGCGACTGTGTGTGGAAAGCGGGGGGGCTCCCTCATGTGCCCATTTTGCAGTGTTAGAAACTCATATAAGCTTGGTGCCAAATGGCTCCTTAAATCAGGGCTACAGTCACCAAAACAGAATGCCTTGTTGCCGTGTTTCTGCCAGACAGCTCGAAAGTCGTATTTCTCAGTATGACTTTTGGGTTCCTGAAATCCATTCTAATGGTGCAGATAAAATATAACTTGCCGAATTCAGTGGGATGTGTTGCTAGTGTGTGAAAATAGTCAAGATCCAAGGATCCCCAGGCATGCACCTTCAGATGGCAGAGACATCAGGGAGCTTCACTTGGTCGCAAGTGGCCGATAGTCAGGTGCAAAATGTGCCTGGCGAATTTCGAAGGCTGCCCTTTTGCTCCATGACTTGGGTGGGGGAACCAAGGGCCTGAGAGCTGGGTGCGGCCCTCCAAGCTGCTCTGTCTGGCCCCTGAGACTTTCCTGGCCAATCCATTCCCTCCCAGAGGCACCCCTTTCTGGTCCTGGGTCACACCCTCTTTGAGTTCTCTTGCCTGGCTGGAATGTGTTCCTGAACTCTGACAATGCCTCTTGCTTCCTGGAATGGAGGGTAGCTGAGGGTACATGAGTGAGCTCATCTACTGTACAGAGGTGAGGTTTGCATTCTTTGCTTCCTCCACTTTTTGCTATGGCTATGCCCTGGGGCACCGGCTTGTGTCTCCTGAGTGGAATGTGGCTTTCGTGCCGAAACAGGTTCCCTACCTTGGTTCCTACCAAGTTTCACTTGCCAATTTTAAATGCAAACATAGGAGACAATTAAAGGGCAAATTGGCTGCCTTCATCACATCTAGGTTATCGCCAGAACTTCCCTCTTTTATTATCTATCATCCTATCTCAAGAGCTCTTACCCAAAATATATATGGTGACTGCAGGTGTAATTAAAGTTGCACTCTGTTTGCCTGTGCTTTTAACAGTAGCTTCCCTGCTTTAAATTTAGCAACTTGGCTGAGTAAATAAGGCTGCACGCAGAGATAATGGCAGATATGGCTGCTGACAGATAAAAGAGGGCTTGGAGTTGCATTGCATCGCTGGGGGAGGGGGAAGTAACAGAAGGAAATGTTGAAAAATAATTACAGTAAAAGGGTTCAGAAGCATTTTGTAGAGTTGCCCCAGCCATAATTCCTAACATGACACTATTTGATCTCTAGCATGATATGACATTTAATTATACCCAGGCCCCTTCGGCAAATTTAGAGACTTCACATGACCACAGCAAACTCTGTTGAATGTAGACAGAGAGGGTATCTTGTCTGAAAGGACAGACAACATTTCATATACTTGTTCTATGGAGCTATCAGAACAACCACATAGAGCCAATACCCTGCAGGAACTAAGCTTAACAGAAATAATCTCATGTTTTCCCCCACTTCACTCCACTTCCATTGATTGTAAGCCCCCTGGAGTAGACTTGTTTTCTCCTTCTTTGTAAGCAGCCCCGGCACACATATGGTGCTATTTGAACAAATAAGACCCTGGTGATGAACCTTGACATTCAAAGATAGCTTTGGGGCAGTTCAAGGAAGCAAGTAGATGTGAATGAAAAAGAACCCCTACTGTGCAGGTATGTTGAGAATACAATAGATATTTGACCCTCCTTGTCACCATATGCTAGTAAGATGTTGGAGCCATCGCTTGGCAGAAATGCAGGGGAAGAAAGTAGCACAAGTTGTTATTTGTTCGTTTTATACCTTTCCCTTCCTTGAAATTTCCAGGGTAGCTTTCAAAAATGGAATTATTATTTTTTTTAAAAAATGCAACTTAAAATTGTATACAAAAATATAATGAAACAGGCAAGCTCCAAGGCAAAAAGGATTGCTTGGGTTGATTTGGCTGGTGGAATGCTGAGGAGGAAGTAGCTGGTTGGGGGAGATTGGTTAGGAAGGAATGGCTTATGACTGCCTGCCAGCCATACAGATGTTCGTGCATGTATACAGTGATGCTCGATAACTTTGGCTGCAGCTGGTGTGTCATATCAATACATGACTGAAAACCTAGACGAATGATTGATTCTGCTGATAATGATGGCTGGTGGTCAGGTCTTGCAGTTTTGATTTGTGGGAGGCAAGACCATTCGCATTGCAGCCTCCATGCCCCTACCCACCCACCCACTAAACTATCCCTGCTGGCACAACAACCATGCAAGACATGCCGATTATACACAATACAGTAGTGGTAGTAGGGGACGGAGGAGGTTTTTGGTTGGTCTGCATTTTTTTAAGAAGACTGACCTAGGTAGTTTGGAACTCCTAGGCTAATGCACAGATCACACCATAAATTATCCTTGGGATTTTGTATATTTCCAAATTTTGCAATATACTTTCCCTCCCGGAAAATGTATCAAAATGCATATTTTAGGACAGAATACATTTAGAAATGTAACACTGAAATAAAAATAGGTATTTAAATATGCATATTGTGATAAGGTACATACTTAAGTGCATATTTAAAATACACATTTAAATATTAATTTCTGAATGGAAAAAAGTTGCAGATTAATGTAGAAATGGACAGAGCCAGACTATGGAACAAACACATGCAAAATTGACCGAGGCAGAAAATAGATCTGTTAATCCCAAACTGGTACATACTGAGGTGTTTTGTTTTTTTAAAAAAAAATCATACTGGAGAAATTTAATAGTCTACTAGCACTGTTTCAGCTTCTCATTTTTTTACTTTAATAATTTTTTGGCCTTTCTGAAGAAGCTGTGTCTGTAACCAACATTCGCTAGATAAGGACTGGGTGTACAAACGTTGTGCAATGAGATAAGAGAGAACACTCTACGGAAATGTTCTTGAGTAGGTTATTAATTTAAAGGAGTATACAAGTGAAACACTTGCTGAAAATACATTTGCACTTTAAAGCATAAAGAGATAATAGATAATAGAGGGCAAGTAGAATGAATCATTGAATAAATTCCACCAACTCATGAGGATTTTATTTGATTTATTCGTTCGTCCCAGTTTGTTCTCTCATTTTACAGGGCTGGCCACTGGGACAGCAAAGGATGCTGTTTCCTTTTATTTTGTTGAAAAGGCTTTCTTACTTGCCAGGACAACAGGGCTGTTTTGTTCCATTGCAGCAGATCCCATATGAGTTCCATAAGCTGCTTCATCGGGTCTCTACCTTAACTGCAGCACCACTGACTTTGTTTAATACCCTTGCTGGTACCTTATCCGGGAAAATCAGAGGCTCACTATGTCAGGTTCCTACTGGAAGACGGGACAAATGCTAGAACGTTAGCAGTGGCAAAGTTTTTATCGGTGGTTGCAAGAACAAATGAGCCCTATATTCTAAACAAAATGCTTGATTAACCTGGAGGTAGGCTGTATGAATTGTGTATTGATTTGTAATGATTTCTTGGGTCTCTGGACCGTAATAAAGATTGATTGATTGGTTTGTTTAATTCTGCAGTTCCTTTCTCATTCTGCTCAACTTGAATCAAGTTCAAATTCCTGCAATAGGCTTAGATAGCAAGGTCTGTCTTTTTGAACTTGCGAATTGATTTGTCTTGGATCATTAACCCATACATTCTTTATCATATTTCCTCATACCGTTTTGACCAAAGCACATTTGCAGGTGGCAAAAAACACTCCACTGGGAAATAGTGTCTGTTGCGCTGTGGCGTGCACCAGATTTAGGGTTTTTTATGATCTGTAGTGATACTCACCTATGTGCTTTCCTTCAGGAATGTCATCGTTCCCATGAATAGATCTTGACTGGTTGGAACACATGGCAGACAAAACACTCGGCTGTAATGCGGACAGTTCTTGCTTATAAGATTGGGTTTCCTTGTAGTAGCTGTGCATTTTCTCCTCCAGTGCCAAATGTACACTTGTAGCATTGTATTGTTCAGACAGGCTGTCATACCAGATTCATAGAGCCTTCCTTTAGGTGGAGATATCAGTGACTTGCGAGACAGATGTGTCGGCTTAGTGCTTTAAATGCACTTACAGATTTAATCTCATATGCTCCTAAAAGCAGCTGGTAAATGTGAGCTATCCTTTCTCCTTATCAGCTTTGTTGTGCATGAATGAACAGGCACAGAGCTGTGAAATCTACACAGTAAGCATCCTTTACATCTCCCTCTTGATCTTTTTGTTGTTTAAAGCACTACAGTACTCAACTACCTGCCCCTTGCCAGTGGGGAAAAAGGACACACTCAGATTCTGTCCCTCCACTCTCTGCAGGGACTTCAGCATATTGCTAGGGTTGTCTACTAATTACAGATCTATGTCTCATGATAAATCACTTAAAAAAAATACAGTACACATTAAATATTGTATTTTCAACACAGGGTGGCATTTTTGCATGTCGGAATAAAAAGAGACACACACACCAAAGTGTGCCCTATTGATTAAATTTTTTCCTCCCATTGATTAATGAACACATAAATTAGTCTGCTGATTAAACTGGTTCAGTTTTCATCCAAACAAGGCTTCCTGCTTGTGTACAGTCAAACCTTGGTTCCCAAATGGCTTAGTTCCCGAGCAAATCGGCCCCCGAACGGTGCAAACCCGGAAGTAAGTGTTCCAGTTTGCGAACGTTTTTTGGAAGCTGGACATCTGACGCAGCTTCCGCTTGAATGCAGGAAGCTCCTGCAGCCAATCGGAAGCTGCTCCTTGGTTTGCGAACGGATTCGGGAGTCGAACGGGTTTCCAGAACAGATTAAGTTCCACTGTATATGTCAATTCCACTCCCCACTCCAAATGCAGATCTAAACAGATTCCACAGCTTTGTTCATTAGAGCTACATTGGGGGACCATTGCCCAACTTCTTCCCTTGACTGCCTTTACCAGTGCCATGCTAGTAACTTTGTGCATGTTGGAGACAGGAGCAGTTACAAGCCCAGGACACCAAATAATAATAATAATAACAATTATATTTATACCCTGCCCATTTGGTTGGGTTGCCTCAGCCACTCTGGGTTGCTTCCAGCACATATAAAAACATAATAAAACACCAAACATTTAAAAAATTCCACTTGTACTGGTGTTTGGTGCCTTCATCCTGATATGCGCTGCTGTGCCAGCACAGTAGCCCACAGAATAGTGACTAAACTGAATTTTATCATTATGTTCTTACATTTTACTGATAGTATCTGAACAACCAAAAGTGCTAGTTGGTACCCAATATATCCCCACCCCCGGTATTGCTTAACTTCAATTCCCAGCATCCCTGGCCATGCTTTCTGTAGATGATGGGAGTTTAGTTCAGCGACATTTGGAGGGCAAAGGGTTCCCCACTACCTTAACTAACTAAGTCATTTTCAGGGTAGACTCTAATAAATCCGTGGATTTAAGTTGGTCGGTATGTAACTTGTCCACTGATTTCAGTGGATCTTCTCTTACTATAACTTAGTCAAATAGCATCAAATATTTCATGAGTTTTTAAAAATAGTACGGGACTTTGACAGAGCTGGCAAAGATACAGTCGTCTGGGAAATGTCGATTCGTATTTGTATGTTATTAATGTGTGTGTCTGTTTTGATTTTGAACATTACATAAACAGACTTAAATCTTGCTTACAACTAAGGGTCTAAGCTGAGGAACGGTGCTGTGCTTGTGTGTGATAATTGCATTTTGAAACAAAGCAGATTAATGTTTTTTTTTTTCTGTTTGCACTGTTTCCCTAGGCTGGCAGCCTCGCTGGTTTGTTCTTGATAACGGGATATTGTCTTACTACGATTCGCAGGATGATGTTTGCAAAGGCAGCAAAGGCAGCATAAAGATGGCAGTGTGTGAAATCAAAGGTAGGCTCTCTCAATAAGAAAACTCTCCTTACCTTCTAGGCTGAGGTATCTAACGTGAGCAGTAGGGCTGGGCGATATCTGGTTTCCAGTATTGCAATATATCGCCAGCTAAACATCGTAATATACCGATAGATCACAATTTCTGAAATAAGGATGGAGCTGTGTAGTGGCGTTGGCTGGCTTCACAGTTTTTACCACACTGTGATTTTTTGCGCGCACGCACACACATAATGATTCGCAATATATTGCCAGGTCAAAAACTCTGAAACCGGTATCACAATATGGACTTCAAACCAGTTTTGGAGGATATATCGCCCAGTCCTGCTAGGCAGTCTTTGCAAAATAAGCCGATTATTTCAAGCATCAGCTTGACGCCTAGTACAAGTACAAATGTTATTACTGTATATAGTCACAGGTCCAGTAATTGAGGGTCTGCTTCTCCCTTTGCTCCTTCGTTTTTTTGGGTTTTCCTCCCTCCTCTTTCTTGCCCAATGTCACCCCGCTGTTCTCCAGAATCACCCAGAGAGGCTCTGCTGCCTTTATTTTCCTTAACTCAGGTGAAAAACTGTGGGTTATATCTGGTGGTAGTGCCACTCAGAGTAGACCATTGGAATTCATGAACCTAGATTAGTCAGGTCCCTTAATTTCAATGGGTCTATGCTGAGTATGACTAACAGTGGATATGCAATGGGCAGGATTCACCTAACCACCCTGTGCATGGACCTCTGCTTTTTCAATGGGGCTTTCCCCCTCTTTGCCCCCCACACCCCCTGAAATAGGCTTCTGGGGTGGGAGAACCCCCCAGAATAGTGCAGGGGAGAGGGTATTGTTCCATCAGGCAGGCTGGAATGCTTGTGCTGCTGGATCAATTGGGATATAGAATCCTAGAACTGTAGAGTTGGAAGGCACCCTGTGGATGGAACCTGCAACCTTGGTGTTACCAGCACCATGCTGTAACCAACTGAGCTATCCACATGGGATTGGAAGAGTGCAACATTGAATTCCACCCAATGGCTATATTCTACCTCCACTGTCAGAGGCAATTGCTTGGAATTGCCCATGGGGAGAGCCCTGTTGTGCTCAGGTTTTGCTTGCAGATTTCCTCAAAGGCATCTGTTTGGCTGCTGTGAGAACAGTATGCTGGATTGATATACTAGATGATGATGATGATGATAATGATGATAATAATAATAATAATAATAATAATAATAATAATAATATTGATTTTGGCCCTCCCCAGCCAAAACCAGACTCAGAGTGGCTAACATCAAATGTATAGCACATTAACATAAAATCAGGCAATCAATTAAAATACATCCTAAAATCAGATCAGGATCAGAATAAAATCCAATCAGTTGGCAACCCGCAGATTAGGGTTGGGGACCTTAAATGCTCACCAGGCCCAACTGTTTGTGCTGAACTTATATGGGCCTGTGAGAAAAATTGGGAGGCCACTTTCATGCAAGTTCTTATGAAAGGGGAGAGGGAGTCAGACTGAACCCTAACCAAAGGCCTGGCGGAACAGCTCCGTCTTGCAGGCCCTGTGGAAAGATGTCAAATCCTGCAGGGCCCTTGTCTCTTGTGACAGAGTGTTCCACCTGGCCGGGTCTAATCTTGAGGCTCGGGACGTATAAAATGTTATTATTTGCTGACCATAAGGTCCTCTGTGGGGCATACCAGGAGAGGCGGCCCTGTAGGTACGAGGGTCCTAGGCCGTAGAGGGCTTTAAACGTTAAAACCAGCACCTTAAACATGATCCTGTACTCCACCAGGAGCCAGTGCAGCTGGTATAGCACCGGGTGAATGTGATCCCACGGCGAGGACTCCTTAAGGAGTCTCCCCGTGGCATTCTGCACCCGCTGGAGTTTCTGGGTCAGCTTCAAGGGCAGCCCCGCGTAGAGCGTGTTACTATAATCAAGCCTGGAGGTGACCGTCGCATGGATCACAGTGGCAAGATATTAGAAGTAGGACAGTCGTAACTGGGAAGTACTAACTCTGTAATTCCAGGCAGTCTTTGAAAAATCTGTTCTTCTAATTTATCTCGCCCCTGTCGCAAGTTCATCCGACCGACAGCACCAGGATGGAGTTAATCATCCCAGGGGAACAGCATTTCTACATGAAAGCCGTTAATGCAGCTGAACGACAGCGGTGGCTGGTAGCTCTGGGGAGCTCGAAAGCCTGTTTGGCAGACACCAGAACAAAAAAAGAAAAAGGTACTCATACTTTCTTTTTTATAAAAAGAAAAAAGCAACCTATTAAAAACACCTGGTTTTTAACTATTGTAGTTATCGGTCAAATGCCCAGCAAATGTAAAGTAATTATTTATGGCAGTAGGGATTCGTGACTGGACTTAACTGTCAGGGGTCCTTTACCTTTACAGTGCCGAGGGAGCTGGCATACAGCTCCCGGGTCATGTGGCCAGCATGACTAAGGCGCTTCTGGTGAAACCAGAGCAGTGCATGGAAACACTGTTTACCTTCCCGCAGGGGCGGTACCTATTTATCTACTTGCACTTGACGTGCTTTTGAACTGTTAGGTGGGCAGGAACTGGGACAGAGCAACGGGAGCTCACCCTGTCATGGGGATTCGAACCGCCGACCTTCTGATCAGCAATCCCTAGGCTCTGTGGTTTAGACCACAGCGTTTTGAGAACCAAGGTACCACTGTAAATGCCTACATCTTAAAACTTGTCACGGGAAATTACCTGACCAGTGAAGTTTCTGCTTCCTAATGTCCTTGCAGAAGTTAATGAAACCAATGAATCTCTGAAAACCAAAATGTCTGAGCTTCGTCTCTACTGCGACCTTCTAATGCAGCAGGTCCATACAATCCAAGAATACGTTCACCATGATGAAAATCACCTGTCACCCAGCATTGAGGTATCGGATCATTTTTTAAATTAATATTATTTGTTTTGGATTGGGAGGAAAAGCATCAGCATTAAGGTGGACCCACTACTTTGTCCAGTAGGGCCCAAATACAACTCTTTAGTTTCAATAATTACTTTTGGTTTATGTATATATTAAATGGCCTATTTAGTCTGGTCTTCTCATGTTTTTAAAACTGTGTTTTTAGCATTGGAGTTGGTGTGTTTTTGTTTTCCTGTTGTATTTAGGTTGCTTTTGATATTATGACTTCCTATTCAGATTGTTTTTTTGACTTACTTATTGTGAGTCACCCACAGAACTTTGTCATGGGGCAGCATGTAAATGTTTAGATAAATATAAAAAACACATCACTCTTTCATCTCCAGGTCTACTGAAAGGGGCCTGCACAAATAAAATTACCTACAGAGATCAATATGAAACAGCAAAATAAATAGTAGAAAACTTAATTGCAAAAGGCAGGCAAAAAACAAGCAGAAAGAGCAGCAACAATTGGTAAAATGGCATTAGGTGAAAATAGCGAAACAGCACCGGATTGTTGAAACAGTGGGTGTGAAACAGAGGCTTTAGTCCTGTACCCATTTGCCTGGGAGCAAGTCCCATTGAACTCAAGAGAGATTGCTTCTGAGTAGACTTGTATAGGACTGCACAGTTAGCAGCAGGTTGGATTTGATTTAAATCACACTTTAAATCACTAGTCAGTAAGACTTGATTTAATTAATTTATTTATTTTTACAGAAAGACTCATTCTTGCTGGTATCATCTTAATATTTACAATCAGATGAGGGCTTTATTTTTGGAACAATCAATTTTCAGAGTAGTTTTTACAGTTATATCAAAAATTACTGATTTGGTTATACTATTTGAAATACATACAGCAATAATTATGAAATTATTGTGAGGTTTAATAAGTTAACTTTATATTTGGACAGCTTTTCTGCTGTACTTTATTGGAAGGAGAAAAATAAACATTCCCTTAAGAACAATTTAAACAATTTATTTAACTAAAACAATAACATTATATCCATGTTTGTTAACTGTTGTGGTTAAATATATATTTTTTTAAAAAAACTTAGACTGAGTACACATGAAAAACTTAAACAGATCCTTATTTCCTGATGAATAGTCTTTCGACTTGCATGTAACTTAAATAGAAAACTAGAAAGATTTTTCCTTCAAAAGCATTTTATTTTAAAAATCCGATTTAAATTTTAAAAATCCGATTTATTTATTTTTTATCCACCCTGGTTAGCAGGAATTTCAGGTCCTTGGCATTCGCAAATGAAAATGCTCATCCTTCCGTTGCACCAGAGAAAATTTTTACACCACAACAGAAACGCCAGCGGAGGTTTTGGCCTACTTTTATATCTCTGCCTTTACAGCAGGGATATGAAATCTGTGGCCCCTTCAGAGGCTGTTGGGACACCATCAGCCCCAGGCAGCGTTGCCAGTAGTCAAGGATAATGCTTTACCCAAATGCTGAATGTTCATCAGAGTCAGTCTAAAATACAAGCCAAGAAGAATGCTACACAAGCTTGCAGTTCATTAAAGAGTTGACGTGTTGCCCAGCCAGCGTCTCATGTTTCACCAAAAAGCTTTTATCGGGCCACAAATGTTAAGTGAATTCACCTTTCTCAATTGCTTCCCGTGTTTCCAGAATATGAACGAAGCGTCCTCCTTGCTCAGCGCTACCTGTGACACGTTTATCACGACCCTCGAAGAATGTGTGAAAATAGCAAATGCCAAGTTCAAGCCAGAGATGTTTCAGTTGCCTCATCCGGATCCTTTAGTTTCTCCTGTGTCGCCTTCACCTGTGCAAATGGTTGGACATTTTTTAATCTCTCTCTCTCTCCCCCCCCTCCCCCCAGACTGGAGAGAATTTGAGAGAGTCTGGTGGTAGGATGGTTTTCAAAAGGATAGCTTCCCCCAAACTGCCATAGTCTGCTTTCCCCAAGTCAGTGAGTTGATCCTCTCTCAAGAGTAATAAAGGCTGCGATCCTCACCAATAAATACCGTATTTTTCGCCGCTCTATAAGACGCACCAGACCATAAGACGCACCTAGTTTTTGGAGGAGGAAAACAAGAGAAAAAATATTCTGAATCTCAGAAGCCAGAACAACAAGAGGGATCGATGTGCAGCGAAAGCAGCGGTCCCTCTTGCTGTTCTGGCTTCTGGGATAGCCGCGCAGCCTGCATTCGCTCCATAAGACGCACACACATTTCCCATTTTAGGAGGGGAAAAGTGATTCTTATAGAGCAAAAAATACGGTAAGTGTTTACATTTTTAAGTGTCTGCAAATGCCTGGCTGCATGTGTGTGTGGAAGCAAACTTGGATATGTTTTGGGGTAGTCAGTGAGGCCTTTCAGCGGGACTTATTTGTGAGTGAAATACGTTTGTCATTTTTCTCCAGCCTTCCCTCTGAGGAGCTCTGGGGCGGCCTACATGGCTCCTCCCTGTTTTATCCTCACAACTACTCTGTGGGGTAGGCCAAGAGCCCAAAATCACCCATGGAGCTTTGTGGTTGAATGGGAATTTGAACTCTGGCCACCCCACCCCCCAGCCTTAGTTAGCACTCTCTATCCACCTGGCCACACTGGATCTATGTTTATTGTTTTATTTTATGTGTTTCTGTTTTTAACGTTGCCCTTCCTCCAGAAGGGGAGGCCATGATAGAACATCTGCTTTGTTGTACACAGGAGGTTGCACCCTGGTCCAGTCCTCAACATATTCACTGCTTTGAGGGTTTGGGGTTGTTGTTGTTTTTTGCAATCAAGAGGTTTATAAATTTTATGAAATAAATAAGTAGGGCTGGGCAATTTCCTGTTTGAATCCCAGGAAAGCTGCTGCTAGTTCATTGTAGTAATATCCAAGGAAACACTCTGCAAAACCAAATGTACAGTTACGTTTATTTGGTTCTATGTTTCCAAGAGAATCCATCAAGAGTGCATAATTTGTGATTTTCAGAGATTTATAAGATTTCTGTACATTTGGTACAGATGCATATTTCATATATTTCATACTGTTCAATGTTGTGTATAGATTATATTGTTTATATTGAGATCACATTGTTGTACTTGGTCAGCTTGCCTTGGATATTACTGACAATTGTTTGCAACACAGGGGTTTAATTGTTTGGCCAGTTCAGTGTAGGCAATACTGAGCTAGACTGACCAGTGGTCTGACTCTATGTAAGACAGCATCCTATGTTTAAAATTACCTGCTTCAAAATAAAACAAACACCCACCCAATCCCTCCCTTATTTTTTTTCTTTATTAAAGAAAGCATCGTCCTTAAGATATAGATAACCAACAAAGAATTAGGAAGTATGTAATAACCTGTTTTGTTTTAAAATTATTTTCTAGATGAAACGTTCTGTTAGCCACCCAGGTACTTGTAATCCAGAGAGGTAAGTACAAAATGGCGAACGTATTACTTTTTAAAGTCTGGAAACCAACCAGCCAACCAATAAATAGAAAGGTTCTTCATTATTATTATTATATGAAGCCCCGTATCGTCTCAAATAAAAAAGCAGTTATCTGTTTCCTGGTTAATCTAAACTCTCAGGAGTTTATTCAGCCAAGTTTCACTCAGAGCCAGACCCATTGAAATGAATGAGTATGGCAAAGTCAGGTCCATTCACTTCAATGGATCTACTATGAGTAAAATTTAATTGTTGAATACCACCCACAGAAAGCTGCTTTGCATGACGTGCACAAATATGGAGGTTCCTGGAGCTGACAGATAGCGTGCTTCTCTCCGGTACTTTTTATTTATTGCTTTGTCACACTAAACCAAGGTTTGGCATAGCATGTCATCTGAACCAGGACATGTGTTTAAGTTCTGTTCTCACTAACCACCAGTTGTAGCCAAGAACTAGCCTTGGTTACAGCTCTTGTTAGACAGCCAGTGTGGTGTAGTGGTTAAGAGCGGTAGACTCGTAATCTGGGGAACCGGGTTCGCATCTCCGCTCGTTCACATGCAGCTGCTGGGTGACCTTGGGCTAGTCACACTTCTCTGAAGTCTCTCAGCCCCACTCACCTCACAGAGTGTTTGTTGTGGGGGAGGAAGGGAAAGGAGAATGTCAGCCGCTTTGAGACTCCTTCGGGTAGTGATAAAGCGGGATATCAAATCCAAATTCTTTTTTTGTTTATCTGTATATTTATGTTTCTTTTAGATAACGCCTTTTTCCTCCAAGAAGCCAAAGGTGGCATACATGGTCCTCTCCCTCCCAGTTTTATCCTCACACCTATCCTCTGTACAGTGGTACCTCAGGTTACATACGCTTCAGGTTACATATGCTTCAGGTTACAGACTCCGCTAACCCAGAAATAGTGCTTCAGGTTAAGAACTTCAGGATAAGAACAGAAATCGTGCTCCAGCGGTGCGGCGGCAGCAGGAGGCCCCATTAGCTAAAGTGGGGCTCAGGTTAAGGACAGTTTCAGGTTAAGAACGGACCTCTGGAACGAATTAAGTATTTAACCCAAGGTACCACTGTATAGGTGTTTTTCTGAGCCTGGGCCTCCAACTCTTGGTCACCGACTAACTAGGCATATTGCAACAGTGCTGCGCTTGATGAAAGAAAGGGAAGGACAGGAGAGGGGATTTTTTGTTCATTTGTTTTTCCCTATCCTCCCCCCCCCCAAAAAAAAATGTTTCAGAGGGTTAAGGACCCTGCAGAACAAATGGGAGAGGTGGCACTGTGGGGATTTCAGAGGGAAGGGAGAAATGGCCTTCTGCTTCTTTCAGTGAGAGCCTCTGCTGGATCTCACTCGCTTACACTAACGGAAAGAGCTCTTTATTTCCCCAAAGGGCAAATCTGGATCCAACCCCACGACTATTACTTAGTTGATTTTGGGGGGGTTGATTTTGGTTTGTTCGCCTGCCTATTCAAGAAATTATTTTGCATTGTTTTAACTTCATTGGGTTGCTTTCTGTTTAATTTTCTTTGAATCACCTTGGGCACTGAATTGTGGGGCATACAATTTCTTTTTTAAAGAAATGCTGCAGTGCCACCAGCCACACACAAAGCCCTGTCCATGCTTCTGACACAGTTGTACCTTGGATCCCCAATGCCCTGGAACTCGGACGTTTTGGCTCCCAAACGCCACAAACCCAGAAGTGACTGTTCCAGTTTGCGAACGTTTTTTTGGAAGCTGAATGTCCGATGAGGCTTCCACGGCTTCTGGTTGGCTGCATGAGCTTCCTGCAGCCAATCAGAAGCCTCGATTTGGTTTTCGACCGTTTTGGAAGTTGGAACGGACTTCCGGAATGGATTCCGTTCGACTTCCAAGTATGTGACACAAGATGGCCGTCTCCTCTTGTTGTGAGTGGATGCCCATGTGTCTCCCATGGAGATCCCTTCCACATACAGAACTCCTGTCTCTCTTTAATATTTTTTGGTACCTTATTTCAGGAAAGTGTACCAAACAAAGACCATTTTTAAAATTAAGTGAGATGAGCTGGAGAGAACTTTGGGTGTTAAGGACACGTAATGAAATGTGCAATGCTATTTCATTTGCAGAAGCAGTCACTCTGTAAAAGAACCAAATTCATCCTCTCACCGGATATCCCAAAGGTGGAGAAGGACAGTCTTAGATCCAGAACCTTCTGTAGATGTTCCCCCTGATGATATAGACAGTAAGTTCTGGTGCACCCATGTGCATTCTACTATCTTTGTGCTTCAGTTGGATTCTTGTTCTGCTTTGAGATAGAAGACTCCGCGGCCATTATCTATCCTATAACAAATCAGCTACAGCAATGAGCAACGTAGTCTCCTGCCTTGCTCCAGCCCCAGCCAAGCTGGGTGCTCAAGGAGTTTGCAGCTTGCCTTTTGGCACATTCAAGAGCCTCCATGTGGACTCCATCTATACTTTTTGAACATAGGTATGAAAAAGTAGGAGACTTTTAAAATGGCAAAGCACAGGCATGCTGCTGCCCATTGTGAAGTGCATGTTAGTTTATAGGAGTGAGTTTCTTCGCCATAAATACAGGAATGATGATCACATCTGTTTTTCTCATAGGGAAATGTGGCCATTTAAATATACATGTGCTGCCTGCAAGTGATTGCTCTGCGCACACATAGCACAAATTAAATTCAGAGATTTGGGGTATCCAAATATCCGTATTCATCATTTGGTGCTTGATGGAAATAGGTTTGGCACTAGTTCATGCTTCTTTGGGAGACTTGCTCTAGACTTTTTAATATTAGTAATAATAATAATAAATTTATTATTTGTACTCTGCCCATCTGACTGGGTTTCCCCCAGCCACCCTGGGCAGCTTTCAGCTGATAGAATAACACAATAAGACATTGAACATTAAAAACTTCCTTATACAGAGCTGCCTTCAGATGTCTTCTAAAAGTTGTATAGTTATTAATCTCCTTGACATCTGATGGGAGGGCACCACTACCAAGAAGCCTGGTTCCCTGTCACATCACATCTCACAACGAGGGGACCACCAGAAGACCCTCAGAGCTGGATCTCAGTGTCTGGGCTGGACGATGGGGGTGGAGATGTTCCTTCAATTATACAGGGACAAGGCTTTTAAAGGTCAGCACCAACACCTTGAATTGTGCTTGGAAACAAACTGGGAATCAATGTGGATCGTTTAGGACCGGTGTTATTTGATCCTGGTGCCTGCTCCCGGTCACCAGTCTAGCGGCCACGTTCTGGATTAGTTGTAGTTTCCAAGTCACTTTAAAAGTAGCCCCACATAGAGTGCAAATATTTTTTAAGAATTGAAATCATACCTGTATATTTTTACTGGGCCGAACTTAGATCCTTTCTCTTTATGCCCTGCCCCATTTGGAGGTGTGGAAAAGGACATCTGAAGAGTCAATCAGGGTCGACAAGACTGGGCTGGATGGTCAAATAGTCTAACTTTATATAAGGCACCCAGCTTGTCAAGGTCTAGCAGGGAGAGATGAAGGGGGGTTAAGAAGCTTCTTTCAGCCATATGTTGATCTCTTCCCACCCTATAGTTCTGTGCTGAGCACATTGGATAGGATGGAGCACAACATTTTTGTGCAACGTGTGCCATCAAGCCAAAATGACTAAATGCAACATTTTCCAAGGCACAGTTGAAAACAAACCCCGATCTGTCTCTTTGTAGGACCAGCTTACTGTTCCAGGCATACTCTCAATGGAGACTTGGCGCCTTCAACCATTTCCGACACAGCCCTGTTGGTGTCAAAGAAACAATCAGAACGCGAAGAGACTCTACCGCCTACATCCTGAAGAACTGAAGGGAATCACCTTTCTCTAAGTAATGCTATGCAAAAGCTGCTGTACTTCTCCTGTTGTCGTAGGGGGTAGTTTGTTCCCTGTGCGAAGGATTTCTCTGCACTTTATAGAATAATGTAAAAACTAACTTCAAAGCGTATTTTATCTTTATATAGTTTATTTGCAAGAATATTTTCCTACAACCTTCAGTTTGTGCATTTTTGAAACAAATTATGGTTCGACGGATAGGTAATGTACCTTTGCAAATGTAGCCCTCCTTTTTACAAAGTGTGATGGTCGTTTAGAGCCTTGACAAAAAAAAAAAAGTTTTACATTGGGATAGGGAAAACTTGTGCCATAGACCAGACTGCTCACTTGAACACATCGTTGCTTTGCTGGTACAATATCCTATTCTTGCACACAGTTCACTTCCTATTGAATTGAGTGGCAGTGCTACCGTATTATTATTATTATTATTATTATTATTATTATGGCTCGTGGTTGCACCTTTCATGCCAGGGGATGCTTTTTCTCACATATAGACTGAGATGGTATTCCTAAAACATGGTTTATTGGTAATTTAATATTTTCCCCTTCTTAAAAACCGTGGTGTACATAAGGGCATAATCTCTGCAACTTGGATCTCTTCCGTCTGGTTGGAATTAGTGACACTTGAGTATAGTCTCAGGGCATGTTCCAGCCAAAATTAAGCCCTCTGAAGCCCTCTTGGTTTTAATGAGAATGAAACCAATGAGATTGTAGCTTGCTTAGGTTTGGCAGAATCTTGCTCTAAATTCTTAAATTCCATCCTTTTCTCTTTCCTTTCCTGTGCCTTTTCTTTTCTTGGACTCAGAACACCTGCATTTCTCTGGCTTGCACCCAAAGTCTAGCCAATTAAAAAAAGTGTTAGATGTGAAGTATTTTTCTAAATAGTCATATAAATGATCTGATTTCCGAGGCATTATACATGGGGTAAAAGTATTTTAACGTTTTGATGTATTTATTCCTTTTTGCACCACAAAATGCCTCCTTGTCAATACTGGGGTGGGGTTGGGGGGTGAGATGTGCTTAATCGTCGCTGAGGTGTGTTCCATTACTAAATAGCATTGTTTTTAAAAATCGTGGGACATGATCCAACCCAAAGTGTGCACTTGATTTCAGCTGAAGAGTATGTAAAGCACATGGGACTAAGAAATACTTGACTTTGGCTGGATTCTGCCCCTCCTTTTCGCTAAACAGCAAGATATCCTTGATGTGTCTTTTTACCAAAGTGTTATTTTAGCTCCAGTTTCTAAAATATGCTCTTGAGATGCTGTTGTAACGTATTCATAGCTGCAGCTGTACATTTATTTATGATCTATTTATACCAAAGGGGGAGGGTGGCTTTTTATCATTGTGAGCCCAATAACTTCAGAAGAGCATACTTGTACAGCAATATTCTCCTCTCAGTTAACTTGAATGACAAATACGAATTCATTTCTAATTGAGCCGAGAAACACACTCTGAACCAGAGAATGAACCATGTAACTTAGCCACCACCTACCATACATTTTGGGCCCAGTTTGTCAGAAACCTTTCTTGCACAGGCTGTCCTTGCAAAAAGCAAAAGGGGGGAAAAGCAGCTTAAATTTCAGCAAGGTTTGCACAGAAATTTCTGACGAATTGAGCCCAAAGTTGTTAGTGTTTTGAAATGTAAATTCTTTGTTTTTGTATTCACTTTGGGATAAACTTGGTATATTATGTCTTGGCCATGGAGCACTTTTATAAAAATGTTAAAAAAAGAAGAAGCTTTCTTTTAAAATGTAAGTGTTCAATAAATACAGTTTTTACACGCAGGCATGCACAACTTTGTTTTCTGGTCAAATCTTTTCGGCTGTATTTGGTTCCTGTTAGGATGCTTTCATTTGGTAGTCACAGGGCTTGCTTGGAGGAGGAGCTTCACTGTGTGTAAAGGTAATGCACAGCAAGGTGAGAGAAATCACACTCTTCTGTCCCTCCCAACCGCAGAAGTAAAATAACACACATTTTTTAAAATTAATGAAACAAGTAGCAACAACAACAAAACAGTCCAACCCAATGAAGATTGAGCATGCACAATTGAGTGCCAGTTTGGAAGAAAGAACAGAAGAAAACAGGGGAGAAGGTAGAATGGAGTATCCCACAGGAAGACATGGCTGGCTGGAACCAACAGGAACATAACCTTCAGGTGAGTATGTGCAGCAAGAACTTCGCTGCAAGTCCACCTTGCATACAGCTATTTCACAGCTTGACTACTGCCAGAAACCTTGCTTATTATTGTCTGGATAGGCTTCCCACCATCTTTATATAGCAGCTAAAATTCAGAGTGCTTCATTTCCTCCATTTTCTTCTCCAGATTCAATTATATGCTCTGCTCCATTCAGAGATCTCTCTCACGTGTCTCTGTCTGCCTGCCTGCCTTTCTGCATGCTTATAATAAATTGTTGGTGCTGTGATTAATATAAAGTACTGAGATCCACTGATACACTACATTCTTGGCCTCTTCACTCCAGTATGAACCTGTGTGTGTTTCAGGACTTCCGTTGTCTTTTCTTCACAGCCTGTCCACAAGTTTCTAACATTCTTTTTTGTTTTTGTTTTGTTTTTCTGCACTGTTTTTCCACTGATGTACGCATAAGATAAAGTTTGTTGGAGTTTACTGTTTTCACAGACTCCTAAAAGGGATGGTGTCTTTGGCCTTTTTAAAAAAAAATTAGTCTTGTACCAAATAAATAACAAACAAACAAAACCCACTAGCTTCTGGCTGATGGTTTGCAGGGCATGACATGGCAGCTCTGGTTCACCAGGTCTTGCTACTACTACTTGAGCTGCAGTGATCATCATGGACTTGCCAATTTTGTACATATTCCGGATTGCATTTTGTGGAGCTGCGAAAAAGCAGCAGAGACCTGATTCTAAAGCCTTAAACGGCTCAGGACCGCAATTCCTCAAGGAACGCCTCTTTCCATATGAACCTACCCGGACCCTGATATCTTCTGAGGCCCTCCTTCATGTGCCGCCTCCTCAAGAGGAACGGAGGGTGGCAACACGAGAAGAGGGCCTTCTCTGCAGTGGCTCCCCATCTGTGGAATGCTCTCCCCAGGGATGTTCGCCTGGCACCTTCATTATACACCTTTTGGCGCTATGCAAAAACATTCCTTTTTAACCAGGCCTTTAATTGATTTGATTTTACATCCTATGCCCTTTTAAAATGTGGGGTTTTTTTTGGAGGGGGGGTGTTATTGGGTGGTGGTTTTTATTTTGATTATATATTTTGTGGTTTTATATTTTGATTTTGTTCTGCGAACCACCCTGAGACCTCCAGATACAGGGTGGTGTATAAATTCAACAAACAGAATAAAATAGCCATAATCTGAAAGTCACATGCCAGCTCCTATTACATGATGTGGCATTTTGGAACAAGGCATAAGTAGGAAAGGAAAGATGCCAAAATAAACTAGCATGTTTTGGGGGAGGTGGGGAATTAGAGGGCCTCAGCTTCACCCAGCTAATGCCTGTGCTAATGACATCATATTCAAATTTGGAATCAGGACAATTTTGCAGCTGAATCAAAATATGATATGGTGCCCTATCTGTCTTATATTGCCCATAGACTCTCACTCATGGGGAAGGAGTCTTGGACCTACTGGACACATTACCTCTGCCCCAGTGAGTTATTAAATCCTAGTGGCACGCCACCCATTTACTCCACATCCATCTCAAAACCCCAGTAGACAGTCAACACCAGCTGAGATCCAAAGTACCGTATTTCCAAAGTTCAGGTAGCTGAAAGAGTAAAGGTAAAGGGACCTCTGACCATTAACTCCAGTCGTGGCCGACTCTGGGGTTGCGGCACTCATCTCGCTTTATTGGCCGAGGGAGCTGGTGTACAGATCATGTGGCCAGCATGACTAAGCCGCTTCTGGCGAACCAGAGCAGCGCACGGAAACGCCGTTTACCTTCCCGCTGGAGCGGTACCTATTTATCTACTTGCACTTTGACGTGCTTTCGAACTGCTAGGCTGGCAGGAGCTGGGACCGAATAACAGGAGCTCACCCCGTCGCAGGCATTCGAACCACCAACCTTCCGATCGGCAAGCCCTTGGCTCAGTGGTTTAGACCACAGCGCCACCCGCGTCCCTAGCTGAAAGGGTATGGCAGGCTAAAAGGAATGGGGGAAGATAGACAAAGTGAAGAAGCTCTGCCTGATATCCTGCAGAGCTGCTGCCAGTTAGTGTAGGTGCTACTAGGCCACATGGACAAATCCTGCTCGGCTATGACAGCTTCCTGTGTTCCTAAATTTTCAAATTTGCTGGGGCATCTGAAAGCCAAATGGCCACCCAAATCTCTGGCTTCTGGCGGCACTCCCTGCCAAGGACCCTTTGAAAGCATCGCCCATCCATCTTTATGTAGGTGGCAGATTTATGGATCCATCGTACTTGGAAATGTAGTGAAAAAGTAAACTGGCAGATAAAGGATGAGACTTGGTACAGGGGACTTCTTTGTAGATAATCTGGTAATTCAAGTGAGTAAAAATAGCCGTTCTCTTCCTAGGAAAGGTCCAAGTGGGAGTGGGAGTGGTTTGTTCATTTGCGTTCCTGCATTTTGCTCTTGTGGATCTTTTTCTTTTGCATAGCTTTAAGTGGTGGCATCATTGCATAACGACTCACAGTTATTGCCAGGGGAGTTTAAGCACCTGAGTCAACAGCTGAGGAGTGAATCTGAGGAAAATAGAAGCCTGAAGCTTGGAGGGTAGAAGCTGACAGAAGGGGATCCCACTCTCTTGCTACCTCTCCCTTCCCAGCCCTGCCATTTCACTGTACTTCAGGAACTAACACTACAATACAACTGAACAGCCACACCTGTGAGGATCATTATCTATACTTCGCATAGCATTTATACACTACTGCATTTAATTCTCTCTTCAGTACACCATAACACCTCCATTGGTGCATGGCTGGGACTGACGAAGGCAAGAAGTGCTGACAGGCCTAGGCATTTGGTTTCTGGGCCTCCTAATGAGTTGTTTTATTTAAAAAAGGTACAAATTAATGAAGTCATTTTAGGTTATAATATTTCGCTTGTAAACCACACTTCCCTCCCTGGGCAATGCCTTTCACTTTTATGACCATTTTTACCTCAGCCTATTGACTTTGAGGCCTTAACCCTCTAGTGAAGCCGAGCCCTTTCTTTTTCTTTTTCTTCTGTTGCTAATGTGCTACCTATGTAGCCTGTTCTCTTATTAAAAATTAGGAATTGTCCCAAATGTATTCCAATAATGGATACTGTACATCTCAGGAGATGTAGTTTTTGTTGGATGTAGCGAAGAGCAAATATAAGCAGAGAGAAATCTGACTTAAAATGGACAGTGGCAGAATGTGGTAAATGCAGGCATCCAAAAATAAAGAAAGCTCATACAAAGACCAGAAACATACACTTGATGAGGTGCAGGTAGCATGCTTTATTTCAAATGAACAATACTATCTCGAGGAGGTTCAACAAAACAGCTAACCGAACAACTTACTACTACATAAAATAAAACTAATTCATTTTTTTCTCTAAGTTCAGGGCAAGATGTGATGTTATAACAACAGTTTTAGCTTTTCTTAAACTGTGGTTCAAATCTTAGTTGCCTGCAGTTGACAGTATCTAGCCAAAATCCTAATTGCTACCACACAATCACTGCATCCTAGGAACCTCCAAGAGTTGGTACTGTTTCTGCACTCAAGTACCCAAATGGCTTTTTTTTTTTAACGGGATGGCCAGGTGATGTTACTTTATTGGAAAGCTATTTGGGTAGTCGGTGTGTCAGAAACAATATGATAGGTGCTGAACAAAATGCTGGCCGCTTGCACTTTGTTCAAGGTATTGCGAGTCAGTCATGAACAAAATATAGTTTTGACGTCAATCAGATGTAACATAAGATATTAAAGTGTGGCTTACAGGAGGGTATTTGCAAACCTCACCAATGCCTTATGTCTCTGATTCAAAATAAATTCGTGCACGTATAATGAAACCGTGCACAGCATCATCTCTTAGGTGTCGGTAAAATAAGTCTTCAACAGGGAGCCTCTCTACCTGTTGAGGCATTCTTAGACATCAACATTTTGTTGAGGCACAAAAATTAGTTAAATGTTGAGCAGGGTATTCGTTCCCTAAGAAACTTTCTCCTACCAACGGTTTGTTCCAAAAGTTACATTTTAAAATGTCATAAAATAAATGGTACAAAGCTCCATAACCGTTATCTGCGGCTATATACAGTATGTACATGTCAAATGAAAAATTGTTTTAAAGTCAAATAATAATGACTATAAGTCATAGCGTCTATCCTTGGACTTTGTCTGGTTCAGGTAGGTACAAAAATATTTTTTTAAATATATATTTACAGATCAATTATTTCAGTCCATATGAATCACTTGCCAAAAGTCAAGTGCCAAAAAATAAAAAAGATCAAGCTTTTAAATTGATCGAATGTTAATATTCACAGTGGCAGAGTCAGTGCCAAAATCATTTCCTAAATTCAGTGTATAAAGTCCCCCGTCGTCCTTTTGAACATCCATGATGATAAGAGTGGTTAAGTCTTCACTGGTTTCAACGTGGAATCTACCACCTTGACTAGAAATGCTTTTCCCTTTGCAGGACCATGTTATGTCAGGAGTAGGTTCACCAGTGAAGGCACAGGATATGGTGAGAACCTTTCCTTCCTCAATGGAGATATCATTTGGAAGAGCTTCAATTTTGGGTGGTATTCCTTTGCAAAATGGGAAGGGGAAAAATCAAGTTAGTTCTTAGCGGAAACTGAAGTTCTACTATAATGACTAATTCTACATATCTAGGATATTGTGGTGTTTTTCTAACTCTACGTATAATAGTATTGCTCACCTCTCATACCAGATTTAAGCATTCTACTAGAAGAACTCTCCAGTTGGGTCAGACTAGATTTCCCCATTATACTGCTGGAACTCATCTCTACAAAGGATTCTTGCATGGAGGACATGCTTTTGGCAGACATGCTTGCAAATTTCATCTCACTCATGCTGCTACTGCTGCTACTGCTGAACGAAGCTTCTTGTTTAGAAGCGGACATTTGAAATGACTGCGAAGAGAAACTTTCCTGCATGCTTGCATCACCACTTGTTCTCAACACTACCTCTTTTGGAGGTTCTTCAATTAGAGCTGTGGACAATAGCAAACATAGAACGGGAAAAACAATGACATCACGTTGACTGGTCAGCCATGTGACTTAAATATATTTACTTTATGGATGGAGAAAGAGACTGGCTTGCTGTTTAAGGAAAACAGAATTTCGTTGTAGTAATGTAATGTTCCTAATCATGGAGTAGTAGTAGTAGTAGTAGTAGTAGTAGTAATAATAATAATAATAATAATAATAATAATTTTATTTTAATATGCATGCTGTTGAGAAGCAACATGTAATCCCGTTGAAACTACTACTACTTCTTCTTTTTTTAAAAAAAGATATAGCCCCTTTAGATGGTGCTTTGTTTCCCCTTCTTATTTTACATAACTTGGCAGGTATTCTGCCATTAAAACTACTATACCACCATAAAAAAAACCACTGCCGTTTTCCTTAAACACAAGCACATACATACATCAACAGCAAAACATAGAGAAACCCGTTGGCTCCTGGTATCCAGATGATTTTAAAATGCAGCAAGTTTGTATCTGAGAAGTTTAATGAAACGTAAGAAAAAAATTCAGAGAACTAACCCTTTGGGCATTAATTATTCTGATAGTTTATTAAACAGTGATCACTGGAACCAACGGGTTAATAGCAAGATGTTCAAAGCCTTCTGGTAACACTGAGCGGGCGAGAAACATATAAGTACATATATTTTAAATTCAGTATTTTGTAATTATAATGTTTATTGCATTTTAGGTTCAGTAATGAAACTAACAGCTTTTTAAAGAATCAAAACAATCAACGGCTTTTGCCATATTATAGAAGCCCTACTCATAGTAAGACAAGACTTTAAAAAAACTTACGAAGGACGGTCAGAGATGCTGTTGCAGAACACTGCCCATGGAAGTTTTTCGCTTTGACTGTGTATTTTCCACTATCACTCACTGCAGCATTTTGGATTGCAAGAGAATAAACATTCTTGGAGCGATTTACTCGGATGTTGGATGAGAGAGCAATCTGATAATGAAAGAGATACTTTGTTAATATCAAATTATACTCAGGGTTAAGAATGGATCATTTAATTTCAAGGCTGACATAAGTAATTACTTACTGGCTGGTTATCTTTAAACCAGTGGATTTCAGGGGAAGGATCTCCAGAAACTTCACAGGTAAGCAACACATCTTGTCCTTCATTGATGTTTTGAGATTTTGGTTGTATGATAAAGGCCGGGGCATTTGACTGATCTTTTGAAAGACTCATTTCAAAGTGACATTTGATGATACCCTGTTCAGTCTTTCCTTCACAGGTAAGTATTCCTTCATCTTTCTGGGTCACTTTTTGGATAGTTAGAGTATGATCACTTCCTGATACACCATATCTATAATCTTCAGAGTTAGTTAGCTCTATTCCATTCAGTAACCATTTTACATTAGAAGCACCAGCAATACTGGCTTTAAGGGTAGATTTTTGACCTTCAGACACAGTCATTTTAGTGGTAGTAGATTTAACTTCTGTGTAAGATGTTTTAGCTTCATCAGACACAAGAGACTTTTTAACATATTCTTCTTCAACCACTGCCTTTTCTTGAGAAGTCATTGCAGATTTTTTCTGGGCAGATACCTCAAGTATTTCAGACTCTTTCTGAACTGATTTTTGAGTTTTGCTTAAGCTTGACACCTGAGAATGAATACTTTTAAAAGCTTGGCCAACAAACTGAAAGTTGGTTTTGGAGGCGCCACCTTCCCCAATAATCTCACAGGTATATTCACCTTGATCAGATTCCTTGAGGTTATGGATTTTAAGTTCATATGTTCCGTCAGCTGCATAATGCAATTTGAAATGATCATCCTCTTTTAGTTTCTTGCCATCTTTGTACCAGGCTACTTCTTGGACACTCAAAACACTGCTTTCAACTGAACAGAAGAATTTTGCTTTGTCCCCAGAAGCTTCCACTTTCAGCTGTTGTTTTATTTTAGGGGGAGCAGCAACAGGCAAGTCTGCTTTCTCTGATGGTGTTGTTTTACCTGCAGGTGTTGACTTGGCTTTAGAGTGTGCAGGAGATGGTTCAGGGGATTTTACTCGCTTGGGAGATTTTACTCTGTCTGGGGACTTCACATGAGGCTCAGGAGATTTGACCCTTGGAGGTGATGTAATTGCTTTTTCTGGGACCCTTTTCCTTTGTACAGTCAAACTAAAGTGGGCTTCCTGTCTTCCTTCAGAATTTTCTACCACAACAGTGTAACTTCCTTCATCTGAGGTCTGGACAGATGAAATTTCAAAGGTAGATTTATACTGCGTACGTGTTACTTGGAAACGTCCAGAAGAAACAATAGCTTGACTTGCACGGATCCATGTTACAGTTGGTGTTGGTTCACCATCAATGTCACAAGAAAATCTTGCAGTCTCCCCTTCAGAGACAGTGATTGACCGTGGCTTTGTTAATATTGTTGCAGGCAGAGTGGTCTTAAACTTCCGATGAACAGCTCTTTCTTCCAGTGATTTCTCCTCTGAAGCACTGACTCTCATTTCAGCAGAAGCATGGTGCTCATATGATGATAGCGATTCTCTGGTTTCTGTCAGTTCTGATTTGCTTGCTCTTATTGAAGAACTTGCTTCTGTTTCAGAGACTTTCTTAAATGAGGAGATTGCATATGCTGCAGTCCTTGTCAAGTCTGGTACAATAGATCTTGGTACTTCCTCATCTCTTCGCTGGGAGGTATATGTAGTGTAGTCTCCTCCTGTAACATCTAATGTTGCATAGTCAGAACACTCTCCTTTATAATTTGTGCACACAGCACGGTATGTACCACTATCATCAATATGGCAATCAAGAATCTCCAAGGTTAATACGCCACTAGTATTAGTGAAATGAATCTTATGGCTTTCCTGAATTTCAACACCATTGTGATACCATTTCACTTCAGCAGTTGGTTTGGACTGGACATTCAAAATGAATCTGGTGTTGGTGTTACACGGTACACGATGTGAGCGCATTCTCAGAGTTATGCGTGGGGCATGATCCAGAGTGAAAGGTTCTTGAGTCAGAACTTCATATTTCCGTTCCATTGTTTTTTGGGTTTTCAAAGCAGCTTTCATGGATTCATACCTGGAAAATATATCAAATCTTGCTGTCCTCTCAAATCGTGAGAGAGATCTCTCACTAGACACTGGGCTTGGTGAGCGTGGCCGTGTTCTCTCTGGGGTAGGAGATCTTCTCTCCGTTTCTTCCACAGGGTGTGATCGGGGTCGAATTAATTCAGACACAGGACGCATTAATTCAATGTAAGTTGGAGAAAGAGAGCGCCTTCTTCCTAGTAATCTTGAGGGAGGAGAAAATTCCCTGTGAACGTGCCTCACCATTTCTATTTCTTCCTCTTCCTCTTCTGATCTGACCTCAGTTATTTCTCTCTCTCTCCTTCTTCTCAGTCGGCTCTTTTCTTCTTGTGACATATACTCAAGCTCACTCTTGTATTCAGCAAGCCGGCGGGTTGTTTTTACTGGTCGCAGCAGCTCTTCATCCTCTTTCTCAGACATAATTCTCTGTTTTTGTTTTGGTGGTCTATAAATTGCTCTGTCATGGCGTTGCCGGAGCTGTGCATAAGATGCAGCGGTATCTTCTTTAGAGGGTATGTGATAAGTGCCATACCTCAGCTCTCTTTGCCTAGATTCCTCTGTGGCAATATGAGCATCTGCTGCCGTGTAATGGAGAGAAGACAGTTCAAAGCGGGGAGGGCTTCTGCTTGGAGGTGATGCAGAAAAGCCCAACTCCAGTTCTTCTTCAAGTCGCAGTCTTTCTTCTTCAGTTCTCTTCATGGCTAAATAATCATCAACTGGTAGCAGCAGTTCTTCATCTGACAGGTCACTGAGTGATCGTCTTCTTGGTCGGTAATAAAATTCATAATCAGGAGATGGTGTACGCCGGCGTGCTGGCCTGACGGTCTCAAGATCATCTTGTGACAATTTGGGTATGCGCCACTTAGGTTTATACTGATCAGTAATGCGTGGCAGTGGCATCACATAGAACTGTTCCCATCTGGAAAGGCGAATGCGCTTTGGTCGCTTCTGAACAATTCTATCAAGTTTCCCTGGCATTTCATATTGGTCTCTCAGCTTCTTGTACCACTTCATGTCCGACATAGGCACAAACAGTTTGATGTTCTGATCTTCTTCCAGAGTAGCGGCTGCACGTCTGCGAGGCTCTGGGATCTCATAAGGCATCCGCAGTCTCCTTTCTTCTTTAATTTCTTCTTTTTTAAGTTCAAATTCACCTTTGACAGTCTTAGTGCTTACAGCTGGTTTATACAGGATAGCAGCTTGTCTGAGAGCTTCCTGTGCTACATCTGTCAATGGGACAGATTCTGTTCTAGAAAGGATTTCTGCCATTCTCACTGTCTTGTCAATGCTTTTCTGTACGTGCTTTTGCCGCTCTTCTTCACTCTTGTATTGACGCTTGATATATTTTGAGCGTTCTACCTTCAAGTAAGCCTGGCAACTTGTTGATCCAGCACTGTTTGTAGCAGTAACTCTGTAATAACCACTGTCTTCTGGTAAAGTATCTCTGACATGCAAAGCATAGTAATCTAATCCTTCATGTACAATTTCAATATTTGGACTAGCTGATAAGGGCTGTCCATCCTTTTCCCATTTTAGTGCTGGTTTTGGTATTCCAGATACTCTTATCTCAAAGCAGATACTCTGGCCTTCTTGGCATTCTGCATTTGCCAGTAGTCTTTTGAACATGGGTCTCATCGTGGTAGCCTCTGGAGGAGCGTGCTGAACAACGGTTAACTTAGCTTTGCAGCTGTCCTCGCCGTATTTGTTGCGAGCCAGCACAGTATATTCAGCATCATCATCTTCATTGACATTATGGATAAGAAGCTGATAAAGACCCTTATCAGTTTCAAAGGTATACTTCCTGTCATCATCTCCTGGTTTGATCTTCTGACCTGATCTGAACCACGTTACACGAGGTTCCGGGTGAACTGTTATTGTTACTCCAAACCTGACATTTTCACCAACGTAGGCAGTACGGTTGTATAAAGGCAGCGTAAATTCTGGTGGCTTCTCCAAAAGTCTCAAGGTATCTACTCGGCGCTTCACTCTCCTGACAGTTCTGCGTCTGTAAAAGTCAGAAACTTCTCTCACACCTTTAACAAATAGTTCTGCGTAGGAACTGTCTTCACCATAGTCATTTGTAACTTTGCACCTGTAGGTACCGTCATCTGATTTAGCAATGTCTTTGACATACATTGTGGCCACTCCTTCATGGTAGCTGATCTCATGTTTTTCACTGTTCTCCAATTGTCTGACTCCAAAGTACCAGGTTACTTCTGTGGATGAATCATAGTTTTCAATCTTGCAGACATACTTGGCATGCCCGCCTTCTTCTCCAACAGCATGCATTATCTGCCCAGTAATGGGTCCAATGTCAATTGAGGCCACTTTAACTTTAGCAACTGTAACGGCCTTCTGAGATCTGACTGCACCACCCCATGCAACACGGGCCGCTGACACAACTGTGTTCCATTCCTTCTTCACCAGTGTTTGATAATAACGTCTGTGTCTCAGTGTTTTGATAACTTTGGTGCTTGTTTTCTCTGTCCTTTGCTTCAGCCAAGCATGTTCAAGGGCTTCAGTAGCAGTCATGCGAGCTCTCCTTTCTTTTACTAGCAGGCGGTCAACAAAGTCCAAGGCCTCAATACTGATATCTTTGAAGGCTTCTTCATCAAAATTGTATTCAGCACTTATGATGTTTTCAATTGTTTGTTGGTTTGTTTCAGCAATGAAAGGATTCAGGCCGCTTAGAAGTACATACACTAGGGTTCCAAGTGACCACATATCCGTGGCTGTGTTGACCATATCATGCTGATGGACTTCAGGCGCATAATATTCAGGAGAAGTAAACTGGAGTCTGAAATTATCACCAGGTTTCAGCTGCCTTGCCTGACCAAATTCAATGATTTTAACTATGGAGCTTCTTCTTGTGAAATAGATGATGTTCTCTGGCCTGATATCAAAGTGACCAATGCTATGACTGTGCAGGAATTCAAGTGCTTCACATACTTGACGTACATAGCTTATAATTTCTCTTTCATTAAGTTCAAATGCAGGAGTATTAAGTCTTTCAAAGATGTCAACTCCAGATATGAACTCAGAGATCATGATAAGTTCTTCCAGGCTTTCAAATGATTCATGAAGCTGTAAGATATTTCTATGCCTAGCAATGTTGAGGATGGAGATTTCTTTCTTTACGAGCACTTGATCAGCACCTTTTACTTTGACAAACTTGGCCAGGTAAGTCTTCTTTGAAACTATCTCAACACACCTGTGGGCAATTCCAAATTGTCCCCGCCCAAGTTCTTCAGCAATCATATATCTGTCATAGAGTTCTTTTGTATTAGAGTGAGCTGCTTTTGCTGTAGTGACTTCTCTGGCCTCATCAACTTCTTCATCATAATTGACTGTTCTGGTCTTATCTTCCTTTGTTATTACAGAATCTGTAGGTTCAGAAGGCTGGCTTTGTCCAAATTTATTCTCTGCTATAACACGGAATACATAGCTTGTCTTGCCAAATAGGTTTATCACAGTGTATCGAGTGTCACGAGCCTGACCAACACGAATCCATCTCTCAGCTGTGGTAGCGCGTTTCTCAACAGTATAGTGTGTGACTCGGCTTCCGCCATCATTTGCTGGAGCATTCCATGTCAGGTTGACCGAGTCCCTTGAAACCTCGCTTGCTTTCAGTCCTCTTGGGGGATCAGGAACATCAGCGACATCTAATTCAACTGTTTTCTGATCGATGCCAAATCTGTTTTTAGCGCAGACAATGTAGAAGCCTGCATCTTTCCTGTCCACACCATTAGGGAAAACAAGAGATGTGAATGACCGTGTCACGATAACTTGGTAGTGTCCATTAGTATCAATAAGATCTTGCCCTTTCTGCCATGTGATCACTGGATCAGGCTTGCCACTGAATGGGATTTTGATGCTGATGACTTCACCACGGAGAGCGTGAACGGCTCCCATGCCTTCAAGATTTTTAGGCAAGTGGATCTTAGCAGGAACTGCAGCAAAAACACAGAGGGAAGGGAAGAAACAAAATGTGTGTAAACTATTGCTTTAAAATAGACCGAAACCTAAGCCTTTTATCATTTTACAGTCTGATAACATCTTAAACAAAATTGATCACCAGACCAATGCTACCAAAGCACGCATAGTTATAAATGTGGATGTTTTGTATTTAACGTTTGTTTCATATACTGTTTATCCATATGTATCCTTTTATACTTTCATTGTTCAAATGAAAATTCTGTCTGTTATGACTAACAGAACAATCCTGACCCCCAAATCCACTGGCTGGACAGGGCTAAGTTTGGGTGGTCCTTCCTCTCCATCAGCAGGGGGACATGCCCATCATGGAGGCCATTCTGATGCCCACAGAATACTCTGTTGGTTTAGACTTAGCTGGTGGTGTTTTCACCAGCAGTAGCCAGTCTAAGCACTGAAAGTGGGCATTTTGAGGGCAAATCAGAAACAGCATTGGATCTGCTGGGGTACAAGCCCTTCATTCTTTTTCGAGGACCCTGGATCAGGCTCATCAACTACGCCAGTTTGGAGCTGGTGTAGTTATTTCCTCCCATTATCTTGGGGTGTGTGTTCCAAAATGGCAATCCATGAGAACAAAAAAGGAGAAAAACATCTCTTCTTCTTTCCCTAGCCAGAGTGAGCCAGTAGAACATCTCGCATCTCTCCCACTTCACCTAGGACTACACCATAAATATCTAGATGACCATGCCACAATCTGACTTACTTTAAGGCTATTAAGAAAATACTATTCCAGACTCAGAGTTTCCACCCACTCCCTGTAGCCCATAAGCTTACTCTGAATGAAAAATTAAATAAAAACTAAATTTAAGAGCAAAGCACATTTCTTACCTTCAACATCCAAGGAAGCAGTTCCAGAAACAGATCCTCCCTGGTTGGTTGCCCTCACTTGATATACAGTGGCATCATCATCTGTTACATTTGTAATTACCAGTTGGTAATAGCCACCCTTAAATTCTTGTATCTTCACCTTTTCACCATCTGCCAAAATCTCTTTGCCCTGCCTGAACCATTTCACAACAGGCTTCGGATGACCAGTGACTTTGCAAACAAATGTGGCATGACCTCTGAATTTCACATTTAGGTTTCTGATTTCTTCCTTGAAATGCGGTGCCTGAATTGCTACATCAGATTTGGGAGTGATTGGTTGTGAAATTTCGCTCCATTCGCTTTCACCGCCAAGATTTTCACATTTTACACGGAATTCATACTCCAGGCCTTCAATAAGACCTGTGACAGAATAGACGGTTTCGCGTATTTCTTCTGTGGTTACAGAAATCCATTTGTTTTGTTTCTTTTCACGTTTCTCCAGGAAGTAATTTCTGATCTTTGAGCCTCCATCGCTAGCAGGTGGCCTCCAAGAAACAACACAGGATTCACTTGTCACAGCAGATGCAACTGGCTGACTTGGTTGGCCTGGCTTTTCTGTAAAGAAGAAATAATAATTTTCAGGACATGAAGTCAGTTTGCTTCGTTGAACTGCAGGTAAACAGAAAGGTGGCTTACGGAACACACTTACCAAATGGAGTCTTGATAATAACAACAGATGAAACTTCTAATGCTTCGCTCATGCCGAATGCATTCTGAGCAAAGACACGGAAATAATAGCCTGCGTTCTCAGTTAGGTTAACAATTCTGCAGGTTGTGCCAGAAATGCTTGAAGAAACCAGCTGCCACTCTGTGCCTTCTTTTGCTTCTCTTTTCTCTACAACATAATTTGTTACTAGAGCACCTCCATCATCTTCAGGTGGCTTCCAGCTGATGACCACAGAGTTCTTCAGCAAAGCTTCTATAACAATTGGCCCTGCTGGTATATCTGGTTTATCTACAAAAAGAAAAGGCAGTGTTTAAAGTTAAGTAGAAAAAGTATTTCCCATGATTTCAAGAAAATATAATGCCAAGACATACCTTGTATTTCCACGTTTAGTACAGTATCAACAGTTCCAAACGTGTTACTGAGTTGTACTTTGTAGTGTCCTGCGTGGGCTTTATGCTGTACGTTTTTAATGGAAAGGTGAGTATAATGCTCTGTGTTCTCAATAGTAATGTTTTCTGAGCTCTTCAATAGTTTCTTGCCATGGAACCAAGTGATAGCAGGCACTGGACGACCAATGTATACAATATGGAGGCGAAGTGTGGATCCTACACCTGCACAATATTTCTCTTTCAATGGAAAGCCTGGGTGGAATTGTGGAGGAGCTTGTAAGAGTAGCTTGCCACTACTTTCAACCTCTCCAACTTCATTGATAGCCTTGCAAGTATAAACTCCTTCGTCTTCCTGCTCTTCTGTGAGCACCGTCAGTGTGTGAGTGCGCCCATCTGATGACATCTTGTATTTTCTGCTCTGTACCAATTCTTTGCCGAAACGATACCATTTAATATCAGGGAGAGGTCTCCCAAGGATCTGGCATGATAACTGAGCCGATTCACCCAGATTAGTAGTAACATCCTTCATTTCTTGTCTTACTCCTGGTGCCTCTCCAGCTATATTTATAAAGGGAGAAAAAATGTATTGAAAGCTTTTCCCATTGTCTTTTATTCCACATTCCCTCCCAAACCATCATGCTATGGTACCAAGCATAATTTTTATGCTGCTTATTTAATGAATCATTAATTTTATTAGCCCTGGAGTAGGAAATAGCTTATTTCCTTCCTTGAGGTCCATTCAGAAAAGTAAATATATGAAAGCAGAGTGTCCTAGTTACATAATGGAATTGCCAAATTACTTCAAAACCACTTTATACCATAGCACAGTTTACTGTGACATGTCATATCTTTTCAACAGCTACATAAAGCACAGTGAATATAATGGAATAGTTAAACGTACATGTCAGTTTTGTCTTTACTGCCATAGCTGTTCTACGAGGTCTGCTGAGTCCAGTCTCATTTTCTGCAAAAACTCTGAATTCATATTCTGTAGCTTCCAGTAAGCCTCCCATTATAAACTGCCTGTCTTTGTTACGTTCTTTATTGCACTTTTTCCAGGTAGACTCTCCAGACTGGCGATATTCAATCCAGTATCCGATGATTTCTTTACCACCATCGCATTCAGGGCGCTCCCATTCTAAAGTAATGCTATCCTTAGATATGGACGTGATCTCAATTTCTCCAGGCTGGCTTGGTTTGTCTGCAAAATTTCAAAGTATTTTCATTTTAAAAAGTGTATTTTTTTAAAAAACCCCCACCATACTGATACCCTCTAACACAGAAGTTACATTTACATACCAAATGGATCCTTGCAAACAACTGGTTCAGAAGCAGGGCTGGGTTCACCCTCACCAATGTCATTTTGGGCTACAATACGGAACTGATATTCAGCATCTGGAACCAGCCCTGTGACTGTATACATTGTAGTTGTGATGTGAGTCTTGTTGTGCCTGACCCATTTCTCAGTAGTTGTTTCTTTACGTTCAATATAGTAGCCAGTGACGCGAGAGCCACCGTCATCTCTAGGTCTGGACCAAGATAAGCTAATGGAACTCTTCGTGACATCAAGGATTTCTGGTGGATAACTTGGAGGCTCCGGAGGATCTGTTGAAAAGAATGTAACAATAACCATTCTGGCATAGCAGTTAAGAGTATTGGACCACAACCATGGAAAGCTAGGGTCACATGTCTGTTCAGTCATGAACTGTCTATTCAGTCATGAACTCACTAAGCATGTTAACTCAGGACTAAGTGATCCTAACTTTAATAGGACTTACCCCCCGATAAGCCTTTATAGGACTGCAACCTCAATTACTTTTGGGCAGTCATTCTCTCTCAACCTAACCTACCTCACAGGTTTATTATCAGGATAAAAAGGGGCAGACAATGTACACTCCCCCGAGCACCTTGGAAAATAAAATAAAGTATGTGAGAGATGCACACACATACATGCATTTTCTGAACCCGTATACTTACTCAAAGGTGTCTTTGGCACAACTGGCTCTTCAGATTTCAGGGACCTGCTTACACCAAACTGGTTTTCAGCATAAACACGGAAGTGGTATTCCACATTTTCTTTGAGTCCTTTCACTACCAGTGATGTACCCCTTACTCTGGAGCCCACGGTGTACCAGGCAGTCTTTGGTACTTCACGTCTCTCAATATTGTATCCTATTATATCTGCGCCACCATCGTCACTTGGAGGCTTCCAGCTGACTCTAACAGAGCGTGCTTGTATGTCATCATATTCAAGTGGCCCTTCTGGTGGATTTGGAATACCAATCACTCTGACCTTGATGTAGACAACCTTCTTGCCACATTTGTTTTCAAGCGTCAAATCATAGGTACCAGAATCTTCTCGTTCTGCATCTTTTATCACAAGTTCAGTATCTGATTCAGAAGTCGCAATCATGGCTCTCTTGGTGACATCATGTCCCTCTTTAGTCCATTTGCATATTGGAATGGGTTTACCTTTAATTGGCACTGTAAGCTTAACTACTCCACCTTGCCTTACAAATACACCTTCCAGGTATTTTTCATCAAGTTCATAATCGGGGAATTCTGGGAGGAGGAAAAAGAGATCATGTTATGTATGCAGAAAGCTAAATAGCGCTATGTTCTTTAAAATTTGTATTTCATTAAAGCATCTTACCAAGCATTTCAGTCACTTTGGCTGTTCCAGGAACATCAGCAGGTTCGCCAGGGCCACCGAGATTGCATGCTATAACACGGAATCTATACTCTGCACCTTGTGGAAGATGTGTTAGAGTGTATTCACGGATCTTGGTGGGGGTGGTATTGCATTTGGTCCATTCAAACTGATCAACCTTTTGCATTTCAATCAAGTAGCCAGTGACTTTAGACCCGCCTTCATCTTCTGGTGGACTCCAAGCCAAGGAAATAGATGTTCTTGTAGTATCTGTCACTCTTGGATTCTGAGGTTTACCCGGAGGAGCTGAAATATATTATTAGAGCGTGTTAGATATATTAAAGGTATAGTTTTCATGTTTAAAAGGCAGTCCAAAATATTAGTATCAACTATTTTACAAATAAAATGACTGAACAGAAGTCACTAGTATATGTTATGAATTTTGCAAATTATTTACCAATTGGATCTCTAGCAACTGCAGGCTTGGAAATTCGGCTTGGTTTGCCAGTACCCCTAGCATTGATAGCTGTGACACGATGTTCATACTCCAGTCCTTCAATCAACCCAGTGGAACGATAGCGTGTCATAGTGACTGCAACTTTGTTTACACGGACCCATCTCTCTGATTTAACTTCTTTGCGTTCCACAATATAACCAGTGATCTGTGAACCACCATCTTCTTCTGGTGGATACCAAGTAAGTGTCATTCCATCACGGGAGATATCAAACACTTCTGGGGTACCAGGAAGACCAGGAACACCTACAATAAATAGATTTTTAAAGTGAGATGAAAATTCCATTTACAATAATATTTTGGTCTGAATAAGCTGGGTATTGTAGACTAGTTCTTTCATTCTTATTTCAGGAAAATGAAAATAGAAGGTACATAGTATCAAGACTTGTTTCTTCTATATGTGTCCATGTAAACTGATCTGGATTTTTTAAATGCAGAGGACTAGAAAAAAGAATATTTACTTACTAATTCTGCTCTTGCATTCTACAATTTCAGACTGCAAGTATGATCCAATTCCAAAGCGGTTTGTGGCAGCCACGCGGAACACATATTCAGCACCCTCAGTAAGTTTAGAGAACTTATATGTTGTCCGGGTTACAGATTCAGATACTGGTAACCATCCTGGACGATGTGCATCTCGTTGCTCCACCACATATCCACTTAGTGCTGCGCCCCCATCCATCTCAGGTGGTTCCCATGAAATGGTTACAAAAGTTGAATCAATATCAACAATTTTAATAGGTCCAGTAGGTGGTCCAGGTTTGTCTGTGAAAATGAAATAAATGAGATATAAACAAAGAAATAGTTAAACAAGGAAATACCTGAATTTGGGGAAATTATGCAAGAAAAAATTATGGACAATTATATTTTCAAAGCAAATTCTTACCCAGGATAATAACTTTTATTCTTTCAGTAGCTGTTCCAGTTGTGTTCTTCAGTTCCAGTGTGTACTCTCCAGTGTCATGTATTGTGGTTTCACGTATGGTTAATTTAGCTACCTTAGCAACTGTTTCAACTTTGACCCGGTCTGATTCTCGTAGTTTAGAGCCAGCAAAGAACCAAGAAACAGCTGGAGGTGGTCGTCCAGAAATTGGGATAGCTAGCTCTATAGGTCTGCCAGCTGGTACATGAATGGTCTTTTGAGGTATTCCAGCAAGGTCAATTGCAGGTAGAACTAAAATAATAATAATAGTAAACCCAACATTATTAATATTTGTTAAACCATGACTCAGCACTTTGAATAATATTCCATTCCCCCCCCCCATTGTAATTATGACTCTTACCTTTTTGTTCTTGTACTGTCACTGCTGTGACTATCTCTCTTGGTTCAGACACACCCTTTTGATTTTGCGCTCTTACTCTAAACAGGTACTGTTCACCTTCATTTAATGAAATTATTGTGTGCTCAAGGACCGTAGGTTTCAGTGTTACAACTTTCATCCACCTTTCTGTTCCAGCTTTACTGGCCTCAATTACATAGCCAGTTAATCTGCTGCCACCATCATGCTGTGGTTTTTCCCATGCAAGCGATACAGTAGATTTAGTTATATCAACCACCTCCAGTTTCTGAGGCGCACTTGGAACTTCTGACACCAGCACTGCATCTGCTGTCTCACAGGGTTCACCAATGCCGTAGATATTTTCTGGCAGTACTCGGAAGTAGTATAGCGCTCCTTCAATGAGCCCGGAAATTCTGTAAAAGGTTTTGTTGCATTTAGTAGTTACTGTCTTGAATGCTCGCATGGCAGCCTCACGTTTCTCTATTATATAGTTGTTGACTGGAGCTCCTCCATCAATAGTTGGAATATCCCAAGTAATTGTCACAGACTCTTTTGTAACCTCTTTAACTTTCACTGCTCCTGGTGGTCCAGGGGTATCTGTGGAACAAACAGCAAAATAGACATTCGTCATATTTTATGTGCATTACACTCTGCATAGTAAAGTTGGAGACTACCATTACTCTGCAAACTAAATCCCTCTTTCCCCCTTTTCTTTTTTAAGCAAATTTCTTTAAATTTGTGATGGAATGGGCAAAGGTATTGCTGTAACAATAAACAACGGTATTTGCACTTACCATAGACTTTAACCATAATTGTGGCAGATTTCTTTCCTGATTGATTTTCAGCCTCAAGGACGTATTTTCCAGCATCGTACCGGTTCACTTTATCCACAACCAACAGTGTGTAGCTGTCTGTGGTGTCAATGATACCTCGACTTGCTAGGTCAACACCCTTCTTGCTCCATGTAACCATTGGTGTTGGTCTGCCAGATACTGACACCATTAGACGTAAAGAACCACCTGCTCTGACCGTAATAGTCTTCTTGAGGTCTTCAGCAAGCTCAAGTTCTGGTATTTCTATAGGTGGGGATAGAAATAAAAGATTAGGTTGCATTTGAATATTTCTGAACTAATTTTCAATTTGTAAGTTTGCAAATATTTTACAAAGACTCGATCTTGACATTACCTAGCCTTTCCACAGGTTCTATTTCAGCAGGGGTCTCACTGTATTCACTCATACCATTTACATTTGTGGCAGCCACTCTAAAGCGGTACTTCTGGCTTATTTTCAGACCAGTCACTGTGAATTCGGTGTTTCTTATGGTGGCAGTGCTATGGGCCCGATACCATTGTTCAGTTCCTTCTTCTTTCATTTCAAGGACATAGCCTAATAAATCAACGCCACCGTCATACATGGGCTTTGTCCAAGCCAAGCTTATGCTAGTTCTAGTAGTGTCCACAACTCTTGGCGGTGAAGGTGGAGCAGGAGTATCTTTGGAAAGGAAAAAAAATACACACTTCATGTTACTACAGTGGATCCTTAAAACCTGAATGAATAATCATTTAAACACTTCTGTAGTAGCTATGATTATATATTTTGAACTGCTCCTGTACTTGGATCGGGATATAATTTTAACACTGGCTATCTGTTTCAGTACAGCCTGCTCCCAAGGAACAGATGTGTTTAAGGTGCTGCTGTTTCTTTAGCTTGTGGTATGCAAGAAAGTGATACAATAGAATAATAGGGCTTAGAAGGTTCAGGAGTACACGAAACACTTTGGAGTGGAATGCCCTCCCATCAAAGAAATAAACAACTATAAGACATCTGAAGGCAGTCCTGTTTAGGGAAATTTTTAATGACTGATGTTTTAATGTATTTTTAACCTTCTGTTGGAAGCCACCCAGAGTGCCTGGGGAAACCCAGCCAGACGGGTGGGGTAGAAATAAATTATTATTATTTTATTATTATTGTTATTATTATTATTATTATTATTATTATTATTATTATTATTATTATTATTATTATTATTATTTTATATTATATTATTATTATTATTATTATTATTATTATTATTATTATTATTATTATTATTATTATTTGAAGGAACTTCCACATGTTATCTCCTTTTTCTCCCTCTTGTAGCTTGTCCCTTAAAATTCAGCCCTCACCTTTCTTGCTGCAGACAAAGTTGCATATGTTTAGGCTGTTCAAGGGCAGGTTGACAGGAGATATGATAGCCATTTTCAAATATCTAAAGGACTGTCACTGGGAAGATGGAGCAAGCTCATTTTCTCCTACTCTGGAGGCTAGGAACCAAACCAATTGGAATAATTTGTCCTGACTAAACATCAGCAATAACTTTCTGATGGTAAGAGCTGTTCAGTAGTGGAACAGACTCCCTTGGGAGGTGGTGGACTCTCTTTCACTGGAGGTTTTTAGGAAGAGGTTGGATGGCCAATGTTCATGTATGCTTTAGTTGAGATTCCTGCATTGCAGGCTGATGGACTAGATGACCCTTGGGGTCACTTCCAACTATACAGTTCTATGATTCTATCATTCTAAGGCATCCATCCTGGTGGCATAAAAATGGCTTAAAAATAAATAAATATATTCTCTTTGGTGCTGTGGTGAATGGTCCAAACAGCACCACTGGACCTTCTAGATTCAAGGCCTATGCGGTCTTCATATTGTTTAATCTACAATATTAATGAATATAAATGAATGAACTTACATGATGGGTCTCTGCACAAAACGTACTGCGAAGCATCGCTAGGCTCGCTGTTGCCAGCAGCATTTACTGCAGTGACACGGAACTGATATTCGCTGCCTTCCATTAGACCAGTAATTTTCAGTCTTGTGTCATAAATGATGTAGTCTTTGTTAACGCGGGTCCAGCGTAGGCTTTTCTTTTCTCGTTTGTCTACAAGATAGGTCCTGATCTCGTTACCCCCATCCGACTCTGGCTTCAGCCACTGAATAATGACATGCTCTTTGCCAGCACCCACTGATTCAGGAACACCAGGTGGTGATGGGATAGCTGTAAATATTTATTAAAGGCAGGAAAAGAATTAGGTATTTCACATTTATTGTGTATAACACAACTTACTTTGTGCCTCTCCCCAAAGGGGAAAGACTTCACAAGGCTAGAGAAGTACTTACTGAATGAATTTCTAGCAATAATGGGTTCTGTTTCAAGTGGAACACCTGGTCCATATTTGTTGACAGCTCTTACACGGAATATATATTCATTATTCTTTATAAGTCTGGTTACTACACATGACAGTGTTGGACATTCGGGTTCAACAATAACCCAGTTCAGTCTGCTTGTCTCGCGTCTCTCTACAATGTAATGAGTAATTTCTGCCCCTCCATCTTCTTGAGGCATCCGCCAAGCCAAGGTACACTTCTCTTCTGTAACTCTGCTTATGGTGATTTTGCCAGCGCATGGACCAGGCGAATCTATTGACAAAGAGTAAAAGGATAATTACTGCAGTGAAAGAAATTCTTTAATCTCAAAATGAAACTTTAAAGGAAAGAAGTTAAATAGCCACAGAAAACTAGCAGATATGAAATACTCACCAAGCACTTTGACAAGGACAGCAACTTGCTTTGTCCCACTGGCATTTTTAACAGTTAATGTGTATTTTCCAGTATCACTTCGGTCACAGAACTTGATGATTGCAACAGCATGCTTGCTTGTGTATTGCAAAGCGACCTTTTCGCTTGGGTCCAGTTCTCTGTCACCTTTAGACCAAAATACTTTGGGTTCTGGTTTTCCTCCAATCGATGCCTCAAGAACCAGGTCAGATCCAGCCCTAACTGTTACAACGTCTCCTTGCAATTTGGCATCCAGTTCAGCTTTAGGCGGTGCTATGAAAAAAAAAGCAAAAGAAATAAATGTGTATTTTGATCGCTTAAAATATGGACAATTCATGACCTAATTTTAAAACCCACATGAACATCTCTTACAGTATTCATCTTTACAGGCAACAGGGCCAGTAGATTCAGAACCCTTGCTAATTACACCAGCAGCGTTCTTTGCCAAAACACGGAATTCGTATTCCTCTCCTTCACTAAGAGCTGTCACGGTAAAGGAGTTTTCAGAGACAATGGTATAGTTGCATTTCAGCCAGCGTCCATCTCCGGCTTCATTGTATGGTTTGCGTTCTACAATATAGCCAACAATTTTGCTTCCACCATCATAAAGTGGGGGAGACCAGGTTAATGACACTGAAGACCTTGTTACATCTGTGACCTCTGGCCTGCCCGGTGGATCTGTAAGAGAACATAATGCAAAAATATCACTCCATTGTTCCTTTAAATAGTCATAGGACACACACTTTCTCTCTACCAGTTATACTTACCAACAGGATTTTGGGCCAAGACAGATCTTGAAGCTTCACTGGCTTTGCTCAGCCCAGCAGCGTTTAATGCATATATTCTGAATTGATACTCCAGACCTTCCACGAGCCCTGTAGCTTTGTAGTTACATTCAGTACATGGAGATTTGTTTTCCTTCACCCAAAGGATTGTGTTGCGTTCTTTCTTTTCAATCCAGTATCCAACAACTTTGCTGCCGCCATCATGATACGGTTCTTCCCACCGAATGGACATGGCATTGGCAGAAACAAAATAGACTTCGGGTCTAGTGGGTGGGCTTGGTGGGACTGATGAAAGAAAATAAAGGGAAATACTGTTAAATACTGCTGTGTTTGTTTGGTTTTGGTTTTTTTTTAAAAAAAGGAATTAATTTATGCACATCTGTTAAAACAATTATTACTTACCAAATGGATGCTCAGCCACTATCGGTACTGATTCTACTGGCTTGCTGACACCAAATCTGTTTTCTGAGCTTACACGGAAAGTGTATTCCATATATTTAGTGAGGTGAGTTACTTTGATCTGTGTACGTTTGACGCTGGAATTTACCAGTTGCCATGCTGTTGTACCAGATTCACGTTTTTCAACAATATAGTTTGTAATACCAGTGCCACCATCATCTTCAGGCTCCTTCCATGACAACACACAGGATTCGGCTGTCACAGATGATACTTCTATGGGGCGTGTAACTGGACCAGGTCTTCCAATAACAACGACTGTGACAGTGAAAGTTTTCACGCCAGCTGTGTTCTCAAGTGTCAAATAATATTTACCAGAGTCACCTCTCATGCTCTCCTTAACAGTCAGTGTGGTTCTTTCCTTTGTTGTCTTTATAGTCACTCTGTCTGTTTCCTTGAGTCTCATTTCTTCAAGTTTCCATGTTACCTTTGGAACAGGACGTCCACTAATTGGTATGTCAATAGTGAAAGAGCTACCAGCTTTGCAAGTTATAAGTTGTTTAGTTATTCCACTGAGATCTGCAGTTGGCTCAATCTGTGGCTCTTTAATAATAACAGAAGAAAAGGCTTCTCTTGGTTGACTGTAGCCAGCGTTATTCCTTGCTTTGACACGGAACTCATATTCATTGTTCTCTATAAGACCTTCAACTGTAAAAGTCAGCTGTTTAGTTTGACCGGCTTCAAGCCAATAGTCAGATCCCTTTTGTTTCATCTCTAGGAGGTATCCAGTGATGCGACTACCACCATCATGATCAGGTTTCAGCCAGGCTAGTATTGCAGATGACTTGGTAGTATCAACAATATCTAATCTCTTAGGTGGAGCAGGCTCTTCTGTGGCTACAACTGGCTCTGTTAATTCACAAGGTTCACCTATTCCATATTCATTTTCTGCTGAAACACGGTAAAAATAGGGCACACCTTCTGCAAGATCTGTGACCTTAGCAATTTGACGAGTACATTTTTCATTGACAACCTGCCAGCTGCGACGGCTTGCTTCTCGCTTCTCCACGACATAATGATGGATGCGAGCACCTCCATCCAAAATAGGAGCATCCCACATTAAAGTGATAGAGTCTCTGGTCACATCCTTAAATGTAATGGGCCCTGGTGGCCCTGGAGTGTCTAGTACTTTAACAGTGAAGGCAACAGATTTCTTACCACTGTTGTTTTCTACAGTCAATATGTATTTGCCAGCATCTGTTCTGTTACAGTTCTCCACAGTTAATGTACTGAATGAGTCTGTTGTATGTATGTCAGCACGCAGGCTAAGAGATGAATCTGCTTTGGACCATACAGCAGTAGGAACAGGTCTGCCCTTGAAGGCAATAAACAGACGGATAGTTGCACCTGCTCTGACAATATGTGTCTGCTTGAAGCTAGCATCAATATCAAGTTCTGGTGAAGAGAGTCTATCTATTGTTTGCACCGAAGCAGAAACTTCACAGCTTTCTCCTTTGCCTGCACCATTTACAGCACTGACTCGGAATTTGTAGTTTTCGTTTGGTTCTAGATCAACCACAGTGTACTTGGTAGCAATGCAAGTCTCAGCATTGACTTTATGCCATTCTCCTAAATCTGCTTTGCACATTTCGATGATGTAGCCAATTATTTCCAGGCCTCCATCGAAAACAGGCCTGGTCCATTCCAAGCTGACACTTGTCTTTGATGTGTCGGTCACTTTGACAACAGTAGGAGCACTTGGTGGATGAACTGCCTCTCTGCATTTAATCAGCCTTGAGACACCACTTGGCGGCCCAACTCCTGCGTTATTTTCCGCCATGACATGGAACTCATATTCATTGCCTTCGGTTAGGCCTGTGACTCTGAACCGTGTCTCAGAAATGGGCCTCTTGCTGGACACTTTAACCCAGAGAATACTTTTCTTTTCTCTCCTCTCCAAGATATATTGGTTAATGTCACTTCCACCATCTGATGCTGGCCTTGTCCATGTAAGTGTAATGCTGTTTCCTGTTACGTTGCTTGGTTCTGGAGTGCCAGGAGCCTCAGGGACAGCTGTAAAATAAAAGAAGCCAATCAGATAACATCCTCAACAAGGTTGCCAACACTGTAATTTAAGATTTCTCAATTTAATGTAAACTTACTATAATGTGCCTGTGCTACGATTGGATCAGATTCCAGTGGCCTGCCGACACCAAACTTGTTAGCTGCTGAGATACGGAACTGGTATTCATTGCCCTTTATTAATTTGTGTGCTGTGTAGCTGCATGTTTCACAGTGGTCTTCAATCAATGCCCAGGATACTCGGCTGGTCTCACGCTTTTCAATCACGTAATGAGTAATGGCTGCACAGCCATCGTTAGCAGGCGCCTCCCACCACAATGACGCCTTCTCTTCAGTAACATTGGTGAATCGTATTGGCCCACCGACTTTTCCTGGGGTATCTGTAACAGTCAATTATCAGTTATTTTTATCTGTTCTTATTTTAATATAGAATGAACAGAATGCTAAATAAAAGTTGCTCAATTTCATATAAGGAAAGTTACCGTGTACTCTTATGGTTATGTCTGCCTGTCTGGTGCCCGATGCATTCTTGGCTTCTATTCTGTATACTCCACGATGTTCCCGGGAAGCATCTCTAACAAACAAGGTGCTATAGCCAATAGCATTGTTTATTTCCATATTCAGCCTCTTGTCAATCTCTTGTCCATCTTTATACCACATCACCTGAGGAACTGGCCGGCCTGTGATGAAAACTTTAAACCTTATGCTTTCCCCAGCTTTCACTGTAAGACCTTCGAAATGTTCGGCACCGAACTCAATATTTGGCGCAACTAAAGAATAAAAAGAAGTAAAATAATGTTCACTTAATGGTCAGCAATGTATTTTCTTACAAAACAATATAAAGAGCTATACTAGTTATTTTATGTCAGAGTGTCACTTAATAGTAAATACAAAACTTCCGCATAATATCAGTTTGTGGTTTTTTTTAAAAATTGAGTCACTCAGTTCACGTTTATGATCTTTTGCAGCAGGGATGAGGAAGCCCAAGCTTTCCAGTTAGCCCTCAGGATTTTCCCTAGTCAGTCATCCCCACTCTCCTCAAGTCATAACCCTCTCTGAGGCAGCTTCACACATTCCTCAAGTGCAGGCTTCCTCAACCTCGGCCCTCCAGATATTTTTGGCCTACAACTCCCATGATCCCTAGCTAGCAGGATCAGTGATCAGGGATGATGGGAATTGTAGTCTCAAAACATCTGGAGGGCTGAGGATGAGGAAGTCTGCTCAAGTGCTTTTGCATGACTGGAATGTGTCTCTGAAGAGTGATAATACCCCTTGCTTGGCTACATCGAGGATTGATTGATTAACTAATTTGTACATCACTTACTATATTAAAAATAACTCAAAATGCTGTACAGAAAACTGAAGCAAAAACAGACAACTTAAACAAAATATTACAAAAATACACAGCTGTATATGAAAATGTTACATTAATACAAAGATACACACACACACAAACACACACACAGTCATTTTCCTTCTGAGAGACATAAGAGAGGGAGAGAGAGAAAAGTAGAAGCCTCTTATTTTTGCATGTCTGGAATGTAGCCTACTGAACAAAAGTAAGAGCCACATCCACTGCTCTGTCCATTTTTGCCTCTGCTGTCCACACCAAGCATGTGTCCCCATGAAGATTATCCATGAGGGACTGTGTGCTTTGGATGGAAAAGGTTGCCTACTCCTGATTTACAGTGTTAGTAGCAATGGGCAGTGTTAATCAGTTGCTTAGCAGATAGTGAGATAGTCGCCAGAATTCAAAGTCATTCAGTAATACAGCCATTGGCTGTAAATAAAGTGCGGTGGCCCATAAACTTTAGGAGAGCTTACACGTAACATGCTTATAAATAAGGCTTACCGGCTTCATCTCTGGTCATGATATAGCCCGAAGACTGAGAAGGAGGGCTGATAGTTCCAACAGCGTTTCTTGCAAGTATTCTGAATTCATACCGATCGCCGGGGCTAAGTCCTGTAGCTGTATACTGGCATTCACTGACATCAATAAAATTGCATCTGACCCAGCGATCACCACTTCCTTGACGTTTCTCAATACTGTAGCCCACAATCTTGCTGCCTCCATCACGCAGAGGTGCTGTCCACTTCAGAGTAATAGTCTCCCTAGTCACATCAATGTAATCAGGGGTGCCAGGTGGATCTGAAAGAAACACAGGTGCATTAATAGTAATATAATTCAGCATAAATTCCAACAGCGTGTTGAGACAGGTGCATTATATTCAGTGATCAGTCACTTACCTACTGGGGAAACGGCCAAGGCAAATTTGCTTGGATCACTAGCGGAGCTTAATCCAGCAGAGTTTTCTGCATATACACGGAACTGGTAGTCCAAACCATCCATTAATCCAGTAATTCTGTATTCTCTATTAGATATTGGTGACAAATTGACTTTCTGCCACAATATGCTATTTCGTTCTTTCTTTTCAACATGGTATCCAGTAATTTCTGCTCCTCCGTCATAGACCGGAGCATCCCAAGATATGGTCATTCCATCAGCTGTCACATTGTAAACAACAGGCTTCCCTGGTGAACCTGGTGGTTTGAACTGGTGTTTTGCTATGACCTCAATGGAGTTTAGTGGTGGGCTCACTCCGTATCTGTTTTCTGCGCGGACTCTGAACTGATACTCTGCATCTTTAACAAGGTTGGGAACTTTGAAGGTTGTCCTTGACACACTAGAACAGATCATTTTCCAGTTGGTCTGTGAGGTTTCACGCTTCTCAACGCTGTAGCCGGTGATTTCTCCTCCCCCATCATCTTCAGGAACACCCCATGAAAGAACCATACTATCTGCTCTGATTTCGTCTAGTTTAATGGGTCCCTTGGGCTTAGATGGTGGGCCAAGTGTTATAACTGTGATTGGGAATGACTTCCTGTGAACACCATTATCAAGAATTAAGGTATATTTGCCACCATTTTCTTTTTTCACGTTCTTAATGCTTAAAGTTATTTTGTTTTCAGTTTTCTTGAAGCGAACCTGTTCACTTTCTTTAAGAGGAATGTTGTCTTTCAGCCAGCTCATAGTTGGCTTGGGCTTTCCCTTATATGGTAATTCAACATGTACATTATAACCTATTCTCACTGTTACTTGTCCTCCAGGTATATCAGAAAGGTCTGCTTCAGGTGTTATTACATAGTCTTTCACTGTAATGGGTCCAATTACAGAAAAATCACTTCTTCCTTTTTCATTCTTTGCAGAAACTCTGAACTCCATAACAGAAAGCTCCTTAAGTTTTTCAACTTCAAATTCGCATGCTTTACTTGCCCCTGCATATGACCATTCATGTTCATCCTTCAGTTTCTTCTCAATAACGTAATCAGTTATGATACTACCACCATCAAATTCAGGTTTGCTCCACTGTAAAGTGACAGACGTCTTTGTTGAATCTTTCATGGCCAGATCCCGTACAGGTCCAGGGACTTCTGCTGCTTTCACTGGTTCTGAAGTTTCACATGGTTCACCCAATCCATTTTCATTTTCTGCAAGAACACGGAAGAAGTATGGGATCTTCTCTGACAAGTCAGTTATCTTAAATGATGTATTAGAGCACTTGGCTGTAACAGAGGACCATGCTCTCTTTGTGGCATCTCTTTTGTCAATGACATAATTTGTTACTTCAGAACCACCATTGATGAGTGGTGGGTCCCATACCAATGTCACAGTTCCACGAGAAACATGTTTAAGATGCAGTCTCTGGCATGCAGATGGAGTGTCAAGGACTTTAACGTTCACAAATGAAGTTTTGGGTTTTCCAACTCCATTCTCAATAGTGAGGACATATTTTCCTGTGTCATTGCGAGTGACTTGAGGAATACTAAGGAGTGTGGACGATTCTGTGTTCTGAATGCTGTATCTTTCATCAACACCTAGATTTTTGTCACCCTTTCTCCATGTGACAGTTGGAGGTGGTCTTCCTTTGAATGGAATCATTATCTGTACATCTTCACCTGCTTTAGCCACAATGGAGGTTCTGAGAGCAACATCTAGATCAATCTGTGCCTCCTCTGCAAAACATAAAATAATAATAAAATTAAGTTAAAAGAAAAATAATTCGTATTTGGGGAAAAGATGAAAATACTGAATATTAAATATAATAATAGAATTTACATACCAAGTATGTCTTTAGCTTGTACAGCTTCTGTCATTTCAATGGGTTCACCTTGTCCAGCATAATTTATAGCAGCTACACGGAAGTAGTAATTGATTCCTGGCTGAAGGTGAGAAACAACATACTCTGTGGTTCGCACTTCTCCTCTTGCACTGACCAGAGTCCATTCTTCTTCTTCCCCTTCTCTCTTTTCAATAGCATAGCTGGTAATTGCACTTCCTCCATCATAGGCTGGTTTAGTCCAGCTGAGTGTGACAGATGTCTTTGTAGTATCCACAACTTTTAGCTTAAGAGGTGGCCCAGGTTTTTCTGCAAAATGCAAGTAACAAAAATGAGACTTGACAACCCTGACAACTAATAGCAATAACTTAGAGCAATATATGCCCTTACACAGTTTCAAGAATGTGTATAATTTGACCTTTGCATTTTTGCACAATCCAATGAAAGGTTTCTTACCTATAGGATCTTCAGCTTTGTAGAAGTCCGATGCGTCAGAGAAGGGACCTTGCCCAGCTGCATTCACAGCAGAAACTCTGAACTGATATTCACTGCTTTCTGTTAGTCCCGTCACTTTCTGCCTGGTGTCACGAATGGTTTCTTTAGACACCTTGAACCAGCTTAGACTTTTCTTATCCCGTTTCTCAAGGTAATATCCATTTATCTCGCTACCACCATCTACAGTTGGCCTGCTCCAGACTATGGTCATAGACTGTTTAGTTATCATGGAAGCCTCTGGTATACCAGGTTGTCCAGGTGTAACTGCATTTTTATTGAAACAAAAATAACATTAGGTCAATATAAACTAATAGGTAATCACCTAGAGATAATAAAAAAGGTATTAATGGCCATCTGCTTTAACTTACCAAATGCATTTTTAGCTATGACAGTGTCAGATTCCAGCGGTTCACCAACACCAAATTTGTTTACGCCTCGTACACGGAATATATATTCATTTCCTTTTATGACTTTTGTGGTAGTGACAATGCATTCTTCAAGTTTCTCTGAAACCACAGACCATACCACACGGCTTGTCTCACGTTTCTCAACAATGTAATGTGTTACAGCAGCACCTCCATCATCTGCTGGCGGTTGCCACGTAAGGGTAATCTTTTCTGCGGTGACAGTTTTGAAATGTATAGGTCCACCTGGTGGTCCTGGTTTATCTGTTTAATATGCAAGAAAATTATATATTTTAAATAGGCAATAATGGATACAGCTAGTTGAATTGACAGAAGAAAATAATATGAAAATGCTCCAAACATACCAAGTATCTGTACCCTAATGGTGGCAGATGCAGAACCCATGGCATTCTTTAATTTCAGTTCGTAACTTCCACTGTTAATACGGGTTGCTTCTTTGATCAGTATAGCTGAAGATTCTGTGGTGTTTTCAATGGATACCTGGGCACTGGTATGTATTTCTTTACCATTGTGGAACCACTCAATTGTAGGCACAGGCTTTCCTGAGATGCCAAGTTTCAGTTTAATTGCTGTGTCTGCTTTGTATTTGACTACTTCTGTATATTCTGGGGGTACATCAATTTCAGGTGCACCTTAATGAAAAAGAAGCGGAATAGAAAATATATTAACATTTTTGAAATTCTCAGAAAGATTGATAACAAAGCAGCATTCAGTGCCAAATAATAATTTCCTAGTATCCTCTGATAGTGAAAGGCAAGCTTGAAACTGTACTGTGCTGCCCAGCTAAGGCCCCTGAATTCAAATTAGAATTTCTGTTAACAGTATTTACCTTAAACTCAAACATATAACTGGATATCAGTGGTTATGCGTTATTAATTTCTTACCATATGTATCCACGCATGTTATAGGGCCTAAAACATCAGATGGATTGCTAATTGAACCAGCAGCATTCTTAGCAAAAACACGGAATTCATATTGGGAGTTTTGAGTCAATCCTGATACAGTGAAATTAGTCTCAATGACATTGGTGAAGCTTGCTTTTGTCCATCTTCCATTTGGAAGATCACGTTTCTCAACAATATATCCAGTAATTTTGCTGCCACCATCAAAAGCTGGCTGTGTCCAAGAAAGATTGACAAATGTTTTGGAAATATCTTTGACACGAAGGGTTCTTGGCGGCTCTGCAGTATGAAACAGCAACAACATTTGGAATTAATGTGTTCATTCAACAATGACTCACCAAATAAATATTTTCTATTAAATTCATTATTTGAAATATGATTCTTATCCTTTACTACAGACTACATACCACAGGCATCTATAGCAAGAACTGCATCAGAGGGATGGCTTGCTTTTCCAATACCAGCTGCATTTTCTGCATACACTCTGAACTCATAAATGAGACCGGCGGTGATATTGGAGGCCTTGAAGTGAGTTGTGCGTATAATCGTTTTGTTAGCTTTCTTCCATAAAATACTGTTCCTGTCCTTCATTTCCAAATGGTAGCCAATGACTGCACTGCCTCCATTGGAAACAGGTTCATGCCATCCAACAACGATGCTTTCTCGAGTCACGTTGGTGATCCATGGTGTGGAAGGTGGTCCAGGGGGTGCTAAATGAATATTAAGTACAGGTCAATAAATCATAAATACATGCCTGAAAAACTCAGAAAACGAGCAAACAAAAAGTCACTTACTGTAAGGAAGCTTCACAGTTATACATGCTGAGTCAATATGGTCACTTATGCCAAAGCGATTTTCTGCTTTAATACGGAATTGATATTCTTCTCCTGTTGTAAGTTTCGTGATCTTAATCATGTTTCTAGCAACAGTTGCAGACACTTCAGACCACACAGCAGTGCTTGTTTCTCTTTTCAGTACAATGTAGTTGGTAACTTGACTTCCGCCATCATAACGAGGTGGCTCCCACTTAAGGGTAAGACCTTGTTCAGTGATATCACTTACAACAACAGGACCAACTGGAGGGCCTGGTCTGTCTAGGACAACAATCTTAAGGAAAGATTTAGTAGTTCCACTGGAGTTGGAAGCTGTGATGTCATATCTACCGGAATCAGTAGCCACACTTTCTTTGAGATTAACGATGACACTTTCAGCTGTGGTTTCAGTGTTAAACCTCATCGTTGGTTTGAGAGGAATGCCGTCCCTGGATAAAGTCACCTTCGGCAATGGTCTTCCAGAAACTGGAATCTCTACCTTTAGGTTTGAACCTGCTCTTACATAAACGGTGTGGTTCGGGAAACCTTTCATGTCGACTTCAGGAGATTCTGAAAAAATACATTTGCAAAATGTTATAAACAATGGTTTTCAAGTGCATTTTCATCTGAATTTGTATGAGCTCTATGCTAACTATTTATTATTTATTAATTAAAACTATTTTTATACCACCTTTCATGTAAACATCACAAGGCAGTATACACATACACATTAAAATTACATCAAAACTTAAAGAATAAGTAAAATACCAGTCAACTTTAGATCAAAATAGACATGTTATTATGATCTGTTTCTAGCAGATGCCAAATTGCCATCAGTGTCACCGAGGTGATTACAAGAAGAATGCATCATTTCCACATACCTAGTTGTTCTTTAACTGTAACGGCATGAAGAAGCTCTTTGGGGTCACTTAGACCAGCTTGGTTTTCAGCAAATACTCTAAAGAAGTACTCCGCATTCTCCTTGAGACCCTGGACAATATGATGAGTTGTCTTGACTACAGCACATCTGACCCATTTCTGCTGCCCTTTCTCTAGGGCTTCAACAAGGTAGCCGACAACTCTGCTTCCTCCATCATGTTCTGGCTTTAGCCACACAAGAGATACACTATCCTTAGTAACGTTTGATACTCCCAGTTTTTCGGGTGGGCTTGGTTTTTCTGAAAAATAAAGAGAAGATGATCAAGAAATGAATAAATAGAAGATGAATCGAGAGCAAATGTGTCATATGCATTCCACTTAATATTAATGTATTCAGCAAGCACATATTTTCCACAGGAAAGCTGTACATTTTAATAATACTAATACTAATAATAATTTATACCCCGCCCATCTGGCTGGGTTTCCACAGCCACTCTGTGCGGCTCCCAATCGGATATTAAAAACACAACACCTCATTAAACATTAAAAACTTCCCTAAATAGTGAAGTTTTATCTTGCATGCCTATATTAAAATATTATTAGAGTTATTAGGTGTTTTCAAGACACCTAAAATTTTGATTACTGCCTTACAATAAATTAATAACAGTAATATAAACATTACACATTAAGACTAAAGTCCTGTAAACAATTAGTGTGCATGTGTATGCATGGGTAGATAGTCATGCACTCACATGCATATATAATTAACATATTTTAAAGAACAAACCTGTTATTTTCACTCCATCCTTTGTTTCAGTTGGGACTCCAACACCAAACTCATTTTCTCCAGAGACTCTGAAGTAATAAATTCCACCTTCTTGCAGATTGGTAACTTTGTAGGAAAGACGATGGCAATTGTTGGTTACAGTGACCCAAGCTTTCTTGCTTGCTTCTCGTTTTTCGATATAATAGTTCTTCACAGGAGCACCTCCATCGTTCTCAGGAGCTTCCCAAGATAACACGGCTGATTCTTTTGTGACATCTTTTACAACGATATTAGATGGAGGTCCTGGTGAGTCAAGTACTTTGACAACTAATGTCAAAGTAGCTGTGCTTACAATATTTTGCAATGTTAGTGTATACTTTCCAGAGTCATTCCTGGTTGCTTTTTCAACAGTAATTGAGGTGCGGTTATCTGAAGTATCAATACTTGCTCGAGTACGAAGGTCAGTATCTGGCTTGCTCCACATTACATTAGGGATAGGCTTTCCTCTGAAAGGTACAGTCATTGTAAATGAGCCACCAGCTTTCACGACTAAAGTCTTTCTCATTTCATTGTCAATATCAAATGCAGGCTCTTCTTCCCTTTCTTTTGCCACCTGAGGTTCTGAAACATCACTTGGATCACTAGTGCCAACCTTGTTGATAGACCTTACTCTGAAAACATATTCAGCTCCTGATGTAAGACCAATTACAGTGTATTCTGTACCTCTTAAGCTTTGAATAGCAGTTGACCAATCAGTTTCACTGGTTAGCTTGTATTCAACTGTGTATCCAGTAACAGGAGCACCACCATCAAATAATGGCTTTGTCCATCCAATTGTTATATGTGACCTTGTAGAGTCCACAATCTTAGGCCTAGATGGAGGTGATGGAAGGAAAACAGGATCTTCTGCTTTAATGAGTGGTGAAGTATCACTAGGAAGACTAAGACCTGCAGCGTTTTCTGCAAATACCCGATATTCATATTCACATCCTTGCCGAAGGCCTGAAGATTTTACCCTTAGATCAAAAACGGGCTTTTTGTTCACACGTATCCACCTCAGGCTGTTTTTCTCACGCCTTTCAATCACATATCCAGAAATTTCATTACCTCCATCACTGTCAGGTCTTGCCCAGCAAATAGTCATGGACTCCTTTGTCACACTAGTAATCTCTAAAGATGTAGGTGGGCTTGGAACAGTAAATGGATCAAGGGCCTTGACAGCTTCACTTTCCAAAGGTTCACCAACACCATACTTGTTAACCCCCATCACTCTGAAGATGTATTCATTTCCTCTAAGTAGTTTTGTCACTTTGCAGGATGTTGTTGGATGCTCTGCTTCACAAATAGTCCATGCAATTCTACTGGTCTCACGCTTTTCCACAATATAATAGTCAATCTCTGCACCTCCATTTTCTTGAGGTGGTCCCCATGACAGATGACATTTTTCAGCAGTAAGTCCTTTGATTTCTAGTGGGGCTGCTGGTGGACCAGGTCTATCAAGTACTTTGCAATTGACAGCCAATGATCTAACTCCAGCAACATTTTGTAATGTTAGCACATATTGCCCTGAATCACGTCGAATGCAGTCTTTGACAGTTATTGCAGTAGTGTTATCAGTTGAAACAATTTCAACTCTTGCTTTCTCTTCAATGTCTTTGCCATCCTTTGTCCATGAAACTACTGGTAAGGGTCGCCCTGCAATATCGGCATTGATTTTCAAGATCTCTCCAGCTTTAACAACAACAACATCCCTGAATTTGACATCCATCATAATTCTTGGAGCCTCAACATCATCCTTTACAGTCACTGGCCCAGTTGATTCAGATGGCTCACTAAATAGTCCAGCAGCATTCCTTGCAATTACATGGAATTCGTATCGCTGGTCTTCAGTAAGTCCTGTTACATCAAAGAAAGTTTCTTGCACATTGGTGAAGTTGCACTTCAGCCAACGACCATCTGGCAACTCTTTCCGCTCTATAATATAGCCTGTGATCTTAGCACCACCATCATATTCTGGTTTGGTCCATTTGAGTGAGACACATGTTCTTGTAATGTTAGTCACTTCTGGTTGGCCAGGAGGGTCACATGGGTCCCTTGCAGCAACAGGCTCACATGATTTGCTACATTTACCTATTCCTACAATGTTTTCTGCATACACACGATATTCATACATTAGTCCTTCATCAAGGCCTGTGACCTTCATCTGTGTGTCACTTATAAGGGTTTTATTTACTTTAGTCCAAAGGATGCTGCTTCTTTCTTTACGCTCAAGGTGATAACCAAGTACTCTGCTACCTCCGTCATTAACTGGCTCTTGCCAGGTTACAACCATGAAGGCTTTAGTTGCGTGTGTTACTCGGGGAGTACCAGGCGGTCCAGGAAGACTAAATGGATACTCTGCAACAACAGGTGCAGTTTCAACGAAGGTGCTCCTGCCATAGCGATTTTCTGCAGAAACACGGAATTGATATTCTGATCCTGTGGTTAAGCGAATTATTTTTATCGAAGTTCGTGCAACTGCCGCAGACACTATACTCCATGTTGTAGTAGTTGTCTCTCTCTTCTCCACAATATAATTATTAATTTGACATCCACCATCATACTCTGGGGGTTTCCAAGATATGGTTACATTATCATTGCTGACATTGTCAATATGCAATGCTGTTGGAGGTCCTGGTTTGTCCAGTACAATTACAGTAATGGAAGCTGTTGTAGAGCCAGCACTGTTTGAAACATTTAATTCATAACTCCCTACATCTTCTTTCAATGCTTCCTTGATTGTTAGTGAGGTTGATGTCTTTGATGTGTGGACATTTACCCTTGTTGTCTCTCTTAAAGGCAGTCCATCTTTCTTCCAGCTAACTGATGGAACTGGCCTTCCTCTGATGGGCACATCAATCTTAAGATCTTCACCAGCTTTAACACTGAAAGTATTGAAAAGGAGCTCAACTGAAGGCTGGATTTCAATATCCTTCGCAACTACTGGAACCCCAAGCTGTCTTGGATCACTCTTCCCTTTTTCGTTGACAGCACATACTCGGAAAGTGTATTCTTCTCCCATACTTAATCCTGATACTGTTGCTTCTAATGTTTTAACTTGTGTGCAGGTGCTCCATTTTTCACTTCCTTTAGTTTGCATTTCTACTACATAGCCAGTTATTTTACTGCCACCATCACTCTCAGGTTTCTCCCATTTAATAGTAGCAGTGTGGCGTGTAACATCAACAAGGGTAACTTTTCCAGGTGGATAGGGTGGTTCAGAAGCCTTAACTGGTTCAGTTGTTTCTGCTGGCAAACCAACTCCATATTCATTTGCCGCCAAGACACGGAAGTAGTAACTACATCCTTCCTGTAGCTGATCAATTCTGAAGACATTCTTGGCACAGTTATTTGTAATAGTGGCATATGCCTTTCTTGTGGTTTCTCGTTTTTCAATGATGTAATTTGTAATTTTAGCACCACCATCAATAAGTGGGGGCTCCCAAGCTAATGTCACTGAATCTTTCTTCACTTCTCTGATGTTCAAGTTCACAGGTGCACTTGGTGTATCAAGAACTCTCACGTTAACAAAAGCAGATTTTTTGCCACTATTGTTTTCTAAGGTCAGGTTATATCTACCACTGTCAAATCTGTTTACATTATCAATGACCAACATTGTATATGAACTGGTAGCCTCAATCTGGGCTCTGTCGCTCAGAGTGCCTTCTGCTTTCTCCCACTTTACTTCTGGCTCTGGCCTCCCTTTGATAGTGACAAACAATCGCAATGTGCCACTAGCACGTACGGTGACAACTTTTCTGAGATCTGCATCAAGTTCAATTTCAGGAGGTTCAATTTTTTCAGCAGCAACAACACTACCAGGTATAGTTGCTGGTTCTCCAACTCCTTCAGAGTTCATAGCACAGATGCGGAAATTATACTCACTATTCTCTTTAAGTTTTTCTACTGTGAATTGCTTTCCTTGTAACCCTGATGGAGGTGTGCAAGTTGTCCATTCATCAGCAGTAGCTTCTTTAAATTCCACAATGTATCCTTTAACAGGTGCACCACCATCGTAAATGGGCTTGTTCCATGCAAGGGATACAGATGATCTGGAGGTATCTGTCACCTTTGGATTGCTTGGAGGGCCTGGTGGATACACTGCATCACAGGCTCGATAGAAAACTGATGGTTCACTAGGTTCACCAACACCAGCAGCATTTTCAGCAGAAACCCTAAATTCATAGAAATGGCCATCTGTAAGTCCAGTTACTCTGAGTCTTAAGTCTGTTAGTCTCTTCTTATTGCACTTGGTCCACCGAATACCATCTTTGTCTCGCTTTTCTAGTATGTACCCTTCAATTTCAGCACCACCATTATCCTCTGGACGACCCCAGGTTACAATCATAGAATCTTTTGTGATTGCAGAAACTTCAGGTATTGAAGGAGGGCCTGGAGGTTTGTATGGATTACATGCCAACACAGGCTCGGATTCCAGTGGTTCACCAATTCCATATTTGTTGACAGCCATTACACGGAAAATGTACTCATTGTTTGGAAGAAGCCTGGTTACTTTGTGGTTCAGAGCTTGCACATCAGATGCCACTTGTGTCCATGAAAGTCGACTTGTCTCTCTCTTTTCTATAATATAATGTGAAATGTTAGAGCCACCATCGTGTAAAGGTGGTCCCCATGCCAGATAACACTTTTCTGCAGTCACACCTGTAACTTTCAAAGGACCTTCTGGAGGTCCAGGTCTGTCAAGTACTTTTACAGTGATTGGTATAGACTTTGTGCCACCAACATTGCTCAGTTTAAGTGTATAAATGCCTCCATCCACTCTGATGCAATCTTTGACTGTGAGGGTTGTTCTCTCAATGGTAGACTTAATTTCCATTCTTGCAGTTGCTCCTTCAAATTCTTTCCCATCTTTCGACCATATAATATCAGGAATGGGTTTGCCATGGATGTCAGCCTCAAGAGCAAATGTTTCTCCAGCATGAACAACAATGACATCTTTGTATTTTGGATCCAGTGAAGCTCTTGGAGCTTCAATTTCATCTCTGGCAATAATTGGTCCTGTGCTTTCAGATGGTTCACTTATGCTACCAGCTGCATTTCTTGCAATTACTCTGAATTCATATCGTTGGTCTTCCACAAGACCAGTTACTGTGAACTCTGTTTCTGTTACATTTGTAAAACTGGCTTTCATCCAACGACCTTCAGGAAGTTCTCTCTTTTCCACAACATATCCAGTTATTCTGCTGCCACCATCATATTCAGGTTTTTTCCATTTTAGTGTTATATAATTTCTTGTGATAACAATGGCATCTGGACGGCCAGGTGGATCACAAGCATCTCGAGCAACATACAGTTCAGATGATTTGCTAACCTTACCTATGCCAACAATGTTTTCAGCAGCAACTCTGAACTCATATTCAAGACCTTCCTCAAGGCCATCTGATTTATATTTTGTGTCCTGAATGAGGGCCTTATTCAATTTTGTCCAAAGAATGCTGTTTTTATCTTTACGTTCTAGATGATAACCAAGAACTTTGCTTCCTCCATCATTAACTGGTTCATTCCATTGTACTATCATATGATCTTTGGTAGCTATGCTGACAAATGGTGTTCCTGGTGGACCTGGTTCTTTGTAGGGATATTGAACAAGAACTGGTTTAGAATCCAGTGCGGTGCTCTTTCCGTATCGGTTTTCAGCACTAATTCTAAACTGATATTCACTACCCGTTTTAAGGTTTGTTACTTTAATAGTTGTTCTTGCAACAGTCGCTGAGACCATCTGCCAGGTAGTGGTAGTAGTGTCACGCTTCTCTACAATGTAATTGGATATTTGACAGCCACCTGTGTATGCTGGTGGTTCCCATGACAGAACAACAAAATTCGAGCTAACTTCATCAAAGCGGACAGGTCCTTGTGGTGGGCCAGGCTTCTCTAGCACAATGATATTAAGATGTTCTGCTGCTGTGCCTGCAGTGTTGGTTACTGTCACAGTATATTTACCGAAATCATCCTTGTTGCTTTCTTTAATATACAAAGTAGTTGATGTAGGTGTATCTTCAACGTGTAACCTGGTTGTCTGTCTTAGAGGCTGACCATCTTTTTCCCAAGTGATAGTAGGCTTTGGTCGAGCTATAAAGGGTATTTCTACTTTAAGGTCTTCTCCAGCTTGTACAGTGTATGTATTGAACATCAGTTTGATATTTGGCTGAATGGTCAGATCTTTGGCAATCACAGGAACTGCCAGTGGTCTAGGGTCACTCTTGCCTTTTTCATTGTATGCCATGACACGGAATTGATATTCATGTCCAGAACTCAAACCAGACACAACTGCATTACAGACTTTGGTTTCAGTAACAACACTCCATTTATCAGTTCCTTTTGGCTGCATTTCAACAACGTACCCCACAATTCTGCTACCTCCATCATGTTCAGGCTTTTCCCACATAAATGATGCACTTCTCTGAGTCACATCAGTGAGAGTCACTTTTCCAGGAGGCAAAGGTGGTTCTGAAGCTTTTGAGGCATCTGCAGTTTCAACTGGAACACCAATTCCATATTCATTTTCAGCCATTACTCTGAAATAATAAATTGCCCCTTCAATAAGGTTGTCAACTCTAAAACTAGTTTTGCTGCACTTTGTGCTCACATTTGCATATGCTTTTCTGGTTGATTCGCGTTTATCAATCACATAGTTCTTTATCTTTGCCCCTCCATCATTAGCTGGAGGCTCCCACGTCAGTACAGCATAATTTTTCCTTATTTCTTTGACTACTAAATTTTGCGGTGGTCCCGGTGTGTCAAGTACCTTAACTGTGACAAATGCAGACTTAGAGCCACTGCTGTTCTCCAGTTTAAGGATATATTTTCCGGCATCATTTCTATCACAGTAATCAATGGATAACTGTGTGTAATTCAGGCCCTTTTCAATTTGAACCTTATCTGTAAATTCTCCTTCTTCTCGAGACCACATGATTTCAGGAGTTGGGCGTCCTTTGAAAGGTATGTTTATCCTGACAGATCCACCAGCTCTAACCACAATTCCCTTCCTTAATTCTGAGTCAATATCAAGTTCAGGTGGCTCAAGTTTATCTTCTGGTTTAACTGTGCCAGGAACTGCTGCAGCTTCACCTACTCCAATTTTGTTAAGAGCACAAACTCTAAGTTTGTATTCTTGATGTTCAATGAGTTTCTTGATCTCAAAGCGATTGACTCTCAGACCAGTCTGTGGGGTAGCTATTGTCCATTCTTCTTCATCTGCTTTGCAGATTTCTACAATATATCCCAGGATTTCACTACCGCCATCATAAATAGGCTTACCCCATGCTACTGTAATTGAATTCTTGGTAGTATCCACAGCATGGGCATTAGTGGGTGGGCCAGGTTTGAACATAGGGTCACATGCTTTCCAAAAGGGAGTGATTTGGCTTGGCTCACCAACTCCAGCAGCATTTTCAGCAGATACTCTAAATTCATACTCATGATCTTCTGCTAATCCTGTGACTCTTAATCGCAGGTCTGTAATTCGGCGTTTGTTACATTTCACCCATCTGATACCAGCTCTGTCCCTTTTTTCGACAATGTAGTTAACTATTTCACTGCCACCATCACTATCTGGACGATGCCAGGAGACGGTCATGGAATCCTTTGTAACGTTGGTTACTTCAATGGATTTTGGTGGACCAGGAACAACAAATGGATTTTTCATTAATACTGGTGCAGACTCCAGAGGCTCCCCAACTCCATATTTATTAACTGCCATTATGCGGAAGATATACTCATTTCCTTCCAGAAGTTTTGTTACTTTCAGCATTGTGGCTACAGCATCTGAAGCAACAACTGTCCACGCAAGGCGACTTGTTTCTCTCTTCTCAATTATGTAGTGAGAAATGTCACTGCCACCATCATGGATCGGTTGCGCCCATGTTAAGGAACACTTGTCAGCAGTAACTCCAGAAACTTGAATACTCTCTGGAGGTCCTGGTCTGTCCAGTACTTTTACTGTTATTGGTACTGATTTTGTTCCTGCAACATTAGAGGCCTGCAAAATATATTGCCCACCATCAACACGTATGGCATCTTTAACAGTTATCAAGGCCTTAAAGTCTGTATTCCTTACTTCACATCGGGCAGTATCTTCAAGTACTTTATCTCCTTTCAACCACAGAATAGTGGGAATTGGCTTCCCATGGACATCAGCCTCAAGTTTGAATGTTTCTCCAGCGTTTACAACAATTGCATCTTTGTATTTGGGATCCATGGATATTCTTGGAAGCTCAACTTCATCTTTTGCTGTTATCGGTCCTGTACTATCAGATGGCTTGCTTACTGCTCCAGCGGCATTCCTTGCAATGACTCTAAATTCATATCGTTGGTCTTCAGTAAGGCCTGTTACGGTAAACTGAGTTTCAGTTATATTGGTGAAACTTGCTTTCATCCAACGACCTTCAGGCAAATCACGTTTCTCTACTACATAGCCTGTAATTTTGCTGCCACCATCATATTCTGGCTTTGTCCATTGCAGAGTAATTGAACTTCTTTTAACAATAATAGCTTCAGGGCATCCTGGAGGATCACAAGGGTCACGCGCTACGTAACACTCAGAAGCTTTGCTTGCTTTGCCAACACCAACAATATTTTCTGCAGCTACTCTAAATTCATATTCAATGCCTTCTTCAAGGTTAGATGTTTTGTAATGTGTGTCTTGAATAACTGTCTTGTTTACCTTTGTCCACAAAATGCTGTTTCTTTCCTTTCTTTCAAGATGATAACCTAAAATTTTACTTCCACCATCATTTACTGGTTCATGCCATTGCACAACCATAGAGTCCTTTGTAACTGTTGTCACAAATGGTGTGCCAGGAGGACCTGGTTCTTTATAGGGATACTGAGCAACAACTGTGTCAGACTCCAGGGCAAAGCTCTGCCCGTATCTATTTTCAGCAAATATTCTAAACTGATATTCTGATCCAGTTTTGAGCTTCATCACCTTGAGAGTGGTTCTTGCAACGGTAGCTGAAACTGTTTCCCATACGGTGGTGGTTGTATCTCTCTTATGAACAATGTAGTTAGTGATTTGGCAGCCACCTGTGTATAGTGGAGGGTTCCATGATAATGTAATACTTTCAGCACTAATTTCATCAAATTTAACAGGGCCTTTTGGAGGATCAGGCTTGTCTAGTGTTATAATTTCAACAGTTGCAGATTTCTGTCCAACAACATTAGCAACTGCAATTTCATACGCCCCACTGTCTTCTTTGGTGACCTCTTTAATACTCAGCACAGTAAGTTTAGGTGAATCGATGACATTAACTCTAGTTGTCTGTTTTAATGGCATGCCATCTTTGGTCCAAGTAATAGTAGGTGTAGGTCGACCAGATATTGGTATTTCCACCTTTAGGTCTTGTCCCACTTGTATACTGTAACTGTGGAATGCTGGTCGTACATCTGGTTCAATAACTAAATCTTTGGCTGTTATTGGAACAGCAAGGGACCGTGGATCACTCTTACCCTTTTCATTTACAGCCATTACCCTGAAGAGATAATCCTGTCCTTGAGATAAGTTAGTAACAAGTGCTTCAAGAACTTTCACACGCGTACATTCTGACCATTTTTCGCTGCCCTTAACTTGCATTTCCACTATGTATTGCAAAATTTTGCTTCCGCCATCATGTTCAGGCTTAGCCCAGCTTAATGAAACGCTGTTTCTTGTCACATCGTCCACTGTTATCTTTCCTGGAGGTTGAGGAACTTCAGCAACTTTAACTGGGTCACTTGTTTCTGCAGGCAGGCCAATTCCAAATTCATTCTCTGCACAAACTCTGAAGTAATAATAGCAGCCCTCCTGAAGTTGAGCCACTTTCCACGATGTCTTGTGGCAGTTTGTTACAACAGCAGCATAGGCTTTCCTTGTGGCTTCACGTTTTTCTATTATATAATTTTTAATTTTAGCTCCACCGTCTATCGAAGGAGGCTCCCAGGCAAGTGATACTGAGTCTTTGGTGATTTCCTTAATTTTCAGGTTCACTGGGGGGCCTGGGGTATCTAGGACTCTTACACTGACGAAGGCAGACTTAGTTCCACCACTGTTTTCTAAAGTAAGAGTGTATTTTCCAGAATCAAATCTGTTAACGTTGTCGAGAACCAGCGAGGTAAAGCTGCTAGTGCTGTCAATAACAGCTGCCTCTCTGATGTCACCATCCACCTTGCTCCATTTTACTTCGGGTGTTGGGCGTCCTCTAATTGGAACAAATAATCTTAAGGAGCCACCAGCTCTTACATTGATAACCTTCCTCAGTTCCAAGTCTAGATCAAGGTCTGGAGCTTCCAGCTTTTCTTCGACCACAATAGTTCCAGGAACATCAGCATGCTCTCCTACTCCTGCTTTGTTAACAGCACAAATGCGGAATTTATATTCATGCTTCTCCTGCAATTTTTCTACTTCCATATTTGTTTTCTTAATTCCAGTTGGTGGTGTACAAATTGCCCAGTCCCCAACACTCACATCACATTTTTCAACAATGTATCCTTGGATTTCTGAGCCACCATCATAGATTGGCTTACTCCAGGAGAGAAAAACCGAAGATCTTGTAACATCTATTGCTTTAGGATTGTTGGGAGGACCTGGTTTGTATATAGGGTCACAAGCCTTATGATAAACAGAAGGTAGGCTTGGCTCACTGAGGCCAGCTGCATTTTCAGCCGAGACTCTGTATTCATAATTATGATTTTCTATAAGTCCAGTAACTCTGTATCGAAGTTCACTTATCAAACGCTTGTTACATCTTGTCCACCGAATGCCTTCTTTATCACGTTTTTCTAGTACATAACCCAAAATTTCACTGCCGCCATCAGAGGGTGGTCTTTCCCATACGACAATCATAGAATCCTTGGTAACAGCCGAGACCTCTGGGGCCTTTGGTGGAAGTGGCACTACAAATGGATTTTTAGCCATTACAGGCTCAGATTCAAGAGGCTCCCCAACGCCATATTTGTTTACAGCCATGATGCGGAAGATATATTCGTTGCCTTCCAAAAGTTTAGTAACTTTGTAACTAAGGGTTTGTACATTGCCATCAACTAAAGTCCAGACTAAGCGGCTTGTTTCTCTTCTTTCAATTACATAATGTGAAATGTCACTACCACCATCTTGCAATGGGGGTTTCCATGCCAGGTAACACTTTTCAGCAGTAACTCCTGTTACAACAACCGGACCTTCAGGTGGGCCAGGTTTGTCAAGAACCTTAACATGAATGGAAGCTGTCTTTTCACCTGCAGCATTCTTGGCCAGCAATACATAATGCCCACTGTCAACGCGAATGGCTTCTTTGACGCTTAGGCTTGTGGCAAAGTCTGTGGTTTTTATATCCAAGCGTGCAGTATTCACTAGTTCCTTGTCGCCTTTTAGCCACTGAATAGAGGGCAGCGGCTTACCGTGAACGTCTGCGTCAATCTTGAACGATTCGCCAGCATGCAGTACAAGGGTTTCTTTAAATTTGGGGTCCATACTTATGCGAGGTGGCTCTACTTCATCTCTTGCTGTGACTGCCCCTGAGCTTTCAGATGGCTCACTGAAAACGCCTGCAGCGTTGCGCGCAATGACACGGAACTCATACCTTTGATCTTCAACTAGGCCAGTTACTGCAAACTGGGTCTCAATAACATTTGTAAAGCTTGCTTTCATCCAGCGGCCTTCAGGTAGCTCCTTCTTCTCAACTATGTATCCGGTGATCTTGCTTCCGCCATCATATGCTGGTTTCTTCCACTGAAGAGTAACAGAGTTCCTTGTGACGATGATAGGCTCTGGACGACCAGGAGGATCACAAGGATCATAAGCTTTGTAGCATTCTGAACCTTTACTTGCTTTTCCGATACCAACTATATTTTCTGCATAAACTCTGAATTCATATTCAAGGCCTTCCTCAAGTCCAGTTGTTTTAAAGTTAGTGTCAGGAATTGCCGCTTTGTTCAATTTAACCCAGAGTATGCTGTTTCTTTCCTTGCGCTCCAAATGATAACCAATAATCTTGCTGCCACCATCATTGACTGGTTCATTCCAGTGTACAACCATACTATCCCTGGAGACTTTTGGTACAAAAGGAGTTCCAGGAGGCCCAGGTAGTTTGTATGGATACTGGGCTACCACAGACTCTGATGTGAGATATGTACTCTTTCCATATCTGTTTTCAGCAGCAATTCTGAATTGATATTCACATCCAGTCTTTAATCTAGCTGCTTTTAGAGTTGTTCGGGCAACGGTAGCTGAAACAATCTGCCAAGCAGTAGTGGAGGTGTCTCGTTTTTCCACAATATAATTGTTGATAGAACTGCCACCATCATATTTGGGTGGTCCCCAGGAAATGGTAATATTGTCTGCAGTTACGTCTTCAATCTTCACTGGTCCAGTTGGAGGTCCTGGCTTGTCAAGGACAACAATGTTAATAATTTCAGTAGCTTCCCCAGCAGAGTTAGAAAGTTTTACTAAATATTGTCCAACATCTTCTCTACATGCTTCTTTTATTGTTAGCAAAGTGTTGTTGTCTGTATTTTCTTCGTTTACTCTAGTAGTTTGTCTTAGTGGCACATCATCTTTGAGCCACGTTACAGCTGGCTTGGGTCGACCAACAAATGGAACATCAACCTTTAAGTCTTCACCTGCTAGTACACTGAAGGTAGTGAATAACAGTTTGAAGGCTGGTGGTATCACAAGATCTTTCGCAATAACTGGTACACTCAATTGTCGAGGATCACTGATTCCTTTTTCATTCTGAGCTGAAACACGGAAAGAATATTCTTCACCCTGGATCAGTCCAGTTATAACAGCTTCAGTAACTTTTACAGTAGTGCATGTGGCCCATTTCTCACTGCCTTTGCTTTGCATTTCTACAATGTAGCCCAAAATTCTGCTTCCTCCATCATGTTCAGGTTTCTCCCAAGACAAAGATACACTCTTTCGTGTCACATCTAATATAGTTATTTTTCCTGGAGGAAGAGGCCTTTCAGATGCCTTAATAGAGTCTGATGTTTCAACAGGAAGCCCTATTCCATATTCATTTTCAGCTAGAACTCTGAAATAATAGTTGCAACCTTCCTGTAGATTGTCCACTTTCCAGCTGGTCTTATGGCAATTGGCCATAACTGTTGAATATGCTTTTCTTGTTGCCTCACGTTTTTCAATAATATAATTTTTAATTTTAGAGCCACCATCTATGAGGGGAGGGTCCCACGTGAGAGTCACAGATGACTTTGTAACCTCTTTTATCTTCAGATTCTGTGGGGCGCCAGGTGTATCAAGAACCCTTACAATTACAAATGCTGATTTACTGCCTGAGCTGTTTTCTACAGTCAGTATATATTTGCCACTGTCAAATCTATTCACATTTCCAACTGTAAGTAGTGTATAAGAGCTTGTGGATTCAATAGTGGCTTTGTCTAAAGACTCTCCATGTTCTCTTGACCATTTCACTTCAGGCGCTGGTCTTCCTTTAATTGGGACGAAGAGTCTTAAAGTACAGCAAGCTCTGAGGGTCACAACTTTACGTAGGTCTGCATCAAGTTCAATCTCAGGAGGCAGTACCCTTTCTTCAGCTTTTGGTGTCCCAGGAACAAGAGCAGGTTCTCCAATGCCTTCAGAGTTCATAGCATATATTCTGATTTTATATTCCTGGTTTTCTTTTAGATTAGTGATGGTAAAGGAAGTTGCCTTCAGCCCTGCTGGTGGAGTTACAATTTTCCACTCATCTTCGTCAGGTAATGCTGTTTCAACCATGTAGCCTGTGATTTCTGAGCCACCATCATATATTGGCTTATTCCAAGCAATTGTAATTGAGGACTTGCTTGTGTCTAATACACGTGGGTTACCTGGTGGACCTGGCTTAAATACAGTGTCAGCAGCTTTGTAGAATGGACTGCTTAGACTTGGTTCACTTACACCAGCAGCGTTTTCAGCTTTCACTCGGTATTCATATTCATGACCTTCTGTGAGTCCAGATACTTTATAGCGCAAATCTGTGACAACCCGCTTGTTACATTTCACCCAGCGTAGTCCAGCCCTGTCACGACGTTCTACAATATAATTGATTATAGGGCTTCCACCATCAGAATCAGGGTGTCCCCAGCACACAATCATAGAATCTTTGGTTGCAGCTGTAACTTCAGGTGTCTTCGGTGGATCAGGTACTACATAAGGATTTACTGCAAGAACAGGCTCTGATTCCAGGGCTTCGCCAAGGCCATATTTGTTAACAGCCATAACACGGAAGATATATTCATTGCCTTTCAATAGCTTTGTGACCTTTAATTTTGTTACTGGAACTTCTGTGGCTACAGTTGTCCATGCCAATCTGCTAGTCTCACGTTTCTCAACAACATAATGGTCAATACTTGCGCCTCCATCATCCAAAGGTGGTAACCATGACAGGACACATTTTTCTATGGTAACATCAGACACAGCCAAAGGCCCTTCTGGAGGACCAGGTCTGTCTAGTACTTTGACATTGAAAATATGTTTTGCAAAGCCACCTGGATTGGAGGCTGTAAGTGTGTAGGCACCTCCATCTCTTCTTATAGAGTCCTTATTATGAAGAACAGTTGAGAAATCAGCTATTTTAATTTCTAATTTTGCCGTGTCTTCAAGCTCCTTTCCTTCTTTCGTCCATGTCAGAGTTGGTGGAGGGCGACCTGAAACATCAGCTTCAAGTTTGAAAATTTCACCTGCTTTTAATATCAAAGTGTCTTTGTATTTAGCATCAACCATGATCCTTGGTGCTTCAATCTCATCTCTGCACGTTATTGCATCTGATGGTTCGGATGGGTGGCTAACAGCACCAGCCGCATTTCTAGCAATCACACGGAATTCATAAGCAGCATCTTCTGTGAGACCACTAACAGTGAACTCAGTTTCTAGTATATTGCCAAAGTTAGCCTTTAGCCATCGGCCATTAGGAAGATCTCTTTTTTCAACAGTATAGCCAGTTATCTTAAAACCTCCATTATATTCAGGTTTTTTCCACTTAAGTGCTACTGCGTGTCTTGTAATATTGAGAGGAACTGGCTTCCCAGGAGGATCAATAGGGTCCAGGGCCAATGCTGGCTCAGATGGCTTGCTTGGTTTACTCTTGCCTGCCATATTTTCTGCTATGACTCGGAATTCATAGGCAAGGCCAGATGTAAGACCACTTGATTTGAAGGTATTTACTGATATCAAAGCTTTACTTACGGTCTGCCAAAGAATGCTATTTCGTTCTTTTTGCTCAATGTGATATCCCAAAATGGGGCTTCCTCCATCTGTCAAAGGCTCATGCCAGCTAATGCTAATTGCATCTTTTGTGACTGCAATCAGTTGAGGAGTGCCTGGAGGACCGGGAACTTTAAAAGGATAGTTAGCAATTACATTCTCTGAACTGATAGATGGTCCTGAACCATATCTGTTCTGAGCTTTAACACGGAATTGGTACTCTGTCCCAGTAGTGAGGCGAGCAGCTTTAAAAGTAGTACGTATAACAGTAGTTGCTAACTCAGCCCATGCAGTACTGTCGGTTTTACGCATTTCTACAACATAGTTACTTATTGGTACCCCTCCATCATTCAGTGGAGGTTCCCATGAGAAGGTGACATAGTCGGATGAAACTTCTTCAAATTTGATTGGCCCTGTGGGAGGTCCAGGAACATCATGCACCTGTATAGTTATAACATCGCTAACTTCACCAACAATATTTTTAGCTGAGATTGGGTATCTGCCGCTATCGTTTCTAGTGCATTCATTAATGGTCAAGATGGCTGCAGAAGCAGTATGTTCAAAGTTTACTCTTTGAGTTTGTTTAATTAACTGGTCTTCTTTTTTCCAAGTAATAGTTGGCCTTGGGCGACCAAGCACAGGTATTTCAACTTTGATATTGTCACCAGCTCTGGCAATTACTGTTTTCTGGTAAAGGCCACGCAAATCAAATTCTGGAAGCATCATTTGCTCTTTAACGACAACTGGTCTGCTTTCTCTTGGATCACTTCTTCCAGCACTATTAACTGCCATAACCTGGAAAGTATATTCTTCATTTTCAGTCAGATTCTTTACCACACATTCTAATGTTTTCACAGTTGTGATATGTGTCCACTGAGTTGAACCTTTTTTCTGGGCTTCAATAACATAGCCAGTAATCTTGCTACCACCATCATGTTCGGGCTTTGGCCAAGCAAGGCTGACTGTCTTCCTTGTGATATCCATGATATTAAGGCTCTCTGGTGGTGATGGTGCCTCTGACGCTCTTACAGGTTCAGCAGTTTCGGCAGGTTCACCAATTCCAAATTCGTTTTCAGCAAATACTCTGAAGTAATATTCACACCCTTCAGCCAAATTAGGAATCCTAAGTGAACATTTTGGGCACTTTGTTGTGATGGTTGAATATGCCTTTCGTGTTGACTCACGTTTTTCAACTATATAATTTGTTATGCGTGAACCACCATCAATTAGAGGCATATCCCATTGTAGGGTGATGGTATCTTTAGATATGTCTCTGGGCTTGAGATTTATTGGTGGCCCTGGTGTATCCAAGACTTTTACATTTACAAAACCAGTCTTCTTGCCAGCAGCATTTTCAAGGGTCATGACATACTTTCCTGCATCATATCTATTGCATTCTGTGACAATGAGAAGTGTGAAAGAGTCTGTATTTTCAATACTGGCACGTCCTTTAAGTGAAATATCATCCTTGGTCCATGTGATTTCAGGAACTGGGCGCCCTTTAATTGGAACAAATACCCGAATGGTCAGTCCAGCTCTAACAACAAGAGTTTTCCTCAGCTCGGCGTCTAATTCAAAATCAGGAGCTACTTCACGTTCCCTGATTTCAACATCTTTTATCGTTGCTGGTTCACCAGCGCCAGCAGCATTGAGGGCAATAATTCTAAAATTGTATTTGGCTCCTGGCTGGAGATTAGCAACCACAAATTCTGTGATTCTTAGAGCAGTCCCCGTGGTATCTTTCACCCATGTGTCTTCTCCTTCTTTTTGGTGCTCCACAATATAGCCGATTATATCAAGTCCGCCATCATAGTGAGGTTTACCCCATGCTAGGCTAGCAGTTGTCTTTGTTGTATCAGTTACTCGTGGGTTGGAAGGAGGTCCCGGTGGATCTATAAATAATGAAAAAGGCAACACATTTTATTTGATTGGAATCCTTATAGATAATCATGCTATAAAGGGATTCCCCCCCCTAAAGTATAGAAATCATACTAACATGCAGCATCCTTGGTTAATACTGGTTGAGAAATATCACTTGGTGGCCCAATTCCTGCCCTGTTTTCTGCACTGACACGGAATTCATATTCATTTCCTTCTAGGAGTCCAGTCACTTTGCATCGAAGGTCTGATACTGGTTTCTTTGTAACTCTGACCCATCTCACGCCTTTTCTTTCTCTTCTTTCCACATGGTAGCCTGTGATTTCGCTGCCACCGTCATCAGTTGGCCTTTTCCAGGTTACAGTAACAGTGTTTTTCGTAATATTTGATACTTCTGGTTTACCAGGTGGACCAGGAGGCCCTAAAAGGAGGAAAACAGATTTTGATAAACACATAAATGTTTTTCTATTTTTACAGCAGTAAATTCATATACCTTTTGACTAGTTTTGCTTACCAAATCTATCCACCATTTTAACTGGCTCTGATTGAGATGGTTCTCCTTTGCCATACTGATTCACAGCAGAAACACGGAAAAGGTACTCATTTCCTTGAATAAGCTTAGTCACAACATGCCTACAAGACTGAATGTCTTCAGCAACTTGAGTCCATAGAAGGCGGCTAGTTTCTCTCTTTTCAAGTACATAAGACTTGATTGGTGACCCGCCATCTTCTGTTGGGGGTGTCCATGTGAGAGTAGCCTTTTCAGCTGAAACATTGCTCACTTCAACTGGTCCAGGTGGGCCTGGTACATCTAAAACTTTTACATGTACGTGTTCTTCTTTAGTACCAAAAGGATTGGTTGCAGTGATCGTATATTCACCAGAATCTTTTCTAGCGGCATACTTGACAGAAAGCGTTGAAGAAGTTGGAGTTGATTCAATATGAACAGTCTCTGAAAGCTTGAAATCTTTGCCTCCTTTAGACCACACTGAAGTTGGAAGTGGCTTGCCACGGATGCTAATAGCAGACATTGAGATGGTGTCTCCTGCCTTAACAGTCAGGCCTTCTTTGACAGTAGGATCAATAACAATAGTTGGTGCCTCTGTAAAAGAGAATTAATATGTTAGGAAAGAAGATACCTAAAATATTAAAAACTGGTGTGCGCCTTTACAGGGAATACGTACCATACTCATCCTTGCATATAATGGCTCCGGTAGATTCTGATGGAGGACTAATAGCACCAGCGGTATTCTTAGCTCTAATTCTGAATTCATATTTAGATCCTTCAAAAAGGTCAGTTACTGTATATGCACATTCCTGAACATTCACATGGTTTGCCTTCATCCAAGTCTTTGAAGGTAGATCACGTTTCTCCACTATGTAGCCAATTAATTTATGTCCGCCATCATATTTCGGTTCTGTCCAGATCAGAGTCACTGAGTTTCTAGTCACACTGATAACTTCAGGCTTCCCAGGGGGATCTGAAAACAGCAGAATACAGAAGTAGTAAAAGTGTATATCACTGATTTCTAAAACATGAAGACTTATCTCTTTACTTTGGGAAGCTTACCAATTGGATCAAGGGCTACAATTGGTTCAGAAGGCAGACTTGGTTTACCAACTCCAGCAAGATTGATTGCCATCACTCTGAATTCATATTCCAAACCTTCCGTTAACCCTGTCACTCTGAAGTCTCTCATCTTTAGTGGGGTCTTGTTTGCTCGCTTCCACAAAATACTATTTCTTTCTTTATATTCAAGGTGGTAACCTACAGAAGCATACAAGCACAGGAAACACATGCTTAGTATTTCAAAAGGTAAACAAAAATGGGGGTGGATAGGAACCAACTTTTTTATTTTGCAAAGGCATCCTTGTCTGATATCTCTGAGCAGTTTCTGTCACCATCGCAGGACATGCTTTGCAGTAGAATCCTGAGGTGGTGGTAGTGAAATATGAAGATAGCTCCACTGCCTTATCCATTGCCATGCCAGGCTTAAGCCAGCAGGGCAGAGGAACACTCTGCACTCTTTTGTCACTTGTATTTTCCCCTCCCGTTGGAAATGTGGCTCAATATCACCCTGATTTGTGGCACTGGAAGGCTTTGAATCTAAGCTGCTTCTCAACATGCCCCCCTCGGGCCTTACAGACACCAGAGCCTTGATGTTAGTTGGGTCTGGACATTGCAAAAGCTGGTGGAGGGTAGGAACATGTGTTACATCATGATTGTCATTTGTGATCCTAAGATTTAACACCTTGGGGAATCTTATGCAAAATTAAATGTCAAAAGAAATACCTGTGATAGGTGAGCCACCTGTCTTTTTGGGGTCTGTCCATGTTAAATAGGCAGAATCACGCCTAATCTCAACAATTTTGGGTGGTGGTGGAGCATCGGGAACATCTAGAAATATAATAAATGTAAGAGAGAATTAGACTGAACCTTAAATGACAGAATGCTTCACAACAAACATATTTTTGTGCTTACCAAATGGATGCCTTGCGATTATTGGGTCAGATTTAAGACCTTCGCCGACTCCATATTTATTTTCAGCACTGATTCTGAAAGTATATTCACTGCCTTCATGAAGTCTTGTGACTCTGTAGGTAGTTTTCTGCACAGCAGACACACATGTGACCCATTTATTATTCACATTGTCTCTCTTCTCAATAATGTAGTTAGTGATTTCTGAACCACCATCATCTTTGGGAGGAGCCCATTTTAATGTCATGGCATCAGCTGTGACTTCATCAAATTTCACAGGTCCTGTTGGGATTCCAGGTTTGCCAACAACCTTCACAGAAATAGTCGCTTCTTTACTGCCAGCAATGTTCTTCAGTTTGATTGTATATTTCCCAGCATCATCTTTATGACAATCACGTACAAGGAGTGAGGTGTTAACTGCTGTAGCTTCAAATGCAACTCTTCCTGTCTCAGTAAGAGCCAGGTCTTCCCCTTTTTTCCATGTCACTGTTGGTACTGGTTTGCCTTTAATAGGGATTTTCAGGCGGAAACTGCTTCCTTCTCTAGCTAAATAGCACAAGCCTGGCAGGTCTTTTAAATCAAGATCAGGTGCCACTGGAAGACAAAAAGGTATTGAATGATTGTATGTACATTTCCGAGCACAATTCAAAGTGTTGGTGCTGACCTTTAAAGCCCTAAACAGCCTCGGTCCAGTATACCTGAAGGAGTGTCTCCACCTCCATCGTTCAGCCCAGACACTGAGGTCCAGTGCCGAGGGCCTTCTGGAGGTTCCCTTGTTGCGAGAAGCCAAGTTACAGGGAACCAGGCAGAGGGCCTTCTCAGTAGTGGCGCCCGCCCTGTGGAACGCCCTCCCACCAGATGTCAAAGAGAAAAATAACTACCAAACTTTTAGAAGACATCCAAAGGCAGCCCTGTTTAGGGAAGCTTTTAATGTTTAATAGGTTATTGTATTTTAGTGTTTTGTTGGAAGCCACCCAGAGTGGCTGAGGGGACCCAGCCAGATGGGCGGGGTATAAATAATAAATTATTATTATAATATTGTTATTATTGTATGCTCAGTGCAGTGAATACAGTTGCTTCATTTCAGTAACTTCTGTTCTGTAAAAGAATGAAAGGTTTTGTGACACCTCTGCTACTTTTGCTTTATTAGACTGGCATGGCTATCTCATGGGGTAGTTCTATTGTTCACTATACTGACATATGCAGTGTGCTCTGTGAACGAGAAAATGTATGAATCTACTCACCTATATCGTCCCTTGCCAGCACTGTAATTTCATTAGGTGTTCCATACCCAGCTTCATTTTGTGCTCTCACTCTGAAGGTATATTCTTTGCCTTCTGTTAAGTCTCTTGTTGAATACTGGAGATTCTTTGACCTCATAACTTCCTGCCACTGATTTTCACCAGTCATAAGTTCAACGATATATGCATTAATGCGGCTTCCACCATCGCTAATGGGCTTTTTCCACGATACATTGCAGGATGACTTTGTCACAGCCAAAGCCTTTAAGTCCACAACAGGTCCAGGTGTTTCTAGCAGGGAGAAAAGAATATAATGATGAACAAATCGCTAATATAAATTTAGATGCACAAGAGCCTTTTAACAATAGCCTGATAGGGTAATCATGTGAATATTCTCACCAGAAGCTTTAACTGCATCACGAGTTTCACAGGGGTCGCCAATGCCATATTCATTTTCAGCAAAAACCCTGAAGAAGTAAGATTTGCCTTCCTCCAAGTTAGAGATCCTGAAACTTGTTTTCGGACACTCTGTGGCTACTGTAGACCACGACTTTCTCTCTGCATCACGTTTTTCAACCACATAGTTCTTCACTGGACTCCCGCCATCAATTATAGGAGGTTCCCATGAAATAAAGGCAGAATCTTTAGATGCTTCTTTTACAATCAGATTAATAGGTGGCCCAGGAGTATCTGTACAGATGCAAATAAACCATTTCAGTTAATGACTAAAATATATAAAATAAAACGTGTATGGATAGTTAAGACAATAATAGGCAATCACGTAGCACTTACCAAGTACTTTTACAACCATTGTGTATGCTTTTTTGCCACAGACGTTCTCCAGACTCAGGACATATTTTCCAGAATCGTATTTATTTACATTTTCACAGCGCAGGAAAGTGTCAAAGTCAGTTGATTTGATATCTAGTCCTTGCCTGTCTCTTATGTTGGCATCCACTTTAGACCAAGAAATCTTGGGAGGTGGACGGCCTCTCACCGGCACATAAATCCTCATTGTGACTCCAGCACGTAATACCAGAACTTTCCTTAATTCAGCATCAAGCTCTCCCTCAGGTGGAACTGCATTGTAAATAAAAGTAGATGTCAAATAAATTGCTGATGATAACAATTTAAAATATAATAAAATCAGTGTGAGTGGCCGAGGCAGGATGGGAATGGAAAGGAAAGGAAAGAGAGAGAAAATACAAAGCAATGATGTTAGGGGGAATAAAGTTCAGGCTTTCTTTTTTCTTTTTTAGAAAAAGCAAGTGGATGAGTAAAAGAGAGGAAATCTCTCTAAATGTTACTCTAACCTTCCTTCCCTAATTGCCAGTTTTTATGCTACCCAGCCAGACACCAGTGGTTTCTCATATTCTTCTCTCTCTCTTTGTTTTGAGAGGAATCCACTCTATACTTTCAGTCAAGTTGCGGTCCCTACTTTTCTACAACTATCTAGGAGCTTCCCATTGGGAAAGTGTGCTTGCCTTGCACTCAAAACATGATACCTTTGCATTATTATTCAGAAGGAGGACATTGTTTTCTTTCACACAAGACAGAGAAAGAGCAAGTGTGTTTCTGGGTAGAGGAAAATGTACAACAATGATAGTGCAGATGGAAAGAAAAGCTGAGGATTCCATTCTCAAGAAAATTTTAGAAACAGAGCAGAATGAGGAGCATGTGGCTAGATTGTGTGGTTTTTAACAACTGAGGGAATAGTGGTTTAAAGACTAGACATATGTGAGTTCATGAAACAGTTCAGCACAGAGCCCCTAGTTTCTCATAGGCCCTCCACTAAACCTTCTATACCGATACCCACAATATGCACGAAAGTCAACAAGTCAATTTCTTTTCAGGACAACTTACTTAAAATGTCCTTGGCCATGTGCTTGTCTGGCACATCACTTGGGTCACTATATCCAACCTTATTGACAGCATAAATGCGGAACTGGTATTCTGTGTTCTCCGTGAGTCCAGTCACAACGTAACGGGTATCTGGCAAATTCCTTGGCAAATTGCACCGGACCCAGTTATCTGTATCTGCTCGTTTTACTTCAACAAGGTAGCCAATAATGGGGCTTCCACCATCATATGCTGGTTTGGTCCAAGACAGGGTTATAGAGCTACGGGTGGTGTCAATCACTTTTGGGAACGCTGGTGGGCCAGGAGGATCTGAGAATGAAAGCACCAAGAAATTACACAATTATGATCTGGCAAACCCATTTGCATACACTCACAAAGTCACAGAAGACCGAAAAATGTGCTTGTGTTCAACTTACACTGAGGATCACGTGCATATACTGCTTTAGATACTCCACTAGGTTTGCCGGGTCCAGCTTTATTCAGTGCAGTTACCCTATACTCATATTCTGTTCCTTCCTGGAGTCCAGTGGCCTTTATGGTTCTTTCAATGACGGGCTTTCTATTCACTTTTGTCCAGTTAACTGCCCTCGTTTCACGTTTTTCAACAATATATCCAGTTACAGGGGAGCCGCCATCATCAGCAGGTGCTTTCCAGCTTACCGACATGAAATCTTTTGTTATGTTACTAATTATAGGTGGTTCACATGGTCCAGGCACATCTATAAATAATAATTTGAAATGTTCTTAAGCAAATGTTAAAACATAGATTGACACTAAATAGATAGAAAAATCCAGTGAGAGAAGCTTACCATATGGATTCTTAGCCACTGCTGAGTCAGTCAAAATTGGGTCACCTACTCCATATTTGTTTTCAGCGCAAATGCGGAATTGGTACTCATGTCCTTCAATTAGTTTCTCAACGCTGCAGCTAGTGATGGGGACATTGGCGGTGACTTGAGCCCAGTTGGGTCTGCTTGTTTCCCGTTTGTCGACAATGTAATTAGTAATGTCTGAGCCCCCATCTTCAAGAGGAGGTTCCCAAGAAAGCATTGCTCGGTCTGTGTACATGTTTACAATCTTAACTGAAGCTGGAGGACCAGGCTTGTCTGGGAAAGAAAAATTAGGCGGTGAGTGAAGTCTTACAACTGCTACATTTCCTGAAGTTTAAACACACTGATTCAAATGAACTTTTAGCCTACCTAGTACTTTAAGTTTAATAGTTGCTGATTTGGAACCACTTGCATTTTCAGCTGTGATAGTATAATCTCCTGTTTGCTTTCTATTTACGCTGAAGAGCTCCACAGTAGATAAATTTCTCTTGGTGGTTATCTTGACTCCTTCAACTGGTTTCAGGATCTCCCCTTCTTTCTTCCAACTAATAGTTGGCATAGGCTTGCCGAACACATTGGCCTCAAGACAAACATTGGTTCCAGCTTTTACTACAAGCAAGGATTTCATAGCTACACCGAGTTCTATTTTTGGTGGTACTGCAGTGTAAAAAAAAATGTAGAAGGGGAGGGGGGAAAATACATTCCAATGAGCACATAACAATGAGAAGGATAAAAGTATGGCTCAATTCTAATGGTACTCAAATGCGTTCCTTACCATTTTCTGACTGAACGGTTATTGGATCAGAAGGTTCAGAAGGCCAGCTAATGTTCACTGCTGTTTTTGCTATGGCTCTAAATTGATACTGTGCACCTTCTTCCAAACCAGTTGCAGTGTACTCTTCCAGGGGTATTTGATGGGGAGTGGTATTGCATCGTACCCATCTTTCTCCAGGCAGTTTACAGGATTCAACAAAATAGCCAAGTATCTTGCTACCACCATCATGTTTTGGTCTTGCCCAGACAAGAGACACAGTACTCTTAGTGACATCAATAACCTCGGGTTTGCCAGGGGGATCTAAAAACAAATGAGGTCAGGTTTATTCTATGGCATTTGATAGAAAATGTCACAACACAAAAGATGCATATCACTGAACAACCATGGTATATTCCTTTCTTTCTTTTTAAATCCAGAGAAATTAAACTTTGGGCACAATCTAGCCAAAAGCAAGGCTTTTCATTGGAATTCAATAAGCAAATGCTTACCTTCCTTGCTGAAATCAGTGCAGTTTAAGAAAGTTTAGCTTTGGCCATATTATCCTAATGTTACGGTACTTAAGTCAGCTCAGTATTAACAATAATAGTTATACATAATGCAATGTATGCAAATGTTTTGCTTACCAACTGGTGTTCTGGCTGTAATAAAATCTGTTGGTTTGCTAGGCTTGCTTGCACCAGCTTTATTCAGAGCATAGATTCTAAATGTGTACTCAAGGCCTTCAATTAAATTTGCACATGGGTATTCTGTGGATCGCACAAGTGTATCATTGGCCTTCACCCAAAGCAAACTGTTCCTTTCTTTACGTTCAATGAGATAACCAGTTATTGGGCTGCCTCCATCGCTGTCTGGCCTGTCCCATGCCACAAAAACGCAGTCCTTGTTCACCTTGGTAACACGAGCATTCTTTGGTTCACTAGGAACATCTGTAGAGAAAGAGATGAGAATTAAAAAAAAAAATCATTTCACCCTTAGAAGTATTCTAATAAAGACTGCACCATTGTCTGAGGTGGACATACCAAATGGAAACCTTGCAATCATCTTATCGGACGGAAGCGGTTCAGAAATTCCAAATCGGTTTTCAGCACGAACACGGAACATGTATTCTTCTCCAGGGGTGAGTTTTCCAACTCTGCAATTCGTCTTTGTAACAGAAGCTACCACTGTTATCCAGTCTCCTCGACTGGTATCACACTTCTCAACCACGTAGTTGGTGATGTTGCTACCACCGTCTTCAAGAGGAGTATGCCATGACAAAGAGCAAGCATCAGCATCTATGTCAGAAATTTCGAATGGTGGCTGTGGTGGACCAGGGATATCTACAGAAAGAGATAAACATACAGGTATAAATAAGGTCATGCTCATTGATGAATCATGTTAAGAATGTTGAGAAGTAAGCATGGAAAAAAAGATTCAATGTACCCATGACGACCACTTTGATTTTCTGAGTAGCTACTCCTGAGCTGTTTTCAGCTGTTAGACTGTAATAATCACTGTCTTTCCTAATTACATCTTTAATGATGAGAACCGAAGTGCTGTCTGCTTTATGCACAGCCAGGCGGCTGGATATTGCCACATCTTTGTCTCCTTTCATCCATTTACAAGTCGGGTGGGGTTTCCCATAAACATGTGCTTCAATCCTGAGTTTCTGCCCAGCCTTTATATTGACATGATCTGGCATCAGAATCTTAGGTGGCACTGAAATTAAAAATAAAACGATAGGAAACAGACACATAGGTCACACACAAAAATTAATAACTTTTGTATATGTATTTTGAATTAGTTCTCACAATCTTAAGCTGATATCATTCTTACTTGAAACAACCATGCACTTCCCCCCTGAAAACAAATGTCAGTCTCCTGACAGCTTTCATGCTCTTGACTGGGGGTAGCCTGCAACTCTCAAAATGTTGTTGGACGACACCTTCCAACACCCATAGCCACTGGCCATGCTGGCTGCAGCAAATGAGAGTTGCAGTCCAACAGTGTCTGGAGGTGTGGCAAGGCCCCAGGCTAGCCACTTCTGATCTATATTCTGCCAAGTAAGGCAAAAGGTCTGATATTATGTCCCCAAACCAACCAAAAACTTTGTTTTCAAATAGTCACCAAGGAACTAGCCCCGATAAATTGTATTCCCCCTAATATCCTTGAAATATACTATCCCTGATTCATTTCCTCCTAGCTTCTTTTGTAGGTTTATTCTAAGGTCTGAGCAGTGTGCTATCTTATTTAATTAACTGTATAGCTGTCCTATTCTTCAGATGCAGAAAGCTTCACAACATCTTATAATGGGGAGATGCACAAATTTTTAAGGTAAACTTGTGCATAAATGAAGCGAACTATTAAGAAACTGCCTGCTGGGCCTGGGACCCACATTCAGTACTCTTCAGGCCAGAATTAACACCTAATACTTTGCTATAGAAGGTCGCAGAGCCAATGAGCCTATTTGTGAAGTTTTTTTGTAGACCCTTTTGAATGTCTTGTTTGTATGTTGCTGTTTTGGGAAAAAACCAATAAACCCATTAAAAAGGGAATGTCACTAAAGACATCAGATTACGTGACAGGACCTAATTTTAAATATCTTTAAGAGGTGACATCCAAATTTAGATACAAAATCAAAATAATTGAATTATATTTCAGTTGTACAAGTGGTCATAGTTAGGTACATACTCAGTTGCTCTTTAACTTCATAGATGCCTTCAGTTTGTTTTGGCTGGCTTACTCCTACAGCATTCCTTGCAGCCACTCTAAATTTGTATTTCTTTCCTTCCTTTAGGCCAGCAACAACAATATGAAGATCTTTGACAACGGAGTACTGTGTCCAGTGATCCTCAGCATGACCCTCTTCTTGATATGCAATGATGTAGCCATCAATTTTGGAACCACCGTCACGCAATGGTGGCAACCACCCTAAAGTAGCACTGTTCTTTGTTATTTCAGTCACTTCAAGTTTCCTTGGAGGATCAGGTTCACCTTAAAAATAAAACAGGCAGGCAAATGCTTAGTTTACATAATTTCTAAGATCATTACATCTCATGATTTATTGGGGGCGGGGAAACACAGAATATATTGTACTATTTTATTTTTTCATTTGAATACATAAGTCATGAGACCAGTGGTTTCTTTGACCTTTGTAGTACCGTATTGGCCCGAATATAAGCCGCACCCAACTATAAGCCGCACCTTTAAAATTTAAGGGGGAAAGAGAAAAAGAATACCCGAATATAAGCTGCTCCCTTAAAATTCCACAGGCACTCACACCCGTTCCTTTTTACCGTATATCTGTTTTAGCAGCAATATCGTAAAAGCCCATTTTTGTAAGGTTGCGAATTTAAGCCGCACTTTAACTTTTCACAGTTAGAATTTGGGAGAAAAAGTGAGGCTTATATTCAGGCCAATACGGTACTTCTATTCTGGTTTGATTGTTTTTTGTGATCCACACATTGCCTCCACACCCTGGAAGAAGACTCAGCTGGCAATGTATTTGTGGACAGGTTATATTCTTTGAAATATAGCAAATAGAAGATCTGCCAAACAACAAGTCAATTAAATAAGTGCAGGGAGGTGAAGTTATCTCATGAAATTATTTATTAATTATTATTATGCGCAGTGACAACTGATTTTGACTATCTGAACTATCATACAAAATCTGAATTTCCTGAATGAAATAATACATCAATAAATACTTACTTAGCGGATCTGATGCCAGGATTGGTTTGGGTGTGTCCCTTGGAACACCAGGGCCATATTCATTGACAGCAATGACTCTGAAGAAATACTCAGTTCCTGGCATAAGATTAGAAACCTTGAAACTAGTCTTCTTTACATCATCGGTAAGTTTTGCCCAGGTCTTTCTCTCAGCCTCACGTTTTTCCACGATGTAATGTGTTACAGGACTACCACCGTCATTTTCAGGTGGAGTCCATGAAACCTGACAGGATGTTTTTGTGACATCCTTGACACTGAGCTCTGCTACAGGTCCAGGAGTATCTATTGGAGGAAAGGAAACAAAAAACAACCAATATTAGGCCACAATTATTCAAAGTAAGTGGGCAGAGTCTCATGGAAAAGAAATTGCAATGAATAATACATTCATAAAAATTAATAGATGTTAAAATTATTGACATTACTCACCAAGGACACGGACATTCACAAAGACTGCCTTTTCTCCAGCAGGGTTAACAACTGTCAAAGTGTATTTGCCTGAATCATCCCGTGTAGAATCGGGGATGACGCAGAAGGCCATTGTGTCAACCAGGTCAACCTGGCCTCTTCTGATCACATTGTCAATTCCCACCTTCCTCCAGGTAACTTTAGGTGCTGGTCGCCCTCGAATAATGGCAAAAAGTCTTATGGGGCATCCTGCTCTGACTATGACTAACTTTCTCAGGCTTGCATCCAAGTCAATTTCAGGAGGTTCTGAAAAGGAACATTAAAAGTTTATATTTTGAAAGCAATTTTTAAGATAGCAAATAATTTAATGGCCTGTTGGCAAAATTACCAAGAATTTCTTTGGGAGAAACAGCTTCTTTCAAATCAGCTGGCCGGCCAATGCCTACTTGATTTTGGGCAGAAACCCGGAACTCATATAGTTCTTTCTCCTCCAAGCTTGTCACTGTAAATTCTGTATGAATAACTTGTGTAGCAACATTGCATCTTTTCCATCCTTCATCAGGACCTGCTTTTTCAGTTTTGGGTCTCATTTCTACCACATAGCCAATAATAGGAGCACCACCATCATAGACTGGCTTTCCCCATCCAAGAGTAATAGAGGTCTTCGTGCTATCAACAACCTTAAGATTAATGGGAGGACCAGGTGGTTCTGTAAGATGACAGAAAAGTACAGAAGTAAGCATATCAGTGAATCAGAGAAAGACAATTTAAATTGAAGTATTACTAACAAAAAAATATTGGAAAGATCAGTACCTATTGGATCCTTCGCTATTGTTGGTTTTGATGGGTAGCTTGGTTCACCAATTCCAATTTCATTTTCTGCCCTGACACGGAACTGATATTCATATCCTGGAATGAGATTTGTAACTTTCTTGCGTCTCTCTGGAATTGCACTTTTGGTAACAGGAACCCACCTTAATGACCTTTTCTCTTTCTTCTCTAATATATATCCTGTGATTGATTTACCACCATCATATTCTGGTGGATTCCAAACTACAGTCATCTCTTCTTTGCTGACCTTTGTGACTTCTGGAGGATCTGGACGACCAGGTCTATTATACTTTGTTTTTGCTATAATTGGCTTAGTCTCTGTTGGGGGACCAGTGCCCATTTTATTCTCTGCACGGACCCTGAATATATATTCATTGCCTTCAATGAGATGTGTTACATTTACATGGGTCATTAGCACAGAGGAGGAATACGTAGTCCAAACCATTCGTCTGCTTTCACATTTCTCTACGATGTAGTTCTGTATTTCACAACCACCATCGTCTTCAGGTACATCCCAACTGACTGTGCATCGGTCATTTGAAACATCAGCCACCTTCAAATTTCTGACAGGTCCTGGTTTGTCCAAAACATTTACAGTAGCATATGCTACAAAGCTACCAGCTGGATTAGTGGCAGTAATAACGTATTTACCGCCATCTGTGCGCCTTGCTTTGGAGAGAAGGAACTTAGATGAGTCTGAAGTTGTTTCAATTTTGGCCCTTGGAGATTGGGATAGATCGGCAGAATCCTTTGCCCAAGATACTTCTGGTTGGGGCTTGCCTCTAAGTCCTGCTACAATTTTTATTGGTTCACCAGCTTTCACAGTCAGTACTCCAGACAGCTTCAGATCAAGTACAGGTTTCTGAATTTCTTCTTTAACAACAACTTCACTTGTCTTCACCCAGTCACTTTCACCACCTTCATTCTTTGTCTGAACTCTGAACTGATAAATTTTATTTTCAACGCATTTGTCAACCATATAGTGTGTTTCCTTAATGCTACCTTTGTGCACTCTTTCCCATTCATCCGAATCCTTCAGTTTTCTTTCAACATGGTATGTTAAGTTGGGGCTGCCACCATCGTAGTCTGGTCTCCTCCATTTCAGATATACAAATGTCTTCCCTGTTTCTGCAATGTGAAGGTTTTCAGGCTCACCTGGCCTGTCAATAGGGTTAATAGCAAGGATTGGAGTTTTGGTCTCGACAACTGGGCCTGGGCCTACTTTGTTTTCTGCACAAACACGGAAGAAGTATTCGTGATTTTCAACGAGATGTGCTTTCACTATCCTCTTAGTAAGATCAGAAGAAACTATTGACCAGCCTCTCTGGTTTGGTTGACGATACTCTACTATATAGTTTGTAATTTCTGAGCCACCGTTATCTTCCGGATTCTCCCAAGAGACCATGCAAGAATCTTTGGTGACATAGGTTACTTTCAGGTTCTGGCAAGGTCCTGGCCTATCAAGCACATTAACAATAGCTGATGCTTGGGCGTGTCCGCTGCTATTCTTAGCTGTAATTAGGTATTTTCCATGGTCTGCTCTTACAGCAGGTTTTATTTGCAGCTCTATATGAGGGAATTCATGAATTATGTCAGTACGCTTATCTTTCGTTATATTTTTGCCATCTCTAGACCATGTTATGTCAGGATCTGGTCTGCCCCTCACTTTGCCTATAATCCTTATTGTTTGGCCTACTCTGACAGTAATTACATCTCGGCAGGTCACATCCAGTTCTACCTCTGGAGGCATGAGAATGTCTTTGGCAAGAACGGTTTCTGGCAATTCTCTGGGTTCTCCCTCTCCTACAATATTAGCAGCTTTAATGCGGAATCTATATTCATTTCCTTCAATTAACCCAGGTACTGTAAAGGCACAATGTCTGATGAGTTCATCTTTGTTAATTCTATTCCACTGAGTAGTTCCGCTTTTCTGGCATTCCACAACATATCCCAGGATGGGGCTACCACCATCTTTGAGTGGCTTAGTCCATACTAGCTCAGCTGTTTCCCTGGTCTTATCCTTGAGTTTTGGATTAATGGGAGGTCCAGGAGGTGTCATAGGACGTGATGCTTTGATTGGATCAGAAGGTGGAGATGGCTTGCTTATGCCAGCACTGTTTTCTGCAAAAACACGGAATTCATATGTGCTGCCCTCAAAGAGGCCTGTAGCTCTAAATTTCAGATCAAGCACTGGAGATTTGTTGACACGTATCCATTTCCCTGAGATTTCACGGCGTTCAAGTATGTATCCAGTTATTGGACTTCCACCATCAGATTTTGGCACAGTCCAACATACAGTTGCACCATTTTCTGTAATATCATTAACTACTGGTTTACCAGGTGGAGATGGTGGATCATGCAGAGCCTTGGCAACTGTTGGTTTTGAATCAAGAGGTGGACCAACGCCTATCTTATTCTCTGCACAAACTCGGAAAATATATTCACAGCCCTTCTGTAGACGTGGAATTTTAATTCTAGTTTGATTAGTCCCTGAAGAGACCACTCCCCAGGTTTCTTTCCTTGTGTCTCGTTTCTCAACAATGTAATTAATTACAGGGCTTCCACCATCATCTTTAGGAGGTCGCCAAGCAATAACCATATGATCGGGAGTGACTTCCAGAATATCAATTGGGCCAGTTGGAGGACCAGGAACATCCAAAACTGTTAGATGAACAGGAACAGTTCTGCTTCCAGCTATATTGGATACTGTGAGCAGATATTCTCCAGTGTCTTTTCTTGTGCAGCTTTGAATAGTGAGAACTGTAGAGTAATTATCAGTATCAATCTTGTAATTGCCTTCTGATTTGATTTCAACATTATCAGTGACCCATTTTGCAGTGGGAACAGGTACGCCTCTCATGATTGCAGGGAACCGCACTGTGCTGCCAGCTTTAACAACAAGGCCTTCTATTAATTTCACATCTAGATCAACTGATGGTGGCACTGAAATAAAACAACAACACGCAGATTATATTATAGGTATTCCCCATTACAAGAGTTACATTTCAGCAGTGAATTTTGAAATCTGTGAACAGTCATACAAATTCAGTGGTTACCTATTTTTTCTTGGCACTCTATTGGTATGGTTGTATCTGGAAGACTAAGACCCACAATATTTTGGGCTTTTACGCGGAATTTGTAAATCTTCCCTTGTTGTAGACCAGTAACAACACATTCTGGCACAGGGACTGTTTTGAATTTTGTCCAGTCTTCTTTCCCTTCTTCTTGGTACTCCACCAAAAATCCAGTTATTTCAGCCCCACCATCCCGATCAGGCCAATTCCAAACAAGAGACACTTGTGTCCTGTCAACATCTACATGGTGCAAGTTCTTTGGTGGCCCAGGAGGATCTTTTAAAATGAGATGAAAACAGGATTAGCATTTCTATTTTTATACACAAACATTTCCAAATGCTGATACACATTGTATAGATCAACACTGTCAACAAAGGTTTTTTTGTTTTTTTTAAAAAAAGAACACAAAATAGTAAGTGAACTGTGCTTACGAAGTGGATCTATAGCCTTAATCGGCTTGTGGGTTTCAACGTAAGGACCTCTTCCATACTGGTTCTCAGCAGCAACACGGAAGAGATACTGAGTGCCTTCCATGAGGTATTTAGCCAACAGACTATGTTTCTTAGAAGATGATGATATTGGTAGCCACTGAGCAGCAGCAACATCTTTCCTTTCCACAACGTAATTCGTAATGACAGAGCCACCATTGTCCTCAGGTTCCTTCCAAGTCAGATAGCAAGAATCTCTTCTCACTTCACTGACCTGTAGATTCCTGGGAGGCCCAGGCTTATCTGGAAAAAAAATTGAAATTAATGTTCGATGTAGTCTATGTATAAAAATATTGTGTTAAATACAGTGGTACCTCGGTTTAAGAACAGTCCTGTTTACGAACGATTCGGTTTAAGAACTCCGCAAGACCGGAAGTAGTGTCCCAGTTTGCAAACTTTACCTTGGTCTACGAATGGAAGCCAAACGGTGGAAGGGCACCGGTGGCAGGAGGTCTCATTAGGGAAACGTGCCTCGGTTTAAGAACGGTTTCGGTTTAAGAATAGACTTCTGGAATGGATTAAGTTCGTAAACCGAGGTACCACTGTATATTATTTGCAAGAAAGAGTCTTTTCCTTATGATTGTATACTTCTTATCTGTAGAAAATGAGGATGGACAGTCTCTAACCATTTTTAATTTCTAAACATTTTTCATCTGAACCTGGATAATTAAACCTGACACAAAGTACAGGGTGTAAAATCAAACTAGTTTGTGTACAACGCCCCTCACCCCGATTTCTTCAACAAATTTACAGTAGCTTCGCTGTATGTATGTTTGTGTTGTGGCTGGGGCAGCCCAGTCAGATGGGCAGGGTACAAATTATAAAATTATTAGTATTATTAATTTCAGTGACTATGAACCTCAGAGAACAATTAATATTTTCCAAAGACTATGGGCTTTGCACCCACTATGCACCCACCCATATTTGGTATGTGTGTGTTTTAACACCGCAAGGATTCTGATAATGCTTCATAACATTTAGAAAATTCCCTTCCAAAGTTGGGGAACAAGGTTGCTAACAGACGATGAAAAATATAATTTTTCATTCCTGCTTTTCTGTTGTACATAGTTATGTTCCTATCATTCACCTCTGTCATGTTTTATCTCCCAGTAGAAGTGTTAACATCATTTCATTCATTACCTAGAACAATAACTTTTACTGAAACAGTCTTTGATCCAACCGGATTCTCCACGGTCAGGGAATAATTCCCTCCGTCTTCATGGACTGCGTGTCGAATTTCAAGCTTACTGCCAACTCCTGTAACCTCAATATCTGCCTTTGTAGGAACTTCCTTATCTTCTTTCTTCCAAGTCACTTTTGGGAATGGAATTCCTTTAATTACAGCACTTAGCCTCAATGTATCTCCAACTTTTACATGTTGTTCTCGTGTCATATTAGCATCCAGGATTAAATCAGGAGCCTCTGTAAAAAAAAAGGGACTTCGTGTTCAGAAAATATATCCACTTTGGCCCTTTAAAACCAATTAAAACATCATGTTCTGCTTACCAAGTCTGTCCTTGACTTCAACTGGATCACGAACATTAGCTGGCTCGGATTCTCCTGCCCCATTGACTGCAAAGACTCTGAATCTATATTTGGTACCCTCAGTGAGGCCGGTGACATTGTATTTTGTCTCAGGGCAAGAATCTGCTGTATGGTTGGCTTTTTTCCACTCCTCATCTCCATCCTTTTGGTACTCAATGAGATAGCCTATGATCTTGCCTCCTCCATCATGACGTGGTGGTTGCCAGGACAATTGCACTGAACTTTTAGTTTTATCCACTGCTTCAGGATTAATTGGTGGACTTGGTTTTACTGTAAAAACGAAAAAACAACAACATCCCATTACATTGGAATCATGAATCTGAAAAAGAGATTAATTGGTACCAAGTAATATCACAAATATAATACACGAGAAAATGTTTTATAATATACCGATTGGATCCTTAGCGAAGAATGGTTTTGAGGGTGGGCTAGGATCACCAACGCCAATTTCATTTTCTGCTGAAACTCGGAATTCATATTCACAGCCTTCAAGAAGATCTGTTACCCTGAACTGAGTATCTGGGTAAATATGATCTTTGGTGGCTCTTCCCCATCGAGTAGACATAGTTTCCTTCTTTTCAAGTATGTAATTGGTTATTGGTTTTCCTCCATCATATGGCTTCTTCCAGGTAACTAAAGCAGAATTTTTGGTGATGCCTTTAATGATAGGTTGCTCTGGTGCAGCAGGAACACCTGAAGAAATAACGTTTTCAAGTTTTAAATCCATTTCATACAAAAATATAATATGAAAATACAAGTGAAGTAGAAATATGGCGGAGACTTAAGTAAAATGAATTAGCAAATAAACTACATACTGAAACGATCCTTGGCCTTCATTTCATCAGATATTAAAGGATCACTCATGCCATACAAGTTCTCAGCATAGATTCGGACAACATAATCTCTTCCCTCAAGTAATTTAGGGACTTTGCACGTTGTCTTGACATTGGCTGACGTGACTGGCATCCAGAGGTCTCTGTTTGCATCTCTCTTCTCAATAATGTAATTCGTAATTGGACTTCCACCATCATCCAAGGGAGGTTTCCAGGAGATAACAAAATGATCTTTAGTAACTTCATCAAAAATAACTGGCCCCACTGGTGGTTGAGGACGATCTGTTTAAAAGTAAAAGAAATATATTTATCAGAAAAGTTCTTCACAATGTGCATTAGGTTAAATGTTATCATGTGATATGCCACCCCACCCTCATTTGATCAGCTCTAATTCATACCACATGTGGAAATAACTTATTTTAGCACTATAGCAATACTTACCAACTACAGTAACTTGACAGAAACCTTTTCTTGTTCCCGAACTGTTTTCTACAATGACACAATATTTGCCTGAATCTTCACGGACAGATTTCAATATCCCCAAACAAAGAGTAACTGGCGTAGTCTGGATCTTTGTCCGTTTGTCTTCTTTCACAGAAATTTCATCTTTGAGCCAGGTAATCTTTGGTGCTGGTTTGCCTGAGTAACGGCCGGTCAGACTGAAAGCTTCTCCTACACGGACAGTGAGCTTCTCTCGGATATCAAGTTCAAGTTGTGGAGGAGCTAGACGTATTGTTAAAGAAAAGAAGATTCAGTGATATCTATCAAAACTCACAGATCACCCAATGCACATTTGGTTGGTTGGTTTGCTCCAGAATGGAAACTTACCAATTTCATCTTTGCATGTGATGGGTTTCGTAACAAATGATGGTTTGCCTTGTCCCACAATATTGCAAGCGCTCACGCGATACTCATAAGTGTCACCTTCTTTCAAATCTTCAACTGTGTATTTTCTGTCAAGCATTTTCTCTTTTGTAACTCTGGTAAATTTCTCTTTCCCAATAAGGCGGCTTTCCAAAACATACATGGTTATATCAGAGCCACCGTTGTACTTAGGTGGGTTCCAGGTCAGTGTAACAGAATCCTTTGTTACTGCTTTGACTTCCAGATCCTCAGGCCTTTCTGGCACAGCTAGAAATAAACACATGCACCATGTTAGGTACTTTTTTCAAGGCAAATTCTCCTCATCAGTATTGAAAAAAAATAGACAATAAAGTCTTACTTATTGGGTCTCTGATTAAAATCTCTTTTGTTGTCTCCACAAATGGGCCCATGCCAATAATATTCTCAGGTGCAATTCGGAAGAAGTATGCTTTGCCCTCAATCAGCCCCTGAACTGTTGCATTCTGCCTGGTGACCGTATATGTCACTGGGGTCCAAGCCCTGTGGTCTGCTTCACGTTTTTCAATTACGTAGTTGGTGATAGCTGAGCCACCATCATCTTCAGGAGAAAACCACGTAAGTTTGCATGAGTCGTTGGTTAGGTTCTCAGTAAGGAATGGAATGCCAACTGGACCTGGAACATCTGTGAAGGAAAGAAATACAGTAGAATGGTTTTAAGACGAACATTTAACATTTCTGTAATTGGAACCCAAATAGATGCAATAACATATTTATAAAAACATATCTATATATTTCTATAACCCCACCCACTCATATAATATACCAAGGCAGTGCACAAAAGAAAATACTATAAAACAATACAAAGTAATCACAAGAATGACTGGCTCGTCTAAATAAAGGAAATTAAACAACTGAATAGGCCTGTCTGCATAAGAACATCTTCCAAGAGACGTCTGAAGGTTAACGGGGAGGATGTCCACTGATTCTCTGTTGGAAGAGTTTTCTGCAGTATGGGACTGATGACACACTAAGGGTTCTGAGACATTGGGAACAACTAACAGCCCTCCTTCAGATGATCTAAGTCATCAAAATGGGACAGAAGGGAGCAGACACTTCTTGTGGTATCTTGGACTCAAGTTGTTCAGGGCTTTGTCCATGAACTTTCATCCTGATCCAGTAACATATGGGTAGCCAGTGCAAATGCATCAACAAAAGTGTGACTTTCTGCCATTCATCCATCAGCCATCTGCCCTCATCAGCAGTCTAGCCATCAGCAAGTCAGCTTTCAGTGCTTACCTAGCACATCAACAATAATAGTCTTCTTTCTTTCTCCACCGGCATTTTTAGCGAGAAGAGTGTATAAGCCCTGATGGCTTCTCTTGCAGTTCTTTATGACCATAGAGGAACTAATTGCAGTTTCCTCAATTTTAGCCTCCTCTGGGAGAGCTCTCTCATCCCTCTGCCAGGTAATTGTTGGAGGTGGCTTTCCCGAGACATAAGCTATAATGCGGATCACTCCACCAGCATGGACAACGATTCTGTCCTTCACATGAGCATCAAGCATGAGATCAGGAGCAACTGTAGAAACAAACAATATATTTTATATTTAGTTTCTATTCTTTTACCCACACAAGAACAAAGAGAGGCTGTTTTTATCCTAAGACATACCTATTCTGTCCTTTATTTCAATGACTTCAGTGACATCTCCAGGCTCTCCAATACCAGCAGCATTTATTGCTCTGACTCTAAATCTGTAGAAACCTCCTTCTTTCAATCCTGCCAAAACAAACTTGGTCCCTCTTATTTCTTTATCTTTTGCCTGAAAACAAAAAGAAAATTTGTGTCTTTGGTGGAATCTACACACATGTTAAAGACGCTGTGGAAATGCTTTTTCTAAAAAACGTTTCAAAAAATACATTGGATTTTGCATAGCTCACTGGCACCATCTAGTGTCACACTAGTATATTGCACTTTACAACACAAAACGTTTTATTTGCAGCTGTGTACCTGAGTCCTTTCATTCCTTCCTCCTGAAACTCCTTACTTCATGCCTCTCCCCACACCACATCACTTACCTCCCTCCCTTATCTTTCACTCATGATACCATTAAAAGCCACCTACGAGGAAGGGGAACAATGGGTTTTTGCTGCTTCTAGGCCACACAGATGAGTTGGTAGCCCTTTCAGTGATTTGGTATGTTCCTCAGTATGTTCAATTATGGAATCAACATAATGTTTCAAATAAATTTTCAATGGCAGAATTTCACCTACCTTTTCCCATTCTTCTTTCCCTTCTTCTTTAAATTCAACAAGGTAACCAGTGACTTTAGAACCACCATCTTTTAATGGAGGAGTCCATTCAAGGTCAACGGAAGATTTTGTCCAATCAGTAACTTTTGGAAATGGAGGACCAGGTGGAGCTGGGGGGAAAATTATTGCATCATTCTGTCACAAGACTGTGTATTTATTATTTCTCAAACATATACCATCTATACCATCTTTTAGTATATTTCCCCCTTTCACACCAAATAAATAAATAGATCTTGATTACTTACAGATTGGGTCTCTTGCAGTTATTGGATCAGATGGCATGCTTGGCGGTCCAACACCAGCGGCATTAATAGCATAGACGCGGAACTGGTAATCTGAACCTTCAATAAGGCCAGGTACTTTGTAAGAAACTCCCAATGTCATAGGTTTAATAGGATCACGGTTAACCCGTGTCCATCTCTTTCCAGTGGTCTCTTTACGCTCCAGCCAATAACCCGTCACAGGGGAGCCTCCATCATATTCTGGCTCCTCCCAGTTGACGGTCATTGAGTCATGTGTGACACTGCTGACTGTTGGTTTGTCACAAATTCCAGGAACAGCTAGGGAATAAAGTACACCAAGAGTAAAGCAAAGCTCCGGGGGCCACATAGACCACTTATATATGGTATTTATGCTATAGCCTTCATCTGAAGTTTCCTTTCCCAGTCTTCCATTAGCCCCTACAGAGACAACCTTTGTGAAGTAAGTAGGGCAGGGCTATACAAAGTCCTCCTTTTTCTTTGTTATACGTAACTGTCAAGTCCTAGAATCCTGTGCTAGAGCCATGGCTGAGCATCTTCACCCTGAAAAGCCTTTTTTACAGTAGCTCTGCACCAAATGCCAGCATTTTGTATTTCTTGGAATAGCGGAGCTGATGAAGGGTTCCTTTGCCACAGCACTGTGCTTCATTGTGTCCAGCAGAGCACAAGATCACACTGATAATTGAACGTTTTATTATTTTATGGTGAAGAAGGGCAAAGATATGGTCTGTACTGTGCTAAATACAATCTAAAATGTTATAAGTACAGATTCAATATTTAACATTTAAAACAGGTATAGTTTTAAGATGAAACAGAAAAAATAGCCATAAAAGATCTATTTCTGAAAAGCCTTTAAAAACTTTTATAGACATTTTAGCCACCCAGAAGATTAAAAAAATAACAATTTTAACTTGGGGCTCTCATACTATGTAATCAGATTACTTATGTTCTGCTTTGCCAATAAATATAAGCGCAGGTGATATTTTAGAGAACTGTATGCTTACTGAATAGATTTCTGGCAGTTTCAGGTTCACTATCAAGAGGTTCCCCAACGCCATATTTATTCTGTGCCATGATGCGGAAGATGTATTCATGCCCTTCTAGTAGTTTGGGTACTGTGAAGATGCATTCTTTAGGTTCATTGGTAACATGGACCCAGGTCCTTCTGTTTGCTTCCCTTTTTTCAATAACATAGTTAGTTATCTTAGATCCACCATCATCTTTAGGAGGAAGCCAAGAAATTGTCATCTGATCGGCGGAAATAGATTCAAATTTAATGGGTCCTTCTGGTGGTCCAGGGCGACCTGAAAAATACATTTTATAAAGCATTAATTGTTGTCAAAGTTGAGTGTTATATTGTTGTGGTTGGCATCCAGCTATCTCGGGAGGAAATGGAAGAGTTTGCCTTCAGGGATGAAGCCAAACTATTGGAGAGTTACGGCGCCTGCTGTGGCTGCAGAGACTGATAACAGGAGAGACATGTTTTGAACATTATATAACAAACAGTAAATTAGGTTGCCAATGCCAAAATACATTGATATTTACCTAGCACATTCAGCCTCATCTCCTTTGAATCTGTTCCAAAGTTATTGACAGCAGTTATAGTGTACAAGCCTGTGTCTTTTCTGCGAGATTGCTGTATCAGCAAAGTACAGGAATTTTCATCCACAATCTTGTTGACATGTTGGTCATATAGCACTGGCAATTTGTCATCAGGTTTCTTAGGATGAGCTTTGACCCAAGTCAATGTCGGGAAGGGGACGCCCTTTATTTTGGCTACAATCTTGATATCTGTCCCTTCTTCTGCCTCCATAAATTCTTTGAGTTCAATAGACGGAGGGCCTACAAACAAAAGCAAGCAAAAATTATTGAGCCACTATGAATACAGAAGTCAAAATGCTTTGCATTGCAGACACATGATGTCTGCAGCCCTGTGCGGGGCAGACCGTGGAAATGAACACAAGAGATTGATACTGGGTTGAATTAGGCCACAACTTCCTTCAATACAGATACGAGTAGGTTTGGCTATGGCAATGGACATGTATCCATCATCAGTCAACGCACATGCTGGCTGATAAGAGACCCAATGGGGGATGACCCTGTGCTGGGGAGTTTCCCCCAACAAGGACTGGGTGCCACGACAGGGCATTATTGCAAGAGGCATATTGGCCTATCATGTGGGCTCTCAGACAGTCACCCCTCCTGGACCCCTTTAGCGGGGTACCTGTTCAATGTAGCATTCAGCCCAATGTGAGGAGGGCATTGCCATGTGACCATCCCTTTGCCTGGCTGTGTGGGAAGATGGCAGATCCCCTGGGACTGGCCCACGGCCACACTGTTTGACAAAAACACTGCTCCCCCGGAGCCCCAGGTGAGCGGATATTGGAAGTGCAATAATTACTAATGCTTTGCAGCACTTACATGTCTGATCTTTGACGACGACTGGCCCAACAGTAGCTGACGGTCTGCTTGGACCTGCTTCATTCACTGCTTTCACTCTGAATTCATATTCGTCACCTTCTTTAAGGTCTTCAACAGTAAACTTTGTTTCTTCCACATCCCGTCTATTGCACTGTCGCCAGGCTTCCTTCCCTTCACCAGTACGGTCCCAGCGAAGGCACTCCACATTATAATGTGTTACGGGAGCACCGCCGTCATTCTTTGGAGGTTTCCATGTCAAGCTTACCGTGTTCTTTGTTATAAGACCAATCTTGAGCTTGATAGGTGGGTCAGGAGGATCTGTGTGTTGTTGTTTTTTTTAAAAAAAGGAGCAAAGTAAAATGTAAGTACTGCCCTACAATAAAGTATCATTAGTAAAAACAAATGTCCCACTTTGCTACGCCCTTAAAGTATTTAAGTATTTATTTTCAAAGAACCTGCAATCCAATATCTGCTGAGGAATGATACTCCCCAAACCACTGAGATTGTTTCAGGATATTTAGTTGAGATTTTAAAAGTCAAATTTAAAACTATTTAATTTTCTTAACGGTGGCTACTGAGTCTTTCATATGTTTTATGTGTTTAATATGTCCAGATTGCCAATGTTTTATGGAAGGTTTTCTTACTCTTTTATGATTTTCTTGTCTAAAACTTGCCAACAAAGGCTGAATGAATGCATGAATGAATGTCCCATTTTGATTTAACTTACGGATTGGATCCCTCGCTGTGGTCCTTTGAATTGTATCTGCTGGGGGTCCAACACCAAAGCGGTTTTCTGCACGTACTCTGAAGAAGTATTGTTGCCCAGCTATGAGATCAGGAATAACCAATGATGTGCCAGCACAGTTGGGATTAACTTTTGTCCAGGCTTTTCCTTCAGCAGTTCTTTTCTCAATAATATAGTTTCTGATTCTGTCTCCACCATCATTGTCCGGCATTTTCCATGAAAGTTTACAGCTGCATCTTGTTATGTCACTTACTTTCAGGTCTTTTGGTGGCCCTGGAACATCTATTTCATCATGAAAACAGATTGGAAAAACCATTACATGGGGTTTTACAGTATATGAACTTTTGTATCACAAAAATTAGTGAAACGGTGCAATATTAAGATTGATTAGTCTTACCTAAGACATTCACCCTGACATTTACAGTTTTCTGTCCTGCTTTATTCTTTGCTGTAATACTGTATTTTCCAGAATGACCTCTGTTACATGCAGGGATAGTAATCACTGATGTGGTATCAGTTGATTCCACCTGCACAAACCAAAATAAACTTACTTAGCAATAATAATTAAAAAAGGACTTGAAAAATGCAAATATTAGAAGCAAAATAAGCGAATTCAAATATAAGCTATTTTTTACCGTAGCATCTTCAGGTATGTTATGTCCATCCTTTAAATAAAGAAGAAATAGTAAATACACACACACAATACTTTAGCTTGAAGTTCTTAACAGTTTACTTTGTTTTGTCACTGACCTTTACAGCTTTCTTTGCATCTCCTTCAAATTCCCAAGTTACTTTGGGAACAGGACGTCCCTTAATAACTGCTGGAATTCTGATTGTTGTACCAGTACGGCAAGAGAGCAGGTCTTGTGCTCCAACATCAAGAAATATTTCTGGCTCCTCTGCAAAATACAAGTAATATATCATATAAATAATATAGTCAGAATTCATCTACATAAGTTCTCTAATAGGGTAAACTTATGCATGTACAGTAGACTCAGTAGTAAGTCTTGCTGACATTGATGGATCTTTTTTCCGGGTAAATGGGTAGGCTTGCAGCCTCAGTTGTGTATTATTCTCTTGATGATAAACAAAGATATCAAGATATATACTTGTTTGAAATGTATACTGCCCTTTAGCAAAGCTTTACAAAAACATGACAAGATATAACACCAAAATATAATAAATTAGAACAATGCATGAAACACCCTAGTAAAAAAACAAAAACAAAACCCTTGCTGGCCCCAAATCCATAACAATGTTGGTGTCAGGTGGGCTTTCCGAGGTGAGAATTCTATGAATTGGTGCCACCACTGAGAAGGATCTCTCTTTGATCACTATCTGCCTTAACTCATATGGCAGTGACACTTTGAGAAGAGTTCCTTCTCAAATGTATGCACAATAATCTAGCTCCAGCTTCTATTGCTATCAGATTGATGTTGGGATTTCCCTTGTACCCATAACACCCCCCAATAAGTTTTCTTTACTCTTTCTTTACTCAAGGAATGGACAGCCATTCCTGCATTTCAGTTTTCAAATCCTTTGATTTTTCTATGTCTACACGTTCGAGTGGAAAGAATTATTTCCAACAATCCTTACCTTGAACTTCCTTGCATGGTATTTCTGCAGTGCAAAGACTTGGCTCAGATTCCCCTGCAGCATTTACAGCCTTTACTCTGAATCTGTACTTTCTGAGCTCTTTCAGGTTGGGTACAACACAATCGCAGGTAGGGAACAGCTTGTCCGGTTCGTTCACACTCTTCCAATCTAAACTACCTTCTTCTTGCATTTCAACGATATATCCTTTAATAGGACTGCCACCATCTTTTTGTGGAGGTTTCCATGCAAGAGATATAGTTGAGTTGGTTCTGTCTTTGACATCTGGGCATGATGGTGCTCCAGGAGGATCTATTGAGAAAATGCAAAATGTACTGCCATGAGGACTATGCCTCTCTTGTTCCATTGCACAACACCCCTTCAATGAAGTGAATGGAAAGTCTATCAAGTATACAGTATTTCATTGCACAAAATTAGGAACATTTGCTATTTATCATGATAATAGGCACTTATAAAATGAAGCCTGACTCATTAAATATTTGACTTCAAATGCAGAGCTCTTGCACTGAAATCACAGAACCTCTATCAAATCAGGTTCAGGACAAATTGAACAAAAATTACAAAGTTGGCATTTTGTGTTACTTATTGCTTCCTTGTCTTTATACTTACAGATTGGATCTGCAGCTTCACAAAGATCTGATGGCTCACTGGGAGGGCCAATTCCAGCAATATTCACAGCCATAGCTCGGAACTGGTATTTCACACCTTCAATCAAACGCAGTACATTGTATTCCAGTCCTTTCACTGCTGGTTTTGTCACTGGAGCTCTGTTGACACGCGACCAGTAGACACCTCCTTCTTCTTTCTTTTCCAGCCAATAGCCAGTAATTGGAGCTCCACCATTGTCTAGTGGAGGTGTCCATGTTACCAGCATTGATGACCTGGTGTGTTCTGTAACCTTTGGTTTTCCAGGGGGTCCAGGAAGACCATAAGGATCCTTAATAACTACCTTTTCGGAAAGGCATTCGTCACTTGTCCCAAACCTGTTAACGGCCCTCACTCTAAATTGATATTGTCCATTTGTTGCCAGTTTATAGACCTGAAAAGTAAAAGAAACATGATACATTATTATTTTTTAAAATCAGTTTCATATCAATTCCCTGTGTTGTTTCCAGGACTTTAAACAAAGAATAGCCAAAGGTCACCTCACAAAGGAGGGCAACAAAGGTAGTCAGTGGTATGGAAAACAAGACTTAAAAAGAAAGGATGAAGTAATTGGGTTTGTTTAACTTGGTGGGGAGATGTCTGAAGGGGGGCATGTCAAAATATTACAAATACCTGAGGAGATGTCATACAGAGGGCATAAACATCTAGATCTCATAAGCTAAAGGAGGGCACGTTTCAGTTGAACATTAGGAGAAACCTCTTAAAAGTTTGACAATGGAGTCAATGAACATTGGGTTCTTCTTCACTGGAGGTCTTAAGCAGAATTTAAACAGCCATCTGTGGGGAGTGCCCAGGTTCTCATTTTCTGGCACTGAGCAAGGGATTTGACTAGGCAGACCCCTCAAACTCAAAAAGGACCCGTCCGACTGTTTGATCCTATGATATGTGTAAAACCAATTCTCAGAACTGGTTTTAGTGTATTTTGGATGTTTTCCATGCAGTTAGATGCCATCATATGGACATCTTAAAACAGTTCTTGAAAAAAACACCTGCTTGTTGCTCTGATGCTTAACAACTCTATACATCACTGGCGTATCTGCACCAACTGCTACTAACCCGACTCTGAAGGGAGCGAAGTACCATTCAATACAGAGTATAGGAATACCTATTTTGGCATTAAATGGAAGGCAGACGTAAAAATAGGAAATCTGGAAGATGAACAGTGTTAACATTCAGCTCAACAATTTTATAAATGGTCATTTTTCATTTAAAGACTATTCCTTTCGCCTATGAAATCAAGATTGAAGCATTACCCCAAATCGTCTATCCACAACAGTGCTGGATACTTCCTCCCAGTCAGACTTCTTTTTGCTCGCATCACGCTTCTCAATAATGTAGTGTGTAATCTCACTGCCACCATTGTCGAGTGGGGCATCCCAAGTCAAACAGCAAGATTCAGCTTTAATATCCGATACGGTGAGATTTCTCGGTGGAGAAGGACGATCTAAATAAAACCAATTTAGTATTGTGTTATGGTAGAAATAAAGTAAGAAAACTTTGGCCGTTTAAGCAAGAAGCTAGATACATACCAAATACTTCAACGTGAACATTGCGGTATGCGGTGCCAAGACGATTAGAAGCTGAAACCGTGTAAGTGCCTTTATCATTCCTAACTGCTGCAGGCATGCTGAGTTCAGTTTTCGCCTCTGTTCTACTTGTTTCCTTTTTGGTGATCTTAAGGGCATCTGATGTTTTATCAATAACAACGTCATCTTTAGACCATTCAATCTTTGGCATTGGAAGACCTGTCACGTCTGCTGGAATGTTGACTGGTTGCCCTGCCATAACTTTGATAGTATCTCCTCTAACAGATAGACGCAATGTCACTGTGGGAGGTTCTGAAAAAAGAAAACGAATGCAAAAGTGATTAACCATGTAATTCTCAAAAATATAGTGAGGCGTCTAGCAGACACCAAATGTTCACATCTATAGGTAAAGTGTACACATTTATATTAAAGAGCCTCACCTTCATCATCCTGTACGACTACATTAAGGGGCAGTGATGGTTCACTTTCTCCAATCTCGTTGACAGCCTTGACTCGGAACTCATACATATGCAGCTCAGCAAGATTGTCCACAAGAAGGGATGTAGTTGGACAGAGTCTCTTATTGACTCTTTCGAATTCATTTGAGTCATGTCTTCTTTTGTCAACAATGTAGCCGATGATGGGGCTTCCACCATCATTACGGGGAGGCTTCCAGTCAAGTGTAACAGAGTTTTTTGTTCTCTCTGTGTACATGAACCTCTCAGGAGCAGTTGGAGGACCTGTTGTGGCAAGAATGAAAAATGGTAAGTTAAATTTGAAAAACAAACCCTTGTGTTTTCACGTCACGTTTACTGTGCAGCAGTTTCACCAGCAAACAAGGTAAAAATACATTGTTTTATTTATTTCAGTTTATATTCCCCTGCCTCCAAGGCTAGGGACATGCAACATGCTATTTAAAGAGGAGGGAAGTTCTGCAGATGTTTACTGAAACCCACCTCTCCACCCTCAGTTTAAAACTGTCATTAAATGCTAAATTAAATGGGGCAATGTTATACTAACTCCAAAATTCATTGGTGCAACTCCAGTGAATTGCTGGAAGTGGGAAAGAGGTGTGTGGAGAAATTGGATTTTGTAAATCTAGAGCAGCTACAGAAAAGTTTTACATCAGAGCATCTTTGCATGCAACATTTTGCCCTTGTAGGATTATTTTCTTAAAAAAAAAAAAAGTATTTTCACACAGGAATGAACATGGGCAGCACTAGGTTTTCAGTTATCCTGACTCTAGAAAAGTTCTCTTTCAAGAAACTGACAGGTTCTGGGTTCAACTGCAAGAATGCGCACGCACGCACGCACGCACGTGCATGCACACACACACACACACACACACACACGAAGGAGTGTTGTGATTATAAAGGCTATAAATATATATTTTGAATGGTGTTAAAAAAGTTGAAATTACGGGAGGGGGATCCTCTGTTCCCAAGTGTTCTGATGGTTTTTATCAATGCAAGAAGTTTTACCTTTGGGGTCAACAGCAAGGAGAGGTCCCAGTTCAACAGGTGGTCCACAGCCAAACTTGTTCTTGGCGAAGACACGGAACTTATATTCTTGTCCTTCAACAAGACCTGTTATATCACACTTAGATCTGTCTGTATCTACGGCTAGTCTCCATGTATGCATTTTGGCATCTTTCCTCTCTACAAGGAAACCTATGATCTCACTTCCTCCATCATCTTTGGGATCATCCCAGTTAAGTAGACACATCTTTCTATTTACCACCACAGGATGCAAGTCAGTAACCGGTCCAGGAACATCTGGAAAAGAAGACATGAGATGTAATTAAGGAAGGCCAAATACTTAATATATTCATCGTTTCACTCTATGTAGCATTTCTTACCAAATATTTCTGCTCTGGTTGCAGCAAATTTAGAACCACTTTCGTTAGTGGCAGTAATCACGTATCTTCCGTGGTCTTTTCTGAGTGCATTTTTGATGAACAGCTCAGATGAAGTGCCAACATTTTCAATCACAACTCGCTCTTTGTCAACATCTGCATCCTCTAAAGTCCATACAATTGTAGGGGTAGGTCGTCCAGTAACAATAGCAGGCAGTTTAAGAGCTTGACCTGCCAATATCTGAACTCCTGCCCTGACAGAAATATCAAATTCAACAGTGGGAGGCTCTGTATAAGGAAAAAGAGAGAGAATTAATTAATTTACAATCCCACAAACTATTTCACATTAGATTTCATTTTAAATTACATAATCACAGTACCTTGAGGCTCTGCAACTGTTACAGGTTCTGTCTCTCCAGGAGGTCCTTCCCCAGCAACATTAAGGGCGGTAATACGAAGTTTGTAATCTGCACCTTCTCTAATTCCTTTAACTATATAGCTCCGAACCTTAATAGGTCTTTCTGTGCAGCGAGACCATTCATTTGAGCCAACAAAATTCTTGTAAACATGGTAGCCAGTGATTTCACTACCCCCATTGTATAGCGGAGCATCCCATTCAACGTCAATAGATGTTGAGCTTGTATCAACAATTCTTGGAACAGGTGGGCCAGGAGGCACTAAAAGAAAAAAATACATATAAAGAGAGATTAATAGACTGAAAACTTCCCTTTTCAAACTAAGGGATAATATTATCTATCTAACAACTTACATATTGGGTCTTGTGCAGTTTTAGGATCTGAAGGGGGACTGAATTTGCCAAGGCCAGCTGCATTTTCAGCACAAACTCTAAAAACGTAAGTTAGACCTTCTAAAAGTCCTTCAACTCTAGTTTCCAGGGCATTCACACGCTCTTTGTTCACACGGGCCCAGTGGGTTCCATTGATTTCACGCTTTTCAATCCAGTATCCCAAAATGGGGCTACCATTGTCTTTAGGCTCATTCCACTTAACCAACAGACTACTGCTAGTTGGATCCTCTACTAGAGGTTTATCAGGTGCATCAGGAGGACCTATAAAAAGAGGATATGCAAATGTTAGTGGAGCTTACCAAATCATACAGAAATTTAATTTGTTTAATGCCTCTAATTTTCTCCTCCACCATATCTTTACTCGGAGGCTTCAGTTGCAATATGCAGCCTGATCTTGTTCACAGTTACTTGAAATGAAGTCCCATGATTTCAGCTGTACTTACTCCCAGGTAAATGTGACTAGGATTGCAGCTTGAGAGCTACTAAATTAGCTGTTACATGTATTTTTCTTTACTACACAAAGGGGGCAAACTGGGATGAAAAATGGGGGCAGGGGCAGTTAGTTTGGTTCTCCCAGCATGCCTTTAAGTGAATTCAGAACCCCTTGTGAGTAGTAAAGTTTAGCTTGGTTCCTGGAAAGCCACATCCCAATAAAACGAAACTGCCTTCATGATATGTAAATATTATCTCTGTGTTATACCCTAAATGTGTAGATGCGCATGCTTGAAACTTGTAGAGAGTGCGGGTGGGTTTTGTGTATATGGAAAGACTTAAAGAAAATGTGTGTTTTTCACAGTTCTTTTTCCGCTTTTTATGTACGAATTCATCTGCAATTTATTTTACTGGTGGATTATTTAAGCATTTGCTTTTGTCAATGATGATCTTACCAGCTCAGTGTACCCATATATCTCAAGGATTTATTATTTGTAATTACCACCCACTTCACACACTTTAAGACACAAGGAGAGAACAGAATAGAAAAGTCTGATATGGCAAGTTTTACAGTCAACTAGCATGGATTGTCTTAGCTTTTTCTTTTTCTTTTTAGGATGTTGCACTCAGATGCAACAATCAGCAAATGTAATTTAGCCATTTCTTTCTGCAAGGTTTTTCTGCTGGGTTATTATAGAATTAAAGTTTTAATGTTAAAGTACAATATGAGTGTAAGGTAATAATGATGATGATGATGGCAGTGCCTTTTGGGAAAAATGAATGAAGCACATATTTAGATAGAGTACAAGACTTACTGAATGGATCTTGAGCTACAACAGGTTTTGAAAGACATGGAGGTCCAGCTCCTACTCTGTTCTCAGCTTTCACACGGAATATGTATTCCTTTCCTTCAATAAGTTTAGGCACATTATATTTGCAATGCCTAAGCGTTGAAGTAACGGTAACCCAGCCAATGTCGGATTTTGTGTTGTCTTTCTTTTCAAGGACGTAGTTCAATATTTCACTTCCGCCATCATCAAGAGGAGGCTCCCACTTGCAAGTGATGCTATTTTTACGAACCTCCTCAAAAACAAAGTTGACCGGTGGTCCAGGTGTATCTGTTTTGAAAACAAAAATAATGAGCACCACTTTGCATATATCACTTCAAACTTTTTGAAGAAAATGTATCACACACCATTATGTATAAGGGCATACCTAACACATTGACTTCACATGAAGCTTTTGCAACCCCGTGATCGTTTTCAACGCGAATAGTATATGTGCCATGGTCTGGTCTGATTGAATCCCGAACGACCAGTACAGAATCTCCTTGTCTGTGGTTGTCAATGCTCAAACGCTCGGGCAGGGACAAGTGGAAAGGCTCATCTTCTTCAACTTCACCTTTCTTCTTCCTAGTAACCTTGGTAACTCTCTTCTTAATTTCTGTTGGCTTAACAACTTCATCATTCCATAACCAATCAATAGTTGGGTAAGGTGACCCTGAAATGTGTGCTTCAAGTGCAATCTCAGAACCTTGCTTCACCTCCAGGCCAGCCTGCAGATTAGCACCGAGGAAAACTTTTGGAGCCTCTGTAACCATAAAAATATTGTTTTGTTCATATTTGATACTGTAGCATACAGCAGAATTTGAACACTTGCTAAAAATGAATAGGTAGTTTGCAAAACATACCAATGGGATCCATTGCTTTCACCAGAGGAGTGACATTAGAAGGTCCACTGACACCGGCAGCATTCTCTGCACGGACACGGAACTGATATTCTTTGCCTTCCTCAAGACCTTTCACAGGAGAAGTCAAAAGAGGAACCAAAAAGTCATTGCATCTTTCCCACTTCTCTCCTCCTTTAACTAACTTTTCCAAAATGTAGCCCATAATCTTGGTTCCTCCATCATACAATGGTGGTTTCCACGTGAGTGTTACTGACTTCGATGTTGGATTGTGAACCTCAAGGTCAATAGGTGGATCTGGACGCTCTGCATATTGAAAATTTAAAAGAAAATGGATGAATAGAAGGCACAAAGAAACCATTTGCCTTTTTCAGTCTTGATGATCATTAAAAAAACTTACGCTTTGGATCTTCTGCAATCACTGGATTCCTCAGTTCAATGTATTCACCTCCTCCGATTTTATTAACAGCTTTAACGCGGAAGTAGTATTCACCATTTTGTATGAGATCCTTCACATTCCATGCCAATTTGTTTTCACCAGACATCACTGGTATGTATGTTCTCCTACCAGCTTCTCTTCGCTCCAGCACATAATGTAAAATTGGAGTGTTGCCATCAAATTCTGGAGGTTCCCAGGTCACTTTACATGAATTTTTAGTTACTTCACTTGCCTTAATACTATTGCATGGTCCAGGCACACCTAATTGAAGAACAATAGGTACACATGTAGCATTTAATAAAGTAAATTGGTTTGAAAACTGTATTAAAAGAATATATATACTCGTGCGCACTAATCATATGGATGATAAACATTTTTATATATAATTTACAATTCCTCAGGTTGACCTATCTCCCTATTTAGACACATGGAGATATCAGCGTTGGCTCACATTACATGTATCAATAAAGCAGCTAAGTATCAATATGTATCACTAAAGCAGGCTTTATTGTATCAATAATGTATCAATAAAATATTGTATCAACATGTATCAATAAAGCAGGCTTCAGGGAATCAGCTTCTTCCCCCCTGGCAGTAGCTAAGCAAAACAGTGGAAAACTGTCTTACCAGTTAGAAACTAATAATCACAGTGATAGAACAAAGAACCCATCTCCTAGGAATGGCAGTGCTCCCAATTAAGGATCCCACCCCCTTATGTCCCTATTAATCTACGTCACTTCTACGTCTTGTAATCTGAGTTTGTACTCCCTGTGCTTTGTGTGCTTTCTGTTCTGCAGCTTTCTGCTCTTCTCAACCTTGGGGAGGGCAGTGGGGGAATGCTGTCCAACGACTGTGAATCTGTTAACTCTCTCTCTTCCAGTGTTTCTTCTCCTAGCTGTTCCCTATCCAGTATTTCCCAGTTTCTGCCTTCTGAACTGTGCCCCTCTGCAAACCACTGTTCCAAATCTATACTTTCCTCCTGCTCCTGGGAAGATTCAGGATCCGGATGCAGAGGAGGGGGATGGGGAGGCTGAGGGGGAGGCTCCCAACCTTTCTCCTCAGTGCAGCCCTCCTCAGCACAGTCCTTGACACTAAGAGCTGAGCATCTTGTCACCCATTCACCATTATGAGTCTAATTCACATAATTGCCGGTATAAGAAAAATAAATTACCTATTACTTTGACATTGATTGTACCAGTTGTTGAACCCAATTTATTCTCCAAGGTAATAGTGTAAACGCCAGCATCAGCATGGACTGCATTTGTTACTTCCAGCAAGGCAGAGATGTGGTCGCTCTTCATTGTTGTTCGGTCACCGGCTTTCAATTCCTTCCCACTCTTATGCCAAGCAATAGTTGGAGTTGGAACAGCTCTGAAGGGCACAGGGATACTTAACTTTTCACCTTCAACCACAACGAGGTCTGTAGTCTTTATATCAACAGTTGGATTACCTGTTGTTGTTTTTTTAAAAAAAAGCAAACACAGAAAAATAATTTCAATTAGTGTACCAAAGCAATTTCACAATTTATAATTTATTTCATGACTGTTTCGAAAACAACTATACTTACAATCTGGATCTTTGGCGAAAACGTTTTCTGATATGTCTGATGGCTCACTAGCCCCTATAGCGTTGACAGCTCTGACCCTGAGAATATATTCCTTGTCAGGGACAACACCTTCTTCTGCTTTGTATTTCAAATCTTTGACTGGTCGAGAATTTATTCTCATCCATTTTTCAGTTCCTGCTTCACAGAGTTCTATATTGTATCCGATTATAGGACTGCCGCCATTTTTCTCTGGGGGTTTCCACGCAATCGAAATGTGTTTTCTTCCTGCGTCTGTCACGTGTAAGTCCAGAGGAGGTGAAGGAGGGCCTGCAGGAATACATAAGTAATGTTATTTTCTGCCGTTCTATTTGGCACAAGACATATTTCATTGATTATAATTTCCAATGTTCGTAACTCACTTGTTGGATCTTCAATTGCCAAGATGTCAGTCGGTTCGCTAGGGTGACCACAGCCGGCTTCATTTTCAGCACGGACCTGGAACTGCACCTCTGTACCTTCTATCACATCCGTCACTCTGAAATTGCAGTCAGGGCCTGATGTTCTGCCAGCTTTCACCCAGCGCGTGCCAAGCTTCTCTTTCTTTTCAATAACGTATCTGTGTGAAGAACAGATGTTTATAAGGTGCATGAATCCGTACAATTCAAACAACAACAACAATAATTTTTTATTTATACCCTGCCCTTCCCAGTTCAGAAAACTGGGCTCAGGGTGGCTAACAACAAATCTAAAACACTTCATTGATGCAACAAAAAACAGCATAAAAAACAGTATAAAACATGAATAACAATAAATTCAGAATTCAAAAATCAATTTAGGGGGGAAATCCATCCAATAAACATTAGATGATCACCAGGGCTAGCTGGGTAAATTATTTGGGCCAGTGTGGAGAAAAGGGGAGAATTAGCTGCAGGATCCAGAGCGGGTAATCTTCATAAAACGGGGAGGGAGAGGGAAGGAAGGGGAATAAAAGATCAGGCCAAGTAGAAAGATTTAATCAAGAACGAATCGTTCATTTAGATTTGAAACATTGCTCATCTAATAGATAATAAATGTGTATAATGAACACAATAAACTTTGGAACCTTTAAAAATAAATTTTCTCTATTAATCATCTCTCCCTGCCCCAGATTTTATACTCTTTCCCAATATATTCTGTCTGTATCTATCTATCTTTCTATCTTTCTTTCTATCTATCTAAAAATCTATATGCTGCTTGATTGTAAACAGAACCTCTAAGTGGTTTACAAAAAAATAAATATAAAAACAATTCTCTTTTACCGTAGAATTGGTCTGCCACCATCATTCTTAGGCGGTTCCCATTTTAGGTCGACATGTCTCTTTGTCACTTCGACTGGTGTAAGTGCATATGGTGCTCCGGGGGTAGCTAAATTAAATAATATTGATAGTTAGGAAAACAGAAATTTAAAAATGATGACATAGTTTGTTGAAGCTGAATTCTGAGTGTGTGCACTTGAAAACTTACTGAAGGTGTCCTTTGCAAGAACAGAGTCCTCAATTTCACAGTAGTCACTCTGCCCCACTGCATTTTCTGCAGCCACACGGAACACATACAGAGAGCCTTCTGTTAGTGGAGTCACTGTATATTTGGTGTCCTTAACTGTAGTATCAACCGTCTGCCAGCCTTTCCGTCGTACGTCTCTCTTTTCAACGATGTAATTTGTAATAGGAGAACCTCCGTCGCGTTCTGGTACTGTCCATTTAAGGTCTGCAGTGTTTTTAGTGATATTAATGACCTCAAGCCATCGAGGCGGTGAAGGAGGATCTGTAACAATATTAAAGCAAAATATTATTCATTTGAATATGTTTTAATGTTTCCATTGCACCCTTAACACAAACCATAGTTCTAATGAATTAGTGATGGTGTATTAATTGATGTATCATCCTTTACATGTGTCACATATCAATTTACAATCACATCACAAAAGCAGCTAAAAACAGTATACCTGAAGGAGCATCTCCACCCTCATCATTCAGCCTGGACACTGAGGTCCAGCGCTGAGGGCCTTCTGGCAGTTCCCTCATTGCAAGAAGTGAGGTTACAGGGAACCAGGCAGATGCCATTCTTGGTAGCGGCGCCTGCCCTGTGGAACACCCTCCCTTCAGATGTCAAGGAAATAAACAACTATCTGACTTTTAGAAGACATCTGAAGGCAGCCCTTTTAGGGAGGTTTTTAATATTTGATGTTTTATCATGTTTTTAATATTCTGTTGGGAGCCACCCAGAGTGGCTGGGGAGGCCCGGCCAGATGGGCGGGGTATAATACATTTATTATTATTATTATTATTATTATTATTATTATTATTATTATTATTATTATTATTAAACAATACAAAGAATAACTGAGGATGAAACGAAAATATATTCAATTGTCTTTTGCAAGTACAGACAGTGGCAGCCCCGCTGAAAGCCCCACTCCAAGTTACTGTGGAGCAGGCTTCTGATACTTTTGGGACTTGAAGAAGAAGAAGAGTTTGGATTTGATATTCCGCTTTATCACTACCCGAAGGAGTCTCAAAGCGGCTAACATTCTCCTTTCCCTTCCTCCCCCACAACAAACACTCTGTGAGGTGAGTGGGGCTGAGAAACTTCAGAGAAGTGTGACTAGCCCAAGGTCACCCAGCAGCTGCATGTGGAGGAGCGGAGACGCGAACCCGGTTCACCAGATTACGAGTCTACCGCTCTTAACCACTACACCACATTGGCTCTCAGGAGAAGCTCTCCTGCAGAATGCAATGGCCAACTTACTCAGTCTCTCCTTGCATAGCACGGGATCGCTGGGCTCGCTAGGCTCACTCTCTCCAGCTTTGTTCACAGCTCTGACTCGGAAGGAATATTCTTGTTTCTCCATAAGCCCTTTGAGGAAGTGTTCTGGTGTGGGGATGCCTTCAGCCACTCTCACCCACTCGTCTGTGCCAGTCTTTAACAATTCAATGACATACGATTCAATCTTGGCACCGCCGTCGTGTTCTGGCTTCGTCCAGTTCAAGAAACACGAGGTCTTGGCAACGTCTTTGACAATTGGCTTGCCGGGTGGCCATGGGGGATCTAGACATGAATTGATAACTTGGTTTAGAAAACCCAGCATTATGACTTGGAGTAAGTTATAAAATTCATCTAAGAAAAATGCTTTCATACCAATAGGATCCTTCACTAAGACTGGCTCTGTTGCTCTGCTTGGCTTTCCTGGCCCAGCAAGATTCTCTGCCACGACACGGAACTTGTACTTCTTATGGAACGTGAGACCTTTAACCCTAATAGTAATGATGATAATGCTCCAAATGTAAAATTTGTAATACTTATTACTAGTTAACACTATAATTGAATACTCTGCATCATCACAAGTGTACCTCATCCATTAAAAAAATCAATACCTTTGAACTGTTCAGAGCAAATATATACTATCACCCTAAACCAGAGACTCCCTGTGTACATGGAGGAAGGACCTTCCTATTACTGTATCACTAGAAAGTCTCAGACACTGGTCAGATGTAATATAATCTGCATTTCTGTACTATTCATTAGTAGATGATATATATTGGTACTACTTAAAACTCTAAGGATGAATAATGCTTGGGTGTAATAAATATCCCTAGCTTGTATTAGAAATTCATATTACAGTTGTACCTTGGATCTTGAATGCCTTGGTACTCGGATGTTTTGGGTCCCAAACGCCGCAAACCCGGAAGTGAGTGTTCCGGTTTGCGGACATTTTTTGGAACCCGAACGTCTGACAGGGCTTCCGTGGCTTCCAATTGGCTGCAGGAGCTTCCTGAAGCCAATCAGAAGCTGCACGTTGGTTTCCGAAAGTTTGGGAAGTTGAACAGACTTCCGGAATGGATTCCGTTTGACTTCCGAGGTACGACTGTACTGGGAGTTCAAAAAGCAGAAAACTATATTCATCTCTAAGAAGTTCTGATATCAGCACTAATCTTATGAGCAGCTGCAGTGATGTAGAATCACATCAGAAGTCACAATCCCACTACTGTTTCCATAGCAGAAATTGGTGCTACTGATAACACCCATAGTACAGTTGTCCTATTCAGTGGCACTGGTGGATGGTTATGAACATGATTTAGGTAAGGATATTTTCAATGGTTATTGTAGACCCAAAGTATAGATAGCAATACAATTATTCAATGCTATTACAGAGCACCAGTTAATATTTTATTCTAATGCATGACAAGGAGTCAAGTTCAAGAGTATATAAAAGTCAGCTGTTTACCTAAAAACAAATAGCAATCTTCTGTTACCTAGCTATATATTTTTTAAAACGAAACATATAATGATCTTACTTGAATGTCGTATCTTTAACTGGGATTTTATTGCAACGGACCCATTTATCTTGATCAGGGTCCAACCGTTCAACCCAATAACCAGTGATAGGGCTGCCACCATCTTCATCTGGTTCTACCCAAGTCAAGGTTACAGAATCTTTAGTGATCTCAACAGGCTGAACTCGTGTCGGAGGACCTGGCGGATCTGTACAAAGAAGTAGAAAGGGGAACATTGACATACTTGCAATTCCTTGTGTGCAAATGTAATAGGAAGCACCTGTAGCAATAAATGCCATTTCATCAAATTAATAATAATAATTTATTATTTATACCCCGCCCATCTGGCTGGGCTTCCCTAGCCACTCTGGGCGGCTTCCAAAAAAATATTAAAATACTGCAATACATCAAACACTAAAAGCTTCCCTAAACAGGGCTGCCTTCAGATGTCTTCTAAAAGTCTGGTAGTTGTTGTTCTCTTTGACATCTGGTGGGAGGGCGTTCCACAGGGTGGGCGCCACTACCGAGAAGGCCCTCTGCCTGGTTCCCTGTAACTTGGCTTCTCGCGGTGAGGGAACCGCCAGAAGGCCCTTGGTGCTGGACCTCAGTGTCCGGGTAGAATGATGGGGGTGGAGATGCTCCTTCAGATATACTGGACCGAGGCCGTTTAAGGCTTTAAAGGTCAGCACCAACACTTTGAATTGTGCTCGGAAACGTACAGTTGCCATGTAGAGGCTGCTTGAAACTGTCTCTTTGTGGCTGCTGCCGGTTCCACATGACAAGCAGTTTATGTGTACCAGCTTGCCATAAATACTGACCCTTACCCACAGGCTTATCTCCATGTCACCAATGATAGTGTGGAGACAAACATTATGATGGGGACTGACCCACATGGAGAAGTGGTACCTATCAATGCCATGCCATGTGGAGTGGCTACCACATTATAGTTTCTAGCAGGCTCCCTTGGCAGCCATCTTGTGACAAGCAGCCCTTTCTGTCAAGCGAATAGACTTACCAAATGGATATTTAGCAACGACAGGAACGGACTGAGCTGGTTCTCCAACTCCGTACATGTTTTCTGCGCTGACTCTGAAGATGTACTCCTTAAGTGGTGTTAGGTTTGTTACTTTGAATTTTGTTTCTTTGATAGTGGATGATAGTTTGTGCCACACTTCGCTGTCTGCAGCTCTTTGTTCCAGAACGTAGTTCGTGATTCTGGAGCCGCCGTCGTCTCTAGGAGGATTCCAAGTCAAAGCACAAGATACGTTTGTAATGTCGGAGATATCAAATGCAGCTGGTGGGCCAGGCTTATCTGTGGAAGCATAACAGTAGTTTGAACCTCTTCTATTCAAATATTTTGTCAGGAAAACATTGAAAGTTATTTCTATGGAAACAAAACATACCTAGGACATTAACTTCAACTGTAGCTGTTGCCCGACCGCTGGCATTTACGGCTTCAATAATATAGGTGCCGCTATCACTTCTCTTGCTCTCTGTTATTATGACTGTGGAATGGTTAGGTTTGGATTCAATGGTTATTCTTTTATCGGGTTTCAGGGTCTGTTCAGCTTTTGTCCAGCTAATCCGTGGCTCGGGCTTTCCATTTACCCTTGCCGGCAGCTCTATCTTAGTTCCAGCTTTGACAGTGATTCCAGCAAGCAGTTTCACATCTAGGAAAATCTCAGGGGCCTCTGATTTGAGAGAAGAATCGACATATTGTTAAAAAAGAACACGCAACTGTGCACAGAAGCGTTAACAGCAGAAACACATTCACAGTGTTTTCAAGAGTATAGATTAAGTATGAGTGGGAAATCAAAAATTACCCATTGCATCCACAGCCTGGATTTCATCTGTTGGCTTGCTTGGTTTACTTGCCCCTTGCCTGTTCAGAGCCTTCACGCGATAAGCATACCATTCTCCTTCCTTAAGTTTTGTTACTTCCATTCTGTTAATCAGAAAACAAGTTCAGCGTACTGCGTGTTTAAATGTAACCATCCAATTTTGTAAGACATTTTTCTACATACTGCAAGCTCTTACTTTGTCTCAATGACTGGCTCACCACAGGGCTCCCATTTGTCAGTGCCACGCTGGCATTTTTCAACCAGGTAGCCTTTGATACGAGAACCGCCATCATACTTAGGTGGATCCCATGTGAGGAAAATGGACTTAGATGTTGGATCCCTCCATTTCACATTCTCTGGTGGATCAGGCACCGCTGCAAGGTGGGGAGGAAAGAACATGTATAATTGTCTTGCATATAGTGTGTGCCTTATAGTGTGTCTTAGTTTTTTTAATTCTTTACTGTCTCTGGGGTGCTCTTCTCACATTGGTTGGTATCCAAAAAGTACCCTGCACAACAGGAAAGACCCATTTGTGCAAGGTAGCTCCCTGCTTTCTGTCAATTGAGGGTCCACTAATACTAAGCAAGGGACGCAGGTGGCATTGTGGGTTAAACCACAGAGCCTAGGACTTGCTGTTCAGAAGGTTGGTGGTTCGAATCCCCGCGACGGGGTGAGCTCCCATTGACGGGGTGAGGTCCCTGCTCCTGCCAACCTAGCAGTTCGAAAGCATGTCAAAGTGCAAGTAGATAAATAGGTACCGCTCCAACAGGAAGGTAAACGGCATTTCCGTGTGCTGTTCTGGTTCGCCAGAAGCGGCTTAGTCATGCTGGCCACATGACCCAGAAGCTGTACGACGGCTCCCTCGGCCAATAAAGCAAGATGAGCGCCACAACCCCAGAGTCAGTCACGACTGGACCTAATGGCCAGGGGTCCCTTTACCTTTTATTTTAATACTAAGTAGCAGCTCTTCAGTGGGTACTCAGGGCTGCAGTGCAGAAGGGTGTGTGTGTGGATTTTTTTTGCACATAGTTCCAATTATGCATCTTTGGATCCAAGCCTCAGTTTTTCTAATACAACAGGTAAGTCATACCAAACCCTTATTGATTCAAACTCTGCTCCTTGCTTTCTTTCAATACTTATGTTGCATAGCACAAGTTACTATGTAAAATGCAGATATACAAAATCAATAGGAATAGTTAATTAAGAAAACTCACTAGCAGGTGCTGACATGTTGACAGGCTCATCAATGTAAGCAGGCTCTCCTGGTCCACATTTGTTACATGCTGAGACCCTGAACAAATATTCTTTTCCTTGAACCAGATCTGGTACAGTGAACTCTTGGTCAAGGACGTTGTCGATCACCTAAAAACAAGAGAGGTTCCAAGTAATTACAGAACTTTTTTCCCCATAGCAAGCACCAGAATATTTCATACCATCTTCAGCAATACATATTAGAAATATAGGTGTTTTGGTTTTTTAAAGAAACTGCGTACCTTGACCCATGTTTTGCGGCTCACTTCACGCTTTTCAATAAGATAGCCAGTCAATGGGCTTCCTCCATCATCTTCAGGCGCTTCCCAATTTAATTGGACTGAGTTCCTAGTTATCTCTCCAATTTGTAGTTCTCTTGGTGTGCTTGGGCGAGCTAAAAATAAATACCCATCATATTATAAACCGATTATTATATATATATATTACTTATTCTTTCTTTGATGGAAGACTTTGGCTGTTTGGTTACACCTACTAGATTTTAATTCATGCTTCATTTTTTTTAAAAAAGAAAGAAGGATTCTTACTTCTGAGTAAGCATTCTTAGGACAGACTGTTAACTGTTAATAGCTAAGTTTATGATCTCCGTTGTATTATAGGGTTTCATAACAAAATGGTACAATAGAAGTTGCCAACCTAGGCTCTCTTGGGAGGAAAAGCAGCACATAAATTTAATAAATAAACATGCTGCTGTTGTTTAGTACTATTCAGGGGTGCCAACTTGAATAAAATATTGGGGAGGCCCAGATAAGCCCTGCCCCACACAATCGAACACACGTCCATCAACTTTGGGAAGGACCATCCCCCTCAGATTTTTTTTTGGGGGGGGTGAAGAGACCTTGGGCCCTAGGAGTTGGCTCCTATGGTGCTATTAATAACAAATTTGGCTTGTTGAAACTTTTGGATTTTACACACATGGTTATTTACAAAACAGGTTATATACAATTCTTCAGAATATATATTGGATTGCTCACCAATGACATTAACATTGATTTCTCCTGATACAGATGACACAGGGTTTTCTAATTTCAAGGTATAGATGCCTTTGTCTGGCCGTTCACTTGGGGTAATAACAAGCTCTGCAAAGGCTGCAGACGTGTCAATTTTCACCCGGTCACCCTGTTCTAAAACTTTGTCGCCGACAGACCATGTGGCAGTTGGGACTGGATAGCCAGTAATAGGAACACGTATTTTGACGGGATCTGGAACAATAACCTCCAGTCCATCTTTAAATCCGCTTAAGTCCATTGTTGGTCCAGCTGAAATACAAACACAAATTATGCCGATTAAAGTTATAAACTTTCTTTTTTTCTCCACAACACCATTAAAGGGCAATTGCCTTTGGAATCTGTTTGAATGGAAAGCATTATTATAGATGCCTTCACGTGGTGTTCTATCTATTGAGAACACATCATAAAACTGTTTCATAATCTGATGAAATTAGCAATATAGAAAGGCGATATATAAGCTTGCTCCAATTTAAAGACACCTAAATGTTCAATTTAATACAATTTTTAAAAATTAAAAAATTCTGACTTGTTTAGCAATGCAGCCTTAGAGGACAAATTGTAAATGTAAAACAGTGCTACCTAGTGAATGTTAAGGGTTTCCCTCCATTTTAGTATAGCTTAGAAGGCCTAGAGACCCTGTGGCCCTCTAGAAGTTGTTTGACTTCAACTCTAATAATCCCTGGCCTTTGGCCATACTGGCTGGAACTGGGGTCCAACAACATCAAGAGGGCCACATGGTCTCCCCACTCCTGTTTTAGACTTTTACTGCTGAGATGGGGGCTGGTTTTGGTATCCAACGTATGAGAGCAATATTAAAGTATTGTTTTTATGAACAAGCATGAATAGTCTCAGATGAACACAATCTTTCCTTTCAAGCTGTTGACTATGGCAAGAAACGAGAATTCAACTTACTGTGAGGATCATCAGCAGTCAGTGGTCCAATAGCTTCAGCAGGATCTGACACACCAGCAGCATTTTCTGCAGATACTCTGTAATAATACCTGGCTAGAGGTTTCAACCCAGTTACCTATGAAGACAGAGGAAAATGTCATAATTAATAATCACTATTTATTATTTTTTTAAAAAACCTTAATAGGCATTTTACTTCGGAAAACAATATGCTACCTTATAATTAAGACTAGGCACAAGCTTTGCGTTGCAACGGATCCAGTTGTCTGTGTCCTCTTCGCGCCTTTCAATAATGTAGCCCAGTACTGGGCTGCCTCCATCTTTCAAAGGAGGTTCCCATGTAAGTTTCACAGATGACATAGTTTGGTCAGAATGGTCGAGGTTAATGGGAGGACTTGGTTTTTCTGCAAAACACAATGATTTGCACAATATAACAGATGGCCAGAATCAGAAGAACTATGCAACTAGTCCCACAAGTCTAGAAGGGCTACTCTTGAGTTCCTCATACAACAGTATCTTAAAGCCCATGCCAAACTGCTGTTTTGAAACTAGCAGGAATGTCCAAAGTACATGTGATGTGACATAGGGGCATGTTGTGTATAGAAACAATAGGCATTAGCGCAGTGGTCAGCAAACTTTTTCAGCTGGGGGCTGGTCCACTGTCCCTCAGACCTTGTGGGGGGACGGACTATAGTTTGAAGAAAAAAAATGAATGAATTCCTATGCCCCGCAAATAACCCAGAGATGCATTTTAAATAAAAGGGCACATTCTACTCATGTAAAAACACTCTGATTCCCGGACCATCCGCGGGCCAGATTTAGAAGATGATTGGGCCAGATCCGGCCCCTGGGCCTTAGTTTGCCTACCCATGCATTCGTGCATATATACAAGCCTTAGAGTATGCCAAAAGTAGCTTGCTAGATTCTTGTCACAGTCTTCTACTAAATAGATTACAGTATTATTTCCATAAATCCTTCCTCATTGAACATCAACAGTGGTCCTTGCTTTAGAGCTTATGTGGAGCTTCTATTATTTTCATTTTCTGACACTGCTAATTTCCCAAAACAACATATATAATGGTTTCTATGAAAGTGAATAATAAACACTGGACTTTTGTTTGAGATATATCAACTGATTCACCTCAAGTCTTTCCTGTTTTCATATTTTATAAGCAAATGATATTATAACTATCTAGAAATATTTTCTTATCGCCTGCATACTAACCAATTGGATCCATTATCTTCACCGCATGTGTAGAGGCACTAGGTTTGCCAATTCCAACCTGGTTTTGAGCTCTGACTCTGAAAAAGTATTCTTTGTTTTCCACCACATCAGTTAAGGTTCCAGCTAAGTCATGTGCTCCTGTGGTCATGGCTGGTTCCCACTTGATCGAAGCTCTGTCACGTAATTCAATGATATAGCCCGTAATCGGAGAGCCTCCATCATAATCTGGGGGTTCCCAAGTAAGAGACGCACCAAATCTGTTCACTTCAACAACTTGTACATTGAGAGGAGGTCCTGGGACATCTGCAAGGTCATAAGAGATTTTTTTTTTAAAAAACGTTATTTTTCTATTCAATAGAACTTCAACAAATTATAGTCTCCAAATAACAATTTTCTTACCAAATCTACTCTTGGCTTCCACAGGTCTGTCTGTTTCGACTGGCTCACCAGTGCCCACTCTGTTTTTTGCACTCACGCGGAAGAGATACTCCACACCTCCCTTTTGAAGGCCAGTCACTGTGTATTCACAACTGTCGGCACGATCCGTTGCCAAAATCCAGGTCTTTCGTTTGACATCACGCCTTTCAACAACATACCCAGTGATTTTACTACCACCATCGCTTTCTGGTTCCTCCCAGGCAAGGCTAACTTCACCATCAAACGTCTCAGTTACTTCCAGGTTTCTAACTGGGCCAGGGACATCTGGGAATAAAGCGAAAGTATGCTTACTTAAAAGAATTTGGGATTTGCTTTGAGTTTCATAAAACAATAACAACTTAGTGAGGTTCGTGGATGCAGTTTCTTATTTCTCTCATCATTATATACCAATGCTTTCATCTTCTACATCAGAAAAGCAACAACCCTTGGCCATAGGAAATGATGAGCTTACCAATAACTTGAACATTGATGTGTGCTTCAGCTTGGCCATGCTTATTTTTAAGGATGATTTTGTAACTCCCTCTGTCAGTCGTCTTTGCTTCGTGAATTCTGAAGGTGGTACTTTCAGGTGTTGTATCCACAGTAAGAGTGGGCAAGGCTTCTTCTCCCTTAAGCCACTCAGCTTCTGCTCGTGGGTAGGCATCATATGGAACCACCATAGTCAATGGCTGTCCAACATCTACCACAAGGTTCTGATCAGCTATCTTTATTCTTGGAGCAGCTAGTAAAACAAACAAACAATGAAATACGTTACAGAAAATCTGAAACAGAAAACAACAGCGCAGTGAGCTGTTTTGTGATTTTTAAGCAACTTTTGTGTGAAGGGAGAACCAAAATTATAACCATTAGTAATGTTGTATAGATGGGACGTGGGTGGCACAGAGCTTAGGACTTGCTGATCAGAAGGTCGGCGGTTCGAATCCCCATGACGGGGTGAGCTCCCATTGCTCAGTCCCTGCTCCTGCCAACCTAGCAGTTCGAAAGCACGTCAAAGTGCAAGTAGATAAATAGGTACCGCTCCGGCGGGAAGGTAAACAGCGTTTCCATGCGCTGCTCTGGTTCTCCAGAAGTGGCTTAGTCATGCTGGCCACATGACCCGGAAGCTGTACGCCGGCTCCCTTGGCCAATAAAGCGAGATGAGCGCCGCAACCCCAGAGTCGGCCATGACTGGACCTAATGGTCAGGGGTCCTTTTACCTTTACCTAATGTTGTATAGACACCATCTTGTCCCATTCTGGTCAATGGGGGCACTATTGGTGCCTCCAACACACACAGATAATTAATCTGTGCTGGGTAAAGATCGTTCTGACTTCTAAATGCACAGAAGCTACATTACAAAGCTGCATAATAAAGGCTACAGAAACACATTGCTTGTAGGATCTCAGTTACAGAGCTTTTTAATTACCACTAGAAGTGTGTTAATCACTGAAATTAACACCCAGAAAAAGTATATAAAATGTCGCATTACTCATATAAATATTATTTTATTGTTAAAAAATTTCAGAGGCTTACCTGCCAGTTCTAGCTTAGCTCGAGCTTCTTTATCTTTGGCAATAAATCTATATTCTCCTTGATCGCGAGGCCTAATCTCACAGACTTGCAGCCTATGGACTTTTCCTTCACTCATCATTTGGTGTTTATCTCCCTGGACTATAATCATGTTATTTCTCAACCATTTGACTTCCACCTTATCTTTATTCAGTTCAGCAAAGAAAAGGACATCAGAGCCAGGGGCTTCGTAAATATCTTGTGGTGGTCGGATAATCTCCACAGGAATTTCTGGTCAAAATAAGAATAAAATTTAGATTGCGTTGACATACTTTTTTTTTCTTACAAAAAATATTGAAAGGTGAAAGATAAATAGAAATTGTAAACATACCCTCCACAAAAAGTCTTGCTCTGGATCTCCTGTCATCCACACCACAGGAATACTCGCATTCATCCTCTGGCCTGCAGTCTTTTATGATTAACCTGTGTAAATTTCCATCCTTTTCAAACTGATACCTTTATTGCAGACAGGGAAAAAAAGGATTATGTGTTAAATTCAGAGGCAAGAATCCAGACAGCAACCATAGTATACCACCAACCAATTAAAAGCAACTGCACCTACTTTTTGCCCTCTTTAATTTCTCGTCCGTTTCTGTACCACTTCACCATTGCTTTCTCTTTGGAAAGCTGGCAACTGAAGACTGCATCATCAAATTCAGTGACTGTCTGGTCCTGCAAGTGCTCAATGAAATCAGCAGGTGCCTCCGTGATAATAAGCTCTGCAGCCGACTTGTCTTGGCCAGCAGTAACAACGTACTCCCCTTCATCTATAAATCCACAGTTTTTAATGATAAGCGAATGCTTGTATTTATCCACTTTGTACAAAATGCGGCGGTCGAAGGTGACTTCTTCACCATTCTTTGTCCACTGGAGGGTTACGTTGAGGCGGTTAACCTTACACCAGAACGTGACAGACTTCTTCTCCATGGTTTCGATGTCTTGAAGAGGCTCAATAATTCTGAGGTCTTCCTCTGTTTAAGAGAGAAGTGGTTTGAAAAGTGTTGTTAATTTACATCCTCATCCAAACAGTAATTTGGCAAGAGTAAAAGCCTGTGGCACTTAGAATAAGAAAACACCAGGACTTTTTTTCCAGCCAGAAATCAGTTCCAGCACCTCTCTCTCCCTCTCCCACCATCCCTTCCATGGGTCCCATTGTTATCCTTTTCAACTGCATATTATCTCATAGTCCATATTTTATGTCTCTCCATTTTATCCATAATATTTGCTACCTTACAAGTGTTATTGCAGTCCTGCTAATGTTTTATTTGGGTCTCCCAAATAAATTATAAATTTCCCCCATTGTTTATTGAAATTTTTGGTCTTCTTGGTTCCTGAGCTTTCCGGTCAGTTTTGCCATTTTGGCATTGTCCAACATCTTAGTCTGCCATTCCTCTCTGGAATGGCAAACCTCTCAAGTGGGCACCATTGCCATTATAAGAGAACAAGGGAGGCATTCATGGAAACTCTTTTTATAGAATAATAGCCCTGGGAAAACACTTACCAAGCACAGTCAAAGTAGCAGAGCTCTTTACTTGTTCTCCTCTCTTGTTTGCCAGGACTATGTTGTAGGTTGCTTGGTCATTCAAATGGGCGTCTCTAATTCTTAGAGTGTAAATTAAATCCTTATGGACCATGATGTATTTTGCGCTGTCGAATATTGCTTCTTCATCTTTGTACCACTTCGCCTTGGCACCTTCTGTATTAACCTCACAGTTAAATACAAGTTCTTCTCCCTCTCTTACTTGTTGGTCCTTCAGTGGGATGACAATCCTGAGTTTTTCTGCAATTTGAATTTGCATATTATTATTATTATTATTATTTGAATTAAATCCTCACAAAGGAAATAAAAGCATGCCCACAAATGTATGAGAAAGCCCCATAAAGCTTACCAATCACTGTCAAGCGGGCTGTTGCTTTGGCTGCACCGACCATGACAGAATAAGTTCCATCGTCATCCAGAACAGACTCTTTAATGACCAGGACTCTCTTTTTGCCGTCGGAAATTATGTCATACTTATCATTGGCTTCAAGAACAGTATCATCCCTTATCCACTGTACGTCAAAGGCTTCTTTGGATACTGAGCAGACAAATTCTGCTTTTTCTCCTTCAATTACTTCAACGTTCTGTGGCCTGGTTATAAATTCTGCTGCAAGTTCTGAAAAAGACGTTGGGCATATTGTTTTTTAGTTTTTGATATGGGGATAAGTAGATCGCCCCCACCATCTAATTGATAACCGAAAATATTTTCAGTCAGCAAAAGACGTCTCAGACCGACTTAACATGGCCGTGTCCTAGCATAGAGGACACAACCGTGCATATTCGGTCAATAATAAATGGGTCAAAAACCCTACTCAGTGGCACACATGTCACTAGGGCTGGGTGATATGTGGTTTTCAACATTGTGATGTATCACCAGCTAAATACCACAATATGCTGATATATCACAATATCTGAAATAAGGAGGGGGGAGTAAATAAGATGAAGAAGCAGCTGAGATGTATCGTCCAGCCCTACAACTGAGCAAGCTCCCATTCTGCTCCAGCTCAAGCTGGAGGGGTGGATGTGGAGTGAGCTTCCTTAAACTGCTCAGCTGAGGGGCACATGCACACACAAACACACAGAAGGAAGGAAGGAAGGAAGGAAGGAAGGAAGGAAGGAAGGAAGGAGCGCCTGTTCATTCACCTCAAGGAGACACAGAAGCACCGGCTGACTTTCTGGTTTTTCAAATATAGTTGTACCTTGGTTTTTGAACAGCTTAGTTCTAAAACGTTTTGGCTTCCGAACGCCGCAAACCCAGAAGTGAGTGTTCCAGTTTGCAAACTATTTTTGGAAGTTGAACGTCCGCCGGGGCTTCCGCAGCCAATTAGAAGCCACACTTTGGTTTCCAAACATTTTGGAAGTCAAACGGACTTCCAGAATGGATTCCGTTCAACTTCCAAGGTATGACTGTATTGTGAATTTTTGCATAGCACACACACACAAGTTGTGATACATTGCTGGGTCATTTATTTTGAAATGGTTATCACGATGTCTAGAAACCGGTTTGGGGTGATATATCAATATAGCGCCCAGCCCTACATGTCACCTGGCAACACTTGTGAAAAATTCCAAAGTAGTTTTCTTACCATGAACTTTCAGCTTGCCAGTTGTCTGACTGCTAGGAAGTTTGCAGGTGTATGCTGCTGCATCGTCAAGACTAGCATTGTGGATGACCAAAATTCTCTTCCGGCCATCAGCAATCTGTTCATATCTACCACCTTCAGGCAACTCCTCATCGCCTTTGAACCAAGTTACTTCTGCATCAGGCTTGGAAACTTCACAAATCAATTTGACAGTGTCTGTTTCACTTGCTTCCACATTGGGAAGTTTTTTGGTAAAGACAGCTTCCTCTTCTGTAAAAAGAAAAAGAACAATGGTTGTATTTGATCACAACAGCGATCAAGCCATTGCTCTTTCATGTAAATGCAACAAAATTGATTTTAGCTTTACCTATCACTGTCAGCATGCCAGAGGTTCTGGCTCCTTTTGCTTCACATGCGTATTCTGCCTCATCATCAAGCAGACATTTGTTGATAACAAGTATTCTCTGGGCACCTTTAGCAATGATGTCAAACTTCTTGCCTTTTCTGATTTCAACACCATCCCTAAACCACCGTGCCTATATTTAAAATAGTGATAAAAATCAAGTTGAACAGAATGCAAAGAAGAGATACTGCAATATCAACTGAAGCAGTAACTGAGAAATTGAAATATATAATTACTGACTGTATTAGAGTAAAGCATGCCTGGATGACATTTTAAGCTAAACCATAAACCAATATCCCACAGTGAATATAGATGCATTCCCTATGAACATGTCAAATGGTGCACATTTTACTGCAATTATTTTTCATCTAAACCCAGAAATCAGTTGTAAGCATGAGAGTACTGGGTCCATTGTTCGTTCCAATTTGGCCATTTGGAAGTTGCACATGTGGAGATGAATTAGAAAATTGACGATGGTGCCAATCACCTATTGGAAAGGGCATAGGATTTGGCTCTAGAACCAAAGTAAAATATGTAGACAGAATCTACATTCAGATAGGTGTGTTTTATTTTCATTGGCAGTACTGGTTTTTGTTATTAAGGTTCTGGAAGTCTGCTTACCCCCTTTTAGGAGGGCAGCAGCTTTGTGGGACGACCAGCACTCCCCCCCCACTACCTGCCAACGATGCAGGGCAGGGTGTGGTGGGCTTATCCCAGCCGGAGCGAGAGCTTCGGCTCACACTCACAACTTGAAATCCTGTTCCACGTCAGCCTGCTGAATTGGCCAATGGCAGGATGGTATGGAGGGTTGGGCTCCCTGGGGGTGGGCATGAGGGAACAATCAGGCTATGAGAATCCTTAAGGACCCATGCCTCAGATCCATATTTCCATGTCGTGGCAGCCCTAAGAAAGCTGCTCAGGTGCCAATCTGATCCTTGAAAAGCAGATGGGTGGGAAGGGTGCTCAGAGGCTTTGAGGGCACCTAAGGAAATCTTTGGAGGTGAAAAAGATGAAGCTGCTCAGGCATCACGTTGGCAACTGGAGATCTATAGTAAGGAGCTAGTGAAGGTGGGACTGAATGATGCAGACAACCTAGATCATCTTTTGGTTTGAGCTATTAGTAGACACAATTTCCACCTTCTAAATGCTTTGGGCTGCCCTAGTGACTAGAAAAATAGAAAATGTTTCCCGGTGGCTGCAATAAATGCTGTGAGATTCTGTGCAAAAGCTATTGACAAGGGCAAATATGAAGAGACACAAACATTACAGACCTGAACATTTGGTCGGGAAATTTCACATTCAAACCGAGCAACTTCTTTTTCTTTAACTTCAATATCCGTAAGGGGCTTTGTGAACTCAACATGAGGTGCTATAAGGAAGAAAAAATTTCCAGTTTGAAAACAATCTCTTTTTTTCTTATCCGTGAATCTCAATTCGTAGCAATGGCCTTAGTTATAATAATTTATTCTAATAGAGTTATGATAAAGTAGAGGTTCCCACTTTTGTGGATGAAAGAAAAAGCCCAACCCACTTAAGTCAAAGGTCTGCTTGTTTTACAGCACCATCAGTTTGACCCACCCATATATCTGCAACATGCCTACCTTTGGAATCATGCAAACAAGTATCTATGTCTTTATAAGGAAATTATGAGAAAAACTTACGTTCAACGTTCAAGAAACAAGATGTCTTGAAATCTTTAGAATCACATGTGTACGTTTTAGCATCGTCCAGTGTGCAGCCGTGAATGATAAGTTTTCTGACTCTGCCATCAGCAATTATATCATATTTCTTTGTCTTGTGGATTTCTTGGCCATTCTTGAACCATTTCACTGGTGCGTTTTCTCTGGATACTTCACACTCCAGAACTGCAGTAGCTTCCTCCTCTACAGTCTGGTCCTCAAGAGGCTTAGTAAACTCAACAGGTGGTTCTGAGGACAGGGAGGGAAAAACCCCCACAAATCATGTTGGTGCTACATGCATCATTTTTTCCTCCCAAGAGATTTAAAAGCTAGCTATCATTCTGATCTTTTTAAAAGACTGAGTTATGGCCAGAAATCTTTTCAGCATTTTATGTGTAAAAAGTACTGCAGAAAAGGATCAGCCCAATCATGCACTTTGCCTAACACAGATCAGTAGTCTCTAGCATACCGCTAATGGAATAAATTGTTACTTTAGGAAGCCTACCTTTTACAAAAAGATTTGCTTGAGTTCTGAAATCCTTTGCAGTCAGTTTGACTTCTCCAGCATCTGTTAGTTTCACATCTCTTAGAACAAGGGTGTGAACTCTGCCTTCAGCACGGGGCACGATCTTAAAAAAAGAAGAAGCAACGTTCAGGAGAATAGATTTGGTAAGGAAACATGTTGCAACCTTATATCAAACATTTGTGTTAGCACATGTCTGTCTAAATAGGCTGGTAAACAAAGACTCCCAGTTATACACCCATGCGCCTCTGGGCATGCATTGGGGCTTCTCTGATTTCTTGTTGCAATTTCAGTTCTTCGTACTGCATCAGCCGCCAAGCCCCAAAGGCCTCTAGAGTTTTGTGGGAGTCGGCAGACTGAATCCACCAGCTGATTGCTGGAACTGTAAACTTCTTCAAAGGGTTGATATAATCCAAATCAATCAAAACGGGGAACTACAGTACTTGTATAAGAAGCTTTTCATCATAGCTCCCCTGTCCAGCTGGGAAGAAGTCAGGAGAGACCTGGTTCTGCATGGATTATAGTCCCTTACTGGACTGGGGTAGGAGTGCCCTAAACACCATTGTTTGTGCTATCATAGGCCCATTTAAACTGATGTAGATGGGTTAATCAGAAGCAAAACATAAAATCTTGCTAACTATTAATATGAAATAAAAGTTGAAATATTTATTTAAATAAAAGTTGAAATATTTATGATGCATCTAATAATGCTTCACCATTAAAATACTTTTCATGGGAACAGTAAGTATTAATCTATTCATTTAGTTAAATCTCGCTATGCTAGTTTAAATTTAATGTTTTGATTAGGCTGAATTGGCTATGGTAATTTCAAACTTGCACTAACTAGGCATATTTCTGTTTTCCTTTGCAAATATTCTCTGCGTAAGCCTATCATTAACAGACACTCTAACGACTTAAACAGAGGATCTAAAAAAGCATGCACCAAATAATATTTCACTGAATGCAACTTCTTCATGTGATTACTTATACTACTATATGGCTTGCTGCTAAAACATTTTAAATATTGAATGAACTGCATTCCAGGCTGTTCACATCTCAGCGCTAACAGCACACTTGATGAAGGGTTAAAAATAGCTGGTGAGAAATGCTCTGCGAGCAGATCTACCGAGAAAGTTATCTGGAAGCCTGCTCAAATGCCTGAAATGGAATTTCAATCTCCTTAATCCCCTTATATGCAGAACTGAATGCCAGCTCTACATTCAGAGAAAGAATCAGGAGATGCAAACATTCATAAACTTCCCCACTAATATCAAAATATTACATATCCCTTTATGTTAGCACTGATACAAAACCTCCCCAACCCCTTTCACCTCTCCCTTTGAAACTTTTATCTTCCACCATGTGGAAGGAACTGATTTTTCTGAATGATATTTTAGAATAGCGCCTTACAGTGCAATCCTATGGATCTCTACTTGGAAGCAAGCCCCATTGAGCTCAGTGGGGCTTACTTCCAGGTAAGTATGTATAGGATTGCACTGCCAGTCTCACAAAAGGGAGGGGTAGGAGAGAAAGAGGGAAAGAAATAGGGTTTGACATGGAAGAAGGGGAGAAGAGAAAGAATGTCTTCTGTACCTTGTCACTGGGCTCCAATTTCTGTCCTTTCAAGAACCAGTCCACTACAATTCCCTCATAGGAGAGTTCGCATTCAAAGTTTGCCGTTTCACCAGCTGTTACAGTTACATCCTTCAGAGGCCTCAGCAGGCCAATTACACGTGCTTGACGGAACGAAGAAAACATCTTCAGATTAGCCACCTGCACCTTTTACTAATGGCCATAGTGCCTTTCCCCAAGAGAGAGGGAGTATGATGTACAGTGGCTATTTAAATTCCCTGGCTAGATCTGGGCCCTTGGGGTTTTCAGGGGGAGGGCTGGTCACTGGAGATTCCCTATTTGCGGAGCCTGTTCCTTTTAAATGAAAAGATCAGCAAGAAAGCTACGTTGCATCTGTCTCCTTTGCCAAGCCCTGCATGCCTCTTGCTAGATAAGGCATGCGCCTTCCAAAATAGCAAGGTCTACAATTGGATAGAGAGACAAGTGGCCACCAACTGTGTAGGGTGTTCCTGTCCATCAAGCTACTGGCACTTTCCACAAATGTCAGCATGGTGTTATCTCTCAGATCTTATACCCCAAATGCCAAGCACAGCAGAGAGTCCGTTTGTAATATTTTAGATTTCGTAACAACTCATTATGCTACCTTGCCAATCATCCTGGAATAAGGAGGGGCAATTCCAGTGGTCTAACAACCTGTTCTTATTAACTAATTGAAAATCTTTATATAATACCTATCCCACGATCTAAAAACAAACAAACTAAATTAAAAGTATCAGAATTAACTTATAAAAAGCTTTTATAAAGAAAGAATAAGGCACACAACTATATCAAATAACTACTCCTTAACCTCAGCTCACCCGACTGTCTCTCCTTCTCATTTACTGTTCCATTAACAACAGATCACATGCCCCACTCTGACTCTCAACTTGTTTCAGTTTAGCTCAGTTACTGATGTAAAAGACAAGTGATCTTACAGATACACTTGCAAGACACTTACGTTTTACTCGAAGATTGGCAGTTGATTTGGCATTGGCTGCTTGGAAGTCTACGCTACCGGCCTGGTCCAAGCGCACGTTGTAGAGGGTAAGACAGTGCCTTTTGCCTTCCTCCTTAATTTCACAGTCCTTCCAAGAGCAAACAAATGCAAAGGTTTGTACAATGCTTGTTTTTAATAGCTTTCACTTCCTTTTATCAGGTCCATATTTCTGGTATTTGGATATTCAGAATGGTAGCAACCTTTCATTCCCCTTTGGGGACAAAACAGTGTACTGGCTGCAGCTGTTTTGCAACCATGATTCTCAACATCCTGCCTCAGAGTACAAATACCAGAACAACACATTCTCTGGCACGTACATTGACAATACAGTGGTACTTCGGGTTAAGAACTTAATTCATTCTGGAGGTCTGTTCTTAACCTGAAACTGTTCTTAACCTGAAGCACCACTTTAGCTAATGGGGCCTCCCACTGCCGCTGCGCCACCGCTGCACGATTTCTGTTCTCATCCTGAAGCAAAGTTCTTAACCCGAGGTAATATTTCTGGGTTAGCAGAGTCTGTAACCTGTAGCATATGTAACCTGAAGTGTGTGTAACCCGAGGTACCACTGTACTTGGACCCCATTGTTCTGTATCTAATGACTGTGTGAGAGGAAGGGAGCTTGTGCAACCAATCTTTCCCCTCCCCACTGATGCCCACTCAGCCTCATGAAAAGCCTCTTTGGAGGGTCAGAGGTCCTCCTGAACAGCGTTGGCCGTGTTGCAGCCAGCTGCTAAAGAGTTAAAGTTGGTCAGGGCACTGTGCGCAACCCTTCCATCTGCTCACACAACCAATGGCTACGACCTACTGAACTTTTGCAAAACTTTTACCTCAGGCCTTGAACCACACATTGTCCCGATCAATGAGATGTTAATGTGCTAAACATGCACATTGATTTTCTGAATTGTTTACATGGGAACATTAATAACCCTCCCCATATATGGCTACAATGAACCAATTGATTGCAGTTATTAACTTCCAGAGGCACCTGGTACATTGCTTTAACAATTGCAACCAACATATTTTTATCAAATATTATTTACATATTACTTACAATTGCTTTTCATTACAAAAGCAATCTTCAGATTTCTAACGTTAAAACTGCTCCCCTTGAATTATATATTTTCTGTTGTGTAAATATGAAACATGGATGACTACATTCTATATATTTTGCTTAACTGCACGATTTACAATTCAAGCCATTTAAATTGTGTTGATATAGAAATTATTTTCTCAGCACCCCTACAGTACTTTCTCAGATCTTCCAAAAGTTTATGTTCTTCCCTCTGCATATTTTAGGCAATCTAAGTCTCATTTAGAAGTGGGGAAATATTTCAAAGCATTGCTTACAGGTGTCTGTGTCAAGGGCTCCCCTTTCAGTTTCCAGTTAGCATGAATATCTTCCTCAGAGATTTCTGTATCAAAACGTGCAGTCTCTGTCTCAAATATTTCCACGCTATATAAGGGACGTACAATCTTAATATCACGATCTGTGAAGGGGAAAAAAACACGCACCAATATTATTAGCTTTCATGACAATGTTGATGAGCAGGGTTCTACGACAGAAGGATCAGGAAGATTTTATTTATGTGTTTATTAAGAAGATTTATACAGTATCTTGTCTTTCGAATGAATGATCCTCAGGGCGGTTTAAAATAGAATATAATAATACACCAGTAAGGGTGAACTTGCCTTCAATGTTCAGCTTAGCAGAAGTCTGATCAGTGCCGCAATCACAGGTATATTGACCAATGTCTTTCTTCAAGGCTTTTTTGAGGATGAGTATTCTCTTTTTGCCATCGGCCTTGATAATAACATTCTTAGACGGAGTTAGTTCTTGTCCGTCTTTAAACCATTTTACGGGAGCATTTGCTTTGCTAATTTCACATTGCAAAATCACTTCATCTTTCTCCACAGCCGTGTAATCTTGAAGCTTCCCAGTAAAATAAGGGTCCCCCTCTGCAAGTCAAGGTGAATATGTGACATTCTAAGATTACTCATACATTCAAAATTGTACCAACTTATGCAAGACAGTTCTCCTTTCAGGTAAGAGTGCTTTTTTTTAGATTTTCTATGTAGGATAAAGTTTTCTAAAAGCAAGTTTTTAAGCAACTTTAATAGAGCAAATTATTGTTATTAGGTAAAAGTAGCTGATTCTGCTTTTCATTTTGTTTCTTTTATACGGACCCGAAAGAAACGTGTTTCTGTGGTACACCACAAAGTGGTTTCTTATTTATTTATTATTTTGGTTATTTAAAAGAGATTTATACCCCGCCTTCCAGAGATTTGGATCCACAAGGCGGCTTGCAACAAATTCAAAACAAACTTAGACAATACGACATCCAAAAATTTGTAGGAGGGATGACGTTTTCCCAAAAACAAGACTAAAACAAAAATAAAATGGCAGCACAAAAACTTACAGCAGAGCCATATAAAGACACTGAAAGCTATTACTGATAATAAAAAAAACACAGGAAAATAGGACCATTTCAAAGTAAAGCCTGAATGACAATAACAAGCATGGGAGTTTGGAAAAAGGTCCCAACAGATAAAAACATAGAAAACTGCCTTTCACTCAGTCAGACCATAGGCTCATCTAACTACTGTCTACAGTGGTTGGTTGTAGCTATGCAGGGTTTCAGACAGGAGTCTTTTCCAATACTACCTGGAGAAGGAAGGGATTTAACCTGGGAGTTTTTGTGTGCAAGGCATGTGCTTTGCCACCGAAATATTCTTAACTGATGATTAGACTTGTAAGTGAAAAGGATGTTCTTTTAGATATGCTGGTCCCAGACCACTTAGGCCTTTATAGGTCAGGACTAGTACTTTGTATTGTGTTACCGGAAAGAAACAGGCAGCCAATGGATGCAATGTTTTAGAAAAGGGTGCAAATTCAAAGCAACAACCACAATGAAACAATGAACCAAAGGACAAATAAATAACAAAAGGATTGCTAATAGGGTAGCATGGCAGTATAACAGAACACATCAACTAGTGGCAGTCAATTGTCAGAAGCTTTCTGAAAGAGGACAGATGGCCCCCAAAAGAGGAGCTCATATGAACCTCTTCTTGAAAGCATGTTCAAAAGTATGAGGTCTGCTGCCAAGAAAGCCCTAATATGGAGGCAAATCTAGCTGTACCATAAGAATCTGGAATGGGATCTCCCCATAAGATTTAAAGAACTGCTCTGAGGAAGGGGAAGCCCATGTGAATAAAGCTTCTAAGCACACGGTTATGCTTCTAGTTGATGTTCTATCAAAGAAGAGCCATAATGTAAATCAAACTCAGACCACACATACCAAGGACAGTAAGTTTAGCTTCACACGATTTGCCCATAGCTTCCACTTTTATCTGAGAGGTGTCATCAATATTGAGATCTTTGAATGTGAGCGTATGGAATTTGCCATCGTCCTTCATTGAAACAACCTTGGTGGTATGGAGCCGTTGGTCATTCTTATACCAGATAACAGGGATATTGTCATGGGAAAGCTCAACAGTAAATTCTGCAGTCTCGCGCTCCTTTGCAGTTACATCCTTGAGAGGGGTAATGAATTGAAGGCGAATGCCTAAACCACAAAAGCATCTCGTTAAAGTTAAACTGTGACGAATCAAATGACATAAATATGAAAGCCAAACACACCGTCAGGAGAACCAGAGCTACAAACAAACCTTCAATGATCAGCTTTGCACTTGTCCGTTTGTCTTCAGCCTCAAACATATATTTAGCCTCATCCTCAAAAGCCACACTCTTAATGGCAAGTGCGTGCTTTGTGCCTTCTGTTATAATTTCAAATTTCTCATCCCCTTCAAGCTCTTGGGTTCCTTTCAACCAACGGAAAGTCTTCGGTTCCCTTGATACCTCACATTCAAACTTCGCAGGATCCTTCTCAAAGACTTTAATGTCACTGAGAGGAGTTATGAAGATGAGAGGCAGCTCTGAAATCAAACCGGGTTATTAAGAGTGTTAGACACGTGTTTGTTTGTTTTTTTATAAACTGCTCCAGCAATGGATTTTATTGATGTTGCTGGGCATTAAGAAAACCCTGCAAGATGGGTTGGGAGTTGATGCCTTCTGAAGCCTACCTTTCACTTTCAGATTTGCAGCGCTTTTCGCATTTGCAGCTTGGAAGGACACTTCTCCTGTCATATCCAGTTTGCAGTTGTAAAGAATCAAGACATGTTTCTTGCCATCTTCAATCATTTCACAATCCTGATTTTTATTTTTTATGAGGGTGGGGAAAAAAATAACAGATTTGTCCTAATCACTCATGTGTTCTCTAAAACTTTCTAAGAATTGTTTTTGTGTGTTTCTCTTAAAAACAACAACACTTGTGCTGTGGTTTGCTTGTTTTTTTGAAACAGACTTACAGGTGAAGCTGTTAAAGTTTCTCCCTTTAACTTCCAAATGGCATGAACATCAGGCTCAGAGATTTCAACCTCAAATCGTGCTGTTTCGCCAACAAATACTTCCACTCCATAAAGAGGACGCTCTATTTTTATCATACGAGCTGAAAGCAAATATGTATATATCTCAGATTTCCTGCCTTGACCAGTAAGGTGTACAATGTTTCGAAGAGGTTCTACTGAAGGAGGACAATCACTTACCCTCAATCTTAACTTCAGAATTTGTCTTGTCAGTTCCACAGTTACATTCATAATTTCCCTTATCAGCATCGGTTGCTTTTTTAATTTTTAATATGCGGCGCTTGCCATCAGTCTTGATGGAGATTCTCTTGGAAGCTACAAGCTCCTCACCATCTTTATACCATTTCACTGGCACATCTTTGCTAAGTTCACACTCCAGAATGATATCATCTTTCTCAACAGCGGTATAATCTTGCAATTTCACAACGAAATATGGGTCGGCCTCTACAAGATATGGGTCAGGTAAGAAGTGTTGTTGTATTTTTTTGAAGAGGTTAGTAATCAGAGTGAATTAGTACATGAAAAACATAAATACTAAAATACATAAAGATATGTATTTTATACATACATATAATAGATACAGATCCAACCAGTAACAAAATGTGACAACATAAATTACCTAAAACCTTCAGGTTTGCCTTAGTGTGCAATGCCTTCACTTCAGCCTTGATTTCGGAGATGTCATCAAGTGTCACTTCTCTAATTTCTAATTTGTGTTTCTTCCCTTCTACAGAAATGAGAACCGTTCTGCTATTGTGGATTTTCTTATCATTTTTGTACCAGGTTACTGGCATATCTTCATGAGAAAGCTCAAAATCAAAGTGGGCTGTTTCTCCTTCCTTCACTGTCTGATCTTTGAGTGGGGAGATAAATTTCAGCCGGACACCTGAAATAGAGGGAAAGACAATTAATGCCATCCGGTCATAAGCAGTGACTGATTCCTGTTGTGACTTTTACAGTGTAATTCTTGACAGTAATGAACTTGCCTTCCACAAACAATTTTGCAGTGCTTTCCTTCCCTTCGACTACAGCAGTGTACTCTCCTTCATCATCAAACTGAGAATCATTGATGACCAGAATGTGTTTTGTTCCATCTGCAATTATGTCAAATTTATCTCCAACTTTGATTATGTCAGTGCCTTTAGTCCATATCACATTGGCTTCCCTGGTGAGCACACATTCAAACCTCGCCTGCCGTTTCTCTGGTACAGTCACATCTTTCAAAGGCACAGCAAAGTCCAGCTCGATTTCTGCAAATAAAGAGAATATTGAATATTTCCCCCCAGATACTACAATGGCAGAAACGACAGGCTAATTGGAGACACATTCTTAGTGAAACACTTTACCTTTCACTGTCAAAATAGCTGAAGTCACTGCATTCAATGCCTGGTAGAGAACCTCTCCAGCCTGGTCTAGTTTGACTTTGTGTAAGGTTAAGAAGCGTTTTCCTCCTTCGGCTCTGATCTCACAAGTCTGGAGGGAAAAGATGAAAAAGTTCATGGTAACAAAAGAAAATTCTAATCAAAGCATGTTTTGTTGATTTTAAAGCAATAGCTCGTAAAGTCCTCAAAATGTGATGGTGAAGTCCTCTATGTAATTGAAGTGATCCAGGGCCAAGATATTTCCATGGTCTTCCATCCTCCTCTGAGCAGTGGCGGAGCTTCATGCTCCGGCACCAGGTGGGGGGCGGAGAGCAGGCGGGGGCAGGGCTGGCACGCGTCCTGGGGCGGGGCACACATCCTGGGGGTGGGGCACGCTGCCTGCAGCAGTGTGGCGCGTGTCCTGGGGGTGTGGCACCCAGCACGGGCGGGGGGAGCAGCCACAATGGCACCCCACCAGGATCACGCTGCCGGGGGCAGTGCCCCCCCACTCCTCTTCCTCCACAAGTGCCTCTGAGGTAAACAAAACTTGGGGCTGTCCATAGTACTCAATAACAATCGCCCTTAAATTCCTTGCATATGTGGTAACAAAAGTCTTCTTAGGGTCGCAAGTAAAATTCTGACGGTGAGCTATACAGTGAGCTAGGATCAGTTGTTTATGTTGTGTGGAGATACCCTGCTCTTGAGATTTTAAGCTTCATAATTAAAATGTGCCTCTTTGAAAACCACACTAACGTTAACTATAAGCCCAAACGGTTCTAAATCCTTCTTTAAGGTATTCTGCAGGGCCACAATTGATCAACATAATTATACTACATTCAAATTCACGAGGTCTTAAATACAGATTCTTACAGGTGAGGGCCTGAGTGTTTCTCCTTTCAGTTTCCATTCACCGGGGACATCGTCTTCAGAAATCTCACAGTCAAAGTTGGCTGTTTCTTTTTCATAAATAGTGACATCTTCAATGGGCTTAAGCAGATCAACTTCACGTTCTGGCATTTAGAAATGAACAAATTAATAACATCTATGCAATCAAGACAGTACTTCAACAGTCTTGCGGGCTTTCATCTTTTTTCTTACTCCCCGGCAAATGTATTGCATAAAGATCAAAAGACACTTACCACCCAGGGTCAGTTTAGCTGGGTATCTCTTCCCTTCAACTTCCACGGCATATTCTCCGAGATCTTCTGGCATGCAGTTCTTAATTTTGAGGAAGAGATGAGGTCCATCTTTTACAATTTCTGTTTTGTCATTGGGTTCAAGAGGAATCTCCTCATCACCTTTGTACCATTTAATATTTGGTGTGTCCTTCACGACATCACAAGCAAAGGTAGCAGTACCCTTTGGTTTCACATGCTGGTCTCTAATAGGCTTCACTAGCCAGTCTTTTATCACTTCTGTATAACAAATGACAAAAAATTAATAACCATTAGAATTAGCATAATACATGTAGAGATGAATGGCAAGGGTCCTTTGCGCTATGAGAGAGAGAGAAAGGTTGCCCATCTCTTCTTTCTAATTGTATTAAAGGGCTACCACATAGCCAAAGTGCCATGAAAACCTGGATAACACAGAATAAAATGTCTGGGCATTGCCACATATGTTATTAATTAAAAATATACAACAAAAGTGTTGGGGTGTTTCTGCTTTGAATATATTTTTAAAATGGAAAAGTAGAATTTATTTTTATTTTAATTATTATTTTTCTTACTTGGAAACGCCTATATGCCTATATATATATATATATATATATATATATATATATATATATGCAGAAACCCAAACATATTTTTGATGGCCTCATTTTGCTCAGAACTGCTGGAATCTGATGTTATTGCTAAATATTCCTCCCCCCACCCTCAAATAAGATTACCCAAAGTGAGTCATGGATGACCACAGATCTTCAGTCTTGTGAACTGAATTGGTATAGTTGTTAGTACTTCTACAGAGGCAATTTTATAAACTTTGCACAGGTTGATATATTTCCACCTGAAGCTTTTGGGAGTACAGCAATGTGAGATATTGTGACTGAATCATTTTCTAACTGGCAATTAAATACTGAGTTCCAGTTCTAGTCAAACCAGCTCTTCACTAAAGACCTTCAGATGATTTCAGTACTAATTACACAATCAACTTAAGTAAAAACCAATCATCTTAAATAGGTCAGTGAAGATAGAGTAAGGTAAAAGGACTAGCATATAAGAGCAAAAATAATGCACAAGGCTTAATATTACTCAATAGAATTTCTTCATATCCCAATTTTATCCCAAGCACACACTACACAGTTTTGCAATTTAACTTACCAACCACTTTCACAGTTGACTGACAGATGAGGTCAGTATTATCCACAGTCACAGTGTATACACCTCCATCAGTGTCATCGGCATCCATGATTGTAACGGCGCGCTGCAAACCAATAATACCCAGAGCAAATTTTCCAGATTTGTCTTTAATGATTTTCCCATCTTTTCTCCAGACCACATCTCTCTCTTTGTTCAGCTCACAACTTAGATAAAAGGGTTGCCCTTTGATGACAGTAAGCTCCTCCTCCAGAGTCTTCACGAAGCGCACTGGTAATTCTAGGGAACAGGAGAAGTGTTATTTGCATCTTTTCCCCACTCCCACAAACCAGTGGTTCCCAATTGGTTGTCCACAGACTCCAAGGGGGTCACAGAATCATAGAATTATAGCATTGGAAGGGACCACAAAGGTCTTCTAATCCAACTCCGTGCTATGCAAGGACTCAAACCCACAACCCTGAGATTAAGAGTCTCATGCTCTTATGCTCTGAGCAATCTACACTTGGCGTAACCTGCACAGGGGGTCCATGGTACCATTCACGTAACAAAAACTACCATAGAGAGATTCCCTCCCCCCCCCAAAAAGCAGGGGGTTTGTGGCTTGGTTTTTGAAGTACAGGAAGTCCACAGGACTTAGCTAAATGGGAACCATTGCCATAAACTACAGTATAGAAATTTAAGCTGTCGCATTAGAATGATCACCCTAACTTCAGAGATCAACATGTGCTCATATAGACTTGCTTATCTCTTGGATTTGAGGTGGATCCCATTCATTATAGGGGTGTGACATGCATGCATAAAGCAATATTCTTCTCGGCCAGGAAATTCTGTGCACGCATCAGAGTACCTATGCCCAGAATAAATTGTCAAATTAGGGGCAAGTATATATAATTTAATTTATGTAGGAAGACCCCGTGCCTTGCTATCACTAAAACTAAGGTCATGTAATGAAGTAAACACACACTCCTTAGCTACTTCTGTTGTCTCCCCTGTGTTAATATATTGATTGTAACACACTTGGGACCAGGGTCCAGTTCCATTGTGTTTTGTAAAATATTGTGCTGTGGATGGCATTAATTACATCTAATGCAAATAAAATGTAACTTTGGGGCATAAATAACATCTATATAAGCAACTCAAGCCCAACTGGAAATGCCGTAAAATACCTTCAACAATTAGTTTCGCTGTAGAGGTCTTTTCTTTATTTCCCAGTTTCAGTACACAAGTGTATTCCCCAGCGTCTGAAAGCTGGACGTCAATAATGTGGAGCTTTCTGTCTTTCCCATCAGAGAGGAACCTGTGCTTAGGACTCTCGCGGATGTTGCTGCCATCTTTCATCCAAGAGGTAATGGCAGTGGAGGGAGAGATGAGGCACTCAAAGATGGCGGAAGAGCCTACCGACTCTGCTTCTGTCAGCACTATGTCTTTAATTTCTGTAACAAACTTGAGGGGCACAGCTTTCAGCTGGTATGTGAAAGGAGGCTCATCTGGAGGTTTCTCGCCACCACTTCCTGGTCTTAATTTCCTCCTCTCGGCATCTGCTGGTGAAGGTGTCTTTTTGGCTACAAGTAATATATTTAAAAGGGATATTTGTATGAATCTCACAGTTAAAGTCAGCAGAGGTGTGATGAAAGATGACAAGTCTTAAACACAGCAGGAAAAGCATGCAGTTATTTCTGTTCAAGTGGCAATTTGTTTATCCCTAGAACATTTAAATCTATTCTATATACAAGCCAGTCAGTTCTGTCCTTTTGACATTCCAATCCCATTCTAGCATGACCAAGACACAAAATGCAAGGCATGGCTGTGGCATGTAGAAGCCGATCTTGGTCCTTTGTGGTTCCTACAGACAAAGTATTGTTCTGCCCAAAGAGCAAAACACTTCATACTTCCTTTCTTTAATTTGATTGCAATATTCATCCACCCCACCCCCACTCTTATTGTCTACTTATTGAAGTCCAGGAATATTACATAAAAACCAGATACAATTATTCTAGTTTTTTATGTGATCCTGTTAATTTAGGCATGCTAAAGCCAATCTCTTGTTTTAAGTACCATTTGCACTTTGGGAAAATGGTTACATGAAAACACGGGGTGGCGTTTAGCTACCTTTTTCTCTGCATAGATCCAGTAAAATTAATGCACATGAGTAAGTTAGGTCTACAGTCAAACCTCGGTTCCTGAAAGCCTCCATTTTGGAATGTCTCGGCTCCCGAATGCCGAAAACCCGGAAGTAACTGTTCTGGTTTTTGAACGATTTTCGGAATCCGAACATGGTATGCGGCTTCCATTTTGAGTTTTCGTATTGTATTTAGGCTTCCAATTTCAGTTTTCAGTTGCCGAACGTTTCGCAAGTCAAATGGTCTTCTGGAACGGATTACGTTCGACAACCGAGGTTTGACTGTATTAATTTCAATAGGTCTCTACTTTGAGTAAAATTTAGCTTACTACTGCCTAGGTTCTCTGAAAGAAGAGACACTACTCATTGTAAAAATGTTGACTACAAAGGGTGTGTGAGTGTCTTTGACATTCATTTATCAAATGACTCACAGGTTTATTCTAGATAGTCAGTTTTTTGGTAGTTCATAGCATAAATACTGGGACTGTTGATCACAGACTATATATTTAAAGAGGCTGGGGGGCAGTTTTCCATTTTATAATCTCTCTTACCTTTAATAGGAAGTTTAGCCTTGCCAGCTTCCTCCTTTGGTGTAGTTTTAGGCTCTGACATAAAACAGCAACAGCAGTATTAGATAATGAAGTCCAGTTTAAACTATTATCTATCTATCTATCTATCTATCTATCTATCTATCTATCTATCAGCTATTATTTCCTCAAAGTGTTGCTTCTTCTTGCATTCATATTACTTCTGAGAAGTTGTGCATATTGAAATGAATGAATGGTTTAATTCAGCCTCATTTCCCTCCCTCATGGTAATGGTCGTTTCATCCTCTTGGACCCTCAAGCCCTCCTGCTAAGTGTACCCATTTCCCCATCTGCTATCATTGAGTCCTGGGTAAAAGTCTTGCCTGTGTGGCAGAGACTGTATTGGGGTTATACATGTGCATGTTATTTAGGACAGTGTCCATTCAAGGTTTGGGCCCCAGATGCTGTTGCACTACAACTCCCTTCACCATTGATTAAGGAGGCTGGGAGTGATGGGAGTTGTAGTCCAACCACATCTGAAGACTCGACGTTGAAGAACACTGATAGCACAACAAGATGTGATCCTTAAAGCTTCTTTAGTGAGTTGTGTATTGTAAATATTTTTGTTAGTAAGAACATTTAAACTCTCTCATGATTGTTGTGCTCATGACTACTCATACAAAAGTTCATAGAATTGTGACACAACCCTGCTCTTGAATATATTACAGAATAGTAATACAGTCCCGCCCTTGAATATATTACTGACGTAATAGTCATACCTGCTTTCTTTCCAACCACTGGCGTTGTTAAAGGAGCTGCTTCAGGTTTGGGTTCTGCGGGAGGCTTAGGAGATTTTAGGGCTGTAGAAAAAGTTATATATATTTACTGAGGTTGCAATCCTCAACACACATACTAGGAAAGCCACACTGAGTTAAGTGGACCTACTTCTGCACAACAATGATTAACATTAGACAATGCACATTTTTAAAAATCCTTTTAGTCTGCAATCCTACACATATTTACCTGGGAGTAAGTCCTATTGAAGGCAATGGGGCTTACTTCTGAATAGACATACATAGGCTTGCACTGCTAGTACTTCTTAGAACCATGAAATAGATTTTCACTAGCCTTAGTTTGTCACAGAAACAGACAGTGGTATTAGCTGGGATGAATCTTTAACAAGCAAACTTGTTGGAATAATCTTTAACAAGCAAAACATAAGCAGAACACTACAGAATTCTCAAATGTGATTGCATAATTTACAAATGCAAAAATGTAAGCCCGCAGTCTGAAAAAACAAGGAGTTGCACCAGCACATAAGGGCATAGGGTGGGATTAAAAATTATTCATGTTATATTGGTGCTCCATTGATTTTATGCTAACGCCAGAGTTAGCTAGATTGGAGGAAAATGGTCTATAATCAGTGGTTTCAAAATGTCCTACCTGTAGCAGGCTTTGGTTCAGGAATTGTGGCTGGTTTAGGCTCTGGAACTTTGAACAAAAATAATAACAAGTGGGTCAATCAGGGTTTTTTTTAACAGAACATTGCAAAACCAAAAAAATGCATAAAAATAGTTGGAGAGACAAACAGCACAGTTAACAGAAGCCTTAAAGACATTCCTATACTACTTCAGGGGAACAGAACAGGCTTGAACCATATAAAGACAAATAAGAGAACATTTAATGAAGAAGAAGAAGAAGAAACGACGAGGTACTGCATGAAGAATTAGGGAGCAGCTGGAAGAGCACAAAGATGGGAGCATTTATAGCTGGCTTGTTTTAAAGATTAGTGCAGCTCACAGACCAATATTCAAGATCAAATGCGCTTTTAGTTGTATAAGCGATTATAAGAGCACTGCATGTTTGTACCTTTTGCTGGTTCAGGCACAGGTTTTTCTTTTTCTTCCCTTTTCTTGAAAGCTGGGATCTCAGTTTTCTTCTTTTCAACCTCCGGCACTTAAAAAAAATATTTGTTTTATGCGGAAGCTGAATTCATATATTTTGACTTCCCTGATGCATTAATCGAGTTTATCCTGAGCCATGTAGCTGGTGTGATTTATTTAAAACAAATAAGAAATAAGTTCAAAGCCTGTCAAAACACTGTATGTGGCGAAGATGAACAGCTGGGACACAATAGCGATAATGAGGAAGACAGATCAAAACTATCAATTATAGAATATGTCAGATGTAGCTTTCTACAAGAGTTCTTACAAAGTGAAGACTGAAAAGACAGAGTGTGTCAAGGGGATGGGAGAGGGAAAGTTGTTACATTGCAGATTGTGTCCCCAAATTTCTGAATATTCCAAATGGTTGGGATTTTTCTTTCCATGCTGAAGAACTATTCCAAATTCAGATGGCTTACTGTTTCAGATTCAGAAAGTATTTGTGAATATGGGGTCTAAGAAGGGTCTCCTACTGCTTAACCTCATGGCAATCTGATTTTCGTTGTACCTTCAGGCTTCTTAATCTTTTCAAGAGGCTTGGGTGGAGCTTTTGGTTCCTTCTCTGGCTTAGGTTCTTCCTCTGGTTTCTTAACTGCTCTTGTGACTTTAAAAAAAAAACAATTTTCTGTGATGAAGTGATGAGGAACTTTATTAATAAATGACATAGGCTAACAAATAGGCTTGGTTTTACATCTGGAGAATAGTGACCTCTTATTTCTCAAGGCTGATAAACTGATCACCACTTAAAATCTGCATGGTGTGATAATCTACAACCAAGTCTCCAAAGTCCTTTTTAGAATTGCAGGTGAAATCAAAGCACTAATTACTGTATATTCAAAAGCAAAAGCAACAACAGCTTTCTTTATGTTGCAAATAATGTAGACACCTTAGAACTTCCAACTGTCTGGGAGCTTCCAGCATCAGCTATGGTTGCTAGTAGAGCTTTCTGCCTAGAATCGGCATGTCTAGAACTAGCATTTTCTTTGAACCAGCAAAGGAGTTAACCTGCTTGAGTTTATGGGCTTCTCGAGATCCTATAGTTGGATGCAAGAAGAAGCTGAAGTGTTTTAGCTGTTGCAGTCAGACCTCACAATGTGGCGTTAGGACTGGAATATCACAGCAGTGGGGTCCTCCAGTTTTTGAAAAAAGCAACACGGCTAAATTACCTTTTTTCAAAACAACTTCTTCTTTAGGTGGTGGAGCGGGAGGCTCAGGTGTGGGTCTCCGTGGCTTCAGTCCAGGTGCTTAAAATGATATTAATTTCAGAATAAGCGCATATGCAATCATCTCCATTGGCATTTAAAACTGAAAAACCTCCTATTATAAGAGAGCTATACCTTTCAGTTCCATTTGAATGATCACAAAACATGGAGAAATTCGCTACTTTACTTTACTTTTCTCTTTGTTAAGTTTGGTATACTTTATTTCAGAAGGAGTTCTTTAAAAAACTAAAACAACCACCACCATTTTTGTTGCTAAACTTTAATTTTTGACTTTAACTTTAGTATATACAGTGGTACCTCAGTTTTCGATCATAATCCGTTCCAGAAGACTGTTCGACTTCTGAAACATTCGGAAACTGAGGCACAAAGGGCAGCCTGAAAAATCAATGGAGAAACTTTGGGGGGGGGGCCCTCAGTGGAATACATTTGACTTCTGAGGCACATTAAAAAACAGAAGCATTTACTTCAAGGTTTTCGGCGGTTGAAAACCGAAATGTTTGGCTTCTGAGAAGATCGAAAACTGAGGTGCCACTGTATAATATTGTTAGTCATGATAACAAGGCCATGATGAAGAAGCCACAGAATACTCCATCCGAAATGAAAGTATGCTTCAGTAAAAAGAAAATAGGAAAAAAGTGAATCGAGTTGAACACAAAACAACCACTGGAAGTCACACATGGAAATGGAATGAAAAATATACTACTTTGTGAAATATACTAAAAACTACAGTCTAGTGCTCTTTAAGATGAGAACAAGACACAAGGGTCTGTGGACAACTTACCACATAGTGGCTGCTTGGGCTGGGGAAGGGCCTTCTTAGGATACATGCAGCCTGAAGACTTTACATTGCTTACTTTGGTTCTAGCATATCTGATCATACAAGAATTTGTTTTCACTGGATCTATATATACTTAGCAGAGAGGACATCCACTTCGGTTGAAACTTTAATAGATTGTGTAGCCACAATGTTCCTTCTTCACATGAGCTATAAAGACCCTATAACCAAGTTTTTCGCTGTGAATTTTGCGTGAAACTATTATTGCAAAAGTGTGTGCAGTGGTGGGGTGGAATCTTGTTTTGGGAAGAGGATCTATTTCCCTCTGATTTGAGATGGTGGGAAAAGAACAGATTTTTCAAAAGTAAATGCAATTCTTGTAGGACCAAATATTACTTAGGTGATACACTTTGAAATATTAAATTATGTTTGATTCTTTTCATGATGCTGTATAAGACCAGAATATTGCAAAATGTGGGATGTGGAGTAATTTTTTTATGGAACCTTTAAAAAGGCTACATATAGTTGTTTATTTTGATAATCCACTACTGATTTTCATTAGGAAGTAATAAATCTTCCTCCCTGTCTATAATGCTTTGAGTTCCATTTTCTCTATCCTTAATTCTGAATGCTAGCTATATTACATCCATGCTTGGCACATGCACTTTCAAATAACTAAATACAATCCAAAGAACTATAAAACAAGTTTCACACACTCAGTAGGACTCTGGACTTCTGAATCTCAGACAGCAAACAAACATGCCACACGTTGACTGGTGTTTGAAACTCAGGAGAGTTTCAAAAGCAGTTTGTGAGGTGACATCGTCGTCATCATTTGTTAAATTTATAACCTTTCCTTCCTTCTGAAGGAGCCCAGGGCAGCAAACACACAAAAGACAAAACAATTAATTCATCTAAAAACACCCAATACAATTCCAATACAGATGCAGACTGGGAAAGATCTCTATTTAAAAGGCTTGTTGAAAGAGGAAGATCTTCAGTAGGTACCAAAAAGGCAACAGAGACATCACTTGTCTAATGTTTAATAGGACAGAATTCCAATGGGTAGGTGCCAAGACACTTAAGGCCTGATTCCTACATTATGTGGAACAAAGCTCTTGGTAAGATGGTATCTGAAGGAGGCTCTCTATCTGCAAAGCACAGTGACTGATTGAATGTAATGGGAGGTTTTCTACACCATGCATAAGGCCTTAGAGCACAGGTAAAATTAACTACCTGGATTGCAAACCCTAATTACAAATTTAGAAACAATAAAAAAAATGAAAACCATCAGTGAGTAGGGACATTAGACTGAAAACCATTCAGACAACATTAAGTTAGACTTACATTAATATATTAACAGCGCAATCCTATACACACCTACTCAAAAGTAAGTTTAATCAGGCTTACTCCCAGGTGAGTGGGAATAGGATGGCAGCCTAAAGTCCACACTTTCAAAGAACATTATTATGTGTCAATAGGCATTAGTTATAAAACTGGGGCTTAGTAAAAGTTGTTAAATACTGTTGGGGTTGCTGCTGATACCTTTAAGCTGAACCTTTTCCTCCTTAACCTCCTCTTTTGGTGGGAAAGGTACACGGGGTTTGGGTTTTTCAGGTATCTTCTTCTCCGGTTCTGGTTCTTTAAATGATATTGCGGTAGATTCAGTGCTAATGTAATTATACTATATAAACCTCAGATGTAAACCATCTAATGTAACAAAGGAAATAAACTACTTTTATAGACTCCATTCGTAAAACTCCCAGTAATGCAAGTGCCAAAATAAACAACTCAGCTCAAAATATCTGATGGCCCATAGGTTCAAGAAAGTTTTTGAAAAAGTCATTAGTAAACTTCCAAGTCAATTAAGAGGGAGAGGTGTTTACATGGTCAAAGATAATGGGAATCACCAACACAGTTACAGAAAGCAATACAACGTAGGAAATACACGCATACAAACACACACACAAAAAATAACAAAACAAAACATACTGGAGTATACACATCACGGAACAAACGCACCTAAGTCTTACTCAGCAAGATGGAGATGGTACAAAAGAAAGTGGTATATTTCATTCACACTTTAGTATATACCTTCATCTGGAATTATCTCCTCTGTTTCTGGAATAGGAACAGGTACTGGTTCTTCCGGTTCAATTTCCTCTGTAACTTCTGGCTCTTTAAAGAATATCGACAATGAAGATAAGATTGCCATTTAAAAGATCAAATGGCAAGAAGAATTGGAGACACATTGCACAAAATAGCGGGGACATTATTACAACATACACACTCACAGACAAACACACCAGTGTCACAGTGTATTTTTTTACATAAATGGATGGAAGGCCCTTAAATGGATGCTTTCGTAAACAGAAATTGCATCAGGCCTCTAGGAACCCTCTGCAGCCCTCTGCACAAAGGCCTATATAGTCTGCATTTGATGGGGCTTTAGAAAAGTGTATGTCCAGATTATATTCACACATATTTTAAAGAAGGATTGTTGCCATCAGATTCACAGATTTTATATATATATACATGTGTTTTTCCCCTTCAAAGAAGTTGGGGCAGCTTTGATTGCCTGATAAGGTCCAACTTTGTATGAAGCAACTATTTGATGCAGCTGTGTTTCATTCAAATGTTCACAATTCAGATCCCTCAACATAAAGGCAATAGCTACAGTTCTGGTGTGAAATCTAAGAATCCCCTGCCAACTCTTGAGGGCTCGATCCAGAATGTTGAATTGAAGTACTGCAGCACATCATTGGTCAAATGTGCCTCTGGGACCATGGGATCAATAAAAATTTGGGCCAAAGCCCCAGGTAGACTTGCTGCTGCTGGACAAAAAAGGAAAGAAAAAGCCCTGCTTCTGATTTCTCCCTAAGGCCCCTATAAATGAGGCCAGTACTATAATTGCAACCAAAAGGAGTGCAACACCACACAGCAGAAAGATGACAAAAAGGCCAAAGCCAATTTGTGCAAAATGAGATAATTGAAGTATTAGCTTCAGTCTTTAATGGCAAATCAAGATTCTAAGCGTGGGTTTTCCACGGTTAGAATTGCTCGCAGTCATTGAAGACTGTGGCCTGAAATCTGTAATAAGGTAGAATGGCAGACTTTAAACAGAAGGACATCATAAAGAACAGACAGTCCTCTACCACCACCACCCCACCTTACATATACATACAGGACCACATAAAACGTAAGACCAAACAAAGCGGACATAGCAGTCTGGATAAGAATGACGTCGTGATTAATAGGGAGAGCTACCTTCTGCAGGCAGAGGTTCCGGCTCTTTAGGAACAGCAAGAGGGGCCTCTTCTTCTGGCACAGGTTTCTTAGGGACTTCAGGGACTTCAAGAAATGTTAATTAGTTTTACTTTCATGTAGGTAAAACAAACAAGGCATTAAAAGCAAAAGCGGAGCTGCTGAAGTTACCTATTATGTTTGGACACAAACACTCCCTCACCCCCATCCCCTCCCAAGTTAGGCTCAGCCTGTCATTTATACACATTAGTACGATTTACAAATCCAACAGCTGAACCAAACGCAGCAAGCAAGATAATGATTTTCTCTGTGAATGATAAAAGTACCTTTTGCGGGAGGAGCTTCTGGTTTTTTAAGTGCAGCAGCTGGTTTTTTCTTTTCGGGAACAACTTTCTTGGGCTCTTCAGGCACTTTAAAGATAATATTTCTATTTTTACTTTGAGAAATATTGAAGTAAGAGGTACCAAGATGTTAAGAAGAGGAACGAAGAATTAAGGACGTATCAAAAGCAAGATTAATGCTACAGACAGATACATAGACGTACATCGTATCTAGAGACATACAGACTTTGTATTATACATACAGAGTTCGTATTATAAAATGAACACTAGGTTATTTCAGTCAAGCAAAAACTATAGGAGAGACAGTACAGAAGAAGAGAGTATTTTAAGAAGAACAAAGAAATTTTCTTCTTTAGGTGTGGACATATACCTTTAGCTGGTGGCGGTTTGACTTTTTTAGCCACAGGAACTGGTACTTTCTTTTCTGGAACAGCTTTCTTGGGTACCTCAGGCACTTTAAAGATATTAGTTGGTTTGTTAAAAGACAGGGGAAAAATAGACCCATCAACCCACAGGCACATCAGACATCACCTTCATCCAGCTTCAAATGAATAATTCTTCCTGAATCTGTTTCCATTCATACATTTAAGTTTTTTTTTACTTTCATGTCAATTAATAATGGAAATTTCAAATTCTTGCAGGCCTAAGCAAATTGCTTTGCAGAATCAGAAAGAACCTTTCTCTCTTTCACACACCCACACACCAATGTATACACACAACAACTTTGTTTCCAAGAGCAGTTTTTCGAATTGCTCAGCAGAAAGTTGGCAAAGCAACGCTTGTCAACATTCTGCTTTAAGGAAGACATACTCTTTGTACGGGAAAAGATTATGCCATATACCTTTTGCTGGTTTCTTAGGTACTTCCGTAGGCTCGCCAGGAGCAGCAATGACTTCTGGTTCCTCAGGAGCAGCTCTAGGTGCTTCAAGTGCAAGAATGTCCTCAGACCCCTCAATGACGTATTGTTCTGCCTCTTCCAACTCATAAGCTGCAGCGCTCTCAGGTTCCCCAAAAGCAGTTATGGCCTCTATGTCTTGGTGGACGGAAACATGTTGCCGCTCTCTCTTTCCAATAAAAGTCTGCACCTCTCGTTCCTCTTCGTGCTCTTCAATCTCTTTAGCTGGTGGGCGTTCTGGTTTTTTGAACAAGGGTTCGGGCTTCTTGGGCGGTGCCGCAAGCTCTGGTTTTTTAGGCACAGCGGCAGGTTTCGGCTTTTTCGTCACCACGACGTGTTCTAGTTTCTTGGGAGCAGCTTCGGGTTCAGGTTTCTTAGGCGCAGCAACAGGCTTGGGTTTCTTGGGCACAAGAGCAGGTTTAGGTTCCTCAGGAGCAGCAACGACTTGGGGTTCCTCAGGGACAGCAACAGGCTCAGGTCCTGTAAGGGAAACGATGTCCTCGGACCCCTCAATGACGTATTGTTCTTCTTCTTCCATCTCATAAGCTGCAGCGCTCTCAGGTTCCTCAAAAGGAGTTATGGCCTCTATGTCTAGGTGGACGGAAACATGTTGTCGCTCTCTCTTTCCAATAAAAGTCTGCACCTCTCGTTCCTCTTCGTGCTCTTCGATCTCTGTAGCTGGTGGGCGTTCTGGTTTTTTAAACAAGGGTTCTGGCTTCTGAGGCTCCGGTTTTTTAGGTACAGGAGCAAGTTTCGGCTTTTTAGGCACTGCAATAGGTTCTGGTTTCTTGGGTGCAGCTGCAGGTTCTGGCTTTTTAGCTACAGCAGTAGGCTTCGGCTTTTTTGGCACAATAGCAGGTTTCATTTCTTCCGGAGCAGCAACGGCTTCTGGTTCTTCTGGGACAGCTTCGGGTCCTTCAAGTGAAATAATCTCCTCTGATCCCTCAATAAAGTATTGCTCAGGCTCTGTGATCTCAAAAGCTGAAGCACTCTCGGGTTCTTCAAGTGCAACTATAGCCTCTATGTCCTGGTGGACAGAAACATGTATTCGCTCTCTGTACCCAACAATCGTTTGCACCTCTCGTTCTTCTTCATATTCCAAGGTCTCTTTAGCAGGTGGGCGTTCTGGTTTCTTAAGTACAGCCTTTGGTGGTTTCGGCACGGCTGCAGCTTCTGGTTTCTTAGGGACAATGGTAGGCTTGGGTTTCTTAGGCACAATAGCAGGTTGACGTTCTTCGGCAACAACAGTGACGACTTCTTCTTCATACTCAACAGTGACTTTTTCTTCTTCATAAACACTAATGGTCTCTGGTTCTTCAGACACAGCAAAGCGTTCTGGTTCTTTAGGTAAAACAAGAGTTACTTTTTAAACTGGCACAGTTTTCCGAAGTACTTTGGGTGCTTAAAAGAGATTAGTTTTACTTTTAAGAAGGGGCAAGAGATATGTAGCTAATATGAAGAAGAAGATTGAAACATAATGCACAATTATAACAAAATCAGCAATTGTGTTTGCATACTAGGACACAGAGAAAGCAGTCGTGATGAAGTTCAGCACAGCTAAGCACTTTTTCTCTCACACACTGGACTGAACCAACAGTATTGTTTACAAAAGAAATTTTAAGCAACGGAGCACAGACAGAACAAGAATCTCCCAGACATCTGCTTTAAACACCTGCATCAAAACCACATTCTTTATAACTGCATTAATGCTGAAATGTACCTTTAACAGGAGGAGGTTCTGGTTCCTTAAGTACAGGCTTTTTAAGCACAGGAGTTGGTTCTTTCTCTTCGACGACAGCCTTCTTGGGCACTTCCGGCACTTTAAAGATATTAGTTAATGCTTACTATTGAATTTTGAAAGCACAATGAAATGTAAAAGATGGGAAAATGTCAAAGCTCAAGATGTAAGGTGAGGGGGCATGCATGCTTTTGTCCCCAGAATCTTGTAACAACAAACTACCATGAAGTACAACTCCACTTGTACCAGCAGTAGAACTATAAGGATGGAGATGCTAGCCACAGAAAGCTACTGAAAAGAATGCATGACATAGACTCATAAGGATATCCAAAAGATGATCAATGATCAAGAGTATAAGAAAATGATGTTTTTCGCTTCAAGATTTGATCAGATATAACATATACCTTTAGGTGTTGGTGGTTCTTTCTTTTTGAGAGTAGGGACCTTCTCTTCAGGCACAGGTTTCTTGGGCACCTCTGGCACTTTAAAGATATTTGTTTGTTTTACTATTATTAATTCGAAATGCAATGTGCAAGATTATGAGATCAAGAAACCGTGAGACACAAAACATGACGATATACAACATTATCTACTACATAACATTGAAGATCTATCTCAGCCTCTCGCTTTTCTCTTTCATTAAAACAATCACTAATTCAGACAATGCAGATGGAAAACAAGGGTATCAAACACAAACAAAGAAAATGCATTTACAATCCCACTGTGACAAGATAGCATTACACCCCCACTCCTCATAAACAGTAAATCTGTAAAAAGATTGGAGTGGTTTTAGCCTTGGTTATATTTACTCTATTACTGATGACTATATATGAACTGATAAATATTTGATAAATATTTTCTTCTGGGCCATCATATATTCCTAAGGTGTTCTCCTTAATTCTCCAAACCCAATGATATACTCAAAATGATGGTAAAATCCAAGTACATAGTAATAGGATGTTCACATTAACATCCAATGACTTGAATGGATAATAAATAAGTTTATGCCTTTGACAAGAATTTTGCCACCTTATAGGAAGATGACACAACACAACAGGAAGTTTACATGTCTTCTTTGGCCTGTTGATATTTTGTATTTTGATTTATTATCGACATTCATTGCCTAGGCGTACCACCAACTTCTTTGTGACCCACCAAGCTCAATGCAACCTAAATGTCACTGGCAGCTCATAAACTTCTGGCTTTTCTTACTCAATATGATCAAAAAGACTATAAAAATGTATCTGATATGCATTTGGATTACATGTTACTTTGGGCATAATCCAGTTAAAGTTAAGCACTTTGTGCTTAATCCTTCCACTGAAATTAATGGGACATGCATAAACTTCCTGCTCATGTTTAGTCAGAAGGAAGTCCCATGGTGTACATTCTCTCAGATGTGTGCATAGAACTTTAGCCTTAAAAGTGCTTAGCTTCACCCGGATTGTGCCTAATAAATGCCACATTTCAATGGGAAGTAATAAATGAAGGAACTGAAGGCATGGGAGCAAGGCAAAAGCTGGAATCCTGCTCCATTTAAAACCCATGGGAGTTTTACCACTGATTCTATATAAGCAGCATTGTACCCAAATATTTTCACTATGATTATTTCAGAATTGACAAATACCTTTAGCAGGGGGAGGTTCTGGTTTCTTTGGTACTTTTTCTTCTGGGACAATTTTCTTGGGCACTTCAGGCACTTAAAAGATATTAGTTTTGAATGTGTGATTGTCAAAGATATAAAAGATTTGAAAACAATGAACACAAAACTTGAAAACAGTGACAAAAACGATATTCAAATACAATTTTCTCCTCCTCTCCACAAATGCAGACAGTATATTTTCTTTATTTTCATGCTATATCCCTAGTTTGTTTTTGTTTTGTTAAATGAGTCCTCCTTCCCTTTCCTGAGAAGTTATGCAGATCTCTATAAAGTGTGGCAGTTTAATTGCCATCCTATTTCTTTGTCCTTCTGTTAAATTATCATAATCAATGGAAGATGAGCATAGCATTAGTAAGGGATGGAGATGCTTCCTGGTACATTCTCATTTGAATTTTCCTTAAGTATATGAACTACACAGTTTATTTTCCAGTAAATTTCTGCTGCCAGGGTTGCTGAAAGTAAATAGGTTAACAGCCTGGATGGCAGATCACTCACCAGGAGCTAAGAGTAAGCTAATAAAGAAATTATTTTATAAATAGGCTGAAAGCCTTCTGAATATCTCACATGAAGAAGACATCTTGTACATCATAAGAGAAAACAAGGAACACAAAGTACAACAAACACATCAGAATAAGAAGATGCTTCCATGTGACCACAATAATGTTGACATGTACCTTTAGCTGGTGGAGCTTCTGGTTCAGGCGGTTTCTTTTCTGGAATGACTTTCTTGGGAACTTCTGGCACTTTAAAAGACATTGGTCAGTTTTAATGTCCGATTTATTTATTTACTTTCACGAGAAATTTTATATACTGCTTGATTGTAAAAATAAAGTAAAATAAAAAACAAATCCTCAAAGGGGTTTACAAAGAAAGATAATACAATTATTGATAAGAAGAATTAACAACAGTAATTTAAGACTTTTGAGAAGGCTAAAATAACAATAAACAGATTAAAACATGCGCCAGCTTTCTAAATGTAGAAGAGATGAGCAAAACGCAAGGGAAAAACAGATTATACAAGAAACTCAAGCAGCACTCCTTAGATCTGTTCACAGAATCGAGTGAACAGATTTGAGTTTGCCACCAAAACAGTAGAAAGAAATCCGAGGAGGTGGCGAATTTGAAAGAACTAAACGTGCAAAACAATAAGAATACAAATATTCCCAAGATGCTAAGATATACCTTTGGGTGCTGGAGGTTCAGGCTTTTTCACGGGTACTTTTTCTTCTGGGATTTTCTTTGGCACCTCAGGAACTTCAAAGATAGTAAATTGTTTTAAGTCTTGGGCTTCAGTGATGTATGCCAGTAATTAACAAGAGCAAACAAGGGGAAGGGAAACCAACATAAAGGGCTATCTTTTTTCTAAAATACATGTGGGACACATATTACATATGACTGCATTATGAGGAGTCATCTCAGAGGGAAAATAAGACTATTAAACATACTTTCATAAATATTCAGTTATGTGAAACTAATGTTACATCTACAAAGCAAATCTGAAGTTCTTTGTGGCGTTTCTGGTTATGACATGTACCTTTAACAGCAGGAGGCTCTGGTTTTTTAGGCTCAGGAACCTTTGCTTTTTCCTCAGGGACCACTTTCTTGGGTACTTCCGGAACTTGAAGGGAAAATAATTTCAATTAAGAATGCGAATATCAAAGAATGTGCAGAATATACTAAGGACACATGAAAGTCGTAGAACACAGAACTTCAAAAATAAGGACAAAACTGTAGAGAACTGGTATGACACAATTAAGCAGTACAGTAGTAAGCCTCCTGTCTTTCTTTATGGATCACACAGTAGAAAACACACAGACGGAAATCGATATTTTCCTGTCTCTCCCCTTGATAAAGGTTAAATATTCCTCCCAAGAGCAAACAAAGCTGTTTCATGCGTTACGAGTAATACACACCTTTAGCAGGTGGAGCTTCCGGTTTCTTAGGCACTTCAGCTGGTACTTTCTTTTCCGGAACAACTTTCTTTGGCACCTCAGGCACTTGAAAACATTAATATTATTTTTTTTACAACAAGTCATTTAAGAAACATACACAGTTGCAAACACACACACACAACCACAACATTAAACTGCAGCACAGATCCATCATTTGAGTTCATGATTCTGACATGTTGTTCTTAATGCAGTGATGACCACCAAATTGGTTGGCCTTCAAAAGGGGTTCATAGGGGAATAAGGCTACCAGTGGCTACCAGTCATTATGGTTGTGTATTACTTCCAGAGTAGAGGCAGTATGCTCCTCAAAACCAGCTTCTGGGAAATCGCAAGTGAGAAGAGTGCTGTAGTGCCCATGTTCTGCTTGTAGACTTCCCATTAGCATCTATTTAGTTGGGCACTGTGACAGCCATGTGCTAGATTAGATGGGTTTTTGGTCTCTTCTTATGCTCACCCAAACACATTTAGGTATTGCAGATATACAGTATACTAACACCAACAGACTTCAGTTTGAAAAATGTGTACTTCTCAGTGCTATTTTTCTAGAAAAAGAGGTGCCGGACTTTGTTTCCTTAGAATGGCAATGGCGCCCACCTGAGAGGTGCCAGAACTGAGTTCCAGCAAGTTCCAGCTGGTAGTACTAACTTGTCATTCTTTCTTTAAAAATGAGGCCTACCTTTGGCAGGTGGAGGTTCTGGCTTCTTTGGCACAGCCACTGGAGCTTTTTCTTCTGGGACAGGTTTCTTTGGTACCTCAGGCACTGAATAAGATTAGCTTATGTTAATGCCATTTATTCCAAAGGTAGCATATGTTAATCCTGTCACAGAATGGTAGCAGGTGGACACATAAGAGCTTCAATAATGTGAACTTAAACACGTGCAGTGGTACCTTGGTTTTCGAATAGCTTAGTTGTCGAACAAATCGGCTCCCGAATGCTGCAAACATCCAACGCGGCTTCCGCTTGCATGCAGGAAGCTCCTGCAGCCAACTGGAAGCTGCGTTTTGGTTTTTGAACGGTTTTGGGAGTCAAATGGACTCCTGGAATTGATTAAGTTTGAGAACCAAGGTACTACTGTATACCATATATACAACATGACTAAGAAGTGCTATCGTTGCTGCCATGTATTCTATGTGAAGAATAATGACAAGGAAGTATGAAAGAAATGAAGTGTAGACACTAAAGGAACAGTAAGGAACTGATGGGATAGGAGTATCTTATTTGTTGAATTCATGAAATGCACACACCTTTAGCTGCTGGCACCTCTGGCTTTTTAGGCACAACTTTCTCTTCTGGAACAGGTTTCTTTGGTACTTCAGGCACTGTTAAAGGAAGGGTATGGATTTTGCTTACTCTTTTTGCAGGACGATACACATAACTTCTGAGACACAAATGCTAACTGAGGCTGCAGTCTAAACTCAATGCACACTAGGAAGTAAGTCCCACTGAATATTAACAAGTTACAACATTGCCCAGCTTAATTCTGTAATCTTAGGTCCAGTTACGTTTGAATCCCATCGAATGCAGCAGCAGCCGCTTCTGAGATTTGACTGCACTGGCCATCATCTAACACACAAGGCTTTGTCTTTGAAGGCTCTCATCTGAAATGTGCCATCTCTCTGAGGCAAGGTGGGTGGTGACTGGGGTAGTGGCCTTTTTGTGGAACTATTTCCCAAGGGAGGCTCACCTAGCATGCAGTCTTTTTTGCCATCATTGTTATTAACACCACCATTAACATTTTTTTAAAAAATTATACATAATTTAAATAGAAAGTAATAGTAAGGAAGAAAGAAAGCACAGCATTGACAAACCAGTAACAGAACAGTAAATAATTAAGCAGTTAGCAATTTAACAACCAACACTACAATAAATTAGTTTCAATAATAATTTAAAAAGGAAATATAATAATATGAAATAAAGTTATAGTAGATGGGGATATTTAAATAATAGTATTCAATTTATATCCTTTAATGTATAATTTATAATTTGAAATTTGACGGAAACCATAATTATATATTCTCATAAGATCTTTTGATGCCACCCTATTTATTTCACCTGCCTGTTCACTGTTGAGGAGACTGTCTTAGTGATGCTAGTCTTATCTGCTGTTTGATCTTTTAAAATTGTTTTCTTATTTTTATGGGACCTGTTCTAGAAATTTTGATAGTAACGGCTGACTGTGAATTTACAAACAAGCAAACAAACAAATAAATAATATTAGCTTAAAGGAGAACATTTCTGCCACCTTTGGTATCCAAATACCACACTTGATATGGTCTCCTAAAGTGAAGAGCACATGGCATTTAGAGATGATAATGTGTAGTATAAAAAAGTAATATGAATTTAAAATAATAAGATATACACTGGCCTGGTTCATGTGACACAGTAAGCTAAGCTATGGCTTACCAGAATTGTGCAAAAGTGCAGGCTTTCAACCATTTTCAACCAGCTTGCAACCATTTTGCTCCTCCATAGTCTTTTTTAGTAATACACTGCGCTGAGCTCAATCAAAGTTTCGTTTAGTGCAGGCTTCCTCAACCTCAGCCCTCCAGATGTTTTGGCCTACAACTCCCATGATCCCTAGCTAGCAGGACCAGTGGTCAGGGATGATGGGAATTGTAGTCTCAAAACATATGGAGGGCCGAGGTTGAGGAGGCCTGGTTTAGTATATTGCTGGAGCCCAGACTCACTGTTAAGTGGTCTACTCACTAACCATGAGCTGCAGCTGAGGTTTCTTCTTACCATGTCATGCAAACCAGGCCAATGCCTATCCTCCTGGACCAGCCCCAACCCACTGCTGTTTTCTGTCAAAGGGGATGTTACCTTTAGCTGGAGGTGCTTCTGGAACAGCAGCTGGCACCTTCTTTTCCGGGACAACTTTTGTGGGTACCTCAGGCACTTGAAAAGAAATAGCATCATTTTCTGTTACGTTTCAGTTTGTTAAAATGTAGGCAAAAGTGTCAGGAATAAAGAGGCGCCTTTAGAGGAATATCAGGAAGGTTAGTGGTCAATATTAAGCAGTCACAGTTCAGGGGGCAAGCAAGTTCCATTGAAATCGATGAGGTTTTGTATCCATAACTCTCTGAATTGTAACCAAAACCTATTTGAACGTTTCCAATTAAGAAATGAAGTCGGTTTTTAGAAGACGAGGAAGAAGAAAAGAATGCAGAATTATAAATGGGGGTGGGGGGAAGTGAACCCATAACCCATTTCTTTTTTCTTTTGGTGAGAATGAATGGCACCAAGACTGAGGTATATACCTTTAGCAGGTGGAGGCGCTGGTTTTTTAGGCACTGCAACAGGTATTTTCTCTTCTGGCACAGCCTTCTTGGGCATCTCGGGAACTTTAAAGATATTAGTACATTTTACTTTGAAGAACTGAAAATGGTTTATAACACGGCATGAAGAAGTGAAACAGATTTAGTCCCAACAGACAGAACATGACACATGGACATGGAATGACATGGACAATATTGACATTAAAATCACACGGGTGGGTATTCAATTGAAAGCAAGAGGCTCCCCTTTACATTGTATAGACATAGACCTTTTCTCAAAACATCTATAGTTGACATATGAACAAGCACCACAACGTCAATTGTTGCTGAATATTAGCTGTCCAGGTGGCAAATCTGAACAAATCATTCAAGTGACTGAAAAGAAGGCACTGCGATAAAAATTCCCCTCTATACAGGTCCTTCATTCATATATATAAGTACTTATCTTTTATGGGCTGATGGAAATGGTTGAACTCAACTGAACATTTGAAAGATTTCAAAACACCTGCTGATACATCTGTTTTGTAAGATTACTTCCACTGCTGTTACCTTCCTGACAGTGGTTTGGGTATGTTTATTACTATTAATTGTTATCATAATTAGCATTTCCCCTTTCATCCTGGCATCTGACCTCATGTTTTATGATGTATTGTGTCATATTTGTTTATAAAGGGAAGGATGCCTATGCATCAAGGTAAGAATACAGCTGCAAATGATATTCCTATTTCTGCAAAAATCAGCATGGGAACTTTTTGGGACACAAGATTATCAGGAAACAAGAAGAGATAAGTTCTTTTTTTACTTTCTTTCTTACCCAGCAGAGCTTCTGTTTTTTTGCTTTTTGTCAGCACTTGTCTAGAACAGGTTTCTTGGATAAACCAGATACTTCAATAAAGATATTAGATTGTGTTAATTGTACGAACTGAAGAAGCCACAATAAAGATAAATAACAGCAAGACCGTAAAGACTTGACACCAAACATTGACATTAATTTGGAACATTCACATTTACGTATGACAAGAAAAGTTGCCAGCACAAAATTTATAAACTAACATGAAACAAAGAAGATTTTTTCCCCCACAAACAAGACAAACATTTCTATAGCCAAGAGTGTCTTTTCCCTTTGGGAATGACGTCTACCTTTTAATGGTGGAGGCTCTGTTGCAGGCACAGCATAAGGGTCTTGTTTTTTAGGCTTAGCAACCATCACAGTCTCTTCTGGTATTTGAGCCTCCGCTGCTTCAAGCACAACAGCAGGCTCTGGTTTTCTGGGTTTGGAAACAGCTGCCTTTTCCTCTGGCTCTTGCCACCAAACTGTTTCAGGCACCACTGTAGGTTCTGGCTCCCTGGATTTTGCTCTCTTTTCTCCTTCCACCTCAGGCTTTGCTGTTTCAAGCACCATGGCAACTTCTGGTTCTCTGGCTTTGGTGACAGCCATCTTCTGTTTTGCCGCTGGAAGCTTTACTGTTTTAGGCACTGCAATAAGTTCTGGTTTTTTAGGTTTAGCAGCGGCTACCTCCATTTCTGGCACACGAGGTTCTGCTGACTCAAGAACAGCAATAGGTTTCGGTTTCTCAGGTTCCACAATATCTGTCTCTTCTTCCAGCTCAGGCTCTGCCATCTGAGGCATGACAATGAATTCCTGTTTTCTGGGTTTGGCAACAGCCGTCTTGTCTTCTGGCATGTAAGGCTCTGTTTTTTTAGGTTTAGCAATGGTTGCCTTCTTTTCTTCCTCTTCGGGCCCTTCTATGTCAGGCACCAAAGCAGGTTGTGGTTTTCTGGGTTTGGTGACAGCTATCTTCTGTTTTGGTGCAGGAGGCTCAGACACCAGCGGCTCTGTTTTTTTAGGTTTAGCAACAGCTGCTTTCTTTTCTGGCACATGAAGTTCAACTGCCTCAAGAACTGAAGTGGGTTTTGGTTTCTTGAGTTCAACAATATCTATCTCCTCTTCTTCCACTTCAGGCTGTACCATCTGAGCCATGACAATGGATTCTGGTTTTCTGGGTTTGGAGACAACTATCTGCTCCTCTAGCACTTCAGGCTCTGCTGTTTCAGGCTCCACAACAGGTCCTGGTTTTCTGGGTTCAGTGACAGCTATCTTCTGTTTTGGTACTGGAGGCTCCACTATTTTAGACACCATAATAGGTTCTGGTTTTTTAGGTTTAGCAACAGCTGCCTTCTTTTTTGATACATGAGGTTCTACCGTCTCAAGAACTACAACAGGTTTTGGTTCCTCACGTTCAGCAATATCTGTCTCCTCTTCTTCCATTTCAGGCTCTACTGTTTGAGGAAACCCAACAGGTTCTGATTTCCTAGGTTTGGAGACAGCCATCTGGTCTTCTTGCACTGGAGGCTCTGTTGTTTTAGGAACCACACCAGGTTTTGCTTCTTTAGGTTTAGCAATGAATAGTTTCTTTTCTGGCACCCCAGGCTCTTCTGTTTCAAGCTCCACAAGAGGTTCTGGTTTTCTGGGTTTGGCAACAGCTATCTCCTGTTTTGACTCTACTGTTTTAAGCATCACAACAGGCTCTGGTTTTTTAGGTTTAGCAACGACTTTCTTCTTTTCTGGCACACGAGGTTCGACTACCTCATAAACTGCAACAGGTATGGGTTCCTCAGGTTCAGCAATATCTATCTCCTCTTCTTGCACTTCAGGCTCTACAACGGGTTGCGGTTTTCTGGGTTTGGCAACAAGGGGCTTCTGTTTTGGCAGCTCAGGCTCTGCTGGCTTTGATACAGCAATAGATTCTGGTTTTGTGGGTCTACGAGCAGCTGTCTTCCTTTCTGGTGCTTGAGGCTGCGTTATCTGAGATACTTCAGTAAGTTCTGCTTTTTCATGTACAGAAACTAATTCTCTTTTTTCATGCTTTGCAATGGATATCTTCTCTTCCGCCACTCCTTTTCTGGGCACCTCAGACACTTTAAATAAAATCAATTCCCTTGTAAGAATTTTTAAACCACAAAATGCAAACAGTAGCATCAAACTGAACAAGAGCGAAATAATGAAAATATGTCACTTTTGTGACTTTGGTAGCTTTACGTTTTCCTCGAAGAGAGAATATACCTTTGGGAGGTGCAACCTCACGTTTCCTAGGAATGGCGGCAGGATACCGTTCTTCCATTTCTTCTAGAAGCATTTCCTCAAATGTTTCTGTATCTTAAAGATATTAGTTTTCTTTGAGACATGCAAAATCATACTTGTAAAAAGCATAGGACAAAAAAGACATAACCAAAGACTATGACCAACAAACAGAGAGCCCAGCCGTATTTATTGTGGAATAAACTTATACTTCTCATTTAGTCACAGAAGCAGGCCCTCTTCAAGGTTAACTAATTCAAACCTTTTGCTCTGCTAATTAGAGCGCAGGCTGAAACCAGATAGGAGTACAGCACAATTATTTGCTTAAATCTAGGTTTGCTACAATCACATATAAAGTAGAGTGCCTGTTGTTAAGAGCAAAGGGGGTGGAGGAGCGAAAGGTTCTGAAATATGCCCCTTCTGCGCTCCATAAGTCCCTAAACATTTTTTGCTGGAACTCCTTTTTACCCCACCTGGGCTCTGATTATTTTTCTGCCCTCATGGGTCATGTCTACCAAGGCAAGTTAAGCCTCACCCCTCAACTGAGCACTAGTCATGCTTTTATGGTTAGCCTCACTAGTTATAAAGTTTGGTCCCACTGAAACCAGTTGGTCTAATCTAATTAAAATCTAAGTGTTCCACCTTTCTGGTTTCTTGCTATTCCAATCTTCAGTTAAGTTCTGAAAAAAGTTTTTCAGTTAAGTTCTGAAAAAAGTTTTTTACATTGCTACTGAACTATCATTAACTGGATCTTATGCTATTTTCTTTTTCACTCAAGTTTTCATTTTTCTCCCTTAATGCTTTATGAGAATGGTTTTTATTGGGCTACATCTGAGACATGTGAAAGGCAGCCTAAATAATATCTAAACCTTGAAACAATCCCCCATGTGTGTCTATTGCTGCATTTGAAAATGAATTTACTTAAAGCCTATCCAATTAGTAATGTGAATGGAGTGTGAATGGCCGATCAAATGGCCATAAACACCTTTAGTATACATGACAACCTGGGCTTGGGCTCTGTAACATAAAGCATTGACAAGTTAGAAGACTTTTAGATGAAACATTCTAATTAAAGGATTATGTACCTTCATAGCGTGTAGCTTCTTTCCTAGATACTTGAACTGTTACTTGTTCTTCCGAAATGGCTTTCTTTCGTATCACAGGCACTTTAAAGATATTAGTTTGTGGCAGGAAATTAAAAAAATTGTGAAACACATAGAAACAGACAAACTAAATAAACAGTTATTGACGTTGGCACACAACACCCCAAAATTTATGACAATGAGCTATTATGGCACATTTAAATGCCTTGACATTTGCTAATTCATTATCACTTTCACTGAATTGCTGGTGTACCTTTAGCTGCCGGAGGTTCCAATTCTTTTGAGACCGATGGAGGAGGAATTATTTCTTGTGAAACAGCCTTTTCTCGAATCTCAGGTGCTTTAAAGATATTAGTCTTTTTTTAGAAATGTGGGCATTTTAAAATAAGAGGTTATTGCAGACCACAGACAAAACAACAGGACACACACACATACATATTTCAAAGATCTTGGAAGAAATTTGACACGTATCTTCCATGGTAGAATTACAGTGACAAAACATTGCCTTCTGCATTTGTCTCTGCTTTGCAAGAGTGGCGATTCTAGATGAAAAGCAATATTCCTATTCCTATTCAGATTTCTAGTACAGGTGATCTGAATTTTATCCCATTTAATTATTCCCCCTAAAATTGCATGGGATAATTTGTCATTAATTTGGCAAGAAATTCTCCTACATTGCACAAAACACTGAATTATATAAGAGAATAGCAGGCGGGGAAATAAAATGGTGAAATGTCTCATTTCACTGCAGTTGTAGCTAGAGGTGTGTTACCTTTAATGGGCGGGGCTTCTTCTTTAGGTACAGGAGTAGGTTTCTTCTTCTCTGGCACAGCTTTCTTTGCCGCCGGAGGCACTTTAAAGATATTAGTTTATTTTTGAGTATGTATACAATTACGTCACACATAAGACAAAAAGGAGCAGACCAACAAAGGGCCTGGATAATACAATGGTAGCTGCTTGCTTTGTGAAGTTAGCGGAAGAGGTGGTGTATGTACCTTTAATGGGCGGAGCTTTCTGTTTTATAGGAACACCAATGGGAGCCGTTTCTTCTGGGACAGCTTCCTCTTCCAGTTCAAGCACTTTAAAGATATTAGTATATTTGAGACGTTTCAAAAGGACACGCAAAGGACAGGTTGGGGGGGGGGGAATAAATAGCACACAGTGAAGACCAGCCGATCAAGAAAACAAATGAAGTTAAAAAAAAGAATAATCCTAGAACTAAAGAAGCACAACTCATTTACAATTTGCTCTCTGACATCTATGTTGTTTCCTTTGGCTTTTAAAAGTGAAATGGCTAACAGGAGAAACAGTGATTTTTGCCACAGCAGCTGAATTACTATGCACTTCTTGACACAGTGACAACAGGCTCTGCTCTGCATACTAACAACTCAGATTCCTTCCCTTATGTCTATGTTTGGCCAAGTGCATTTGTTTTAGACTGTGGAGGTCAAATGATTGATAGGAAGCTTTGCAAAGGAAATTCAGCACTGGAGCCAGAATCCTACCATTGGACCATAAGACCTGCTACCTCACTGCAATATGTCCTCACGCCAAAACATGTGGACAATAATATTTTAAATCATGACATTTTGATTAAGCAAAACACAGCATGATAAGGTGTTTGATATTATAAAGTCTACAAAATCAGACACCTCTTACTATTCTCAGTGCCAATTAAATTGCTAAACTGACTGACCGGCTTTTCAAGCTTAGTTATTTTGCAAATTGAATAAAACTCTGATGTACCTTCAACTGTAGCACCTTCCTTTTCTCTGGAGATAATATAAGTAACTTTTTCTTCCCGTAATGTTTTCTCATGAACTGCGGGAGCTTTAAAGATATTAGTTTTCTCTTAGTTGGTTTTTTTTAAAAAAAAATAGTTATAACATCTTTAAACGCAAGACAACAATAACACAGAGAAAAGAATAACTAAACAAATTCTTTTTCCATTTTAAATACTTCAGGGGCAGAATATCATTTTAATGGTTTCCTACGCAGGAAAGAAGGGGATAATGAGCAATTTAAATTTAATAAAGTGGCTTGGCCGATAAAATACATTTTCTAATGTCAGCTATACCTCTTTTCCTTTATACAGTAAATGCCATCACTTTATTTAGGACATCTTCCAATCACAGCTGTTGTCAACATCGTCAACAGATTTTTGTAAGCCAAATGAAAATGTTTTCTCCAGATTTCATAGGATTTATGATACACTTGTGCCAGGAACATCTAAGGGCCCTACTGCTGTGATCTAAGCACACTGATCACGCAACTACACTGACGGAGATATACTTTTTTTTGTTCTTGTCTATTCAACATTTCATCTACCTTTTACTGTGGGAGGTTCTTCTGCTTCATAGGTAGTGATGGATACTTTTTCTTCAGGGACGGCTCTCTTGGGAATGTCAGGCACTTTAAAGATAGAGCATGAACTCAAGCTTATTTGGAGAAATACACACTTCTAAAATAATGTGCACATTGCTGAAAGTTCTCTTCTGAGGCGTTAGTGATAACACCATAGACGAGAACACAGGAATGTCAATATTCTTTCTGTCTTACTACTGAATCTACCTTTAGTTGGTGAAGGCTCTTTCCTTTTGGGAACAGTCTTAGGCACTTTTTCTTCAGGAACAGCTTTCTTAGGTATCTCAGGCACTTTAAAGATACAATACTTTTGTTTAGTTATTTATGAATCTTACATGAATGCTATATACATAATTACAAAAGAAGGGAACGCAAAACACAAGGACACACCATGAATATGTACACATACAGAACAAACACAACATACCATTGAAGGTGCACAACACATTTATACAAAATACACAGAGAGAAGATGAAAGATACACAAGATAGCGAAGAGTGAATGTACCTTTAGGTGGTGGAGTCACTTCTTTCTTAGGAACAGCTAGAGGTACTTTTTCTTCTGGTTTCTTTTTTGCTGCGGGCACTTTAAAAACATGCATTTCTTTTAAGAGTTTGCCATTCTTTGAATTACGAATCAAGTGCAAGAATAAACAAAACAGACTTAAAATGCCACACAAAATGACAGAAAGGGGTTTAAAAAATGACACAGACGCATAGGGGCAATATTGATTAAATGTCAAGTTCAACAGAGAAGGAAAAAATTTATCTATCCCAGTTTGTTAGCTATACTGATCTTCCTTCTCTTATCTAGTTGCTTACATATATGGGAAACTGTTCCACTAAACGTAATGAAACTTAGGTGGTTTGGAACCACAATCCAACCATACCCTCTCTCAAGCCCCATTCTTCCTCTGAAAAGCCACTCTGGAAGGTCTCCTCACCTGGCAGCTGAACACACATGGTTGTCCCCCAGTTGTCATGGCCATGGGTACAACTTTCTGCCCAGTGAAGCCAGGTTCACATTGACCAATCAGAGGCTCAAGCTCATGCCCTTAGACACTTCAACTAACAGGTTTGTATCCAACTTAGAGCAGACACAGTGAAATTAATGGGCCTATGTTAGTCATGACCTTTAATTCCATTGGGTCTGTTATGACTATGACTAACAATGGATACAACCCATAGTGACATATTAAAATTAATGTCCTATCTGCTAGTGAAAACTGAAATGTAAGGACAACAATCACCCATTAGGGCACGTGATTTTTCAGGGTACACAAAGGAACAGATTCAGCAGCTTTATCTACCTTTAGCTGGTGGAGCTTCCTCTTTTTTAGGTACAGCAACTTTTACTTTTTCTTCAGCAATGGCTCTTTTAGGCACCTCAGGCACTTGAAAAACATTTTACGAAGGAGCTTTTAGTTATTTACAAAGAAACCAAATTGCCAAATTCAGAAGACTGTAATCACAATTACAGAAGAAGTCTCTAATCATTAAAGGAGGATACACCCATCTTTAGCTTTTGAACTCTTCAGTAACAACAGCATAGTTGGTTTGACCCACTCTGGGAAACCTGCCCCTCAAATGGAGTCTTGTAAGCACAAAAGCAGGGAACTCTGGGGTGGGTTTTTGGGGGGAGGGGAAATTTGGGCATTCAAAAGAAGGTTCAATCTCAGGGCAGCAACAAACAACAGGTAAATGATTAATATACCTATTGCTGGTGGAACCTCATACACTTCCTCATATTCTTCAATCTCCTTGGTCTCCCGAACCTCTTCATAGTACTCAAGTTCCTCCGGTTCTGGAGCTTCTTCATACTGTTCAAATTCTTCTGGAGCTTCCTCGTATTGCTCGACTTCAGGTTCTTCTGGAGCTTCTTCATATCTTTCAGGTTCTGGGGCTTCCTCATATTCTTCAGGTTCTTCACCCTCTTCTACCTGAAGAAACTCCTCAGTCTTCTCATAGGTCTCATATTTCTCATATTCTTCATAGAAGTATTTTTCAACAGTGACCTGTTCTTCAGGGATGGGTTTCTTACGTACCACAGGCACTTTAAAGATAGCATTAATTTTTCATTATTTCAAAGACTTGCTGGTGCATAAGCATACAAAGCAAACATAGAAAGAAAACCACCCAAAGTTATTATAATTACAAGAAGGGTTTTTAAAAATAAAAATGGGATACCTGTAATGCTAGTAGCCTATAGTAATAGACTAGAAGATGTTAGAAAAGATCAATAATAAATTGTCTTTATAAGATATTTAGAGATGCACAAAAACAAACTTAGATGGAAGAATTTTCTTTGATTTAACAGCAGATATTTTTTCCTCAGAGATGTTAAAAGATACAGTGCTGTTTTAGGTAGGCATTTTTAAATTGTTTACCAAGTATAAGAAAACCACACAATTCATAAAGCATGAATAAAAACAAATGCAAGAAGTTACTAACGTATATTTGACTGTGATGAAACACACATATAATTAGTAATATGAAAGAAGAACATTATAACACAGATAAGAAGAGTTGTACCTTTGGCAGGTGGAGCCTCTACTTTTTTAGGAGGAGCAGTTGGTACCTTCTTTTCAGGGACAACTTTCTTGGGTACCTCAGGCACTTTAAAGACATGACACCACTACTTTAGCTTTTTTATATATATTGCACAATGTCAGTCAAACTACAAGATCACAAGCAACACACAGACATACAAGATGACACAAATCACTATGCTGATTTAGGATGCAATCCTATACCCATCATTTTCCTGGGTGTAAGTCCTATTGATCCCAATGGGACTTACTTCTGGGTCGAAGTGTATAGGATGGCATTGTTTAGTTGGTTCAAGTTCAAACATAATGGGACAACAACAACAAAAATGACTGGTTAATGCCATGATAAATGTTATCATCTTATGTATCTATAGGTATAGATTTATGGATATACCTTTCTCTGGAGGAGCTGCCACCTTTTTAGGAACAGGGACTTTCTCTTCTGGGACAGGTTTGGGAACTTCAGGCACTTTAAAGAATATTGAGTTGTTTTAAGAATTTGGTCTCGAGCCAGCGCGGACAAACACATATGACATTGCAACGTTTAAGAGCTATCTATTCAGACAACTTTCCCATATTCCCAAAAGTGAACACCAGGTATGACGTACGGCAACCCTACTTTAATAGCTAATGAATTAATACAAATGGTTATCAGTTATGGACAAAAATAAAAATAAAATTTGCACACCGTTTTAAAGATTGGATATACCTTTTTTGGGAGGAGCTGGGACCTTTTTGGCAACAGGAACTTTCTCCTCCGGAACAGGCTTAGGAACCTCAGGCACTTTAAAGACAACATAGACTTAATTTAAAGCCACCGCACACACAAACATGTAAGACTTCACAGCATTGTTAGCTATGTGTTTCAATGCTCTGAGACATAATGATAATTTCTAGACTTAAAGTAAGTGTCAAAAGCGTTCTGGTTTTGATATATGGCTATACCTTTTGCTGGAGGAGACGGCACCTTTTTGGGAACGGGCACTTTCTCTTCAGGGACGGGTTTAGGAACCTCAGCCACTTTTAAAAAAAAAAGCACGATAGTGTTTTGAGAATATGTTTTGCTTTTTAAAAAAAATCCTCAGTGCTAACACAACACCAAGAAGCACCAAGAACAGGAAGATGTGTACAAAAAGCAAGAAATTCGCAGAACAAACAATTCAGCAATTCAAGAACCCAACAGACAATATTCTGCCAGGAAGCCATTTTCCATACGTTGCAAACAGACAAAAGTGACACAGGACAAACATGTTGTACTATATACATTTTGAAATATTTCCTGCACACAGTTTAAATCCCCCTGAATTCACTGGCAAACAAGAAGTTTCTTTTCTCTTCTGGAAGGTCAGCTTGTTAGTACAACCGAAGAAAACATACACTAGTTCTTTGTTACTCAGTGTACCTTTTGCTGGAGGAGGTTCCACTTTTTTGGGAACAGCTGCAGGGACTCTCTTTTCTGGGACGACTTTCTTTGGCACTTCTGGGACTTTAAACACATATTTTCGGATTAAGAATTTTGTTTTTAATCCACTTCGGAAAGAGAAACATAGCTCACGTTGGGGTTGGGGCAGGGCGGGGAGCACAAACACAGGTCACAGCATAGGCCACAATCCATGAATCTGCTTTAGGGCTTGCGTAACAGAATTTGTGACTATTCCTCTCGGAACAGCAGCCATGCCATATCACACACTACATTTGAAATTTCGCGGAGTTTCAAAAACAATTCGCGAAACAGTATGTGGGCCTTTGCTTGTGATAACTAAACAATACACATCAATCCTATTCATGTTTACTTAGGAGTAAATCCCACAGTGTTCAAAGAAGTATCATCATACCAAATCAGATCATGAGTTAAGGTTAAGTTTAAGGAATCGGGTCTGGAGCTTTTTACAACTGGGTATCCTGTTAGGGACACAGGTGGCGCTGTGGGTTAAACCACAGAGCCTAGGACTTGCCGATCAGAAGGTTGGTAGTTCGAATCCCTGTGACGGGATGAGCTCCCGTTGCTCAGTCCCAGCTCCTGCCAATCTAGCAGTTCGAAAGCACAAAGTGCAACTAGATAAATTGGTACCGCTCCAGCGGGAACGTAAACGGCATTTCCGTGTGCTGCTCTGGTTCGCCAGAAGCAGCTTAGTCATGCTGGCCACATGACCCGGAAGCTGTCTGCGGACAAACGCCTGCTCCCTCGGCCAATAAAGCGAGATGAGCGCCGCAACCCCAGAGTCGGTCACGACTGGACCTAATGGTCAGGGGTCCCTTTACCTTTATCCTGTTAAAATGGGACACGGGTGGCGCTGCGGGTTAAACCACAGAGCTTAGGACTTGCCGATCAGAAGGTCGGCGGTTTGAATCCCCGCGACGGGGATTCCCGTTGCTCGGTCCCTGCTCCTGCCAACCTAGCAGTTTGAAACCACGTCAAAGTGCAAGTAGATAAATAGGTACCGCTCTGGCGGGAAGGTAAACGGCATTTCCGTGTACTGCTCTCGTTCGCCAGAAGTGGCTTAGTCATACTGGCCCCATGACCCGGAAGCTGTACGCCGGCTCCCTCGGCCAGTAAAGCGAGATGAGCACCGCAACCCCAGAGTCGGTCATGACTGGACCTAATGGTCAGGGGTCCCTTTACCTTTACCTTACCCTGTTAAAGGGGTCTGGGAAGGGATATTGCTGTCCAGAGGTCACATGGAGGCCAATGGGCCATAGCACCCCACTGAGAGGCGGCCTTGCAGGGAGCATCACACTTGATGCATGTCGGGGCGTGACCTCTTGACCCAACTATCAACAACCAGCAGGCAGGCTGGTTGATCTCGGATACCTACCCAATGTCTTCTTCAAAACCAGTTCACATGGTTTGCCTCCAACATTGGATGGCGCACTTCTAGAGTATGGCTATGCAAATATCTTGACATAGAAACAGTTATCTTTAAATACTTAAGTGCTGTTATTTATGTCTTTAGAAACAGGTTTGTAAAATTATTTTCAGAGGCGTTATAAAGAAAATTGCAGCACGAAACCAGATCAAGAAAGAGAAGTATTTAGACTGCAATTAAAAGTATGTCTGCAGTCCTATGCCCATTCACTTGGGAGTAATCGTTCATTGTCTCCAGTGCTGTTTTACTGATTACCCGACAGAACTTCCCTGTCGTTTCCTCCCGCCTGCAGTGCCCCTCTGTGCACCCTCAAAATTAACATACGGAAGTCAGGGGACTATTTGAGCAGATTTTGGGGGGTGCATGGGGAAAAGGGGGGAAAGGGAAGTCCCACTGAATGAGCAAAACTCTGCTTGCCCAGAATTTGGCACGACTAGCAGAATTTATTCCTGAGTAAACGTGCATAAGATCAGATTGCATGGCTTTTAGAGAACATAAAGCAAACGACACAGATCATATTATTGTTCTTATTTTTAAAAGAGGTCTTTGATAAGGATAATGATGAGCTGAATGTACCTTTTTCAGGTATAGCTTCCTCTTCTTCAGGTATATAAACAGGTGCTTCTTCTGGGACAGGCTCCTTTGGTATGTGAGGCACTTCAAGGATTTAATTTGAAGAATATGATTTATGGGTTTGTTGTGACAAAGAAAGAGACAGAAATAGAAAGAGCTGATAGGCAAGGGACAACATCTATATTTGACATACACAAGCATCACATCTAAGATTAAAGAAACACATGAGATCAAGACTGATTTTGACTGGGTTGATATACCTTTAGCTGGTGAAGGTTCTGGTTTTTTGGGCACAGTAAGAGGCACCTTTGCTTCAGACACAGCTTTCTTGGGTATCTCAGGCACTTTAAAGACACCAAGAAACAGACTTTGTATGCACATTGTATCACAAAAAATAAAGAACAGATGTAGCAGAAGACAAAACACAAAAACCATTGATATCTCGGGTGGGTGTGTCTGTGGTTGCAAATCTACACATCCTTGTTGATTCTGCATGGTTAATATTGCTTGTTGAAATATTCTGCACATATCTCTGTGTTAAACCATGGGTAAAGCACTTACACATGTATGTATAATTTATAACTTTCAAATATTATTTCAGATACCTTTAGGTGGAGCAGGCTCTGGTTTTTTGGGGACCGCAACAGGCACTTTCTCTTCTGGCACGGCTTTTTTCGGCACGGCCGGCACTTTAAAAAGATTAATTTGCAGATTGATTTGACTCCTTCTGGTATTTAGACACCACAAAGCAAAAGAACTAAAAGAAGAATGTGCTGCATCTGAACCACAAGGGCAAGGGAATTTGCAGATCTGCTCTTAATGAAACCGCCAGGTTTTTCTCACTGATATAATGTTTCTTTAATATTTATATTTACAGGCCCACCCTTCATGGTATTGACCACCCAGGGAGAGGTTCAACAAACTGCAGCCCTGCTATGTAACGTAGCAGGTCAATTGCTTATAACAAGGCTCTCCAAACTTGAGTCACCAGGTGTTTTTGGATTACAATGCCCATCATCCCTAGCTAGCAGAACCAGTGGCCAGGGATGATGGGCATTGTAGTCCCCCCAAAAAACCCACCTGGAAATGAACCCCCCCCAAAAAACCCACCTGGAAACCCAAGTTTCCAGGCTTAAAAGGATGACCAGGTGAACAAGGGGACAATACCTTTAGCGGGAGGAGCTTCCACCTTTTTAGGAACAGGTATTTTCTCTTCAGGGACCACTTTCTTGGGCACTTCAGGCACTTCAATTGAAAGAGACAGTACTTTGAGCATAGAATTTGGTTTCCAAATGAAGATGGCGAACAGTGACACAAAACACAAGAAGATTTTTTGTTGTCGCAGAAAATAAACAAGAAGTTACATTTAACAGGATCAAATGACTATTAACACAGGTTTTTTTTTTTAGTTTGCACAACAATTTTACCACATAAACGTGCCCAGAGTGGGTCATGACACAACATCAACACAACAGGAAAATCTAAGTACGTCATTGCAATTAATAGCCTAGTCGTAGCCTAATAGATAAGTTTATTTGCACAGGGCAAGCCTCACACTGATTTACCTTTAGCTGGTGGGGCTTCTTTTCGTTTAGGAACTGGAACCTTTTCTTCTGGGACAGGTTTCTTTGGCACCTCAGGCACTTTAAAGATAGGGCAAGAGATTGTTGAGGACACCACACCGTTCACACAGCACATTAGAACAGAGAGTCAACAAAGGGCATGTCTACCGTTGATCCCCAGCCCACTAACGCCACTAAGCCAACAAACTTAATGAACTGAAAGCAAGAGTTTGAGGACACCGAATGAAGAGATGATGTACCTTTTGCTGGAGGAGCTTCCTTCTTCTTGGGGACAGGCGCAGGAGGAGCCTTTTTCTCAGGGACAGGCTTCTTTGGTACCTCAGGCACTTGAAGGATAAGATTGTATTTAAAAGAATGGACGCACCAAGACGCACCATAAGAACACAGCTGTATTGCAACACTCTGACATGACCCCCGCAAGCTAAGTTAACTGAAGGAAAGTTGCTTGCTCCCTCTTCCCCCTTGCAGCCACTTGCATCCCCTGAAAGTCCTCTCCAGAGTGTTGGGACTCCTTCCTGAATACAGTGAAATGGGGCATTCATAGCTGTTTTTTTTGTAATCAAGCCAGACCACTGGGTCCATCTAGCTCCTCGTTGTCAATTAGTCAAACCTTGGGTCCCAAACGCCATAGTACTCGGACCTTTTGGCTCCCAAACACCGCAAACCCGGAAGTGACTGTTCCGGTTTGCGAACTATTTTTGGAAGCCAAATGTCTGATGGGGCTTCCGCAGCTTTGGTTTCCAGACGTTTTGGAAGTCAAACGGACTTCCGGAACGGATTCCATTCGACTTCCAAGGTGTGGCTGTATAATGACAAACGGGACATTCTTAGTCCTGCCTGGGAATGCCAGGGATTGAAACTAGAACCTTCTACATTCAAAGCAGATGTTTTACCACAAAGCCACAGTCCTTCTGCAGATGGGGACACTGATGCTGGGAGGGGAGAGTAATTCAAAAGCAAAGAGTCAAAGATAAGTTATTTAAGGGAAGGTCATGGAGGAGAAATTTCCCATCTCCCCTATGGTTAAGATATATTGCTCGGCACATGGAGAGGGGTGGTTGGCAATGGAAGAACATGGGGACACTATCGGATGCTAGACATTTTCTTCCTGATCTCACTATTCAGTAGAGCATAGGACAATGCTATCAGATGTTCTGTATATATTTTTGTAATCTATTTTACCCCCAAACTGTATGCTGTTTTCTTCTCTGGTTATTTACTCTCTGGGAACTGTGGTGTCACAGGGTTTTGGCACACAACTAGCTTGCTGAATTGACATTTTATTCAGCTTGGAGAAGCCTGGGTGGAAATGAAATATATTCCTGAGAGTTTTGCTAGGACTAAAGACACTGCCTAGTGTGGACAAGCCCTGTGTTTCTGGCATATTCTCTAATTCAACTACAGCTATTTCTACTTGCAACATGAGCTGCACCGCACACATCTCATAACAAAGGAGAGCAAAATGAACCGAAAGCAAAAACCAAATAAATAACCAAGCGAACAAAAGCCAAAGCCTAACCAAGAGCATTAAAAAAAAGATCCTTTCTTTGTAATGCACTTGTAAACTGGGATGTTACCTTTAGCTGGAGGAGGTGGAGGAGGCACCTCTTTCTCTTCCTCATACTCAGGAACTTCTTCATAATAAGGAACTTCCTCCTCTTCATATTGAGGTACTTCCTCCTCATATTGTGTGACTTCTTCCTCATATCGGGTTACTTCCTCCTCATAATGAGAGACTTCTTTCTCATATTGTGTGACTTCCTCCTCATATTGTGTGACTTCCTCTTCATATTGTGTGACTTCCTCCTCTTCATATTGGGGAGCCTCTTCCTCCTCTTCATATTGGGGAACTTCCACATGAACCACTTCTTTTCGAGTAACGGTCTTACGGACTTCAGGCACTTAAAAAATACGAATTTTCAAGAGTCTTAGCTAACGTATTATTAAACGCATACTAAGAACCAAATTTCAGTGCAATGAAAGAATCAAGCTAGGACAAGAACACTCAGATATACATCAGCAGACGTATACATAAGTATACACTTATGGCACACAAAGAGCACACATTGGCACAATATTAAATGTACCTTTAGCTGGAGGTTTCTTCACTTTAGCGGCAATTGATATGGGCATTTTCTGTTTTGTGGGAATTCTCTCAGGTTCTTCGGGAACTTTAAAGACACAGTATATTTATGTTTCAGAACTTTGATGGTAAAGGTACAGAAGGCCATAAAGAGCAGTAGGAAATTTGACAGAAACAAACATTTAAGTTGCCAGACAAATGAACAAACATTTGGACAAGATGTGGCTAACGCATAGTTGCAGGTATAGTCTTTATACATCCGTCTTCTTACTGGTGTAGTGCATATACACCATTTTGTTGTTAGGATCAGTGGAGTCTATATGTCTAACATACTGGAAAGCTGCCCATTTTTTCAGGTGCTATTACCTAGAAATACTCTAGACAGTAATCTACAGTAATTTTTCAAGATAATACATAGGGACTTTCATTGCAAGCTGCTATGTCTGGTAAATCAAAGGGATGGAAGTCATTGAAAGTCTGGTTACATTAAGTGGGTATTATGCCAAGTCTCTGTTTAGGTTACTGACATTTTGAAGAAATTTCTACATTCTAGAAGAGATTATGTGGGAAGATTTAAGCCTTCAGCTTTATGGGATGGGACAACTGTAGCAGTCATCCAAGCCAAAAATGAACAAACAAACCAATAATTTATGCAAGCTGTGAAATTTACTCTGTTGGAGGGTGTGGGGAGCCAAACAACCAAATGTCCACTGTTATCTGTGGTTTAGGCCAACAAACTGCTTCTTTTTTGCCTCACTATGAATGAAGTTGAACACCCTCAGCAATTCTTACATGAATACTATCCTGCACCACTGTTTTATGTCAGTGAACTTCTTTAGTGAATTAGCATTCGCACTGGTTTAGTTCTAGAACTAATAATTCTGCTAATGTAAGAAAAAGACAGATTGGGTTGTTTCCCAACTCCCAGAAAGTGGAGGCTTCTGTCATCAGAACAGGGAAGGAAACATCAGTTTACACCAAATTGCCATCCCCTCTGCATCTTCCATGCCACCTCCCGCAGAGCACATTTGCGGCGCAGAGGCATGGGAGCTGCAAGAACAAGAGGGATTTGGCAAAAATCACTTTCCTCACCGTTTGGCTGATGGAAGCCTCTAATGGATCAGTAGAACACCTTTAGATACACCTCATTTTAATATAAAAGTGAAAACTGAGGTGACACCCACATGCCATAGCTGTCAACGTTTCCCTTTTTTAAAGGGGAATTCCCTTATTCCGAATAGGATTCCTCGCAAGAATAGGGAAAAGTTGACAACTATGCCATGAAACACTGTGAAAACAGAATGTTGGACTAGATGGGTCATTGGCCTGATCTAGTAGGTTCATTTTACCTTCTCACCCTGCCCATTAATCTATACGGTGAATTGGTTAGGATTCCTGTTCCCCTACCCTGGTTGAGCTCATACCTGTATACGAAACTTCCTCCTCTGTATGAAGAGAAACAGACATTTCTTCCGAATACCCCCAGTGCTCTTCCACAACTATTATTAAAGACAGAGTATTGAACTTTAGCATTTCTTATGGGAAACACTATTTGAGTCAGACAGCGGGAATTTCGATAAGAATGATTAAGCAGTTACAAAACAAATGTAACTTTTATGGCAAGCCTTCTAGGTTTAAATAAAATAAAATAAATAAATTGGGGGAGGGGAGTGCCCAAAGCAATATCCTCTCAAATGTATTTGGAGCAGAAGAAAAGAATTTGCTTAATAACTTAGGGTTGGATATAGGAATTAATAGGTAGGTTGTTAGCACATTAACCACTTGGACTTTGATTTAGTTTACTTCAAAGCTTGTATACCTTTTTCTGGAGGGGCTGCTTTCCTTTTGGGGACAGCAATAGATATTTTTTCTTCTGAGACAACTGTCTTTGGAACTTCTGGCACTTGAAAGATAGGAAATGTAAGAAAACCACGTGGTGAATTTAAAACCCTCACTCTGAAGTGTCGCTGTTGGTGGTCTTGTAAGAGGATTATAGACAAAGAAAACTTCATAGACATTTGATATCTCAAGATTTTCTAATACAGGAGACCAACATGACAACATAATATTAAGCAGACATACATTTAGCAAAAACTTGACAATATGCTTAGATAATTAACTGGCCTGCCTTTGGTTTATGGAATCTGCTCTTTTTCAAAAACAGAAATAGTTATTTCTTATCCAAAGGCATCATAATGTAAAATATTCACTGCAGATTTTTAAACAGAAATAATATTTATGAAATCATTTATTTTCTTTCTTTCTTCTTTTAAAAAAATAAAGGTCCAAAAGAGTGTACACTACAGAAAACTTTCAAGAAGGACGTTAAGATTCAGGACAGCTTTTAACAGTGACAGAGAAATGCCTCACAAAACAAGAATGCAATAAGAAGTCTAAAGCACATGGCAGTTTTACCCACATAAAAATAATATCGCAAAATACCTTACAAACTACACAGTCAACACAATGAACTGCTGCAGATCAGCAAAGGCCAGCTGTTTGAAGTTGTGCAGGCAAAGTGCCTACAGGAATTCATTAACACCAGCGTTTCAAGTGTCCCAGTTTAACCCTAATATTCTGCATTTGTTTTGACACAGAGCAGAACATTTCTGTGAAATTTAGTCAAGTTTACTTTTTCCTTATCAGAAGCAGCTGGTTCACAACTCCAGCGGGTGCCTGTTTCTGACCTATTCAAAAGCCCTCTTGTAGAGTCAGAGAAAGCAGGTGTACCTTTAGCTGGTGGAGCCACTGCTTTCTTGGGAACCGGAACGGGGACTTTCTCCTCTGGCACAGCTTTCTTTGGCACAGCTGGCACTTGAAAGATATTATTAATTTTCAGGTGACTTAAATCACGTACATGTGACAAATCACGTACAGGTAACAAAACGATTCAAAGTACCGAGATCTTGACATTGTACATAAAACAAGAAAAGGAAACGCAGACTATTTAAGATAATTCGATTACTAGGGCAAAAGAAGGATGCAAAGAGTTACCTTTGGCATGCCTAAAAACAACTTTTTTTGTGTGAACAATAAATTATTTCTCCCCCTGCTATATTCCTCTCCTATGCTATATCACAAATAGCCTTTGAAAGCTCATTTGGTTTCAAAAGTGGTTTGCTCTGCGTCATGGAGGGAGATATTTGAGGACGGAGTCCCCTGGGTTTCTCGCATTTGCTGTGCAGTTCTTTAGTTCCCAAGAAATCTTAAGATACACATATATAAATTCCACAGAATTTAAAACTTTATATACCTCTTTTTGGTGGAGCCTCCTCCTTCTTAGTGACTGTTACTTTTTCTTCAGTGACAACCTTTTTCTTGTGTACTTCGGTCACTTAAAGACAACAAACAAAGGTAGGAATATTGCATGTGGTTCCATCTCAGAATGACAGGAATATATTTTGAATATAATTCAGTTCCGTTTAAAAATACTGATTTATTATTTACCATATATAAAACATGAATGAGACAGTAAAAGAGACCGAGGAACTGACAACATTACTGGCAGAAGATTGAAAGAGGGGCCAATACATGGCGACAGTCCCTCAAGATATTAATGTGCATGAAACCCATATAATTCTTATGTGAAATGGACCAACAAAATATATACATGACGCTCTCTAGACAAAACACATTACTGACATGATTTTGTGTGTGTGTTACCTTTGGGTGCTGGAGGTTCTTTTGCTTTAGGTGGTGCCCGTTCCTCAGGAGGAGCTTTCTTGGCCACTTAAAAATATTACAAAATTTTATAACGTTGGAGTGATTTTAACATCCATAGGAAAACGCATTAAGAACTTACAACACATACATTTCACTGAGTAAATCCACAGCCAGATTGCTTAGAGACAAGCAATTGCTCACACTTAATGCAAAAGAGATTAACATCAACTCAAATAGTTTAGATGACAGGCGACCAAAAAAACAAAAACAAAAAAGAGCATTTTGCCTAGGGTTGCCATATTTCAAAAAGTCAAAACCAGGGCATCCTGAAAGTTGTTGAGCTTTTTTTTTTAGACAAACCACAAAGTTGTTGAGCCTTTGAAATCCCAGTAATGTCCGAGAAAATCCAGACGTATTGCCTAAGTGAAAAAAGCAGTCTATATATATACCTCTAGCTGGGGGGGCTTCCACTTTCTTGGGAACAGCAACTGGTACTTTCTTTTCTGGTTCAGGTTTCTTCCGAACCTCAGGCACTTCAGGAAGAATATTTAAGTATCAGTTATGTTCGCTGTGCATGTTATTCGAACAGTATAGAAAAATAAGGAGATGACTCCATATTTCAATGCAAAATTCAGTCGAAATGTTCAGAGGCTAATTCTGTTTTATATACACACAGAAACACACACTAAGACATACTCATCTCTGCACAGCCGAATAAAAAGATACCCAAGGTGTTATATGAAAGCAAAATGGGCCATTGCTGGCAATTAGGGTTTTTAAAATTGAGAAAGGCACAGGGATTTGCAAACAGGTCCTTGCTAGTCAAAAAAGATAGTTCATAATATTTTGAGCACTACAACGACAAAAAACAAGCACAAGTACAATAGTAACAAGCATGGGACAGACAGCTGTCAAACATCTATATTGAAGAGTTGATACTTTAATACCAAAGGAGTTGCTGATATACCTTTAACTGGTGGGACTTCTTCATGCACTATCTCCTCAGCGTAGTAGGCCTCTTCTGTTAATGTAAAGATATTAAGAAGGTATAGTTGAACAGTTGACATGCACATGTTGATACAATTAACAAAACAAGAAAGTGACAGCTCTTACAAACACACATATATTTACTTTCATCTCATGTTACTCCTAGTACATGTGCAGGTAGGTTTACTCCAGGGACAGACCTCCTGATATTGCTGGACTACAACTCCCATAATTTCTGACCATTGGCCATGCTAGCTGGGGTCGTTGGGAGTCCAGCAAGCTCTGGAGGGCCACAGGTTCTCCATCCCTGCTTTCCTCTCAACAGAGGCCATACTCTCTCTTCTGACCATTTCATGGAAAAAAGTGAGTAGATTACTTCCCAGTTCCCATTGAAGTCAATGTAAACATCCACAGTGACTTCAGCAAGAGATGACATATCTCAACTTCCTTGAAAAGGTCACATCCATGAAAGGGCCTATCTCAATGGTTCTTGTAATAAATAGGGGGAGCCTTATGAAATGGGGTATTAGATCACATCCTTTAATTCCATAGCTCTTGGAGCAATGGCTTTAGGGAAGTTAGATTTCATGTACTTTTGTTTTGTTTAGCTCTACGTGGCTGATATGAAGGTGACTAATATTTGGAATTATTTTATAATGATAAGCAAGTAATAGATCATATGAATGAAAGAATACATACATACATACATACATACATACATACATACATACATACATACTATTTCTTTCAAATATGTAGCTCTTTTTCTGTCTGTTTCTGGTGGTTCCAGCTCTCTTGGGAGAGGAATGAGGCTCTGAAAGTTGAGCCACCCTAAATAATATGTGTTATCTGTGTAGGAATGTAGGAATCTTTTATTCTTATACAAATTGGCTTGCAGTGCTCTGCCTATATTTGTAAATTTGAGAAAAGAACACTTGGGTCTGTTTCTGTATTTTCATGTGAAAATAAGAATGATGGAGGGAAATAAGAAAAGAAAAAGTGTATGCACTCTTAAATTTACTCTTTTAAACCTTTGTTTGGGTTCCGAACAAAGTAAATCATATCATATCATAAGCAGCAAATGACTGGCTTAATTTCAAAAGGTCATTAAATAATTACATTCAATTCAGCCCAAAGGATATAATGGCAGATATTATACTATACCAACATTTGCTGCTGGCTGTTGAATTGAGGCATACCTGTTACTTCAGAAATCTCTTCCTCTCTCTCATAAGAGATCTCCTCTCTCTCATAAGAAATTTCCTCCTCCCTTTCATAAGAAATCTCCTCCTCTCTTTCATAAATTTCTTCTTCTTCCACTTCTTCCTCCTCTTCCACCTCTTCAGGCCATTCTTCCACTGTTAATATTTTAAAGATGGGTTATTTTTAATTTTGCTGTGGGGTTAGATGTCCTATAACCACCCTTGCCAGGTCAGTGTAGCTACTACAAACAGGCATATACAAAGGACATGAACTGATTTGCATACACAGAAACACACATTCTTTTCACTGCAATTGTAGGGATCTCAGATTTTTCCCATTACAACAGGTCCATAAGAGAATTAATAGCAAAGTATCTACATCAAAGTTAGCTACTGCAATGGTCTAGATGACTTGCTAAGGTCTCTTGATCTATGGAATCCTGCATTGTGGTATGTGATGACTCTATCAGGGGACAGATTCTTACAAGAAAAATCAGGTGGAGTTTTATGTAGGAAAACCCATGTCGCACTACAGGTGTCCTATGGGTCTTACACTGTGCAACTTTGCCCCTAAACTATGACTTCTTTCCCCAGAGTATGGAAAATTGAAAGGATAAAGGATTAGATCCAAAGGTGATCTTCATTTAGAAGAAAACCTTTTCCAAGCATAGTTGGTCTGCTTCTGACTTAATGGAAGAACGTTGAATGACAAAATCTACCCCAGATCCCTAGGAGCTCCTCCACTTGCACAAGGTTTTCTGTAAGACTTTGTGCAACATTTACTTCTGCCACCATGATATAGGTGTGTCTGACTAGAATGTGGGGCTCAGCCATGAATCTCACTGGGTGAATGGACCAATCACTATCCCTCAGGTTAACTCATCTCACTAGGTTGTTGCAAAAGCAAAATGAAAGGAAGGACCATGTATATCACCCTGAGATTCTTGGAAGTAGGGTGCGATAAAATGTAATGGATAAATAGTAAATGCTATTGACATTCTGGATAACCAAGGAATTGGATCTGAGAAAAGACATTTCCTCTGAGGATCTTGCCTGGGTGTCAGATGTTATACAAATGTCCAGAGACACACAAACACAAAACTGTAATGGCAGATGTTAACAGGGAAGAGCAGTGAAGAGCAGCGACAACAAAAAGCGCCTGAAAACAGTTAAATTCCTCGCAGTTCTAATTATTTGCACATATACCTTCAGGTGGTGGAGCTTCCACTCTTTTAGAAATGGCAACAGATACTTTTTCTTCTGAAACAAATCTTTTCTCTTCTAGAACAGCTCTCTTAGACACCTCAGGCACTTTAAAAGACATTAAACGCATTGAGTTTTCATGGGGATATACAGATTCCTGATTGATATCTGAGGAGGTTTGTCTAAACACTTGTGCAACTAACAACTGCAAAATGGACAAGTAAACTACATACTGCTCTTTACTAGGCAACATACAAAGTGAAGCTAATACAGAACTGCAAAACAAACATAAGCAATTCCTCCCCTATTGACAGGGATGGGGAAGCTTTCTCAGCCTGAGGGCTGCCTTCTCTTTGGGGCAACCTTCTGGGGCACACATATCAGTGGTGCACAAGGCCAGAGGCAAATGTGCAGAGAGGAACCAATACAAATTTGACGGTAGGTCAGTTTGTACACACACTCACCAACCCTGCTTTATTATCCATCCATCTAAGCATCCATCCCAGCCAGGCAAAAATACCTCATGTGGCCAGCATGACTAAACCACTTCTAGCACAACGGAACACCGTGACAGAAACCAGAGCGCATGGAAACGCCGTTTGCCTTCCCACCGCAGTGGTACCTATTTATCTACTTGCACTGGTGTGCTTTCAAACTGTTAGGTTGGCAGGAGCTGGGACAGAGCAACGGGAGCTCACCCTATCGTGCGTGGGGATTTGAACTGGCAACCTTCTGACTGGCAAGCCCAAGAGGCTCAGTGGCTTAGACCACAGTGCCACCCGCGTCCTTTTACTCAAGGAGGATACAAAGCATGGCCAATGAGGCATGTGACCTTGGGAGGGTATGTGGCTTGAGGAGCGTTTTGAAGACCAGATGGAGAAGCCCACAGGGCTGTATTTGGCCCCCAGATCTAAGGTTCCCCATTCCTGCCCTATGAAAATATGTTGAACAGTTGCAAGCAATGTGACACGGTACGAAACATAAAATGATGGTCAGCATACGAAAGAAAGGTAAAAGCTCTTTTAGATAATAAGACCATTGGCCACTTAAATGCATACCTCTGGCTGGGGGAGCTTCAACCTTTTTGGGAACAGCAACAGGTAATTTTTCTTCAGGGATGACTTTCTTAGGTACCTCAGGCACTTTAAAGAGACCATTTAGTTTTAGAATTTTTTTGAAGTGGCAAGAATGATGTTAAAAGTACAGATTTTGGCTACAAAGAAGAGGCAGCAACTAAAAAGATTTAGAGGACATTTAAATAATGGTGCCAATGTAAAAGACCAATGGTCTTTTGTTTTTTTGTTTTTTGTTTTAAATTTAAATTTTATTTAACATAATCGTTACAAAATATAAGTAAAACACTGCAAATACATACACACATATACACTTCAAATAATCATATATACATGAAAAAAGGAACAAAAGAGAAGCAAATAAGAAAATAAAAAAGAAATAAAGAGAAAAGAAGAAGAAGAAAAGTTGGAAGAATTTGTTCCAAATTTATTCTACAAATATCTCAATATGAAAATAATAATAAAATTTCATTGATTGACTTCCATCGCTTACACTGCACTTCCTATATACATTTTAAGCAAGATTGTATGTGTTATTCCGTATTTTTCCCATACAGTCTCACACAAATATCCTAATCAATAAGTTTTCTAAAGCTTTCATAAATCTATTCTAAACACAACCAATACCTTACATTTAATCCTTGTCTACATTTGACTGCAATGGTCTTTTTGTTCTGTTCTGTTCTGTTTGTTTGTTTTGAAGGATAGCATACCTTTAGCTGGAGGAGCTTCTTCCCTTTTGCGTAGCCGCGGCACTTTTTCTTCAGGGACCGCTTTCTCAGGTACTTTTAATAATGTTAAAATGAGAATATGTAAGAATATGTAGAGACTAAGAGACCATGACGGCTATTATCAACAACTATACACAAACATATGCTGCATAGGACTCAAATATGAAATGAACATACATATGATTAAGAGGAAGATCCAAGGAGAGAAACAAAAGAGTCTTAAGATTTAGTTTTATATATTTTTCAAATATATAAGATTTGCGTCTTGTACCTTTGGGTGGCGGAGGCACTTTCTTCTTTGGAACAGGAACCTTTTCTTCTACTTTCTTAGGTACCTCTGGCACTTTGAAAAAAACATCAGTTATGAATATTGGGATCAAATATTGCTAACTATTATAAAGTGAGGAGCAGGGTCCTATATCAAGTTGTAAGATCACTTACAAGTGAACTGGGCACTTTACCGAATTTAGATGTGTTACGATAACATCACACCCTGTCCGTTTAGTGTTCTGGTGTTTAACTGAAGAACATTTGTTAATGAAGATGCTGTTGAGCAACGAACAAATATAGGAAGACGACGATTACGACACAAAAACAATCACTGCTGTGGGACCTCAGATCTTTTCACGACACGTCATTTGAAGCAACAAATGAAAAGAGCTGCTTATGAGTGGTGGTCTCATACCTTTAGCAGGTGGCTCCACTTTTTTAGGAACGGGAACAGGTGCTTTTTCTTCTGGGACTGGCTTTTTAGGTACTTCGGGCACTTTAAAGATATCAAAAGCAGATTCTGAGAATCACCCGGACACATAACAACTGATCAATGACATCTCACATATTGTGATTACATTTCCCAACAAGGAAGAGATGGCATTTTGGAAAGGAATGCTCTAACCCAGAAGAACCTCCATTTAAGAGTCCCACATATTCAATACATTAGCTTTGGTAACCAAACACAGAAAGACGCTGGATTTGTAAAACTCATTCCGAACAGTGGTTGCATATGGGGGAGAAAGCACAGGGGACAAAGGTTCTTTGGGTAGCTTTCGTTTCAAGAAAAGTACCTTTAGCTGGGGGTGCCGGTTCTTTCTTGGGAACAGCAGCAGGCTTTCTTTCTTCTGGCGTAGGTTTCTTAGGCGCCTCTGGCACTTGATCATTAAAAAAAGAGAGGTTTTAGAACTTGGAACTCCTATTTGAGGCCCAACATCCAAGACTGCACAGAAATATATGGAGAGAAGCAGAAGCGAGATAAATGGAATATCAAGGCATCAAGCAAAAGCTGTTAATAAAGAGGTAAATGTACCCCTGACTGTTAGGTTCAGTCGTGGATGACTCTGGGGTTGCGCGCTCAACTCGCTCTGTAGGCCGAGGGGAGCTGGCATTTGTCCGCAGACAGCTTCCGGGTCATGTGGCGAACCAGGGCAGCGCACGGAAATGCTATTTACCTTCCCCCTGGAGCAGTACCTATTTATCTACTTGCACTGGTGTGCTTTAGAACTGCTAGGTTGGCAGGAGCTGGGACCAAGCAGTGGGAGCTCACCCCGCTGCGAGGATTCGAACCACTGACCTTCTTATCGGCAAGCCCTAGGCTCAGTGGTTTAGACCACAGTGCCACCCACGTCCCAAATCTGTTAACAGGTCAGGGTGATCTGTCATGAAAAAAGCCGCACTGGGCATACATCCCATTTTGATCCACAAAATTGTGTGTCTGTATGAGTGCCTTCTATACGCGGCATGCAAATTGAACAGTTATCATGCCATGCAGAAGATATTACGTTAACAAAGCGAAATCTGGCAAATGCGCTGGGGCTGGAAAACACTGCTGGCTTTTATACCTCATCAGTTGCAAGGGCATGTGTGCAGCCAATGCCCTCTCAGCCGGGAGAGGCCACTGATTGGCCAATTTGAAATGCAGCAGCCGGCGGGAACACAAGCCAGATGCCCAGACAGCTAGGGGGGATTACCCCAATGGCTGCCTGCCATGTGCGCTCTGTTCTCACTGCCCAGGGATGGCAACTGAGCATGACAGACCACAACAGGCACCCACCCAGGAAGGAGTAAGCATCCATTACATTACAAAGCGAAATATAGCAAATGAATATTGGGCCATCACTAAAGTACACTAAAAGACCACAAAGCCACTTAAGTAACACATGGATGGACACATTTTAGAGCGTGGAGAAGAGTTCAGATAAGCAAGATGGTGGGATCATCTCTGACAATGGATGTACCTTTAGCTGGCGGAGCCTCTACTTTTGGAGGAGGAGCAGGTTTTTTCTTTTCTGGGACTGGTTTCTTTGGCACCTCAGGCACTTTAAAGACACACAGGTATAAAAGGTTTAGGGAAGTGCTACAGGCCTACAGTTCATAGCAGTGAAGAAAATGTTTGAAATGCCAGCGTGGATTTAAAACCATGTATCTATTTAACAAAGACAGTTATGGCTATTGAAGATTAAACTTCAGTATATAACGTTTAACATGTAGGATCTTAGTTGTAAAGGTGTCTTTCTGATGCAGTAGCACAGCCACATTTTTGGCTGTGTGTTTATCAATCATCTAGAAGATACACAGGCAAGAGACCTGTCTAAGATATTGTTATTATTGCACATATATTATTCACCTTTAGCCGGTGGGGCCTCCACTTCCTTGGGAACTTTTTCTTCTGCTCTCTTCCTCACCTCAGGAACTTTAAAGATATTAATTTTGGGTTAATCAGATGATAGTGGTCGTCAGAGCCACCCTCACATTATATATTTAAAACCTTACGGGCTTTTGTGACACATGTAAACATACATAAGCACCCAAATCTGATCAACAAAATATAAAATAACTGCAGATGTCAAGTTCTTAATGGATAAGAGTTTAAACCAGGGTTTCCCAAAACTTGGGTCTCCAGCTGTCATAATCCCTAGCTAGCAGGACCAGTGGTCATGGTTGATGGGAATTATAGTCCAAAAACAGCTGGAGACCTAAGTTTGGGAAACCCTGGTTTAAATAAACTCACATACTAAAATAGTAGTAGTAATAATAATATTAATAATAATATTATCTACCTTTGGGAGGTGGAACTTCAGGTGCTTCCACATAGAACCTTTCCTCATCGTACTCATCTGGTTCTTTAAAGGGAATTATGAGATTAAAAAGTTACATTTACCTTCCATTTTAGATAATACTGAAATGCTACATGCAGACCTATTAAGATGATGGATGAATTGGTGGAAGAAAAAATTGCTCCTGCTATCCACACCTCTAAGTGTCCATCTGATCTTTCGTATGGCATCTAGGTGTGTACAAATTGTATGTGCTTAGGCTCTTTCCCCACAGTGCTTGCAAATCTGGGAGCAACAATTCCAGGCATGATCTTAAGTCCCACCACCCAACATATTGGTCATCTGAATAGTGATAAAGACATGCCCAAACCCAAGGAAGTATCAACAACGGTGTACAATGACAGCTACACATTTCAACAGTTAACAATTTAGATGAACTCGCATGGTACAAAACAAGATATAACTAGTTTGGAAAAAGAGCAAATCTACCTTCAGCTGGATATTCCACATAGAAGCTGTCCTCTTCATACTCTTCTGGTTCTTTAAAGAAAATTGTAAGATGTAAAAACTGTACTTTCACTCTGTTTTAGATAATACTGGATTGGTACACAAAATGACAACTAAGAAATGCAACAGCAAACAGACTATGTCTATTCCACGAAGCCTAAGCAATCTTTGCACTCCCATGTGCTCACAAAACTCTTGGGCATGAGTATTGCCCCGTGCAGTTCAGTATAGGGAGCAGATCCTCACTTGTTGCTCTATCATCAAGTAAAAAAGAATGTAAGAATTCTGAGTAGGAGAGTAGGAGAATGCAGAGAGGTCCCACATCCATAAGATACCATTGTATCGGGACAAATTTAAAAGGCGCCATTTTCACACGAGACAAGACAGCAAGGAGAAAAAAGAAGTGAGGAAAGATATTTATAGTTACCTGAACCGTATGTATATTCTTCTTCTCTGTGATACGAAACAGACACCTTTTCTTCTGAAATGGTCCATTGTTGTTCTGTTGGTACTTTAAAAAGCAAGAATTCACTTTAGTGTTTTTTAAATTAAAGATTTGGTAGACACTGAATCTATCCTTATGGAAGTTGTATAACACCACATACTACATTTAGTGAACTCAGCACCACAGCTCAAAATTATACCATTGGGGTGGGTGTGCCACAAGCAATAAAGAGAAACAAAAATCATATCAGGTAACAATTGAGAGCATAAAAAACATTTTCAAGCATTTTTGTGTGCAAAGAGAACGTACAAAAGCCCTGTTTCCAAAGAAAAGCAGACATAAGAAGACCAAGAGAGTGGACACATACTTTTGTGAGTACAGTGGTGCCTCGCAAGACGAAAAGAATCCGTTCTGTGATTCTCTTCGTCTAGCGGTTTTTTCGTCTTGCGAAGCAAGCCCATTGACAGATTAGCGGATTAGCGCTATTAGCTCTATTAGCGGCTTTTAGTGGCTTATCTGCTGATTGGATCAGCTGATAAGCGGCTTAGCGGCTTAGAAAAAGGGGGGGGAGGAAAAAAAACCCGTAGGAACTCGCAAGGCATTGTCGTCTTGCGAAGCAAGCCCATAGGAAATTCGTTTTGCGAAGCACCTCCAAAACGGAAAACTCTTTCGTCTAGCGAGTTTTCCGTCTTGCGAGGCATTCGTCTTGCAGGGCACCACTGTATACAGGAGAAGTTGTATTAAATGGTAACATATAGTGTAAATTAGATGAATATAGAAGATATTAAACAAAGAAACCAAAAAGCAAGAATTCTGCACCAATATAGACTCGGTGCCTAGGTGTTGTGGAAACCCCACAGGACTTAAGAGAACCCTGTTCCCCCACATTCATTTAAAGAACACACACCCTATAGTGATGAGAACTACCATTTCTTCCTCTAATGGCAAACTCAGATCAAGGACAACAACAGGACTGGAGTCAAAACAGATGGCTTTAAGGAGCCTTAAAGAGAAACAAAAGAGGCACTAGCATGCTTTGGGAGTTGGTGTGTTTTGGAGTGTCGTGATATGGGAAGTAAGAAAACAGAATTGTGGTAAGTGTATGGGGATCTGGGGATTTCTCAAGGCATGGTCACCATTCCTGCATAGAGAAAGAGAATGCCATGTGTGACTGTGAAGTGGGAACAATACAATGGGTTAATAAAAACCAGCAATCACTGCAGGTCAGCACAGAGTGAACATGTGGGAATGCATGCATACATTATGGAAACATTCGGATCAGGGATTACATATAAATGCTGAAAAAATAAAAATGTGTTTTGTACCTTTTCTCTCTACCACTTCTTCATGGACCACCTTTCGTGCAGGTTTTGGTGGTGGAGCTTCTGGAGCTTAAAGGATATAAATAGTTAGTCCCAAACCTTTTTGGTCATCATCTAGGCTAAGATTACATGCAGAAAATGTAACATCACACTGCATATGCGCTTGCATTTTTGTGTCACTCGTGAGATACAATTTACAAAAGACCAGATTAATACATAGCAAAGGGTTGTATCCAAATAAGTCATTCTGTTCGTGCAAGGACTTCAATATGCATAGCAGAAGTCCCCTTGTCTCCTCATGCTTTCCTATGTCTCTCCCCCAAATCTGCTCCAGGGGGTTGGGGGAAACCCCAGAACTCTTAACTATAACCTCTTGCTTTTAATGGAGAACTCATCTCCATTTGCTCCCCCATCACTACTTCCTTCCCTCTGCTAGTAGCTGGGCACCTAGTTTGCAAGAAGGAGGTCCAAGGTGAAGTCCCTGGCCTCTCCAGTTAAAAGGGACAGGGTGCAGATAACACGAAAGGCATCTGCCATGGAGACCAGTGCCAGCCAGAGGAAACAGTACACTGGATCAGATGAACAAAATAGGCTGACCTGTTAAGGCAGTTTCATGTATTTCATGGATATGAAATTGATGCAAATGTATTAATAGCACATGCAATTTATATCATCTTCAGTAATACCTCTGGCCCGTTTGAGATGTTCTTCCTCCATCACTTTAGCCTTTCTTTCCACCTCTTCGGTTACAGGTTTCCGTGTAACTACAGGGAATTTAAATAATTTCACATTAGCTGGAAATTGGTTCATTTTACACAGAAGTTATCTTAAGAATATAATGGGAATATGCACTTTTTAAAAAGGAAAGAAAAGGAAAGAAAATAGGACTGTGAGAATCTGAATAGGGCTTGCTGCAGTGGGAAATGTTTTGATACTAAAATTCTAAAGGCCATACCTTTTTCTACCACAACTTTCTTCTCTACTTTCTTGGCTGAAATCTCTGGTGGTTTCCGCGTAGGTGGTTCTGGCTTTCCTGGAACCTGGACAACTGTAACATACATTACATTTATATTAGAGAACATTACCTTACACCCGCTTCATAAACATCAAGGATTGTATAATTGAGAAAGAAAAAGAGTGCAGGGAATGTTAGCAGTTGTGTATTCTTGGCCCAAATAGAAATCAACACTGGCCACCATTTGCTTAAGCAGTGCAGCATTGTTCCATCTGCAAAAGAATATGCTTATTTTTTAATATGACCTGTAAGGCAAGGTACAGGCAGATTTAGATTGGATGAACATCCATTTGAAATATTTTCTGCTGTTGGATTATGCAGAAATGGCAAAACTGACCAGAAAGCTCAGGACCAAGAGGACCAAAACTTTAATAATGAGAAAAAAATGTAATTTATTTGAGAGTCCACTGTAAGCAGATGAAAACTTTAGCAGGATTGCAATAACACGTGTAATGTTGAAAATATTATGGACAAAATGGAGAGACATAAAATTTGGACGATGAAATAATATGCAGTTGAAAAGGCTGATAATAGGACCCAAGGAGGGGAAGGTGGGAAGATTTGGAAAAATCTCTAAATATGCATATGTATTTTGTATTGTTATAATTCTACACTTGTAAAGGGATGTGGGTGGCACTGTGGGTTAAACAGAGCCTAGGACTTGCTGATCAAAAGGTTGGTGGTTCGAATCCCTGTGACGGGGTGAGCTCCCATCGCTCCGTCCCTGCTCCTGCCAACCTAGCAGTTCGAAAGCACGTCAAAGTGCAAGTAGATAAATAGGTACCGCTCTGGTGGGAAGGTAAACAGTGTTTCCGTGCGCTGCTCTGGTTCGCCAGAAGCGGCTTAGTCATGCTGGCCACATGACCCGGAAGCTGTATGCCGGCTCCCTCGGCCAATAAACCGAGATGAGCGCTGCAACCCCAGAGTCGTTCGCGACTGGACTTAACAGTCAGGGGTCCCTTTACTCTTTACCTTTACACTTGTAAAATCAAATAAAAAATATTTTTTTAAAAAAATTGAAATATTTTCTGCAAGTATATTGCTGCAAGAAAGCAAAATTTGATAGAAAAAAAGGAACAGCAGCTTTTCCAACCACATTTGAGCTCTCTTCCCCCTCCAAAGAACAGTGAAATGAGAGGTATTGGAAATTAATCATATAGTGCAGTGGTGGGGAAGCTGTGACTCTCCAGATATCATCCTTGCCAAATGGCTATGCTGACTGGAGCTGATAGGATATGGAATACACCAACATCTCGAGAACCACAGATTCCTCAACAGAGAAAACAGAAAGAAGAAGGTTTTAAAAAACGAAACATACCTTCTTTGCGAATTTGCTTTTCCTCATAAGTTACTTGTCTTTCTCCATATGCCCATTCCTCTTCTCCTTCATCGTATCCTTCTTCTCGTTCATAATATTCATGCTCCTCTCCATAATCCTCTTCCCATTCTTCATATTCTTCTTTGTGAACCTCATATACTTCTTCCTTCTTCTCATAAACTGCTTCTTTCTTCTTAGCTACAGTGGTAACTTTGACTTCCTGAGGTTTCTTTGCAGGAGCTAATAAATAATAATAATAATAATAATAATAATAATAATAATAGTACAAAGCCTAATAAGGTTGACATGGGTATTTGCAGTTTTCAGAATAATCATTCCATACATGCATTATTGTGCTTTGAAATTGTACAAATGAAGTTTTTCGTCGTGTAGTTTCAATGCCATGTCATTCTCAAAGCAACAGCAGCATGGCTGTCCTAAGGCAGATGGATTTATTAGAGTTTATGAATGGATAGATGAATTAAATGAAAGCTTTCTGCTCAGTGGAAAAGTTTGGAATTCCTGGGTGAAATCTAGGGATAGATGAATCTGTCAATGACTGTTTCTCTCAGCTTCTTGTTTTTCCCAATCTTAGATTCAGTTCCCTATCTTTATGCAACATTTTATTTATTTATTTATTTAAAAAATTCCTCATGAAAATCCACCAACATTTTTCCATGCAGTTTTGACTAATATACATATTTTTGCAAGTATTTCCCCCTAATATAATGAAGTGTTTCGACTATTTGATGCATTTTCATGCGCACTTGCCCCTAGTATACAAATTTTTGGTTGGAGAACTACCTCACAAATTTTGAAGGAGTGTGAATTTCAAAGGAGAGCTGCATTTCAGTTTGGCTATTGGATCAAAAAGTGTGAACTAGTTAGTTTGTCATTAAAACGGAAACAAAATTGAATGTCTCCTCGAACCCTATGAAAAACAATTCTGCATGGAAGTGTCCACTGATATAAGAGAAGGAGAGGAGATTTTGTTTTGCTGAACCTTCTCCTCCATTTTCTGCTGCAGCCCCTTGTGTCCCCAGAAAATCCGTTCAAGAGGTTTCACTCTGGAACAGTGTGGCAGGTGGCAAAGGGGGCTGCAAGGAGAAAAAACTAATGAAAAAACTGCCTCCTAATCTCTTGTGCTAGTACACACCTTCACTAGATCAAAAGCTATTCTGCTTTAATTCTACCTACTGTCTTTTCAAAGTCCTTTTAATAAACTATCAGTATTTCAGTGGGTATTCTAGTCAACTGATAGTTAAATCCCCCAGCTTATCTGCAGCAAGCTCCTGAAGTAAACGTTGAAGAAAGAGTTCAAATTAGTATTATCTGGAAAATCCTGTAAAGGGATGACCTTTGCATGAATAATGATGTTAGGATGACTGAAAGGAAAATGAAGAATGACAGCGCCACATTTTAAATGGCCCAAGCAATAAAATATTATTTTCTTAGTATGCGCATTTCAGTATTTGATTCTTTACCTTCTGTTGGAATAATTTCCTGTACTTTTGGAACTGGGACTAGGGCCGAAGATGGGGGTTCTGGTTCCTTTGCCACTTCTGAAACATTTACAGATATGTCTGCTAAGCGGCTTGATTGAGCACCATGAGCTAGCCTTTGGATTTAATTTCATCTGGTCTCATTAACATTAGTCAGATGAAACTGGACTGAGATCTTCGGTTTGTATTGTTAAGATGCGCGGCATTCTCGTTAGCATTTAAAGACAAAGGGGAGAGAAACAAATCTCGGGAACAAATATTGCTAATTGAGTCTTCTGTCAAATTCAGCAGCGACAGCCCAACTGAGGCTGCAATCACACACACACAAGACCTAATAATAGCCTCCTGAATCAGGCCAATGGCCCATCTAATCCAAAATCCTGTTCTCACAGTGGCCAACCAGATGCCTGTGGGAAACCAGGGAGCAGAACATTAGCACAAGAGCAATTCTCCTCTCTTGTGGCTCCCAGCAACTAGTTTTTGGAAGCATTGCTTCCTCCAACTGTGGTAGAAGTGGAGTAGAGAAGAAGAAGAAGAAGAAGAAGAAGAAGAAGAAGAAGAAGAGGAGGAGGAGGAGGAGGAGGAGGAGGAGGAGTTTGGATTTGATATCCCGCCTTTCACTCCTTTTAAGGAGTCTCAAAGCGGCTAACATTCTCCTTTCCCTTCCTCCCCCACAACAAACACTCTGTGAGGTGAGTGGGGCTGAGAAACTTCAGAGAAGTGTGACTGGCCCAAGGTCACCCAGCAGCTGCATGTGGAGGAGCGGAGACGCGAACCCGGTTCCCCAGATTACGAGACTACCGCTCTTAACCACTACACCACACTGGCTCTCCACATGGCTAGTAGCCACTGGCAGTCTTCTCCTCCATTAATTTGCCTAATAATCTTTTAAAGCCATCCACAGCTAGGGAGGAATTCAATGTCATGCTAGGACAACTGTTCCACCAGGGGAAACATTTTGACTTGCCAGACAGAATGACCCCCCTCTCTTCCCACTGTGTGCTGTTCTGAGGGTTGTCTTGATTCCCCCTCCCCCGAACCAGTTTCATGGGGAAGGGGGGCACACAGGGAGAGGGGAAGCCCCATTGTGCAAGTGGAAGTCCCCATGTAGGTCTTCCACTGACAGGACTCATGAGTGGAATCCTGCCCTTACAATGCAGTCCTAACCAGGTACACTCCAGTGTAAGCCCTATTGAATTCTTACTCCCAGATAAGTGAGGGCAGATTGTAGACTGTAAGTCCCATTGGCTGAATAGTCATCTGAGTAGACATGCATATGGCTCCTCTGGGACATAAGCTGGAGCTGTGTCTTAATAACCAAATAGTACTGGACCCCATTGCATGAACAGAGCCTACACATGCTTGCTGATATAGAACTTATGCATTTGTAGTAACATGTGAAAGCTCCTAAAGTTTTTAGAATGAGAGTAACATGGTTCCCCCCCTTCCTTTGCTGTGATTATGCCTTAATCTACACTGGTTAACATATGTCCCTTATAAATCAATTTTATAGTATTTTAATCAACACTTCTAGTATGATAGTACCTTTAGGAGGGGCAACTTCTTCTGGAGCTTTTGGAACCACCTTTTTGGTGACTTTCTGCACGGTTGTCTTTTTAACGACTAAAACAAGTACAAAATAGATAAAGCCATTAGCCACCCAAAATGAACCCAGCAGCAAGTGAAAGTGCATGTAAAGATCTTCATTTCTGAGCATGTATGCAACAGAACAGTAATACCTTTTTCCTTTTTCTTCTCTTCTGGCATAAGAAGGAAGAGAGGAAGAGCAGGAGTTTCTGATAAACGCAAGGGAAAATTCAATCAATGAACATTCATATGGCACACAAATTCTAAACCACCTGCTCTCCCACCCTTAACAGCGGAATCTTTTGTATATAAGGCTTACCTTCAGCTGGAACTTCAACAGGAACTGCAACTCTAGCATCTGGGATATCTGGAGAACCAAATGTGCAAGGAAAGGGACCATCAGATTAATCTGGCTGCATCCCGTATACGAATAAGAAACTCATTCTCGAAGTGTAAATCCTTATGCAGCTTAAGTGACACCATACACACACACACACACACACACACACACACACACACACACACACACGAGGTACCCAAAGCTTTGGAAATCTCTTAAGGCAGGTATGGGGAAACTTTGGCCCTCCTTATATTGCTGAACAACAACTCCCACCGGCCATGCTTGTTGAGCAATTTCTGGAGGGCCAAAGGTTCCCATCTGTCATGAAGTTTGCAGAAGTGCAAAAACTTATTTCCAAAGCACGGGAACCAAGCACAGCACAATAAGGAATGAAAAGGGGCCGCAGCACGCTTCCTGGCTTTTGTGGAGGGGGGAAGAAATTAAAAACCAGGAGGAAAAGAATAGTGTGTCCTGGAATGGAATGGACTGTCCTGGTTCAGTTAGAAGATGACTCTTAAGTCATTTGCCCTTATGAAAAAGCCATTCTAAATATTCCATTTGGCTTAGATCCAGATGTTTCACCCACTGACAGGAGCATCCTGCTAGTGGGAGCAGAACTCCGGCGGAAGGAAAGAGGATGACTTTTGCCAATTCCGCCTTCCCTCTGCAGTCCCTTGCACTCTCTTAAAATCTGTTCCAGGGGGTTAGGAGGCCTTCAAAAATGGAAGAAAGGATGAGGTATTTTCAGGATAGAAGGGTGGCTTTCATTTGCAAGCACCTAAGTTTGGCTCCAACCCTTTAATTGTCCTACTTGGAACACGCAAGAACAAATAGCCTATGCTCACTGAAACTAACTTTAGTATGAAGCCTGCAGGCTTTTGTGCATGTACCAGGGGATTTTTAGCCCCACCCCCCATCTAGAAACATCCAGAGGCCATTGCTGAAAGTCTGGGGAGGCTCCACACTGGCATCCAACCCAGAGGGGTAGGGGCTTCAGGTGGAAGGGGTAATGTACAGGCAGAGAACCTCATCATGTGTGGGCACTCTGGTGTTTCAAATACAAAAATAAAACTTGAGACAAATGCATCCATGCTTTTTTTTTCTTTACCTGGGGGCTTCACTTCCAGTTTAATTTCTGCAAGAGAAGAAAGTAGATTTGCATTTGAAATTATTTCCACTTCGCGGACATCATTTCCACCCTTCCATCTGACGTCCTGTGTTGTTTTTTAAGTTGAAGAAAGCATTTACTAACCTTTAGTAGTCAGATAAAGTTCAGCAGTGCTTCTTGCTTCACCTCTTGGCTCCAGACGAGCAATTACAGAATACACCCCTGAAATCACAAAGGCAATTTGTTATGTGACATCATTTTTGTCAGCAACGGGGGGGACGGGGGACGGGGGACGACAGCAAGGGAAGGAAGCAAATAGTGTAACATTACCTTCATCATCTGCAGTAACGTTGTGGATAGTCATATAATGGCAACGGCCTTCACTTCTGAAACTGTACTTTTGACTCTCCCTGAGTTCAACTTTGCCTTTATACCATGTGACGACTGCATCATCAAAGGACACCTCGCACTCAAAGGTTGCAGATTGGTATTCGCTCACCACTATGTTCTGAATGGTCTTTGTAAACTGGATGGGTTCAGCTGTTTTTGGAAACAATTTTTTGAAAATGTAACCATTATTCCTTTACATGAAGCTTTGCCTACATACACAACTCCACCAAAAAGCAAAGAAAGTTATACAAAGAACTGAGCATTCGGCATTCCATGACAGCGAGTTCGTATACTGGAAGTAGATCCGAAACTTAAGATAGTTGGCACAGCGCTGTGTCAGAAGCAATAGAAGCCAGGTAACAATGGAAAGGGCTGCGATCATTGTAAAAACCTCCACATAAAAGTGCCAAAAGATGAAATGGGGTGGAAAAACCCCTCCCATTGTAAAGTCAAGCTATAAGAATGTTCAAAGAGAAATAAGCTGAGATAAGAATGTGTACAATGACAGCATGACTGATATCTTGGGTGGTGAGGGAAGAAGTATAGCAGAATTTTCTTCAAACAGAGGATTTCCCAGCATTGTCTTTTCTGTCTTATTTGTCAAGATTACCCCCAAACTTGCTTATTCTTACATAAAGATGTGCATATACAAACCTTCAATGGTTAGGTCAGCAGTTGTTTCTAGATGGTCAAACCTGCAGGTATAGCGCCCCTGGTCTTCTGTTCGCACATCCTTAATAATGAGCCTGTGCATCTTCTCTGAGACTTCAGCTGAATATCTACCTCCTATCTTAAGAGCCTTTCCATTTCTGAACCACTGGGATTTTGCATTTGGAACAGAAAACTGGCAGACGAAAGAGCACGTAAAGCCTTCCTTGAGTGAAGTGTCACGCAGATGCCGTTCAATTGCTGGTTCTGTTAGCAAGTTCAAGTACATATTTTAGAAAATGCCAAGTAAAATCAAAGCTTAAGTTTGTGTTAAACAGAAATTTTGCACTTACCAATCACAGTAAGCTTAGCGCTGGCAATATGTGGCCCACAGACCACTCTGTAATTTCCTTGATCTCCAAGTTGACAATTCCTGATTTTAAGTATGTGTCGGTCACCTTCAATTCTTATTTCATACTTGTTGTTAGAGTCCAGTTTTTCCGTGCCTTTGTACCAGGAAAGTTTGATTTCTGGATAGTTAATTTTAATCTCACACTCAAACACGGCATCTTCATCTGTTACTACAGTCAGATCTTCAATATCTCTGATCAGAGTGACGGGCTGAAAAACATTTTTCATATGTTTGACTGTTTCAGAGCACAGCCTATGCTATGTATTAGCTACAGTTGTCAGCACACATAATTAAATGGTGTAATATATGGCAATAACTACCTCTGTCTGTGTAAGTCTTTGCTGAATAAATGATACCAGTTCATCAAACTCTTGTTCTTCTCTTCTAGATCTCTGTGTTACTTCAATCTCCTGTTGGAGCAAAAACCATGGTTTAAAATGGTAGAAAACCTTCATGCGTTTAGCTATTCCCTTTTGCCAAAACTTTACGAAAATGAAGCAGTTCTGTGTATTCATTGCAGATCTAACTTCCTTTACATGCAGGACAGCTCAACTCCAATCCTTCCAAAATGCTTAAGGTTACCCAAAGAGAACCCAGTAAAAACTATCAGAAGCACCTCTTTTCTTCTCTACTGTCCCTAAACAATGCCTCTTAGTCTATACAACTCATGTGATGAGGTATGATTGACATCTTTTGGAGAACAACACTGAGTAGGGTTTGCTGTGAAGATGCCATGAATAAACGATCCCCAAATGTGAACCTTCATGACATCAGAAGCAACAGCTAAGTTCCAAAATAGAATATAAATCTCTGTAATTGGTTAACTGCATATCTGGAATATTGAACACACTTATTTAAGCAATAATAGCACAACACATTTCAAAGTTACTCTGAAGCAAATGTATATGCTGGTATTTACCAGTCTATGAGTTTCTTCTTCCTGGCTTTGTTTCAGCAGCTCAAAGGCTTGGAGGAGACCTCGGAAATCGGTAATTCCATACATACGTGCATATTTTTCATATTCTTTAGGATCTACATTTTTCAGAAGTTCCATTATATCAATGGCCTTTTCTTCCTCATCTTCCTTCCTTTTAGTTGGGGTCCTATAGAAATGGCAGAATTTTTGGTGTTGTTCATAAAAGATGCTCTCTGTGTTGAATGGTTCAATGTTCTGAATTGCTAAATTGCTAAAGCTATTTTTGGTCATCTGCAGACTATCCCTTGCTTTTTCCTGTAAGACTAATTGCAGTCGTTAACAGGTTTACCATACCCATTGAGTCAATCACCCATCTCCTACTACCCTTCTGAGAAAATCCCCACCGCACCCTCCCACTATATATTAGGGTCTGGTGACTTCTGTTTCAGTGTATCTCAAGAAGTGTGCATGCACAAGAAAGCTTATACCCAGAACAAACTTAGTTGGTCTCTAAGGTGCTACTGGACAATGTTTTAATTTTTTAATTTATTTTGACTGCGTCAGACCAACACAGCTACCTACCTGAATCTAGAATCCTTTTTTAACTCAGCCAAGCTTACCTCTGTGTGCACAATGCATAGGTTTGCACTTAGTTAACTTTTCAGATAATTTACATTCCTCTATGTAACATGCCATAGAGAATCATAAATTACTTCTTGACAAGTTTCTCTTAATGGTTTTTCTGACCAGGAAAAAGAACTTTTCATTCATGCCCTTAAAACAGCATGTCTGATATATCCCTGTAGGTCTGCTGTCACGTTGTGGGATATCTCGTTCATATACAATTGGATATGGATTGAATCATGCTTAGAGTAGACTCTCTGAAATCAGTGGGACTTGTTAGTCATGATTAAGCACAACCTAAACCATAATGTTTGATTTTCTAAAACTCATGGCTGTTGTCCTCAGCATTAGAGAGTGGATCAAATTGTGGTTTCAGACTTTAATTAATACAACATTCTGTTAGCCCCTAGTGCTGAAAAGGCTGAAAAAGGCTGCATAACATCTACTACATGTTTACCAGACTGAAGTTTGAGTGTCATGATCAGGTATAGTCCGATAGACTTCAAGAGGCATGTTTAGTCAGAAATAAGTCCTGCTAAGTCCAGTGGAACATGACTGCTATTAAGAGTGTTTAGGGTTGCAGCCTGAGTTATATTTGTGGTTCAGATCCTGCCTCACCTTCAGATTAAAACTTAGAGCAATTATGGTACTTACTTCTTTAGTTTTGCTCTAAGATCACCTTCTATCACTTCTTGTTTCTTCTCCTCAACCTGTAGGTTGACGTTGCTGTCAATTTCACCGTGTTGATTGAAAGCCACACATCTGTAATGCCCAGAATCAGTTTTTGTTGTATCCTTTATTTCCAGCTTGGCTTCATCTCCTCTTTGCTGGATGCTGATGCGACCTCCTTGGTTGAGTTGCCTCCATTTTCCCTTCATCCATTTAACATTGGGGATGGGATCGCCACCTACTTTGGCAATAAATGTTGCAATGCTCTCTGATGAAGAAGAAAAGAAATGAAATGTGGTAAAGAAAATATCTGTCCCTGGCCAGGGGGAAACAGCAGTCAACATATGCCAAATTCAAGTATTATGAAAGATGGCTATTTTTTTTAAAGCTTGGCTTACTTTCGATGACAGTGATGCTTTGAGGCTCCGAGACGAAGTAAAGCTTGCCATCAGTTGGTGCTTTCTTAGCTGCTGCTGGTGCAGCTGCTGCTTTTTCTGAAAAAAGAATATTGAGGGAATTAAGTGGTGGAGCAGAAAGGGACTACACTAAAACCGAACAACAACAACAACAACAACCCATGCCATAGATGAGACCATTGACTAAATGCACAAAATACTACCCAGCTTATGTATTGGGGTCCTTTTGTTTGATTTAATTTTATACCCCTGCACAAGTCATGTATAAAATACAGGATACCAAGGAACAACTAGCTCAGGGTATTGAAGCAAATGCATTTTGGATGGCAATACTATGAAATAATGCATGTGAATATGCAAGTCGTAGTGTGATATGCAGTCACCTGCCCGGGAAAAATAAGCAGTTTTGACCTGCTAATTTATAGGTGAAGCTGCTCTTATTTACTGTAACAGGGAGATACTGAATAGACTGATACCGGAATTTTGAGTTACTGTTTCATCACCAAAGCATTCAGTTTCACTGTACCTTTAATTGTCACTTTTGACTTGCAAGAGTCAGTTCCAGCTGCATTCGAAGCTTTGCATATATACTCGCCAGAATCAGTCTTAGTAACTGCCTGGACTTCCAAAACAGCGGATCCATTAGCAAAGCTCAAGCTGCATTTATCAGATGATCTTAGCTCTTTCCCAGCTTTTAGCCACTGGATTCTGATGGGCTGCGATCCCTTGACATGGCAACTGAGCTGCAAGATTTTACCTTCTTCTATTGTTGCCGGTTTAAGAGGTTGATCAAATACTGGTGGTTTTTTGGGCTCTGTAATGCCATTCGAAGGGACAAAATAATGAAGCAAGGGAAGAAAAGATGTTAAGTAATAATTTCTCTTCCATAACAAGATACAGATCTGGGTTTGAATAAGATTATGCAGCGGATGCTGATGAATCCATTCCATTTTCCCAGTACAGTATTTATATGGTAGAAGTAGTACAAAAAGAATGGAGGTGTGAAGTATGCATACGTTAAGGTAGCACATAAAGCTGTTATTTTGCAAAGAGAAAGGAATATGAAAGCATTGAATTAGCTGCAAAATATGCATTATCACCTTTTATGTTAACAGCCCAAAATTTGATGATTTCACACCAAGCTACCAAAGATGTACAAGCCAGAAAGGTTGGAACAATATATTACACAATTGGTTGCAATCCTTCACCTTTGATACCTTTAATGTGATATTGTTAAGGGGAAAAAACATTTCAAAGAGTCTTTACATGGATAGCAGTTCCATGTAAGAAAAAGCAGGCACTCAATATATTGCTTATCTGATCAGACTCTCACAAATGCAGCTATATCTTCAAGTGTTGGGAAGCATTAAACACTTTCTAACTTTTGAAGCAGTCCTTAATGGATTTATTTCCAAAACATTTTTTTAATGGATGAAATTTTTATGCACTGTTAACAGTAAGTATGAGAACTAATTATTTATATTAAAAAGTGATGAAAAGATAAGATAACTTTTTCAGAAGGCTTAGCATTTACAGAAAAACATCTGGAAGATGTCTTTTTCAAACTATTTTTGCCTCTTCAAGCATGCATAAAGTGGCATTATTAAAGAGTTTAGTAAACAGCAGAACATTTTTAATAAGAGAAATGTCAAGTAATGAACAGCTTCAGAAGAATTGCCTACTATTTTCCTAATCTTACACTTTAACTCCTGCAAGGCCTATGAATAAATAAGGTGGGACTGGATTTTATCACCCAATGTAGAAAATTAATTGCAATTAATGAGTATTATAGCGCAATTAGACAATCAGAAAACACCAAAAGCTTATGAGCGTAAGAAGAAAAATAAATACCATAGAGGCTGTCAACTGACCTTTAATAACCACAGAAGAAGTACAGAGTGCACTCCCAGCCTCATTGGACACTTTGCAGGTATATAAACCTGCATCAGCTTGTCCTGAATTCTTAATTTCAAGGAGAAGAGTGTTGTTCTTGAATGATATTTCGCAATTAGGGCTTTCATAAATCTCCTGGTTATTCTTGTACCAGGCAACAGTCAAAGGCTGGGAGCCAGAAACACGGCCCTCAAGTTTAAATGTGTTCCCTTCTGTCTCTTCTACAGTTTCTGACAGCTTTTTGGTGAAGGAAGGTGGATTCTGTCGTTCTGTCAGAAAGGAAGAAAAATCTTTGTCACCCTCCGAACAACTGTCTTCTATTCTCCTGGATTTCCCCATTTACTGTCAGTGGCTCACATCCAGCAGAACAAACTTGCACTTGCATGATGAGACTTCCCATTCTTCTCGGTTTCCCCCGAAGACCAAGTGCTCCCACAAATCTGCTCCAGAGGATTCAGTGCCCCCCAAGAACATATTTGTGGGAGTTCATGGGACTGCATGGGGAAGGAGAGGAAGGGGAAGTCCCAATGGACAAATGGAAATCTGCTCACATGCCATGGACTACCACCCAAACACTCATCAATGCATATTTTCAGTTTCCTCCAGTATGTCTTGTCAAAATACAGATGCTGTGATGTTTTCCAAAGCATCACTTTGTCATTGTAGCTTGAACTCTGAGACCTCCTAGGTGAGTGGAAGGCACTCATACGAGGGGTCTCCAGAGTCTGTTGATTCCAATGCCAGGTACAGCTACCTCCTGCACTGCATAACACACTATTACAGGTCATCCTCTGAAATTCAAATGTGACTTTTTGGAAGATGCGGGGAGAAGTAAACAAAAACAAAACCCTTCCCACATGTGAAAATCTGCTCACTGTTCTTTAGAGAGAAGCCAATATGATATCATGGAAGCTGGTACAGATTAAGCACCCAGTACCTTTAATATTAAGTTGAGCTGTGCAAGAGTCCTTTCCAACTTCGTTGCTAGCATGACACGTATATTTTCCAGAATCCCCTTTGCCAACTTTCAGAATTGTCAAATGGGCTATATTTTCCACATAGCTGATCTGGTAGTTCCCTCCAGTTCGCAGTTCTCGGTTATCCTTTGACCAAGTAACCTTTATTGGGCGTGTTCCAGAAATGTGGCATTCAAAGTCAGCACCATCACCAGCAACGGCGTCAACAGGTGCAATTGGGATGTCAAAGAACGGAGGAGTCTTCCCTTCTAAAGGTTGGAAGAAGTAAAAATAAGGTGTAACTTTGCACATGTTAATCCAGATGAGTTACGTTGTTAAGAAAGAAACACATGGTAATTGCAGGAAGAGGCCCAAGTCACAGCATATTCATCATTTAGGATAGGCCCGTAAGTGGAGAAACATCCCATTGATGACATCAAAGAAAAGTACATTTGACACTTGACAAACCTGTAAGGATGAGTTTGGCACTAGAAGAAGCAGTTCCAATAGCATTGGAAGCTGTGCAAGTATATTGTCCGGCAAGACTCATGTCAGTTTGTGAGATCTGCAGAGTTGCAACGTTGTTTAAGTATGACGTTTGCACATTATAGCCATCTCTTATTTGTGCGCCATCTTTATACCAGGTTACTTCAATGGGTTCGGAACCAGTAATGCCACAATCAAATGTAATTGGTAATCCAACAGTTTCATGAATATCTCTTAATTTCCGGGAAAATGAAGGAGGAAGTTTAAGCTCTGCAAGGGAACAAATATTATACATTGGAGTGTTGTTGACTGAATGTTTCAGTTGTTGTACTATATTTCCACTGCTTAAGATTTTTTCATAGACATAAATAGTATGCACATTTGTAGCAACATATGTCCCCAATCTAGCTAAAGGCAGTGATGACTAAATCCCATTGAAATCAGTGAGAATTAGCTTAATTGGCTGCTAAAGTTGAATGGGAGTCATTGTCTGTTTTTCAAACATTACTGATAAATACTGAATGGCATAGAAGATGGAATTCATTTTTAAAGATTAGCCGATGTTTGATTATTCACTATTAGCAAGAACAGAAAGATTGAATCCTGTGGGCAGGAACGAAGTTACGTCATAGAGAAGTTCTAGTCAGGTCCATGACACAGATGGTTCTATAGTGAAGCATCATAACTTGTTTATATTAAATCTATGGAAATTTGCTGTTAAGGAATAAAGAACAGGTAGAAACATGGGGATGTTTTGCAGATATATTCTGCACCATGCCATTGAGGCAATAATAGTGTAATAGTGATGGATTTAAACTGTCCACGCATTATTCCATATTATTACCTGCCATGCCATGCTTCTCCAGTGTGTTACCCCCTCATTGATAACCCGGAGAGACACTCTTGCACCACAGCACTGCAAAAGTGGGACAAAACCCCCTACGCTACATGAAACGTGTGGCATGAAAAGTTACAGGATTTTGGCAGGACCCATGGGATGTGCATGGATTGGAAAGAAGCAGCATGTCCACTGTCAAAACTTTGTGGGCACAAGCAGTTTTGAAAGCCAGATCACTGCTGCAACACCACCATGAAGGCACAAGAATAAGGAAGTCCGGGGTCACGGCATAGAATACATTTCCTGTTCTGACGCACGGGCACATTTTAAAAGAGCAATAAATCATTGTCTCCGGGGCTTTCAAAAGCATATTGCCATATTCACCTTGAACAGTCAGTAGTGCTGAACAGGAAGCTTCTCCAATACTATTTTCTGCTTTGCAAATATACTCTCCACCATCGTTGCTACCCAGCTGAGTGAACACCAGCGTGGCAACTTGGTTCTTAAAGTGCATTTTAGAGGTAGCGGTTGCTCTCAGTTTGGTGTCTCCTTTGTACCACGACACAGTGATTTCTGGTGTGCCCACAATTTGGCACTGCAATGATGCAGAATCCCCTACTGTCACCTGAGTAGGTTCCAGGCTTCTGACAAAATAAGGTGGTTCTAGAGAATAAGCACACAGACTCAGTTACAAAACCAGCCAGACCCTTCCACGTGTCACAACAACCATAAAGTTAATGAAAAAGGGCAGTCACTTTCAAAACAATCTACAAACCTAGTATTGAGACTGTAGCCTGTGAATTATCTTGTCCCGAGTCATTTTCTATATGGCAAGAATACAGCCCAGCATCGTCCAGTTTGCTACTAGAGATCTCAAGTATGGCAGATGTTTCAGTAGTGGTGATGCTGTATTTTTCTGACTGTGATATGTTTATAGCATTTTTCCTCCAGGACACTGCAATAGGAGGTGTCCCAGTGTATGTACATTCCAGGATTAACTGCTTTCCCTTCTCAACATTGAAGTCATTCAGTTTCTTCACAAATTTCGCTGGTTCTATCAGAAATAATATGAGAGCAAAAGTTTAAGATAATTGCCTGAGATTTGGGATTTTGTTCCAGTGTAAACAAAGGAAGCCAAAACAAAGAACAAACCTTTTACAAAGAGTTGGGTTGTGCAAGAGATTTTGCCGGCTTCGTTACTAACAATGCAAGTATAGTCTCCACTTTGGGCTGGGAGTACATCAAAAAGCTCCAGTTCAGCCACTGATTCTTCCAGAGAGATGTTACATCTATGTCCTGGGGATAGTTCAACGCTACCCCTAAACCATTTCACATCAAGGGGAAGGCTTCCTTTAATGATACTTGTGAAAGTTATATTTGCCCCAGATAAAACTTGCAGAGGTTCTGGTTTCTTCACAAAAGATGGAGGTTCTAGATATATGTAACAAGAGGTTAATGAAACATAGTTATGGTTGGAAGGCAAGCAGCTGCATTTACAAAAGATATAAAGAATATAAGGAACATGTGTGTGTTTTTTTTTAAAAAACCAACCCCTGATATCCTGTTCTTATTATCTACCTAAGTTTCAGTATTTACCTCTGACAATGAAATATGCATCACATTCATCAGATCCAGCTACATTAGTTGCCGTGCAAATGTAATTTCCAGCATCTGACTCTTGAACAGCATTCACTCTTAAAGAGCAAGTGTTATCTGTAAGAGTTGCTTGATACTTTTCTCCACTAGTGATCTCTTCTCCGTCATGGAACCAAAAAACAGAAATGGGAGGTGACCCAATTACTTTGCACTCAAGTACAGCAGATGAACCCAAGAGCCCATGTGTTTCCTTCAGCTTCTTTGTGAATGAAGGTGGTATAATGCGATCTGTGGAGCACAAAGCAAAGATAGAAACATTATGGCATGTTAAGTTTAGTTTTAAAAAGCAATAGATTCCCAAGGACTTAACAATAATTAAACTATTTATTGGCATAAGAAGTTTGAGATGGATCTTGAAAGCAGGCATATGCACTCTCTTCATTTTAGAGGCATGTCCATGGCTTCTCCTTGTGTCTCCACATCCAGTATTGTGGGTCCAATTATGTGGAACTCTCTCGTAGCCAACATTAGAGCAGCCCGCTCTCTGTTCAACATCAGGTGCTTTTTGAAGACCTTCTTGTTTCAGTAGGCATTTTAAGGAAGCTTTCCATCTTTAATCATTCACTTAAATTTATTTTATCCGCTGTCTAGTTTGATCGTACAGCACTTGGAAATTTCAGTGGTTAAGCAGTATAGGAAATCACTGAATTAGATAAGTCCATATATCAAGATGCAGATGGGATATTCCCAAGTCATTCAACTAACCTGAAACTTGGACTGATGCTTTGCAACTGCTTTGGCCTACATTGTTTTTCACCTCAAACGTATATTCTCCACTGTCCTCTACTCCTGTATTCAGAATCTTAAGCCCAGCTACTTTGTTGAAGAAAGTGATTTTGTATTTGTGGTCGGAAGAGAGCTCGTGTCCGTTCTTGAACCACCGAGCAGTCAGCTCTGGTGTCCCAGCTACCGTACACTCCAATGTACAAGAATCTCCAGTTGTGACTTTCATTGGTCCTGGTTTCTCCACTATAGATGCTGGCTCTGGAATAAGATGCAAAACGAGTCACATTTGTAAATAAGATGTTAATACGTTAAAATATTTATTCTTCAGTATGCTTTTGTGTTGTTGTTGTTGTTTTTACTCTATACCAACCTAGAACTGATAAAGTAGCAAAACACTCCTGACTTCCGGCATCGTTTTTAATTTGGCAGGTATATTTCCCAGTGTTGCTTGGTTCTGCATTTACAACCTGAAGGATGGCAACTTTATCGGAATATGACATCCAGACATTTTCACTTTCTCTGATGATTTCACCTTTGTCTTTCATCCAAACAACAGAAATCGGCTCAGAACCTTCTACCGTAGCTTGCAGTTCTGCTGGATCCCCAACAACAGCGGTGGTATCATTAAGTTTCTTCACAAACCTTGGGGGTCCTGATCAAGAGGTGGAAAATATGTAAGTAATGGAAAAGAGAGTAAGATTTTAAAAACCTGGAGTGGCCGGGGAAAACATGGCAATGGAAAGTCTTTTACCAACCTTTCAGCATCACAGAGCAGATGCAAGTGTCACTTCCCACATCATTGACAGCTTTACAGTGATATTCACCAATGTCTGCCGCATCAACGTTGAGAATGTGAATGCTAGCAAGGTAATTCTCAGACAAGATCTTGTACTTTTTGCTGCTTCTTATTTCTCTTTTATCTTTGTACCATGAAACATGGAAGGGAGGAGTGCCCTGAAGCTCACATTCAAGGTGAACATCGAAACCTTTCAGAGTCTCTACTGGCCGCGGTTTCTTGCGGAAAACAGGAGGAGCTACAAAAGAGGAGGTTTGGATTTCTGTTAAATGCAAAGGAGCTACGTTTGAAAGAACAGAGAGCACACCATGAAGAATGAAGGATTGCAATGAAATGGGAGAGAAGAGACGTGCAAAGGAAATTTCCCATTCCAAATAAAGGGGCCTACTAGTGGCATTTAATGGAAACTGATATCGGCTTGCTTAGTAGGAGACGGCAAGCCCTTGCAACCTTCTACAACAGGAAGGGTAGAGAAAGCAAAGGAAGAGCAGGTTCTGACCTTTCACTTTCAGTGAAGTACTGCTGTTCGCACTACCCGCTGCGTTTTGGGCTTCGCAAGTGTAGTCTCCACTGTCTTCAACACTCAGTCCGTGCATTTCAATGACTGCCACAGAATCGATGAATGACATGCTGAATTTGTCACTGGGATGAATTTGAGTTTCACCCTTGTACCACACAATGTTAATTTCTGGAGAGCCACCTATTCTGCATTCAAATCTAGTCGAATCGTGCTCTTTCACAACCCTGGAGGAGTCTAACTTCTTAATAAACCTCGGTGGCTCTATTAAAAAACAACAACAAGGAAAGAAAATGAATACATAAAATTGCTTGTGTTAATTTTGCAAGATCTCAGGAATGTGTGTCATCTATATTAGCTATCAAAGTGTACTGGCAAAGAGTTTTCGGTCAATCTACAGCAGCAAACTGATCCCTTACAAGTCAAGCCATAGAGCACTCAAGAACAGTTCAAACCACAACTGCCTCAGAAGTATATTTCATGGTGGTGGTATGAAAAAAAAGACTGGAGAAGCACACATGGAAGCACAGGGGATTCTATCAGCCCCTCCTTGTAAAATTTAAATTATCTCCATTATATGCAACACTACACTAAGACAAAAAAGGAGAAATACAACTGATAAATATAACCACAGAGGATTAGGCCCTCAATGGATGGAAGTCATGATGGCTGTAGGCTACCTCCAGCAAGCCTCCAAATAGAAATGGCTGGAGGGAAACAGTGGGAGGGAGCTATTGCCCTCATCTCCTGTTTATGGAATTCCCAGAGACATCTGATTGGCCACTGTGGGAAAGACGATGCTGGACTAGAGAACCTTTTGATCTGATCCAGCGGAACTCTTGTGCACATACCGTTGCAAATACTTTATCCAGAGTTAGTAACCCACACTGTGATCTATTTGCTTGAGCCTCCCTTCCAACTTTAAGAAGGAGGCTGTCAATATTGCTCACTACCCCAGCAACATTTTGCTCCTCTTCCATCCTTGCGTTCCTCCTAGAATGCATGGAGACAGCCAGGAATTGACATCTACCATCACTACTGCACTGTACCAGGCTAGGGAAATGCAGTGGACCTGGCTGAACGTGCCTTCCAAATGCATTCTCTGTGGAATGGGGCTTGGCTTGCTTCTGAATCTAGCCTAGTATTCTGATATTAGGCAGGGGAGCAGTGATTTTGTGCCTTTGACAACTGTGCATTAGAAGGATATTCAGCAGGTAAAGCTTCCCCTATTGTTGCATTATCATGCTGGGGAAAGCTCCATGTATTGAATCTCTGCTATTCATACAATGCCAAGGGCCTTGATAGAAACAACTCAGCAGGCCTGTTTACATCAATAGCCACTCAGATTCCTTCTAAACGTGCAATATCTGAAGGCTGATTTCTCTATGTAATAAGATTTCAGATCTGGCCTGAAGTTTTCCCTAAAGCTTGTCTATGTCCAGTTAAAGTTATGGAAGCTCATAACACTCTTGCCCATTTAAATAATGGCTGCATGCGTTGCAGTCCAGTGGTGTCCCTCCACTGGACTGATTGAGTGGAAGATTCCATTGGAAGAATGAGAAGGAAATGTTTGCAATTTCCCCTCCCATCAGCAGCCCCAGGCACCCATCAAAAGTGTTCCAGAGGGTTGGGGGATCCTTTGAAACATAGTGAAAGGTGGTATGAGAGGTTGTGGACTGCGGGGAGGGAGAATTGCTTGACGTCACCTCCCTCCCTGTTCCACTGATGGAAGCCTCCAGTGGACCCAAGAGCCTTCTATCAATGGAGAGAGAAGACTGGATACAACACTGTATTTTCTTATTGCACAAATAAACACCAAGTCTTTTTTCTTATTCTGGACCACAGATTTCCCAACTTAATCGCACTTCAGTGGAAAACATGATACCACAACTCAAGTGTCACATATTAAAAGGAGAGTCTATGTTCAGCCTGTTAACGGCCTAATAAATTTCCACAGGCTGCTAATTTTAAACAGGCTTGTAAGCAATAAACGAAAACCCCGGTGTGGTATTAATATGCTCAAGAAAATAACTTCAAGAAGATTTTTATCAGCTGCTACTCTAGATACAGAATGCCACCCACTTGTGCCCATTTTAGCTGGAAGATTCAAACATGTCTTTATTTTTACAAAATGGGGGGGGGGGGAGAAGAAGAAGAAGAAGAAGAAGAAGAAGAAGAAGAAGAAGAAGAAGAAATGACAGCACTTTCCATCAAATTACCTTTGAAACTCAGCTGAGCGCCACAAGAATCCTTCCCAGCACTGTTGCTTGCATAACAAGTATACAGTCCACCATCACCTTTGCCTACTTTAAGAATGGTCAGTGTGGCAGTGTTTTCTACCAGTGTAATCTTGTAATTGCCACCAGGGCGGATCTCACGGTTATCTTTTGCCCAGCTGACTTTCATTGGCACTGAACCTGTGACATGACACTTGAAAGAACCGCTTTCCCCAAGAGCAACGTCAAGGGGCAAAGGCTTCACATCAAAGAATGGTGGTTTCAGGTGTTCTAAGGAAAAGAAAGAAAATCAAAAAGTGAAAAGGCATGGCAGGACGTATTGTCTTCCCTTCAAACAGCAAACTCTTAGTCTGTTGTTACGGCCCTGTGACTTGTTCACGTTCTTTAAAACTGAACCAGCATGCAACAACTTCAGACTTAGTTGTTCACAAACCTGTGAGTAGGAGCTTGGCACTGGAAGAAGCAGTCCCAAGAGCATTGTGAGCTGTGCAAGTGTACTGGCCAGCGTGAGCCATGGAGGTTTGCAAGATCTGAAGCGTCGCTATATTGCTTAAGAAGGTGGTTTGAATGTTGTCGTCATCTCTCAGCTGCACCCCATCCTTCGACCAAGACACTTCAAGCGGCTCAGAGCCAACAATGCGGCAGTCAAAGGCTATGGGAGAACCAAGAGTCTCCTGCACGTCTTTCAGTTTTCTCGTGAATGAAGGAGGAAGTTTAACATCTGCAAAAAAAATTAATTGCAGGGTATGATAACTGGCCATGCAAGAAGACTAAAAAGAATACCTGGGCCAGTATGCCCTGCACATGTGGAGAATTCCAATAAAAATAAACAGAGCCATGTTCTCTGTTCCTAACCCCTCATGCCCCCCACACCTATATGGGCACACACAGGGAGTAGGAGGTCTGTGTGTGCCTCCCATACCCTTATCCAGTCATCCCTTTCAAACTCATGCAAGTTCAGTAATTTGCAGGGTTTGGGGAAAGGAAGGAAGGCTGCACGGAGACACAGGAAGAACTCAGAGCTATCTCAGTCTCCTTACAGCTCAGCCAAGCAGCTTGTAGACATGCTGAGAGCCCCGTCCCCATGCCTGTGATTCAAGTGGGTCACACACTTCAGCATATTACACACAAACACTGTGTGTAATATGACAAGGGTCAATTATTTTAAAAAGAGCCATCACCTTTGATGGTGATTGTTGTCATTGAAGTAGCAAACCCAGCGCTGTTTTCTGCTTTGCAGGTGTATTCGCCAATGTCAGCATTCTCTACCCGGCTGAAAGCGAGTGAAGCCACATTGTTCTTGAAGTGCATTTTATAAGCCTGTGTAGATCTTAGTTTGGTATCTCCTTTGTACCATGACACTTTAATTTCCGGTGTTCCAGCCACTTGGCACTGTAAAGTTGCAGGCTCTCCGATGGTCACCTCCAAGTGATCCAAGTGCTTAACAAAATGAGGTGGTTCTGCAGCAGAAATAATCATAGTCAATACCCACAGTCAATCTAAGCACATCAGAAGATGGCAATTAGTACAAGAATGGTTAACTAACTATTAAGACAGCAACACACCTATGATTGATACCAGGGCATGACATACATCCTCCCCAGCGTCATTTGCAACTTCACAGATATATTCTCCTTCATCTTCTGTAGAACTATTAAGAATTTCCAGAATGCCTGATTTTTCCGTGGTGGTTATATTGCATTTTGGAGACTGTGTGATGTTTAAGCCGTTCTTCTTCCACGTTACTGCGAGTGGAGGAGTTCCGCTGAACGTGCTTTCTAGAATTATGGATTTCCCATGTTCTACGCTGAAATCGCTCAGCTTCTTCACAAACACAGCAGGCTCTAAGATAAAGTCATATGAAAGAAGTGGTTAAACCAAGAACTGCAATATGGGTGTCTCTCTACGTGTGTGTGTGTGTGTGTATCACACAGACATGCACACACACTTAACAGGTGTACATGCCATAATAATAGCTTTTGGACAAACCTTTTACAAAAAGATGTGTGGTGCAAGAAGCACTGCCAGCATCGTTCGTGGCAAGGCAGGTGTAATCTCCAGTCTGGAGTGGTCCCACTTCGAACAATTCCAGCTCCGCAGATGAATCTGCCAAGGTGATGTTGCACGTTTTCCCTGGCACCAGTTCTCTACTCCCCTTAAACCAGTTCACTTTGAATGGAGGAGTTCCCCTAATCAGACTCCTGAACGTTACACTCATTCCAGGTAAAACCTCCAGCGGGTCTGGCGTCTTTGCAAAAGTGGGTGGTTCTAGAATTACACACAACATTTAAAAAGTTAACGCAAATGTGCCAGGTAGCTAACATCTGTATAAAACAGGTTGTCAAGAAAGCAAGATAAACGCGCACAGGAAAGATTTGCAACAGATGCCTTGTCTATCCTTTACTGACCTTGCACTGTCAAAAAGGCACTGCATTCGTCAGAACCAGCTACATTATGGGCAGCACAGGTGTAGGGACCTGTATCAGACGAGTCCAGAGCATTCACCTTCAAAGCACAGACATTATCTGAAAAGCCGGTTTCGTATTTGTCCCCTGGGAAAATTTCATTTCCTCCATAAAACCAAGTGACTGAAATAGGAAGGGAGCCGGCAACTTTGCACTCCAAAACAACCGAGGAGCCCTGCACGCCAAAGGTTTCTTTCAATCTTCTTATAAAAGAAGGAGGGACGACGTGGTCTGGGTAGGAAAAGGCAACAAAGAGCCAACTTTTAAGAGGAGAAACGACAGAAGAGAAGAGAAGGGCAAATGAGAAACAAAAAAGATCCCAAGCTAACCTGAAATGTCGACGGAGGAAGAGCAGCTGCTTTTCCCCACTTCGTTGTGCACTTCAAAAGTGTACAATCCCCTGTCGTTCATGTCTGCAGAGAGAACTTTAAGTGTTGCCACCTTGTTGGAAAAGCTGATTTGGTGCTTGCGGCTGTTGGTGAGCTCTCTTCCATCCTTAAACCACTTGGCAATTAGCTCTGGAGTGCCACCCACCGTGCACTCCAGAGTAAAAGCATTGCCAGAGGTCACCGTCATGGGCTCGGGCTTCTCTAAAATCACAGCCGGCTCTGGAATGAGGGAGACAATCCAGAAAACTTGAGTTTCGAGAAAACCAAGACTTAAGAAGCAAATTAGCTGCAATGGCCAAGGCAGCCAAGATTCAATTCTTTAGAAGGGGGTGGGTGCCTGTACCAACCTAGAACTTGTAAATGCCCTGCGCATTCTCTCATTCCAGCATCATTTTTAATCTGGCAGATGTACTTCCCGCTGTTGGTGGCTTCAGCACTTGCAATCTGAAGAGTTGCGATGTTATCCGAAAAGGAAATCTTGAGGTTTTCGCTTTCCCGTATTATTTCGCCTTTGTCCTTAAGCCAAACAACGGAAATGGGTTGGGAGCCTTCTACTACGGCCCGCAGTGCTGTGGGTTCCCCGGCATAGGTGGAGGTTTCGCTCAGCTTCTTAACAAACCGAGGAGGCTCTGGCAGGGAAGAGAATTCCTTACGGTAAGAGGAAGGTGGCAAGGAAGCCGCAAAAGAAAGGCAAAGGAAAGCGTGCCCGCAGACTTTGCACCGCAGTCGCACTCATTACTAACCTTTGAACTTCACAGCACAAGAGCAAGTGTCGCTTCCGACCTCATTTGTGGCTTTGCACTGATATTCCCCAAGGTCTGCCGCTTCGAGGTTGAGAATGTGGACGCTGGCACTGAAGTTCTTGGTTGTCACTTTGAACTTCTTGCTGCTCCTGACTTGCTTTCTGTCCTTGAACCAGACGACTTCGAATGGCGGTGTGCCTGCTATTTCACACTGAAGGGTGACATCGGAGCCCTTGAGTGTGTCTATGGGGCTGGGTTTCTTGCTAAAAACGGGAGGTTCTATAAAAGAAAGGAGACGAGGACATGTAACGGGACTCCTGGGAGGGGTTTCTTGCTAACAGGGGCAAGACATCCAGAAACAGAAGGCAGAAGGTATGCTTGTAAATCCCCATTTAGGTGCCTAAGAAGATTCTTTCTCTAGTTCTCCCAAGTGCATAGCAGGTCAATTTTAGGTCATTTCTATTTCTAAAGCTGCAAAGTCTTGCTTGGCAACTTTGTCATCCCCCCCCCCCCACAAATTCCTGTTGCATGTGGCACTGAGTTTTCCAAATAAATGCAGTTAATAAGCATGGGTGTGTACCTCCTCATAACGTTTTCCACTCCCACATCTGCTATTCTCAAACTGACACCCTCAAACACATGCTCTAAACCTTCCATGGCCAAAGGTTTATTTTCTTACAGTCCTCCTCCTTATCCCTATAAGTACTGTATTTTATTTTATTTTTAAATAGAAGAAATCCTCTAACTCTTTCCCCAATGTCGCCTGCAACTGCAATTCACATCTTATGTCTTATCTAACTATAGAGTGTTGCTAGGAAGTAACAGACGATCACCTGGCAGATTGTGTAGCTGGCACACACAAGAGAAAACTGGTCCTACTACTCCTGTAACCTTATATCTTGCATTATCACCCACTTCTTTGATCCGTTCACCTGTTGTCTCTTCTTGTCCACTTCCTAGCTATTAATCAGATGCTCAAGGAGTATATCCTAACTGAGGCATAGGTTATCTTTAAACCTTTCACTGCCTGTAAGCTGAATTTTCAGGGAATAGAGGGCCTTCTCGGTGGCTGCTCCCAGACTTTTTTTGGAACTCCCTCCCTAGAGAAGCTAGGCTGGCTTCCTGCTTCTTGTCTTTCAGCCAGCAGGTGAAGACTTTCTTGTTCCAACAGGATTTTGGGAACTGACTGCTTTTAGTGAAAGGGCTGGTGCTGTGTTGTTTTTATGGAAATTATTGGTATGGGTTTAACAGATGTTTAGATATGTATATAGCTTTAATTCTGTCAATGTTTAATTGTTTTTTAATGATTGTTTTTCTGTGTTGGTAGTGGTTCTTATTTTTATCTGTAAGCCACCTTAAGTCCAGTCAAGGAAACAGGCAGGGAATATTGATAATAACAAGTGCCTTTTTTCCTAAAAAAAAGCTCTCATTTTCCTACTCATATTGAAATACTGCCCCTCAATGAGGCCAAACTTAGATTTACAAAATGTTTAGGGGTATGTGTACCCCTGCATCCCCCCAGAAAAAAAGCACTGATGATGATGATGATGATGATGATAATAATAATAATAATAATAATAATAATAATAGCTTTTACTTTTTCTGTCCTGTGCTACTTCACAGTTCTGTAATTTCTGACACAGGCCAGTGATAGGTAAAGGCTAGAGGGGCCACTGATCCTCTAAGACTGCTTCTCCCGCTCTTAAAATTTTCAAGACTGCTTTACTATATCTATTTGCATAGTGTGCCTGACCTCCTCATCAGCCCTGCCACCATTTTCACTACAGTCGAGGAGTCTTTGGATTTCAGACATCTCAGTCCTTTGTCAGTACTTTTGACTATGCGTCCCCAGCATTATAGCATTATCATCCAACCATTTAAGGGTAAAGTAGGGGAATGCCTGCAGCTCACTGGTAGAGCATCTGCTCTGAATGAAGAGGACCTCAGGTTCAACTCCCCAGCATCTGCAGGTAGGGCTGGGAGAGAGTCCTGACCGAAATCCTGGAGAGCCACTGTCAGTCAGTGAAGATAACACTGAGGTAGATGGGCCAATGGTCTGACTCCGTATGGGGGAAAAACAAAACACCTTCCAGTGCTCCTAAGGGTTGGGTAGAGTGGAGGAAGTCAGAGTAGACATTGGCTTCTAACCTTTCACTGTGACCGTTGCACTGCAGCTTGCGGTGCCAGCAGAATTAAGAGCTTCACAAATGTAATCTCCACTGTCCTCATGGGTAGCATCAACAATGATCAGCACTGCTGTGCCATCACTGAATGCCATACGGTGCTTGTCGCTAGCATGGATTTCATGGTCATTCTTGTACCACACAACTCTGATTTCTGGGGAACCACTGATCTTGCATTCAAGTTGACATGAATCGCCCTGTTTCAGCATTCTTGATGGTTCCAGTTTCTTCACAAATTTAGGAGGTTCTGAGAAGCCGGAAGGAAAGTAGCATTCAGTATGGAGAGGAATAAGAACAATTAAGAACACGCCAAAAAAATTTTGCAGTGGAAATCATAATATGGTATTATCAAGGAGGATACCAACAAAAATTAGTAATTGTATGAGAAACCTCCATAAAAAATAAACAACAACTGCAAAAATTCTGACATTTCTGCTGAAATAAGCCATGGCACTGATTCACTGAACAGCAAACACAGCAAAATACAGCCTTTGTTTCCTCATGCCTCCCTTAATGCCAGTCCACTACAAAGAAGGGAGATTGGCGGGAAATTAGCACCCAGACTCAACATAGGAGAACTCTTCTCCTGCACCTGTGCTCCCCAAAACAGATGGATATTTTGAGAAGCAATACTTATGAGATAAGCCTCTCCCAGGTACAATAATCTGGAGGAGGGGAGGAAGGAGCCTATCTGTGCCCAAGCGTTCCATCTGCTTCCATCTCATCTGTTTGTTGACTGGCACTCAAAGCCCTCTCAAAATTTCAGCCTGGGGGTGGGATGCTAAGATGACATCCCTGACAGGTGCACGAGTGCAGAGGCCAATTGCTATTTCCCCACTCCCCTTTCAACTTGTCAACATCTACTGGAGAGGTGTGCAAAACTCTTGGTAAATCCCTGCTAATGGATCAAGCTATCTATGTATATATTCCCACGCAACTATTTTTTAGAATGTACATTATACATAAACTGTAAATGAATCAAATCCACCTCGACTTTTACAACAGCAAAAATCAAAGAATGCTATAAAAGCTACATTTAACGTGGGCATCTGTAAATCCCAACCGGCGCGTGTAATTTGTCATAAGAATCCATCACATTTCTATGAGCACAAAACATTATTCTTTTGCTCTACTGGGGTTTCAAGACACAGTAAGGAGAAGAAAATAGTTCAGAACTTAAATACTCACAGATAGCTTCCTATGAATTTTTGTTAATTTGAAAGAGGTCTGCCTTTTTCTTTTTAACTTCTAACAGTTAGAAACAAAGAATTCTGTGGAAAAGAAATCCCAAGAAAATCCCTTTTCTGCATAAAAGATCAGCCAACTTAAATTCAAATACCTTTCACATTAAGCTGAGCCGAGCAAAAGTCTTTCCCAACATCATTGCTAGCTTGGCAAGTATACTGTCCACTGTCTCCTTTGCCTACTCTCAGAATTCTCAAATGGGCTGTATTTGCTACAAAGGTAATGGCATAGTTTCCTCCTGTACGGATCTCGCGGCCATCTTTAGCCCACGTTACATGTATAGGTTGGGCTCCAGTAACATGACACTCAAAGTCAGCACTTTCTCCAACGGGAAGATCTTTGGACTCGGGTGTGATATCAAAGGAGGGAGCTTGTTTGCGTTCTGGGGAAGAAAATGAAGAGGAACGATTGGATTTCTTTTGGACGCAGCAAAGCTAAATACTGTAAAATCTTTTTAGAGGTTAGGAAGAGTGGTTGAACGTAACAGATGAAAACAAGAGAGTCGGTATGAAACTAACCTGAGACTGTGAGCCTAGCACTAGATGTAGCAGTTCCTACAGGATTGGTCGCTGTGCAAGAATATTGCCCAGTGTGACTCATCTCAGTTTGCAACAGCTGAAGAGTTGCCACGTTATCTATGTAAGAGGCCTGTACATTAAAGTCATCTCTTAAAGGCACACCATCCTTATACCATGTAACACTAATAGGCTCTGACCCATTTAGACGGCAAACTAATTTGATGGGGAAGCCAACGGTTTGCTCTGTATCCTTTAATTTCCTTGCAAAAGAAGGTGGGCGTTTTCGCTCTGCAAGAAAAGAAGCATGCAATAAACATACGGCTTACGCAGGCATCTGGACAGGTGAAAACGTTTTTTAAAGAGTGAAAGATCTGCCAGTATGAGTTTTTAACCAATCCCAGATAAAATAATCACCTTGAACTGCTAAGACAGCCTTTGAAGAGGCTGTTCCGACACTGTTTTCTGCTTTGCAAATATATTCCCCACTGTCACTGGCATCCACTTTGTTAAAAATAAGTGTAGCAACATTATCTTTGAAGTACATCTTATACTCAGGAGTAGATCTTAATTTTGTATCTCCTTTGAACCAAGATATTGTAATTTCTGGGGTCCCAGTAACTTGGCATTGCAAAGTGGTATAGTCTCCAACTGACACCTCAAGAGGTCCCAAGTGAGTGACGAAAGAAGGAGGTTCTGAGGACACAAAGAGTCAGCATTAGGATAATGACACCTGAACGCTACAATGAAGAAACAATGAGGTTTTTAAATAAAAAAATATTATTAAGAAGGCGCTAAAGACAGACCTAAAGTGGATACCAGTGCTTCACAGATATCTTCTCCAGCCTCATTCTCAACCATACATGTGTATTCTCCTTGATCATCCTTTGTACTGTTAAGAATTTCCAGAATGCATGACTTCTCTGTGGTGGTGATGCTGCACTTTTCGGACTGGCCTAAAGTTACGCCGTTCTTCTTCCATGTCACTGAAATCGGAAGGCTACCAGTGTACCTGCTCTCTAGAATTATGGATTTGCCTGGCTCCACACAATGGTCGCTGAGCTTCTTCACAAAAACGGCCGGTTCTAGTGAGCAATAAGAAGTCAAGTATTGGCATCAACGCTGCACAAACACCTAAACATTCCAAAGCAAAAAAGTGCAACCTGTACCAACCTTTTACAGAAAGATGTGCCGTACAAGACACTTTGCCAGCCTCATTAGTCACAACACAAGTATACTCTCCACTCTGTTGTGGCTCTACATCAAACAGCTCCAGGTCTGTGACTGAATCTTCCAAGTAGATGTTACATTTATCACTTGGTACGAGTTCATTGACGCCTCTAAACCACCTCACCTTAAATGGTGGTGTTCCTCTAATAACAGCAGAAAATGTAACACTTTTGCCTGGTAAAATATCCACAGATTCAGGTACCTTCTCAAAAGAGGGTGGTTCTAAAGAAGCATCGAAAGTAACAACAGATCAGTCGATAATGAAGGAATCATAAAGTGAAAATAAAAATTTCCTCAAATCACAGCACCAAGAGAATGCAATTTTGCAAGAATAAAGATTATGGAAGATTTCTGCAAAGTGTTAGCCACTTATTGAATACTGACCTTGTACAATCAAAGCAGCCTTGGTTTCATCAGAGCCTGCCACATTAGCAGCTTTACATGCATAAGTTCCTGTATCAGATGAGTTCAGTGAACCAATCTGCAAACTGCAAACATTGTCTGAAAATGAGATTTGATGTTTTTCCCCACTAGTGATTTTATGTCCATTATGGAACCAAGCAACTGTAATGGGAAGGGATCCAGCCACTTTGCACTCAAGAATCACTGAAGAAGCCAGTACACCATGAGTTTCTTTAAGTTTTCTTGTGAAAGAAGGTGGAATAATCCGATCTGTGTAAGAGGAGGTAAACAAAAGAAAATGAGGACCTCACAAAGGAGAACCATTTCCTGGTGGGAATACAATGAAGAGAAGCAACAGAACTGACCCAGAACATCAACGGAAGCTGTGCAGCTGCTTTTGCCAACATTGTTCTGCACCTCAAAAGTGTATAAGCCACTGTCTTCCATTTCTGAATCAATAATTTTAAGTGTGGACACTTTGTTGTAGAAGGTAATTTTGTATTTGTTGCTAGTTGTTAATTCTTTTCCATCCTTAAACCAGCCTATTGAAAGTTCTGGTGTTCCACCCACTTTGCACTCTAGGGTACAAATGTCTCCGACGGTGACTTTCATTGGTTCTGCCTTCTCAGTGATGACAGCTGGCTCTGGAAAAAGATTCAAGCAATATCTGCCTGTGAATATCATTGTCTCCTTAGCCACATGGCTTAATACTGCAATTACAGAAATCACTTCTCTAAAGCCACAGTTTTCTGCTTTGGAAAGGAGCCACTACAAAGCTATTAATGGCTCTTCTTTTCTAGAATTGAGAAACACAGTAAACACCACCGTGCCACTTATCTGTCTCCCAGAGAAGAGGAGCTGACTGCCCAACCAATAGGAGCAGACCAGTATGAAACCCCCAACTAGTTTCCTGAACTATTTGCTTCAGAACCCGTTCTCCAATACTCTGTAATGCACCATGTACACTGATGGCATGCCCCGCCCTCTCTCATCCTCAAGGCTCTGAATGTTATTTAGCCTTCCCAACTTTTAAAAGTAACTCTCTCTTTTTAAAAGAAAATAAAAAGCCAAGTTTGTGTCATTACCAACCTAGAACGGTTAAAGTAGCTATGCACTCTCGGGTTCCAGCATCATTACTGATTTGACAGATATACTTCCCAGCGCTTGCTGGTTCTGCTTTGGCAAGCTGCAAAGTGGCAACATTTTCCACGTATGTTATTGTCCTGTTAGCACTTTCTCTGATGACCTCTTCTTTGTCCTTGAGCCACGTCACCGAAATCGGCTGAGAGCCTTCCAAGGTGGCCTGCAACTCTACTGGTTCACCCACCACAACAGTGAGGTTGTTAATTTTGGTCACGAATTTTGGTGGTTCTGAAGAGGAAAGAGCCAATGGGCATCAAGAATTCCAACAAGAATTGTGCATTTCTATAAAGAAAACGATGATTGCACACCGTATTTCCTCAAATAATACCTACCTTTAAGTTTTACCATACAAACGCAAGTGTCGCTTCCGACATCGTTCTGAGCTTTGCACTGGTATTCACCAATGTCAGATACTTCGATATTCAGAATGTGAACACTTGCATGGTAGTTTTTGGATGCGACTTTGTACTTTTTACTGCTACGGATTTGCCTCTTATCCTTATACCACGTAATATCAAAAGGTGGCGTCCCAGAAATCTCACATTCAAGGCTAACCTCAGTACCCTTGAGTGTATCTACTGGAGACGGCTTCCTGCTAAAGATGGGTGGTTCTAGGATGAAAGAAAGAATCAGGCATCATTTAAAGAAAGTTACCTCAATATATATGTTGCTAGTTTAATATGAATATAATGTGAGAATTGCCATATATGTATCTGTTCCAGTGCCAAGGCATGCATGCAGCAGAAGAAGCACCCTTTTCTTTTCACAGCTGGTTTTTAAGGGTAGCCAACTGACTGGAATGGAAGCATGCATGTCCCAGTCCTCCAGCAAAGCTCCACCCACTAAGATGCCCATGATCGGGCAGTTTAGTGTATTTGGCGGGCAATCCCACCCTGCAATGCAGTGGGCTGGATGATCTTCAATGTGCACGCGAGTCCCAGCACTTGGGAATGGCTGGCAGCCAGCCCGCAAGAGGCCACAACTGTTGCCCACCCAGAATAGGGTAATTGGCCATTTCAGTAATAAAAGCAATGACCATCCTAGAATGCTGAGCCAAAAGGGTGAGTGCAGGAATGCATTTAACACCCATTTTCTCCTCCTTTCACATGGAATGTAGTCCTACTGACTAATTACTTATCCTTTCTGTAACAGGCAGAGAGGTGTGATGGTCACTGCCGCCTCTTGCAGATTCAGTGGACGCCAACCCTGACATCTACTCAAGCATTTGATTAGTTGACTGGAGGGGATGTTTTGTCACCCTCTCAGTGTTGTGGTGCAAATTTGAATGACTTATGGTTGCAGCCTTGATTTAAGTACCCCACTCATTGATGTTAATGAAGAGTGGGTTATAATTGCCACCAAGTTTATGCAGGTAATTAAGAAAACATCTTTCTGTAATAGCTAATTGATGATCTCTGGGTTGTTGTTGTTGTTTTTTTTAAAAAATGTAGTTTTTACTATGTGGTTGTTGTAGACCACTTTGGTTTTTTGGTTTAATAGTGGCATACAAATATTGCAATAATTAAATAACCTAAATAAATAATAGTAAATACACCACATCCCTTTGAACATTCTTGAGGGAAAGAGTGAAAGCCACAGGTTAGAGAATACTTGTTTAAAATTAGGTAAAGGTATCCCTGCCCGTGCGGGCCAGTTTTGCCAGACTCTAGGGTTGTGCGCTCATCTCACTCTAGAGGCCAGGGGCCAGCGCTGTCCGCAGACACTTCCGGGTCACGTGGCCAGCGTGACAAGCTGCATCTGGCGAGCCAGAGCCGCACACGGAAACGCCATTTACCTTCCCGCTAGTAAGCGGTCCCTATTTATCTACTTGCACCCGGGGGTGCTTTCGAACTGCTAGGTTGGCAGGTGCTGGGACCGAGCAGTGGGAGTGCACCCCGCTGCGGGGATTCGAACCACCGCCCATGTGATCGGCAAGTCCTAGGCTCTGTGGTTTTACCCACAGCGCCACCCTCGTCCCTTGTTTAAAATTAACCTGGAGGTTAATTAGATGAGAAATAGGACCCTGTCCAAAATGGGCAGCTATAGCAATCTAACAGTTAGCTTAGCCATACAAGAATCAGAATGAGCTAATCTCAATCTTTTTAGGGATAGTTAGTCAAAGAGAAGGAAGTCCGCCAAGGCATGTTTGCTAACCTTTGACTAGGAGTTTAGTACTGCAGCTTGCCCTGCCAGCAGGGTTCTGTGCTTCACATATGTAATCTCCACTATCGTCTGCACCAAGATGCCTCATTTCAATGACTGCCACAGAATCTGTGAATGACATCTGGAATTTTTCGCTGGCATGGACTTCAGTGTCATTTCTGTACCATACCACTTTGATTTCCGGAGAGCCACTGATTTTACATTCAAGTCGTGTGGAGTCGCCCTGTTTAATCACTTTAGACGGGTCTAGCTTCTTAATGAACTTTGGAGGTTCTGGGAAACGGAAGAAAAATGAAAGCAAGGTAAATCGGAAGAAAAGAGGGACTGTGTTGAAAGGTATATAGAATAAGAGGGGAGAGAAATCTAAAAGGGCGCTTAACTTCTAGTTTTAGCAATGCAGGAAGAAAAGTAGCCCAGAAACATTTACACAAAAGACTGCAGAAGACAATTAAGAAAAGAGCAACACAGAACACATTAGCACACCTGTTATGCTCAGTGTGGTTGTACAAGAATCGCTGCCAACATCGTTGGAAACTTGGCAAGTATAGTTTCCACTTTTTGATACATCCACAGAATAAAGATTTAAGAAACCAGTTGACCCTTCAATCCCAAATAAACAGTTAGGTCCAGACACAAGTTCTAAATCTTCTTTAAACCACTTTATTTTAAAAGGCGGTGTTCCCTTTAAAGATGCCTTAAATTCCACTGTTGAATCAGGTATAGCTGATTGACTTTCTGGTTTTACCAAGAAGCTTGGTGGCTCTAAAGGTTTTAAGAAACAAAAGAAAACTAATTAGGTTCCGGCGCAAGAAATATGGCCTGGCAAGCCACAGCAAACCAATAAAGAGAAATAAAACATGTGTCAAAGTTAATAAGAAAAGAAAGGTTCTATATAGATAACGTTAAATGAGATCTACATTCAAAGATATTAATGATGTGAAGTTGAAAAAGATTTATATTTTAATACAGTGTATAGAAAGAAGATAGAAATTCAAACCTTTCACAGTTAAGACGGCGCTACATGAGTCACTTCCTGCAACATTTGTTACGCTGCAAGTATAATTTCCAGAATCTGTCAACTCTAGGTAATTAACCTCGAGCGATACAGTGTTCTCATGGCACAGATGCCTGTATTTTGCACTCTCGGGTATCTCTTTTCCATCTTTAAACCATTTTGCAGTAATTGGGAGTGAGCCAGAGACTTTGCACTCCATATGAATAGATGATCCCAGAATTTTATCCATTTTGGGCAATTTTTTGGTAAACGAAGGAGGGATTGCTTGATCTGCCCAGAAAGGAGGGAAGAAGGTAAGTAGCATCAGATTCCTTGCTTTAGTCATTCTTCTTCATGAAAAATACACAGGCAATTAAAATGTTGATTGAAAAAGAACATGCTCCATTTTGACCAACCAAAATACAAACCTAGTACAGACAAAGTAGCCTCACAGGTGCTGCTTCCAAACTCATTTTCAACCTTAAAGGTGTATGTGCCGCTGTCCTCCTTCATAATGGACTCAATCCTGAACCTAGCCACATTATTGTCAAAGCTCATGGTGTAATATCTACTGGGCATGAGTTGTTTGCCATCTTTGGACCATTTTACTTGAAGTTCTGGTGTTCCAGCCACAGTGCATTCTAGAGTGACTGGGTCTTTCTCCGTAACTTTAATTGATTTAGCTTTTTCTATGATCTGAGCAGGTTCTGGAGTAAGAATAAAAACACAAATATATTGAAGTCTTCCAATGAGTAACCGGCAGAAGACTGGTGCTTACTGAGGAATCAAAATAGGAATCAAAACTCACAAACCTTGCACTAAAAGTAAAGCAAAACACTTCTCAACTCCTGACTCATTCTGTGCCTGACAGGTGTATCTCCCACTGTGACCGAGGTCAACATGCCTGATCTTCAGTCTCGCCACATTGTTTTCAAATGTAATGTGGAAGTTGTCATCGTTTTCAATTATTCTTTCGTCTTTTATCCAAGACACTGTTAAAGGCTGAGAACCAGCCACAGTGCATTGAAATACAGCAGAGCTCTTCAAAACAGCGTGGACGTTTTCTAACTTCTTGATGAAGGATGGGGGTTCTGTGTTTATTAAAAATATAAAAAAGCCGGAATGAAACCTGGGTAAGGTTTAAAATTTACTAAAGGAGGTGAGAGAACAAATGGAATGTTTCTTAGGCTTTTTCCCTACTATGATTACTGAACTGACCTTTCAGACTGACTTTTGTGCTACAGGAACAGCTGCCCCCTTCATTTGAAATAATGCACTGGTATTCGCCAGCATCCTGAACATCACAGTTCATGATATGAAGGGCAAAAACAGATTGCTGATCAGTCATGGTGTATTTCTTGCTACTTCGGATCTCGTTGTTGTTCTTCAGCCAGGTCACTTCAAACGGAGGAGTCCCTGTGACTTCACATTCTAACACAGCATCGTAGGTTCTTACTACTTCCACAGGTTTTAGCTCCCTCACAAATGTGGGAGGTTCTAAAGTAGTAGAAGAAAACAAAGCAACCTCAGAAATAAGGGGAGGAACCCAACTGCATGGCTGAAGGAACTGGAAAAGGAATTCTTAGCAACTAACCTTTCACTCTCAGTTCAATGCTGCAACTCTCACTACCTGCGTCATTGCGGGCCTCGCAGATGTAAGTCCCGCTATCCTCCACTTTAGCATTGGAAACTTTAAAAGTCGCCATGTTGTCTACAAACGAGACTCCATATTTAGCATGGTCCAGTACTTCGTTCCCATCAAGGTACCAAAGGACACGGATTTCCGGTGTACCCGCTACCTGGCATTCAAAAGTGGTAGACTGTCCTTTTCTCAAAGCTACTACAGGGCTAGGCTTCTGAAGAAACCTAGGGGGCTCTAAAATAAAATTAAAAATAATTATTTAGAAAATAGTAATTGGCTTTAAAAGACACAAACCAACTAAAAAACTAAGGTAGATTGAAATCCTATGCACATACTTACTGTAATCCCCATCTAACACAGTGGGACTTACACTCAAGTAGACATGCATAGGATTGAGCTGCGCAAATTGCAGCTGATAACCCAGGATGTAAAAGTGCAGACCTTTCACAAAAAGAGTTGTCTTGCAGGTTGTTGTCCCGACGTCATTGCTCAATTGGCAGATATAGTTCCCTGAATCAGACGTCTTGGCCGAAAAGAGTTCCAGCACGCTTGAAGTGTCATCTTTGTAAACTGAGCGAGAAGCTCCCGAAAGGAGTTCTTTGCTATCTTTGAACCACTTTATTTGTATGGGAGGTGTGCCGCTCACAAGAGCTTTGAGTTGGACTCTGGCAGCTGGTACCACATCTTGTGACTGTGGCTTTTCAACAAAGCATGGGGGTTCTACAAAGAGTGGGAAGAAAGACCAGGAAAAGAAGGAGGTCATTCATTTTGGAACGATAAACAAAAACCAGAATCAAAGCAACGTGGCAAATAAGCCTGCCGCCTAGGAGAAAAAGTACAAGATGTCCAAACCTTTGACGGTTAAATGAGCACTGCATTGGTTGCTTCCAGCTTTATTTGTTGCCTCGCAGGTATAAGATCCACTATCTGCACCTTCAAGCTGGTTGATCTCCAAGAATGCCATGTTATCATGGAAAGAATACTTGTGCTTTTCACTAGCAGTTATCTCTTGACCATCCTTGTACCACTGGATACTTATTGGGTGTGAACCAGACACTATACACTCAAGGTGAACAAAAGAGCCCTTAATGCTATCCATTTTCTTTAGCTTTTTGGTGAATTTAGGCGGTATGATCAGATCTACCCAAGACAAACCAAAAAGATAGATATTAGATTAGGCTGCCACTTTGCTGGCCTTTGGCATAAAAAGAAAATAAGAATTGCAGTTGTGGCCAGCACCCACCAACCGACCCACCTCCAAGAGAAGAGGGATACACAATACGAACCTAAGACATTAATGCTAGCTTTACAGCTGCTGCTTCCGACATCATTTGAAACCTCAAATGTGTATTCGCCGCTATCTTTCTTTTCGGTAGAAACAATCTTTAGCATAGAGACTGTATCGGTAACACTGATTTTATATTTGTGTCCCAATGTCAACTCCTTTCCATCTCTGAACCACTTGGCAGTAATATCTTTTGTTCCTGAAAATCTACACTGCAATGTGGCTGGGTCGCCTTCCGTGACATCAATTGAAACAGCTTTATCAGTGATGGTGGCTGCCTCTGTGATAAATACAGGAGCAAATATGAGTCTGGGTGACTTGAAGTGTAGACGTTAGCAAAACACAATGCTATAAATTAAGGAGGCGGGAGGAAGCTCTACAAACCTTTTACTGTTAGTAAAGCAGAACATCTTTGGATTCCAGCATCATTTTTAGCCTGGCAAAAATATTTCCCATCGTGCTTCACTTCTATGGCCCTGATCATAAGAGTGGCCACATTGTTCACAAAGGTCATTTTGGTGTTATCGTCTTCAACAATGTCATCATTATCTTTCAGCCAAGAGACTGTTATAGGCATGGAACCTTTAATAGTTGCTTGAAATACTATTGTGCCTCCTCTAAGTGAGCTAATGTTCTCAATCCTCTTCACAAACTGTGGGGGTTCTATTGAAAGAATAGATGCCTTGGTGAGTATTAGCCTCAACTAAACATCAGAATTAAATTATTATATTTTCCAGGCGGTACTGACCTTTCAGAGCCAACTCAGAGCTACAGACACAGCTTCCTACATCGTTTGTTACCCTGCACTGGTATTCTCCTGCATCTGAAGAGTCAAACTTGAAAACCTGGAGGCTAATCAAGGAATTCTCAATGCTTATTCTGTGCTTTCTACTGCTCCTCACAGGTTTGTTGTCCTTTAACCAATAGACCTCAAATGGAGGGGTACCTAAGACCTCACATTCCAGTATCACATCTGAGTCTTTTAACACTTCCCTTGGTTCAAATTCCTTGACAAAGTAAGGTGACTCTATAGCACAAGACAGAAAGAAAGAGTGAGGGTTGTTAATTGGTTCTGGGACCTTTAAAAGGCTTGAAAGACTTGCTGAGAAAATTGAGTGGAGCGGTACTTTTGCACACACCTTTTACAACCACGACACTACTGCAGGTATCTTTCCCAGCATTATTTTTTGCCTCACATGTATATTCACCACAGTCTTCAAGAGTGACATCCAGGAGTCTGAGGACTGCTGTGGAGCCCACCAAAGTCATCTTGTGTTTGGCACTGTCTTTAATTTCCCTGTCATCCTTGAACCAAGAGATTTTAATTTCAGGCGTGCCTGTAACTTTACATTCTAATTGGGCGTATTCTCCTTTCTTAATCAACTGCGACGGCTCAAGTCTTTCTACGAAAGTAGCAGGTTCTGTGGAATCAAAGAATGTTATTAAGAAGAGTTGTAGAAAGAGGTTAAGGAAAAATAAGAGGCACCTCAAATCGCCACCCAAGCATATCATCATAAGAGAAAGAGTTGTGCAAACCTTGGACAAACAAGTTTGCACTGCATGAAGCTGAACCAGCCGCGTTGCTGACTTTGCAAGAATAGGCGCCTGAATCAGCAGGTTTCACAGCGTAAAGCTCCAAGTAACTCGACAAAGCTTCTGTCATGATGTAACAAGCTCCGCCAGTTGTTAGCTCAGCATCACCCTTAAACCATTGTACAGAGAGTGGCGCTGTTCCCTTAAATGTACTCTTCAAACGCACTGTTGACCCGGGAGATATTTCTTGAGACTCTGGCTCTGTCACGAAGCTAGGTGGCTCTACACATTGTTTGAAAGAAAGAGTTGGAAAGAATCAGTAGTGCAACTTAATGTAGTGAGGAGTTAAAAAGGGGGTGGGGAAAGAACGGTTAAAAGAGATACTGAGAAGAGAATGCAAAAGAAGATGTCAAACCTTTTATCGTTAAAGTTCCATGGCTTTCCTTGCCCCCTGCAGAGTTAGTAGCTCTGCAGGAATACACTCCTGCGTCACTGGTATCCAGGTGTTTGATGTCCAAAGACGCTGAACCTTCTTCGTAGCGTATTGCATACTTGGCGCTGGCAGTGATCTCTTTGTCGTGCTTAAACCAAGACACTTTTATTGGAAGAGAACCTGATACTTTGCAGTCAAAGTGGCAGGAGCCACCAACCGCGCTATCGACGTTCCGCAGAGGTTTGGTAAAGAACGGAGGAAGGGTGCGATCTGTTCCAAGGCACAGCAAAGAAAAGAAAACCAATATATATCAAAGAGTGTTTTAGGAGTGTCCCCTCCCACCTCCCGCCTTCTAATTGTTCTACCATCTAAATCGCAGTAGCGCTACTGGATTACCAACCTAACACAGTAAATGAGGTGGTGCACGAACTGCGTCCAACATCGTTTGAAACTTCAAAGGTGATTTCGCCAGTATCGTGCAATTCGGCGGTGTAGAATTTCAACTGAGCAACATTGTTCTTAAAACTGATTCTGTACTTTTTGTTAGAAGCCAGAGGCTTTCCATCTTTGAACCATTTCGTTTTGAGCTCTGGAGTGCCTGCAACAGTGTATTCCAGAGTTGCTGGGTCCCCTGCCGTCACCTGAATGAATTCAGCTCTCTCAACAATGGTAGCAGGCTCTATAACAGAATTAAACAGTGGTCATTATAGAGCTAATGCGAACAATATGCCTGTGTATAAGAAGAATTGTGTGATCTTAAAGTGCTCCTACACTGACCTTTGACTGCTAATTCTCCAAAACATGTTTGGCTTCCTGCATCATTCTCAGCCAGACATGTATATTTACCACCAGAGCTAATCTGGACATCTGTGATTTGCAAAGTTGCAATGCCATTTTCAAAGGTCACTTTGACTTTGTTATCTTCTTTAATAATATCTTTCCCCTTCATCCAAGTGACAGAAATAGGAGCTGAGCCTCTCACAGCTGCCTGTAAGAAAACTTCATCCCCAGCGAGTGCAGTAACATCTTCGATTTTCTTAATGAAAGAGGGAGGTTCTAATTTGAAAAAGAAAGAAAGGAAGAAAAACCCTTATCTATCATTGCATCATATGGTGCTTGGTGCTGCATTTAAGGCTTTTTAAAGAAAATAAATTGCCTTCTGGATACAATGGCAACGTCTTTTATGGATTTCTACCTCTGAATGTTAGGGAAAAATTTACCATTTCAATCTGGAGATGGAGAAACCATTATTTGTTGAGCAATAAGTAAATGTCTTCCATTTGACAGCAGGGAAATTAATCCAGGTGAAGTAGATGTGAGGAACCTGTGGCACTCTAGATATGGTACTCCAACTCCCACCCCATTAGCCAATGGTCAGGAATTATGGGGTCCAACAACATCTGGAAGGCTACAGTTTCCCCATCATTGATGTAAACCAGGAGTGGAGAACCTTTGGTCCACCAGATGTTGATGAACTACAAATTGGCCATGCTGACTGGGGAACTACAATGTTCAGCAACACTTGAAGGACCACAGGTTCCCCACTACTGGTGTAAATAAGGGGACTAGGAAGAGTAAAAGAGGAATTCTTTTACTGTGTACCAAAGCTTGCTTCTCAGAAGGATGTCGGGAGTAGAGATTTTGCCTTTTGGCTATGCTTTATGTTGGAATCCCTCTGATTTGCATGACATTATACTTATCAAAGGAAAGGCTAACAGACCAATCATAGGCGTGCCTACTCAGTGGTAAGTCACATTGAGTTCAGCAAGGCTTACTCTTAAGTAAGTGTGTGGGAATGCTAAGAGCATTTTTTTTTACATTGCCTTTGGGCTCCTCTTTCATTACTTGGTGGAACTTTGAGTACCGATAATGTGGGGGATGGGAGATGAAAAGATGCATTAGCATTGCAAATTAGAATTCTGACTTGGGTAGGTTTTACATTTGTATCACAAGCTAACAGAAGCAATAAATTATTTACATATCATGTGTAGGGATGGGAAACCTATCAGTTCCTCTTTTTTAAAAGTCTTAAATTGAGTCCTCACATTTCCACATCAGATTGCAGTTTTTAAAAGTCCTCATGAAAGTTTATCAGCATTTTAGTGTGAATTTCTTCTACCACACACATTTTTAATGCTGTTTTGCCCAATATTCACTATTTCCCAAAACTATTTTTCATTTCCCAGCTGGAACACTGCATTGCAAAATTCAGAGAAGTGTGAATTTTAAAGGATGGCGGTGTTCTGGTCCGCATATTCTTTTGAAAGGTAAGGTCACCTTTAAAAGAGAACTGAATTGACTTTCTCTCCCACACCTAAACATTTGTAAAACAGCCTCTTGCTTGGGAATTAAGCTCAATGAAATCTGTTCTCTGCCTTTATTCCTGCGTTCAAGAATATAAGAAAAGATTCCAAGATGCAACAAGAAACAGAAAGAGAAGGAAAGGAGACAACTAAAAAAGAAAAATTGGTTTCCACGAAAGAGTTATTTTCTCCTTTTGCACATGCTAAAAATAGGTTTTGTTTGTTCACTTGCTCACTAACCTTTCAGTATATATGTTGCACTGCAAACACATTTTCCAACTTCATTCGCTATGGAACATTCGTATTCACCAATATCTGCACTATTAAATGAAGAAATCTCCAGAGAGATAAGAGACTTTTGGGAAGTCAACCTGTATTTTTTACTACTGCGAATTTGTTTCCTGTCTTTAAACCAACTGATTTCAAATGGTCCAGTACCAGAAACCTCACAATGAAGAGTGGCATTCATTCCTCTCACTATGTCGCCCGGCTCAAGAGTTTTGATGAAAGTAGGAGGCTCTATAAAATCATCAAAGCATGAATAAAGAATTAGTGACCGATAGTACACTTGCAACAGAACAAAGCACCTTGAAAAGAAAGCACCCCTGGGTTTAAGAACAAACCTTTGACAACAATCTCAGTACTACAGCTGTCACTGCCAGCATCATTAGCTGCTTCGCACGAGTAACTTCCACTGTCATCAACTTTCACATTGGTAATATCTAGCACAGCCACGTTATTGGCAAAAGACATCCTCTGTGTGTCGCTCTCTCTAATTTCTTTGTTATTTTTGTACCATGTCACCTGGATCTCAGGAGACCCTTTGATTTTGCACTGAAGATGTGCTGACTCTCCAGGAGTCAACAAGTAAGAGGGGTCCACTTTCTTCAGGAACGATGGTGGCTCTAGAAGAAAAGTTCAGAAAGAAAGAAGCCTGAAATATAAAACCTTAAGAAGATCGATTTGATAGGATGATTACAAAGATAAGCTTTTGAGAAGCATGCAGATATCTATCCAGGACAAAACTCCAATTCCCGCCAATGTTCTTAATTCTGCCTTTTATCATGGTAAACCAGAACTTCTCTAAAGAATCACCTAGGACGGAAAAATAAATAAATGACAGTTTTAGTCAACACTGGAATAAAGTTTGCACATTTAAGGAAATCAGACAATAAGCTTTAGTAAAGACACAAAGACGAGTGAAAAAGATTGTAGCTTTTCTTTTTACAAAAAAAACGCCACACCACACTTGGAGAAATGTGCTATGATTAGCTTTTTCCTTCTCAATGTTACCTCTCATTTCTTCATTATTTGGAACTAACAAATCGGTTCCGCAGGGGACCGGGTTACGCTCAGGCCACCAGGCCCCACCCCTGCCTCAGCGTGGTGCAGGATAGCGCCCTGCGTCATGTTGAGGGTGACCCGGCCACGCCATTTGCCAGGCGGCCAATCAGGGCGCTGTGGGGGGGGGGTGCCCGGGGCCCACTTAAACGAGCGGCACAACTCTGGCAGCTCCTCTTTGAAGCACAACTACTATAAATAAGAGGACATAAATGGCGCCAAGTTTAGCAGGCCGACAATTTCCTTACCTCTGATTGTTACAGTGGCCGAAGAAGAGCTACTTCCAGCCTCATTTGCAGCAGTGCATGCATATGTTCCTGAATCTTTAAGTTTAGACAGAGGGATATCAAGTGATGCTATCTTGTCTTCAAAGCAAATCTTGTAATCTTTGCCTGGAGGTATTCGGGTTCCATCCTTGCTCCAGGATACTGTGACTTTCCTGTCTTCATCCACTTGGCATTCAAGATGTATCTTCTTATTGACTGCAGACTGAACAGACTGCAGTTCCTTGACGAATCGTGGTTTATCAATGACAGCTATTTCTGCCTGGCAGATGTCTGCTCCAAATTTGTTTGAGGCTTTGCAGGTATATACCCCCCTGTCATTTACTGTGAGGCGTGGAATCTCTAAACTGTGCTTATTCTCAGAAGCTGAAATCTTGCAATGTTCTGTGGAAGAAATGGCGGCACCATCCTTCTGCCACACTGTGTCGATTACGGGGGTGCCTGCCACTGTGCAGAGGAACCTGGCACTCTTACCCACAAAAGTAGTAATAGATTCGGGTCTGGTTAGAAAGGTTGGAGGAAACGCTTCTGCAAAAGAAAGGGGGGAAAGTTGACATGGACTTGGCCAATACAGCAACCTTTCCCCCCCACACCCCAGCACCAAAGAAAGGAGACAGAAACACTGTCTCCATATACACGCATTAAATTGCCTAGAAATAATGTGCAGTAAAGATTCCCAAGACTCAATATATCCAGTAAATCATTAGGATGATCTAGCAGTTTTAAAAGCCATCTAGCCAGAGTTATTTGTTATCTAAAAGAGCAGTTCTAAAAGCCATCTATCAAGAGTTATTTGTTATCTAAAAGAGCAGTTTTAAAAGCCATCTAGCAAGAGTTATTTAGTCATGAAATTAGGTTTACATGTGACGATTTGAAGTGCATGTCATGAATTAACCAGCAATACAGATTCCAGTAAGATGAAAGGTATAGGCAATTATTATAGTAATAAAAAGGCCTAGGGAGAACTTTTTAAGCGAGCGATGTCATTATGTATCCTTTATTCACTTCAAGATGGCTCCCATCACCCACTACTTCTGTAAGAATGGGTCTCAAAGAGTAAATAAAATGAACTGCATCCCAGCAAAATCATGATCAGACGACTCAGTTAGTACTATAGTCTTTTTGAGAAGCTTAAGACATTTAAGAGAGAATTATAGGTGAATATGACGGAATCAAAAAACATTTCAAATGGCTCTGGGCACAATCCATGCCCTTGCTGCATTCTTCTCTCCTCCCGACCCCAGTGCGAAATGCTTTAAGTGTGGAAGTTATTGCCTACAATCTCCTTCGCCAACTGCATTTCTTCCATCACTAGAGAGAGGTGCCTGTAGTGTGTGTGCTTGTACCAAATGGTGCACATCTGAAATGAACTAGAGTATTCCCTTTATTATTCGTGTTTTCCTCCATGCTTAAAAGAGTTCCAAAATAATATACAATAATTACAAATGGGTAATTTGACCATATCCTAAGTTCTGTTCTTTGACTCAGCTTCCGATAGAAATATATTTTTTGCTCCTGGATATGTACGTTGAACCTGGGGGCCAAATACCTGGTATTTTCTTCTATATCTATATGCACAGAAATGGAAATCCTTAGTCTGTTATTGGCCCTAGATGCATTTTACCACATACTAATGGTGAACGGATTCAGTTACCTAACAAGGAAGCAGCACAGGGTTCATGTCTCGCACTTACCAGTTACCGTTAAGGTTGCTTTGCTGCTTACGCTGCCATACTTATTGGAAGCTTTGCAGCTGTATTCACCACAGTCAACTACTTGCGGTCTCGGGATTTGAAGAGTGGATGTATAATTAGCGGTGTGTATGGTATACTTGTCGCCATCATAGATTTCCCGGCCGGCTCTGTACCATTGAAACCGTACGTCTGGCGCCATCTCGATCTCGCAGGTGAACTTGGCAAGGTGGTTCACAGCGACTTCTTGGGATTCCAGCCTTCTCCTCAGTATGGGTCCAACTGTAGTTAAAAGTGAAAGAATAATGTGGTTACAACCATCCACGTTCATGTGGATATGGTTATACTAATAGCATGTATGGTGCTTATAAGTGTACATTCCAAAACACTGTTAATAAAGTGACCCACAGAAATGAGATGTGTGGTTTCATGAGCTATCCAAGGAAAGTGGCTGTAAAGAAAAATGGTTGTCAGAGGTGAAAGCAAACCAAAACCAGTGCTCAGTCTACCAGAGGGCTACATACATTGCAGTGCATAATGGAACTCTGAAGATACTCTGATGTGCTACTTACTATTAAAGGCATGCAAACAACATGATATATGAAATTATACCAGGTTGTACCAGAACATTTTCAACATGAAATGTGTGACATTATGCTAGAATGGTGCAATGACTTCTACAACGTGCTGTGCAATCTCTTGGCACGTCTACTCAGAAGCAAGTCTCATTGTGCTCAGTGGGGCTTCCTCCCTAGTAAGCGTGTTTAGGATTGCATCCTTATTGTAGCAATGAAAAGGAAAAGTGAACCAAGTTGCTCTGCGGATATGGGGATGAAAGTGCTCCTAAGACATGCACTCTTTTTAAAAAATCTGAAATTACAAATAGTTTTATTTAACAATCATCATTCATGAAACAAAAGTTAATTTTGTTTCAGTACCAAAAAGTGCAAAATGCAAATAAAAGGTGTGAATAAGAAATATATTTAAAGAAATAAAAGTTCTAAAGAGGAAACAAAAAGTGGAGGATCTGTGATTAGTTTGGTGGTGCACAGCTGAAGTTTATATACTTCTTATATCTGTATCCAAAATGCTACTAGAGATACAAATATGTATATGTGTGTTCTATTCAGTTAGCAAATGAGTGAAAATAGGAAAGCAATATTTTATCCCCATATTCCAACCTCTTTTTACAACTGTGAGTTTCGCTGATGCTGTTGTTTTTCCACCTTCATTCAGAGCCTCACAGGTGTATTCGCCTTGATGCACTTCCTTGAATGCTTGGTTGATTACTAGTGTGTATGTGTCATGGTCTTGCAAGCACTTGAACTCATTTCCTGAAGATATCAGCTTATCCCCAAAATACCAATTCACCACTTTAACATTTTCTATAATGGAAGTAAGACTTACGCTGTCACCTTCTTCAACAACAGTGTCTATAAAACTTTGGCGCATGATAGGACAACCCCTGCTCACTAGACTGTCTTCTCGTTTGCTAGCCTTAACTACATGTGCCTCCTCTTCATTTTCCTCAAAAAGTTCTTCCTTTCTCTCTTTCACTTTTAGAGCATCTATTAACCTCTCAACTGGGGCTGCTGCTACAGGAATATCAAGGGTGAGTGTGGTTGTACCTACATCTTTAATGTGCTCACTGAGAGCAATAATTTGGGCTTCTTGAATAGACACAAGTTGCTCCTCCTGTATTTCTGATTCAGTACTCAGGTAAGCATGATGTAGCTCAGGTGAGCCAATAATATTACTGACAGATTGTTGCTGAACAGGTGTCTCAGTTACAGTAGCAGACTGCATTAGTTTGGAAGGTGAACAAGAAGTAAGCAACTTGTGGTGTTTAGGTTCTGCTATGGCACTGGGTTCCTCTGCTGTCAGAACATGTTTCTCGTCAAAAATAATGGAATGAACAGCAGCTTGCAATTCGCTTTTGAAATCAGCTGTCTGAGAATATATTCCATCTAGAGAGAGAGTTATTTCTGCAGAATTGGAACTTTCCAAGATTATAAGGCAAGTGCATGTTGCATGTTTAGGTTCTTTGATCACTGTTACAGTTTTTAATTGAACGCTCTCAATATCATCGAAAGCATCCAATGGAAACAAGTGCTGTTCATTTGTCAGAGCTACTTTCAGGGCCCTTCTGATCTGAGCCTTCATATCTAAGCTACAACATACTGGAGTCTCAGCTGCAAGTTCTTGTTCTTTCCGAAGCACTTTGTTTTCCCATGTTTCAGGCACACCCATAAGCAGCCCCAGTTGCTTCTGGGCCTTTACGTTCTCACCATCTGGCCTTGCGATCTTGTCCAAGTGTTCTTCCTTTAATGGCTGTTTTTCCTCCAATGACAATGGGAGCCTGACTGACTGACCTTCTTGGATGCGGGCTGCAAATTCTTGCTCTGTGGCTTCCAAGAGATCAATGCTCTCTATCGGAACACCTTGCTCCTCAACGCAGGTGGATTCTGAAGGCAACCTGGGCTCAGACATCACCTCACAACTCATGGCCTGAACAGCCTCAAATGGCTCAGCATGTCCGACATCCAAAACCCTCTCTTCAGTCACATCAGATACCTGCATCACTGTTTGAAAGTCTTCCTTCCTCAGGGTAGCTTTCTGCTCTTTTCCTGCTTCGGGGAGGATTTCCTCTTTGGGCAGAAGCATCTCCTCAGCCACAGTGGTCAGACACTTACGAAGCTGAGGCTCTGCTATAGCCACAGGGTATTCTCCAGCAATGCCACTCTGAAAAGCCTCTAGGGCCTCGGCAGCTATCTGGTTTTTTTCCTCAGACGCCACAGCATGTTTGAGCATTATTTCAGCTTTCTGCAAAGCATTTTGGGGTTCAGGTTCTTGTACAGCCAAGATGCCTTCCTTAGGCAACACTTGCTCAGTTTGGCTCGTTTGGAGATGCAACACAGAAATGGGCTCCTGGGTGACCTGAATGTTAACTGCCTCTGCCAGAGGAGGAAACTGCTTAGCATCTTCACAAGACGTGGAGACTTGTTCTTCTGTTACTAAGCAGTGTAGCAAACATGGGCTTTTCCTAGACAGTGCCTCATCTTCCAGGGGGACCTCAGAACTAAAATGCTCTTCTCTAGGAAGTGAGCCTTGTCCATGTACAACAGGCAAATGCAGTGGCTTTTCACCCTCTCTTTGGATTTCCGCTACCACCGTGCAGTCTAACCTGGGAAGGTCCTCAGTGTGTTCATCAGAGAGCTGCTGCTTTTCTTCAGCAACCAGAGCTGTTTGGACAAGCCTGTCCTGTTCCAGCGAGCCCTTCTGCTGATCTGCAATGGTTGCATCAAAGGCGGACTCTTTGGGGAACATCTGTTCAGAGGCAATCGTAGCCACATGTAATACATTGGATGATTCTTGGGTTGGACGAACTTCTGCAGGTGAATCAGCATAACCAATTGCCTCAGCATGAGCTTCACTTATCTTGCATTGTTCTGCTGCTACAACAGACTGAAAAAAGCTGCCTCGTTCTTTAGCTGGTGCGACATTCTCCCACTTGTGTGTGTGGTCTGCCAAAGAACTTTCCTTGGACAATTCTTGGATGCCCTCAATTCTAGGAACACGCACTGCATGTTTAGGCTCACTGGTTTCAATAACTTCCTCAGCTCCTGGGACTGAGAATACAGCAGACTCACCGGGGCTTACCACATATTTCTCCTCAGATATAATGGAGGCAAACTGAGATGTTTGCTCTATAGCTGACGTTGGCCTGACCATTTCTGGAAGCTTGGTTTGCAGCCCCTTTTCTTTGTCTTCTTGGTTTATTTCCTCCACAACAGGTAAACAGATGTCAGAAACTTGGTGGCACCATGGACCCGGCAATTTGACTATTGGTGGGCTTTGAATTGGTTCAGAGTGTTGCTCTAGGAAACCGGGATGCTCCTTCACCTCACCTGTGGTAAAAGCTGAAGAAGCCACCTTTTCACTGGCCTGAGAAGATGGATCTGCAATTTCTCCAACTTTGTGAGACTCAAGCAAGGCTACTTGTTGGGTCAGAAGGGCTTCCTGCTGTACAGTAGCTGTTGAGTAGGAAGCCACCTGCAAAACATCTACCTCTTCACTATGTAGTGAATGCCTCTCTTCAGTTCCAATTGTATACATCACATGCTGCCCATCATGCCTATCATCACCAGGCAGTTTAACGGCATATATCCGTGAGATGGTAGCCTCGTCACTTACAGTTTCTTTATATGACTTGGTGCGTGTTTTCTGTTTACTCTTCTGTTCCTTATATGGAGCCTCTCCAGGCACGTCTAAGAGAACATGAAGTTCTGCACTGCTAGAGGCTTCACCTATGAGGTTGATTCCCTTACAGATGTATAGGCCGCCATCGGGCCCCTGGCAATTATTCACCATTAGTGACCCAGAACCATCTCGATTATGAATGATAGTGTATTGTGCACAGGAGAAAATCTGGTTGCTTCCCCTAAACCACTGAATCTCTGGAGGTGGGTACCCAGCCACTTTGTACTCAAACACAGCAGGAGCACCTTGTGCACACTGAACAGGGTCTAGCTTCCTAACAAAATATGGAGGTCGAGGACTTCCTGTCTTCTCTGCAGTGAATTCTGCCTCCAGTTCCCTTTCCTCTCCCTTAGGATTGACCTTCAGATAAGCAGAGCAGGCTGTCTCTCCATGGATATTACTAGCAATGCAAGTATATTCCCCTTCATGGTCAAATTTTGTGGAGAGAATAATGAGGCTATAGTTTTCATCATCAAACACAAACTTATAGTCTGCAGATGATGTCAGCTTAACACTATTGAAATACCATTGTATCTGTGGTTTTGGGTCCCCAGTAACTACAACAGAAAGTCTAGCTAAATCTCCTAAACTTATTTCAACATTTGACACATGCTTGAGGAAGGTTGGGACATTGCTCTTCTCCCTTTTCACTTCTAAACTGCTAGAATAAACTGGATCTTCAGGCATGAGTTCAAGTGTTTTATCTCTATCAGATAATTGTAGGCCGCTGGTGTAACTCTCAGTTCTTTCTTCCTCAGAAGACACAATAATAGAGCTAGAAATCTCTGTATGGGGAAAAAATTATTTACATTTTACTAAAATGCTTTCTTGAAAAATTCATCTTGTATCTACCAGATACTATCAATCAATTATCATGTTAGGACAACACTTTGTAATGCTGCAAGATGATGAAAACATTCATATATTTTAAAATATACCTTGAATCAAAGGGTGGACATTATTTTAGGATTTAGTTTACACAGTGGTACCTCGGACGCTGAACGTAATCTGTTCCAGAAGGATGTTCAACTTCCGAAACGTTCGATTTCCAAGGCACGGCTTCTGATTGGCTCTTGCAATCAGAAGAGCCAATCGGAAGCCACTTGTCTGTCACGTTGGACATTAGGCGTTCAAAAAACGTTCACAACCTAGAACACCTTTCGGGTTTGCGGCGTTCTGGAGTTCATTTTTTGGGGAACCAAGCCATTTGAGTACCAAGGTACCACCGTATTGACAATTTCCCATTTAATTAGTGCATGAATATTGGGGAATATCTGCATATAAACTGAAGGCATAATACATCTCAGATATATGGGTTGGTGTTTAATATGTATAGACAGACTCAGATGTTCACTTTTCCATTAGTACTAAAAAAGCAAAATCGCAGCTCCCATCATTCTAGAACATTAGCCATTGTGGCTGGGACTGATGGGAATTGAAATCTAGCAAAGTCTGGAGGGCCACAAGTTCCCCATCAAGGGCAGTCTTCCCTCTCCTGCTATTCTACAGATGTTTTGGACTACAATTTCCATCTGCTCCAACCAGTATGGCTGTCGGTCAGGGATGATGGGAGCTGAGAGCCTCAGACATCTGGAGGATACCAGGCTGAGGAAAGTTGATCTAGGAGATACAAGAGTCTGCAATAAATGTTTGATGATTTAAATACTCCCTTTAAAAAAAAAATGGTACTGCAGATCCATGAGCTGAATGCTCATTATGGGGTGTTCCTGCTAACAGAAGGAAGAAAAGGAAAATTTTGCTGCTTCACCCTGCATCCCCCTGAAAATTTGCTCTGGCAAATTTGGGGAACCCTCCTGTGGCATGAGAATGCAAAGGGAAGGAGGAATCCACAAAAATTATCCCTCACATTTTCTGTCAGCGGGATCCTCTATTGGAACAGAGAAACTTCTGCAGAAGAAAGGAACCCTTCTATTAATGGAAAAGGAAATCTCACTCCAAGTCATAAAGTCATAAAGAGAATATTAATTGGGATAGGGATTCAGTAATATATCACACAATAATAAATATTTAAACTTGTAATAATTTTTTACACTGGTATATAATCTTCTACGTATTTTTTGTGTGACTTAAAGTACACTTAACACCTGGAGGTAGATTCAGCAATTATTCTTATTGGATTTGCTTTATGGGGCTGTTTTATATCTGAAAAAGGAATGTGGTCTGAGGTGTAGGATGGTAAGTGAAATAAAAGGTATTCACTGAAATGGTGCTACTGATTATACAGCACCAATCCAGGGGGGGGAAAAAAGATGCTTAAGTCCCATTGAAATCAATGAACCATAAATCCCATTCATTTCAACTGAATTAAACAGTCAAGCACAACTAATGCACTCCACTTCATGCCATTCAGTAGAAACATAGAATTATGGTGTTGGAAATAATAATAATTTATTTATACCCTGCCCATCTGGCTGGGTTTCCCCAGCCATTCTGGGCGGCTTCCAACAGAATATTAAAATACAATATTAGCCCTAAGGCAGGATCTTCTAGAGCTCAGCCAGCAAAAATTAGTTCCAAGTCAAAGACACAGACAAAGCGTGTTCTCCTTCATGGAGAGCACGTGTTGCGGTGGGGGCTGCCAGGACACTCCAAAGTTGGGGGGCGGGTTAATTGATTGTTGGCCACTGATACGATTGGGGCTTCCCTTGTTGTTGGGAAGAAGTTAATGTTGCCATTTTTTGATTGACAGCCAGAAATAGTAAAACTCCTTGCACGAGGCTAGAGCTTCCTCTTTTCGCCCGTGCATCAGATTGCCCGTCCCTCCCTCCCTAGAATAGGGTTGTTCGCTTTGACCTTGCTATGCCTGTCATGGGGTCGTCTGCTTTGGAGCGGGGGCCTGGTAGGAATTTTGTCCATCTGGCTGATTGGCTGGGGCCATTTGGTTTTTGCCTACTGCGTAGCAAATCGTCACAACTTGTAAGGTTCGCGGTTAGGCATTGGTTTATGGTTTGGTTGGTTGAGGGGCATGGATTGGCTGTGCCTGCCCCTCTAATGCTGCTGCTGCAAGGGATTCCGTTAAAGGAATTGGGGGCTAACTATTGCTTGTCCACTCTGTCAAGGGGGCTCGGGCCATAGCAATGAGCTCCTGGTTGCACTTGGGGTGAGGGCAGGTTCCCTGCTCCGCGTAACCCCCAAGTGTATTCCCCCATTCTGACTTCCGCATCGTGCGGAATGTCAGACTGTCCCCCATGGTGGGGGCAGATAGTCGCAACCAATGCCTACGCAACCACTCACAAATTTGTATTTTAATAAAGTTGTGGCCAAAATTATGCCAAAAATCTTAAACAAAAACTTCTGTGTGATGTGTGAGTTATTGGGGTGGACCTGGGGACCTCGACACGCAACTATTTTATGCCAGGTCGGACCATCAACCATATGGTTCAGTATTGATAGTGCCAGTGTTTCTTTCTCTACCCAGAGGTATTTGATCATATAAGGTATCCTAGGCAGTATAGCCTTCCTCTGGAAGGAAAACATTCATCTTCTTAATACTCAGAGGCCACGTGGTTCTCAGCTCTTGATCAGAAGACCTAAGGCTGCTCTGTGGTCCACAAATGGTCCACATACACTGTGCCAGGCAGACAAGCAGTCAGGAAACAATTTGGCTTTCCCCACCAATTGGTTGCCATCCTTTCTTATGTGCATGAGCTTCTGTAAGTCCTCCAATGGGGGCATGGATCAGTTAGATATTGACTTCCTAATCCATGCCCTCACTTTTGCCACACTTAATAAAATTCTACAAAACTACAAAACAAAGCAGCTCAGTGTTTCGAAGCAAAGCTTTCGTCTTTGCCCTATGTAAGATTCTGCAATGATAACCACAGATAAAGTTGATGGTATGGAGGCGGACATGTTTTTGGGACTTTTACAAAACCACTCAGTTTTGCCGCACTAAATATTACAAATTCCTCCCTTTTTCTAAAATGGCAATTAAGATCCACAAATGGTTAAACTATGATATGAGGAGGACTATACAGCTATTACTTCCAGGTCAAGTGGTACAATAAAGATATTTTCTGTTTCTTTTTTTATTATGTATTTTGTGTTTTTATATTATTGTGATATTATGTTGTAACTGCCCTGAGACCTGCAGGCATAGGGCGGTATACAAATTTAAATCAATCAATCAATCAATCAATCAATCAATCAAACAAACGATATAGCTCTACCTAAAATCTATGGGGGGGGGAAGGATCCCTGGCAGCACAGAATTTTCTTTGTCTCTGTCACAGAGAACCATGGGAGTCTTCTGTACCTTCAAGGTTCTAGGGAGGCCTCTAAACCTTTGGGGCTCTAAACATTACATTTCCCCTACAAACATTGCATTTCCCCTACAAACATTTAAAGTATTCTGTTAGAACACTGCAGCTGTCTACTAATGATTAATTGAGCATGTGTGCAAATGACTGGTACATGTTTTTAAATTTAAATGCCAGAGTAAGTTAACTGTTCTTTGTTTGACAGTTACAAAGAGAACTTTCCCAACATCCCACCCTCTGTTCAACTCTAGAAAAAATGATGTGTTTCTAGTTTCATATGTCTAGAAGGATGGGCATAAAGGTTATGACCTTCACATACATATCACCATTGCTTAAAGGTCGATAATTAATTCATCAATGTATGCTCAATGAAGACTACAAAACCAAAGTCGAGTACTGTATTTTAAACTTTTATTAAAACAATATATACATTGACATTTAAAATGTAACATCAAATATGAACAAATAAAGCTCTTTCGTTACTTTTTTTTTAAGAATACCCTGTAACTATGAAAAAAGACATCTGAGTTGACACTGGAAAAGTGCATAGCTTAAATGCTAGCTTTGGAAGATGGGAATTGTAGCCAATATTAGTCCTACTTAGAGTCAACTGAAATTAATGGGTATGACTAAATTACATCCATTAATTTAAATGGGTCAACTCTGAGTAGGGCTTAGTTGCATGCAATGCTACAGGTGTAGCTGCCAGTCTTTGCTTTCATCACAACTACTTGGCCATGATTTTGACTGTAACCAATGGTTTGGATTTACAGGATCAGGCCGCAGATAAAGTGGATGCAAAGATACTACAAGCTGGAAGTGAGTGTGAGAGGTCAGATATGGTGGCTGAACTTATTCAGAGTGAAACACCGTGGGCTTTCTGATAGCATCAGACCATATAATACATTCAATGCATTTTCCCTAATATGCTGGGATAGCTGCACTTCATTTGCTCCAAAACTGCTAGTCAACTATATCGGGAATGACAATGGACACAATGCTATGAGCAATTTCTACCCAGCTCAATGTTGGATCAGAAATTTCATTTCTCTTATACTCTTGCACTATTGAAACATTTTAACTGCCATGCAAATTATTTTAATGCCTACTGTCAGCACGTTGAGAGTGCTGAAATACCCTGTGATATCCATTGTGTCAGTTTAGTGTTTCCAAAAGGAAACACCCCTCCTTTATTTCTTACCTTAGGTTTTACATATAAATGCCTAGTATGTTACCAGGTGTCTAAACTGTTTGAAATTTCTAGTCAACTGAGACTGAAAATGGCTTGGCTGGAAACAGAATCAAACTTGTAATTTTGAAATCAGTGGCGGCGAGATTTCCGTTCTGAGGATCCTGTGATAAAGGAGCCATACAGGCTGCTTTCCACAGATCACCCAAGCTATTTGACAAAACATGTTATGCATGTCTCGGGCAAGTAGTTCTGCGTTTCGAAGCAAAGCTTCTGTCTTTGCCCTATGTAAGATTCTGTGATGAGAACCACAGATAAAAGTTGATGGTATGGGGGCGGGCATATTTACTCTTTTCTTTACATGACCTGCTCTATATTTTGAAGAGTAATTCTAACATATTTGGGAACTTCAGCAATTCCTAGTAATATAGCATCAGCTTTGGGATTATGTGGTGCCTAAAGCCACAGATTTTTGATGAAAGACTGAGCACATAAATATAGAAATAAGAGCATGCATGTGCACAACTGAGTATATAAATGCACCAATTTATTTAAGTATAAATTATCATGCTTCTTTTAAATATCAGTGTTGAAAATAATATAAAGCAGGAACTCTCAAAAGTACAGTTTCATATTTAAAGGTAGCTGTCTCAGAGTCAAGTGGTGTATTCTTTTCTAGTGTTAAAAGGCTATTTTTGTTTATCAATATGTCTGAGTTAGAGAATGTGCTTTTGGTGCTGATCACAATAGTGACTAGATTACCTATGTATTTTCTTTTTCTTTTTTTCATATACACAGGGAGTGAAGTCCTATACGGATCAGGGGTGCCATCTTGAATAAAATATTGAGGGGGGTATGTAAGCCTCACCCCACATAATTGATCACAAGACATGGCACACACACACACCATTTGAATGGCAATGCCCATCAGCTTTGGAGAGCCACCAACCCCCTCAAATAAAATATGGGAGGGCGAAAGGAGCTCAGCCCCTAGGAGTTGGCTCCCATGATACAGATCAACATGGAGTTAAGCCCCATTGTGTTGATTTAGGTTTACTCTCAGGCATATAGGGTCTGGAACTGCAGCCTTAGAGTCCCAAACCTAGGCATGTTTACTCAGGAGTAAAATCCCATTGTCTCCAATGGGATTTGGTCCCAGCTAAGCTTGCATGCAACCACAGCACAAAACATTTTACTGAATGAAATTTGTACAGTGGACAATATTCATGTCCGTTCATATACTGAAAAACATGGTTTTAAATTCATACTTCTTCTAGTCTATGATGACAGAAGTTTAAAAATAGCAAAGAGTTTTATGATACTTGAAAGACTATCAAATTTATTATGGTATAATTTTTGTGTGAATGTGCCATAATAAATTTGCTAGGCTTTGAAGGTTCACTATTTTGCTGCAACAGAATAACATGAATGTCCCTTGATAAAGAATTGTATTTTAAAAAATAATGTTGGATATCAAGGCCTTGGCTTGAGATGGATTTCAGGGTTCTGTTTCATTTCATCCATTGCTAGAGATTAATTGACCACCTAAAGTGTAACCATTTTTAAGAAGTTTAATTTCAATATATTTTATTTATGCTAGCTTCACATTAGCATATTTGCCTGTTTTACATTGTTTTTTCTCTAGCTAACAGGTAGTTTTAACTTGGTAAAAGAAAAATAAACCTGAAAGTTTTTTCTGCAATCTTCACTATGACAGAAAACCCAAATGGGCCAATTTGGTCTCTGATTCTCTTTGAATCAGGGTATTTCAACTGGTGTCATATTAATACTCTTCATTTGAATTGGAATGAGATCAACATAAGTCTCAGTTACTTCAGTGGGAGAGAAAGAACATAAGATTTCAGGATCTATTCAAGAGAGAATGTTATTTTCTGATACAACATTGAGAGAGGGAAATCCTCATTTCCTTTCTGGTACTGCATTTAAAATTGAGTGTGCATATAAAGTACAATTCCAAACAAGTCAGTTATAAGAAAAAAAGGGGGTATCAAATATTTCAAGACCCTCTTAACAAAAATGTGAATGCACCTTTTAAATAAAACAATCATATTTACATGTATCAGACAAAGATGGTGTACACATGTGGGTGACAATTACAATGATATCATTACAAGGATGCATACGGTGTCGGGATCAATGGAACTCGCTTTGAGTGAAGCTTAGCCTGTAATAAGAGCTAAGCATCACTTCATCTCCACAGTAGTTCCCAGTAGGGAGAGTCTTGGGGAGGAACCAGTGAATCCCACTCAGAAGGTTGCTTCAAATAACAAGAAGCATCAAAATTACTGCTACATAGTCTACCAGGATGGATCTCTAAATGCGGTGCAAATGTGCTGTCTCTTTAAGAATAAATACATTTTGAAAGCAGGACGTTCAGCAGATTGTTAACGAAGCACTGCTATAGGCAGTCCCTGCTTTGTTGGTTGCTACACACTTATACTCGCCTTCATCAGTTTGGACTAAGCTTCTTATAGTCAGACTGTGACAACCTCCCTGACTTTCCTCCACACAGTATCTCTCTTCATGAATCAACGCCCCATTTTTAAACCAGCTTATTGCCGGTTTTGGAGAACCAACTACTAAACACTGGAAACTTGCAGAGGTACCCTTGAAAGAAGCACAATCGGAAATATGTTTCATAAACTTTGGAGGTGCTTCTGTAACTTGAAATTCAAAGCTGCAGCTGTCTGTGCTCTCACCTTTAAATTCAATCTGCTCTTCTTTGGATGGTTCAGCAAATACATCAAAGTTAATATTTACACATGCTTCTCCTTCCTCTTCCTGCTCCTGTTCTGTAACAGCTACCAATTTAACAGCTTTCTGAGGATCATCAGTGTCACCTTCAAACTCAAACTCCAGCTCTATTTCTGTCTGGTTGCCATTTTGGATAGTATTATCAACAAGCAAATCAATCTTTTGAGGCCTACCACTAGTGCTATCCAAACTTAAATCTGTCTGACTTCCATCATTGGTCACTGCAAGAGCCCCTTGGCCCTCGGTTACAGCTAACAAGCACCTGCATATAGCTTCTCCAACAGCATTAACAGCCTTACACAAATACATGCCACTATCAGAATGCTGTACATTCTGAATTTTAAGACTATGACTTCCATTCTCACTTCTAACAGCGTACTTCAAAGCATCTGAAGAAATGCACTGATTTGCCTTAAACCACTGCACTACTGGGGTAGGACAGCCCGAGACTGTACAATGAAACAATGCCTCAGATTTTTCTGGAACCTCTATGTCAAAGACAGGGGTGGTAAAGCATGGAGGCATCTCGGTGACTTCAAAGTCAATTGTAACATCTTCGTTCTCTTTCCCAAAAGAAGCCGTTGTGTGTTCCACCAGAGATAAAGGGAGCACATCAAGAGACACAATCATACTTTGATTATCAGAAGTGAGTTCAGGAATAGTGGCTATTTTCACTTGCTTCTCACATTCCTTAATCTCAGTTTCATCCAGCTCCACTTCCAGGAGAATTTCCTGAGGCGAAGGTGTCCGTGACGCTGACCCTTGTTCTATATCAAACTCTATGACATGTTGATGAGTTACTGGAGGAGGAAGAGCCAAAGCTCTTCCATCATGGGGTAACACTTGTACTTGTGCGATATTCTTGGATTCGCCTATGATATTTATTGCATGGCACATATATTCCCCTCCGTCTGTTTTTTGAATGTTGCGGATTTCTAAGATACAAACATCACCTTCTTTTTGTATTTTGATCCTTTCATCTTGCTCAAGCAATGACTTATTTCTATACCATTTCACATCAGGTATGGGAATCCCTATGACCTCGGCAATAAAACGCAATGTGGTGTTCTCATAGATTTTTCTTTTAGTCAATGGCTTAATAAATGCAGGAGGAATTTCGTTTCCCTTTGGTTCCAATGCTTCACAAGGTGTACCGAACATTTCAGCACGTAGCTCTTCAAGAGAAGAGCTCCTGTGTTGCAAACGAGAGCCACGGGGTGTTTGATAACGTTCTGGTGGGGTACTTCCCCTTACTAGACTTGCAGGAGACCTCATTGAAGTTCTGTTTGACTCTGCTGTTGGTGTAGAATATCGCTCCTCTGATGGTGTAGAATATCGCTCCTCTGACGGTGTAGAATATCGCTCCTCTGATGGTGTAGAGTATCGCTCCTCTGAAGGTGTAGAATATCGTTCCGGGCTGCCAATTGGTGTGTGATAAGACTCAAAAGACATGGGAGATTCAAAATTATCCACTGACGACGGTGGTGTGTAGAATCCCTCAGCCTCTACCATTTCGTCTCCGCTCATACTGTCAATATCAATAGACATTTCTGACTCGGGAGAAAAAGGGCGGGTCAGTTCTTGCTGTTGTTTGTAATAATCATAAACGGTGCTAAATGTAACATCTTCAACTTCCAAGGATGTGATAGATCCCTCCCTGGTCAGAGTCCTGGATGAGCTCTCTCTGACAACTGGGATCTCCTGTTCTCTGGCAGCAAGCAAATATTTTGTAAGAGAGAAATCTGCTCCTTCATGAGGAGGAGGAGGAAGTTCTTGAGCGTGAAGAGTAGTTTCTTTGGTAGCCCCTTCAGTTAGATTTCCTAGAGGAGGATTCATGAATTCAGTAGTTTCACATTCTCCTGTCACACCTCCCTGGCTTATAAGTGATTCATCCTTTAAAGAAAGAAGGAACTGGGCCAACGAGGGTTCCTCGGCTGAGCTGTGTGATGATGGTTGTTTGTCAGGCATTATTTGGCTATCAAAAGGCTTCTCGATATCAGTAGCCCCCTCAGTGGAAGAGCTCCTCGCTTTGATAATGGTTTGCTCAGTAACACGTGCCTTTTCTCCCCCTGTTTCATGAACGCTTTGAGGCTTCTTTCCATGTGCAGCTTTTTTCAAATCAGATATGAAACTATCAGCTTCGAGGACACCAGTTTCTTTCACTTGGTTTTGAAAATACTGACTGAGAGGGATGGGTTCTGGCTGCCCCCACAGAAAGGCTTCATCTGGCATCCTAAGCACTTCCTCCTCAGAAATTTTCCCCTCCTGATCGCAATGCCGTTTTGTAGCAGGCTCCTGTTCAGTAGAAAGGCTAATCGTTTCTAAGGCCTTCTTCAGTATTTGTGTCACTGTCAGCTCTGCTTCCGCTTGTAATTTTTGTTCTAGGGAATTATCTCCCTCCAGCCGCGCCTTATAGCTCTGACGAAGTTCCTCACTTAGAGAAACTCCTTCCTCTGGTACGCTTGCCTTCTGTAGCTGTTTTATGAAACTCTCTGTCTCTGTACCCATCGTCTCAAAAGCCGACCTCAGATTAAAGGAACCCACTTCTTTCTCTGGTAATGTTTCAGCTTCCTTCAATGAAAAGCCTTGTGATAAAGATGCAGCATGTGCTTTCAGATCAAACATTTGCTCTTGTGTTTGTAGTTCTTTCCCTGGGGACAGGGTGCATTCTTTGTGGTCGCTGCTCTTGTAGAGGACATTGCTTTCAGTGGATTTCAGCTGCTGCCCTTGAAAGGCTTCCATTTCCTCTGAAGCAGAATACAGGAATTTGAGAGGTATTTGCTCCTGTGGCAACTTCTCTTCTTGCTGTTGATCAACATTTTCTAGATTCAGAAAAGCTAATTTTAAATCAATGTCTTTGTTTTCTGGGGATGCACGTTCCTGAACATTTTCTTCTTCCATCATGGTTTTCAAAGAGAAGGAATCTTTTTGGCAAGAATGCATTATTTGACGTGCATTTTCCATGGTACTCTGTGTATCAGCCTGAACTCCTTCAGAAGCGGAATAGAGGTTTTTTAAGTATGTTTCTTCTGTCTCTGGTAGGTGGCTATTTTTTTCTATATCTGAGTAAGCTTGCTTTAAGTCAAAAATGCCATTTTTAGGGGGTAATGATTGTTGCAGTGCACCACTTTCTTCCTTTATAGTTTCATTTATTTTGGAAACCTCTAAATCCGATTTTTTGTGTGCATGTTCAGCCACGTCAGTTTCCAGGCTTTCAGCAACTGAATATTCAGTTTTAACATATTTCCCCCCAATAATTTCTATGTCTGGAACAGTAAAAGCAGTATCTTGATCCTTTTCATGAGTCTGTTTTTCCTCAATGTGAACTTCCTCTTGAACAACAATTTCTATGTTAGATTGTTTGGAGGAAAATTCTTCTTCAAAGGATAAGATAGCTTCCTTGAAACTATATTCTGTCTTTACTGGTTCAGTGTCTTGGGAAAGCTCTTGTTGAGAAGCTCTTTCTTGCTCTAGAAACAAAGTGGGAGATTGTACAATTTCTGGGGTTTTGTTGACATCTAGTTTCATTTCTTCAGAACCGGAATGCAGAGCTTTCACAAGGACATCGTCCTGGTTTTGACTATCATTTTCTACATGCAGAGAAAGTTGTTTTAAATCAAATATTCCTTCTCCCAGTTCCTTCTCTTTGTTGATATCCGGGCTATAACTCTCAGCTGATGTGTCTACTTCTGCACTTTCTATTATCTTGCCTAGGTCTGTTCTTTCAAAATCTGAAAGTTCTTTGATAACGATTTCCTCTCGTTCCTCAACAACAGTTTCTGTGCCTAAGGAAGCTGGATGGAAACCAAATTCTTCCTTCTCTAGGCATAATGCATCTTCTTGGGCATAATTTGCTTCCTTTACAAGTTCACCCTCTTTAGAAATACCTTGACTAGAATCCAATCTTTGTTCTAGAGCTGATATGCCGATTTGTGATGATTCTGTGATTTTGTTTGTATTAGCTTGTATTATTTCAGAAACCAAGCATTTTTCTTTGGCATACACTTCCTCTGACTTAAGTCTGTTTCGTTGTTCATCAGCAGTTTCTGTATCTGCATGAACCGGCATTCCATCAAGTGAGATATCAAGTTTGCCAGCAATTGAGCTTGGGCCTATGAGTTCCTGAGTTTCAGTTTGTTCTTGAGCATTCTTATCTACGTTGTCTTCAATAGTAAGCATTTGTTTTAAATCAAATACAAATTCAGGCACACTTACATCTGCTTTTCCTACCAATTCTTCACCAAAATGGATTTCCTTCTCTTTCCCCTCACCAAAGCTAGTGAACTTTTCCTCATGGATCAAAGTGTCTTTCTCTTTGTCAGAGATAGAACTTCTGAATGCTTGCTCTTTTTCTACTCTGAACAGTTCTTGGTGTTCATTGGCTACTGCCTCCTGCAGATTTTCTTTGTTTACAACCTCATCGTCAAGTTGTTCTTCCTTAGGTGCACTTTGGAGTTCATTGTTTATATTTTGCAGATGTAACATACTTCTTTCTTCTATGGCTGACTGATCCTGAGAATTCTTGCTTAATATATCAGTAAAACATTGATCCTTCTCATGGATATCACTGTCTTCTTGCAGCAGTGTGGAAAACCTATGATCCATAGATTCTTTTGCACTTAACTCCTGCTCAAAAGTGCAGATTTGTTCTTTAACTTCCTTAAATGGTATGTCTGTGATTATCTCACTTGAAGGTATTTCCTCGTGTGATATACCTTGTGTTGGTCCATACTGAAGACTCTCCAATTCTGGTTCCAGGTATGCTAGTGTGAATTCCTGATCTTTAGAAATCTTCTGCATCTTCTCAAATATGTCTCTTACAGTTTCCCCTTCATCTTTTACATCATGACTTACAGAAATGTCTTCTCCTGTAACCGACTTCTCTCTTTCCGTATGACTCTCTACAACCATTTCAAATTGACAGCTTGATGATATTTCCATAGCTGCGTGTTTATATGTGCTTTCTACTTTGGCTTGCTCAGCAGCTGTATCTCTAAATTCCTCAACAAGTGAAGTGTCTGCTAAAATTTCTGAAATACTGGCTACCTTTTGTTCTTCTTTTGCATTTGACTCCATCTCTTTATGTACTTCTTTTTGCTCCCAGATCTGGAAATGTGGGTGTTCACTTTCATCAGCAAGTAGAGACTTCATTACATCATTTAGATAATTTGGCAGCTGGGATTCCATTTCCTGGGCTGGTCTACCTGTTTCTTCCCCTCTGAAATCCAGTTCACTAACACTGTGGAACTGCTGGCTTACAGAATACGCCTTATCGCTAAAACTACTTTCCGTAAGTCCTACTGAGGATTCAAAATAACTCCCCAAATGTTCTTTTGCAATCTGGTCCTGAGTTCCTCTGACTTGGCTTTGGACAGCTTTCAGCTCAGTTTCATCAGAAAACATTTCCACGGTGGGATCAACTGAAAGATAACAAACAGTTTCGACTATGCCAGCTTTGTTTTCGGCAACACATTTGTACGTGCCAGCATCAGATATGGAAACCTTGCAAACGTGCAACCTATAAACGCCATCTCCCTCCTCAAAGTAAAACTTTTCAGTGGGGATTAAAATCCCATCATTCTGCAGCCATGTTACAATTGGCAGCGGTTCTGCAGATATTAAGCATTCAAGTACCACCGAATCCCCTTCTCTACATCTAACGTGTTGCTGAACTTCTTTTAAGATTTTGGGGGGTTCATGAGCCACATCAAATGAAAATTTAAACTTATGCTTTAGTCCTGCAGAAGTTTGTTCTTCAGGGGGTTCTTCAGGCACAAACTCAACAAACTGAGTTAATTCTTTAAATTCTTCATCTTGCTCTGGAGTTGGGGTTGGAGCGGTTATTTTTATTTCCACAGGAAGTGAAAGCAGATCTGGATCAGAAATGCAAGGTCTGGGCAGGTTAATCTGTGGAGGCAGGAGAGTGGCTCTGCCATCCATACTTAAATCAGGTTCATCTTTTTTTGAATACTCAAATGCCAAACTGAGTTCCTCTTCCTCTTCCGCATAGTCTGATGAAAGCTCAACTTTACATATACTGAATGGTTCAAATTCAGGCTTTTCCTTTACTTTCACTTTTAGCGTTCCTGAAGTTGTAGCAGTCCCATGCTGGTTAAATATCACACAAGTAATGGAGCCTTCCTGATCACGGACAATGGTGGAGAATGTCAGTGTAGAACTATTTTCTGTGGTTCTGATGTTACATTCTTGGTTACGTGACAGCGGCTTGTCATTGTTATACCAAGTGACTGTGACCTGTGGATGGCCTTGGAAATCACAATTAAAAATACAGCTCTCTCCTTCGCTTACTTCTTGCGATTCAATTTCATGAACAAAGGAAGGGGGGCATGGCTCCAGATATTTCGGAAGAGGCCTCACCAATTTGTCAGGTGGTTCTGCTATCTCTGTTTCTGTTTCAGTGACCTCAGCCAACGCAGACTCTTCAGTTTCAAGGGAGCATTTGTTTACTGACATTGCCATTTCTACAGTTTTGCTCATTTCCCTGATCTCAAAAACAGGCGCAGGTTCATTAATGCTCAATGTGATTGTATCAGACATCATCATATCAGGTTTCCCTCTCTCATTGACATCATCTTTCTCTCTCACACTGACATCATCTTTCTCTCTCTCACTGACATCATCAGTCAAAAGTACATATACCAGGGGAGAGGGGTTTTTCTTAATGGTTTTTGTCACCTTGAAGTCTTGAGTATCCATTCTTGCTTCTTCTGATTCTCCATGGGTATAAGTATAGTTCATCCATCTTGTGTTCCCAATTGCCTTTGGATCTTTTTCTGGAACTTGTGGCTTCACGTTCCCTTTAGAGGCTACTACCTCCTGTCTCCGGAACATTCCTCCCCTATTGCTTTTATCAGGAAAATCCTGGAGAATCTGAGGAGGTCCAGGAAGGCCCAGAATCCGTTCCATTCTAACCTGAAATTTTTCTGACGTTTTCTCAAGCTCCCTGCTAGAACTTCCTACAGTAACTTCTTTAGTGCCTGACGCTGTCGGTAACATGGCCTTTTCATTAATCTGCTCTATAGTTTGGAAAGCAAGTCCCTTTGTCTCTATATGAGATGCTGCACAGATTGAACGAGCCAATGGGCCTCTTTTATTTCCAATTCCTACAATTTTCGCAGAGGGAAGGTGTTCCTCTGTCGATCCCTGTGATAGAAGCACTTTTTTCTTTTCCAGCATGGCTTTTTTTGCCTCGCGAAGTCGCTGCAACTTTACTTTTGTTTCCTCGTCAAGCAAAGCCTCTCCCTCACTACACCCCCTACCTGCACGCCTGTTTCTTACCCAATCCTTATCGTATACAAATCCTTTTCTTAAGGACGAGAGGCTTTCAAAGCTTATGGTCCTCACCATCCCTTTGGTAGGAGAAAAAGCTCTCAGCGCTTTCTCGGTTTCCTGCTTCTTATCAAACGGAGAACCGATACACCGCAGATCAACTTTGAGCCTATCGCCTCTCCTTTTCTGCACCAGATGCTCTATACGTTCACAAGTACTCTCTGACTGTCTCAAAAACTCTAGGTATTTGGCATTTTGTTTGTCACCATGTGCTACCAACAATGAAGCAGTGGACTCAGCTGAACCCTCACTGTTAATAGCAAAAACCTTGTAACTCCCTGAGTCCCTTTCCTGAACTTCTTTTACCTCTAGACTGGAGCTGTGCATATCCATGCAGCTCTCACTCTTTATTCGCCTTCGCAGACTTTGTGGGATTTGCCTGTTGTTATGGTACCATGTTATTTGGGGCAAAGGAAGGGCACTCAATTTGCACTGGAAAATAACTGGCTCTCCAGCCACAACAGACCGATACTTTAACTTTTGTGTGAAAGAAGGTTTCTGTTTCTCAGGCCAGGAATGCATAAATGACATTCCACTTGTGCCCTTCAGATCCGGGAGAGATCCACGTTGCGGAAGATCTACGGAATCAGCAGAAGCAGCCTGTTTGCCAGCCGGGTTTTCTGCATATTCTGGCTCTTCACCGAAGAACAGTTCTGCAAAAGAATACCATTACATTACAGCGTACTCCGTCCTTTCCATCACACAGTTGGGAAAAAAAATGAAATGAAATGAAATAGCTATAAATGAAATTAAATAATGAGCATGCAACAGATTCATCACAAATCCATTAAAAAAAAATTCACTCACCATATTTGTTCGAATAAACGCAATGCCTTGCTCTGTTTTAAAGATTCTGACACGAAAATCGTTCGCTGTCGGTTCTTTCTTCCAACTGCGGAAATTTCTTCATCAACAAGCAAAATGAATCTCAAAATGACATGTTCCTGTGGGTGCATGTTTTACTGCCTGAAAAGCTTTTTATTTGTTTGTAATTTTTTTTTGCATTTCTTCTTTGCAAAGAAGGGGAGGGGAATCTTACCTGACTTGCAGACAGTAGAATAAACGCCCTTTCTGATCCCTTTGATTGTGGGTTAAAATGGTCAAACAATAGAAAAGATATTTTTCAAAGATATGAAAAAAAAGTCAACTGTAAGTAATTTGCTAAAACAAAATGAGAAGGCGTTTATTCGAACTAATACAGCTGCTAACTTCACAATGTTATGCAAAAAAAGAAAAAAGGAAAGAAAGCAAGCAACATGGCCCAACTATGCTATCTGCAAGCCAGTGTAAGAATTTCCATAAAGGAGAATTAATATCATGTTCATGAAATGGGAGGGCGACAATGGAAACAGGCCCCTTTCCCATCTTGCAAAGTGTTGCATCTTAAACAGATGCCAGCCCATGGTTTTTGACCAACTCATTCATGTTAGAGGACTAATGTGTTCTGAAACCATCCGAAGCAATTCAGTCTAAAATTGCCCCATGCATTACAAGAAGGTATACGAAAGAAAAGCTTTTGCAACCAGCTGCATAGCACGACGTGAAAGTAAAGACGGGCAAATCTGTGAAAATGAAAAGTTTTAAATGGACTTTAAAACTTGTATCCTTTTTGTAATAATGCAGGTTATCCTGAGCATATTAAAACAAAACATGCGGCATATTCAGATATGCTTCAGAATATGTTTTGCTTTCTTGGTCATACGTATCAGCTTTTCAAAGGGGTTACTGGTTGTTTTTTTTATGCTAAACCTTCCTTTCCATATAAACGTTTGTGTGCGACTGTACCTTTCACTTCCATTTCAATCTGTTGTTCTATCTTCTCCTGCAGAACTCTTTCCAGGGCTGTAATAAAAATAAAAGTGTGATTTAATGGAAAGCGAGTTGAATGTTGCAAGAGAAGAAAATAAAAATGATGCATTGATAGGGGGAGGAAAAAACCACACAAACATACATACATACATACATACATACATACATACATACATACATACACATACATGCCAGGAAGTACCTGATAAGTTGAAAACAAATAGTGGGAGGATGCTAAAGTATTGGGGATTTCCCCCCACAGCATTTTAAAGGAGCCTTTCCCTCTCCCCACCCTCTCCCTCTCTTTCTTTTTCTAATTCAACATGCCTTTAACATGCCTTTAACACCATGAGGAAAATATTCAACAATCCACAGCCGCTTCATTATATCACGGACTGTGGATTGAACAGGTTTCAACGACGGTACGCAAGAGGAGTATATGGAAGGAACATGCAGTTGCCAACCTGTCACTCTCAGATGTGTGCTGCACTCGGCTTGTCCCGCAGAATTAACTATTCTGCACTTGTATATACCCCTCTGATTCTCCTTAACTTTCAGTAAGTTTAAACTGCACAGTGGGCCATCGTGCCTTAAAGAGCACAATGCGGAATCCTCAACTATTAGCTGGTTATACAGCCAGATGACACAAGGTGTAGGGAACCCCTTGATTACACAGAACAGCGAGACATTATCTCCTTCTTTGACAAAGCTTTCTGGGGGCAGAGTTTCAAGGAAGACTGGTACTGTGGCACCAGTTTCGGCGATGTCTTCGCACGGCACAACATCAGGGTAGTAGTCTCTGATCCTCAGTTTCTCAGTTTCTTGTGCTTTTTGGGCTGTAGATATTGTCATGCTCGTCGTTTCCGTGGAAGACTCTTGTTTATATTCATAGGCTGTTTTAATCTGAGACTCTTTGCTTGTTTTAATGCTTTTAGTATCTGATTCAAGGGTAATTTTTGTTACTGTTCTGGCTTGTGCTTCTTTAGCTAGGCAAGAATAAAGTTAGGATAAGATTAGATGTTTTGCAGCAAAAAAAAAAAATCTATACTCAGCAATATATATGTATATAAAAGTCATTAGTATGGTAAAAAGAATGTTCAGCGTGTTAGTGCAAAAAACAATTGAATTTCCAGTCTTTTATACTATCCTGTTCCACATTTAAGGGCTCTATTCATGCCAGGTTAAATAGAAGGTGCAATTAGATCCACAGGATTTGCGTCACTGACATCAGAGGAAATAGGATTGGCCCACAGTAATTTTTACAAGGACATCTTCAGTTTTAGTCAAGGCTTCTTCTGCATAGCCTAGAAGGCAGCTGCAGCTGCAATGCTTTTCAATGATGTGTAGAAAAGTCAGGAAATCCACCAGTTTGTAAAAGCAGGATATATGGCACTGTTTGGGGTTCAGGTTGTTGTTCCTACTCTTCTGTGTGCTAATCGTGCAGCTATTTCCATGCCATGAGAAGAAAACCAAAAGTCAATTTTTAGTCTTCATTGCTTAAACACAAGAGAGGACTATAGGTAAAAACACTTGTGGCACCTTCATCATCTGGTGTTGGTTGGAAAAGCAAGGCGCATGACACGTGAAAGTTTCTTTGCCTTAACTGTAACAAATTGTTGTGGTCAATAAAAGAATGGAAAAAAGATGCAAAATTCCAATTTTAAAAGAAAGCTGGTATGGGTGGAAAAGGGCATTCAGAGAATGGCTCTGTTAATGGCAGTCAATATCTGCATAAAACCCTTTGTAAACTAGAATAGCCTACATTAAGTTAGACTACGGTAGCTGTTTTTTGTTTGTTTGTTTTTTAAAAAAAACTTTCACAAAAATTAACAGGAGAAATAATTGTAAACAATTTCTTGTACTTCTCTTTGATCCTATAGGAAACTTCCAAATTGCTTCAGTATTTCACTGCAAATTGACTAGTCCTTGCTTTTGGAGATGTGACTTGGCAGGGGAAGGTATGGTTCCTACTTTACAAGCAAATTGCACAGAGTACCTGTGCCTGTGGTTACTTTATGAATAGAGCCCGAAATGTAGAGGGTTGGGGGGGAAATGGAACTCAAAACTGTAATTCTAAATTAAATACTAGCACAGGAGCTACAGGCAGTGATGATGAGGATGAAATGAGAGAACGTCACATAATGTTAAAAATCAGATAACCACCTTCTACGGTTAGTATAGCAGTTGTTGTTACTTCTCCATAGTCGTTACGAACAGTACAGCTGTACAATCCTTGATCTAAAAGTTGGACATTGCTTATAGTGAGGAAGAGAACGCTTCCATTTCGTGCCAGCCTTATTCGTTCAGATTCCTGTAACGTTTCTCCCTCGTGGGACCACAAAACGTCCGAGAAGTTTTCGCTTTCCAAAGCGCACATAAACTGAGCGGTGTCACCGCATCTCACAGTGAGATCATGAAGTTTCAGAAGAATCTTTGGGGGCGCCTCTCTCAGCACTTGAATGGAGGTTGCAGATACCGTGGTGCTTTCTGACTTCTGAGTAATGGCAGTGGCACTGAAGCTTTCTCCTTCCTTCCCAATCTCAGCTTTCACAGTAGAAGTTCCAGAAAGGTGTTCAAAGGCCTGCACAACCATTTCCCGCGATGCCTCCTGCTTGGACTTAATTTCTTTTACATACACTTGAGTTTCCTTCTTTGCAAAGGGGGAAGCAATATGCACTTCTGATTTTGCCTGGATAGACTCTTTTACATCTTTCCCAGAACTTAGCCTATCTAAGGCTTGCACTGTGTAATCAAGTAACAAAACATATGATTAATATCTAATGCACTGCAGTGGGCCACGTTAAAAGTAAAACGCTATGCCATAGGTGATAAGAATGAAATGTCTTCGTTTGAAAGCCTTGCATGCCAGCTGCATTCAATTAAGGTGCCCTCAGGAGGCAGCAAATATTTTACAGAAAAGAACAGCCACAATGATGGATGGGAAAGAATGAAATATGCTCATGCTGGTAATATATGGTAATTATTTGACTCTTCTTTCCACTGCAGTTGTCCATGGCAATTTGAAGGTATTTTTTTTTGATACCCTGACAATATCCCTTCTTTCCCTTTAAAAACCGAGTAGAGCAAACGTCAGAGAATGCTACCAACTGCCAACAACTCACTGCCTTGAAGTGTGTGCGTGTGTTTAGTCTACCAAAAACCAGGTGTATTATCTGAGCAATAGACCAGGATGCAAGTTCTAAATGACACGACACTTTGAAAGTACAGGAAACGAGAGTGGTTTATTTGGTTACCGCTAGGACTATTGACATTAGTGACGGCACTGCTAGTTCTAAAAATAAAATTAAAAAGTGTGAAACGAGGAAGAAGAGAAGGTCATTAGTCACAGAGTAGAAAAAAGTGTGGTTTGTGCAACAAACAGAATTCCCTAGGAACAAAAGCGGGGCTTTACCTTCAGCAGTCACTGTAAGTGTAGCCATGCAAGTTGCATCTCCAGCACTATTTCTTGCTTTGCAAGAGTACTGCCCGGCATTTTCTGAGAAAGCATCTACTATTATCAATGTGGCTGTGCCTGTCGACTCATCAAAATGGAAAACTACGCCTTTGGTTGGCAACATTAGCTGTTGATTATGAAACCAGAGGATTTCTGGTTTCGGCATGGCGGAAACCCTGGCTTGGAATCTGACTGTTTCCCCGCTGCAAACGCTGCAGCTTGAGATGGGCTGGATAAAGTTGGGCCTTTGGGCAACGGGGTCCTTCATAATGGAGAAAGATGAAGAAACATGCCTTTGGGAATGTGAGGTAACTTCTTCAACCTTAAAGCCTGAAAAGAAGCATGTCAACTTTTAATTTCTTACCCTGTACACCAGTCAATTTTCTCTAGCTGCTCTGCATGCCCTCTCCCTTCATTTAAAAACACATTCTTACAGCATGACATTCTTCCTTTCCCTAAGTGACAATGTTTAGGCTCTGGGTACAAGCAGAGTGGAAAGCAAAACATTTGAAAACCAGCTGAGTTTAAATGTATAAATGTTCTCCGTGTCACGTATCTGAATATTTGTTTCCTCTGACAAATATTCACGTTTGAATTGGCATGATGCAAGTCAATGAAATCCCAATGATTTTAATGCCTGCTACAGGCATTTCAAATCATTCTAGATATATTACCCTGAAAAACAGCAACAAAATCAATATTGTATTGCAGGTTCTGGGCTTCCCCCTTGTGTTTCGGCAGGTATTGGAATGGTAATAAGATTAGACATTTCTTTTCAACGGGGCATTCATTTCTAATTTCAGTGTAAGGTGCTTTTCTTTTTTATACATAAATGCAATTTCGCCAACATTAGCGATGCCTAATTATTTAATGTCGCTTAATTAATGTGGAAATGGCACGGAGTCATGTGTGAAAGTGACATGGACAGAAAATAAACAGATTCGCTCATCATCCACACACCACATCACAATTTGCTTTTTAAGCACTCCCATGCCTCGCAAAACTAGAACTAGATATTATGGCACATGCACGGTGGCTGCAGCCATCCCAGCTCTACATCTTCTCTTTGTTCCCTTTTTGCATGTATTAATGTAGAAACCATGTGATCTGACCTCATTTTGTGATGAGCTTCCCACTTGTAAATGGGGGGAAATAACAATCAGCACATCACACATTTTTGTATTGCAAGATACAAAGGAGGAGGAGGAGGAAGAGACTCTGGGGCGCTGCTTTTTCGCATTGGCAGCCAATAGGCATCCTTCTGACCTCAGTCTCGTAATTGGTTTGCCACACAACATGGGACTGGGAGTGCTCCTGTTTGACAAACCTAAACCTAAACCCCCATTGTCTGTATTGAGTTATATCGCACAGTTCTTTAGATACATGCCTTCACTGCCTTTCAACAGAAATGTGATTTGGCATGACAAATAAATTCTGGGAATCTGTTTATGTCAGAGGGGGTTTATTTATTCGTTTATTTTTGGTGTGTGCTGGATACTCATTGGAAACAGAATGGAAAGATGAAAACTATGGAGCACTGGAACAACGTGAAATGATATTCTGAAGAATTTATACTGCGGAGACCAGATGGGCACTATTGACATCAGACAATGGGGTTGGTTACTTGAGTTAAAAGACACTGACATGACAGACAATTACATGTAGTTTTAAAGATATATATAAATATATATTAATGTTAAATCACATGCAAATTTACACAGTGTCTATTTAGACAGTACACTGTACCTTCCAGCTTCAGTGCAGCCGTACTTGACACCTGGCCAACAGAATTGCCTGCGACAAAGGTGTAAATTCCTTCATCCTCTGGGTATGCTTCTGCAATCTCAAGCTGGAAAGTGTCTTCAAACTGAGTCATCCTAAAGAAGCGGGATGGCTTGATCTCTTTGTCTTTGCTATACCAAGCTACTTTGAGGTCTGCTCAAGTGAAAATAAACAAAATAAAAAAGAGAGACATATACATGTAAGGTTTCTAGTTTCACTCTTGGCGAGCAAACTGATGAACAAGTTGGGAGATCAGAACTAAAGAGATACTTGATATGGCAACACTGCACTGAGTTCTTCCCCCTCCACTGTAATGTTTAGGCTGCAATACACAGTTTTCTGGAAACAAGTCCTATTGAATTCAACAGGACTGATTTCTGAAAGTGAAGCCTAAGAATGCACTGTTAGACCAATCCATGTCGTTTCCCGCTGCCCCCTGTGCCACCCACCCTGCCGCCTCCAACCGCTGGTGGAGAAGTGGTTACCAAGATTGATGCCAATTTTGAGCAATATTCTCACTGATTTGGGGAAATCCACTTCTCCCCACCTGGTGTTCCCTTACCCCTGCAAGCAACAGCCAATGATGTAGAGCCAGGGAACTGGCGTAGGAAGTCTGATTAAAGTATTTCAGGGGAAGGCAGGGGAAGACACAGGTCACTGTTGGTGGCAGTCCCGTGTTGAGCATCACGTGTAGTTCTATCCTCCGTGTACACCTAGCGAACCTCAAAATTTTCTTCTCCTTCCATTTCATCCAGAATTTCAGTGAGCATGAAAAATGAACAATTCTATTCTGGAAAGTGGCAGCTTTGGATATTTGGGGGCAGTGGAGGAGCACATGAGCAGGTTTGATCTGGGCCATGACAAAGAACTATTCTAAGGATAATTTCATGCTGTACTGAGTAATATGCAGAAACATTCATGAACAATACAAAGAGAGCGGGCGTTCCCAAGAACAATTCCCCATGCTCTGGTTCCACAAATATATACATATAGAAACGCTGTAGCTTTCAACATGCACATCAAAATGATATATATACCCATATGAGTATATATATGTATATATACATAAATCATTCTGACATGCTTTTGCACAGCTCAAAATTTGCCAATATTTTCAGTGTAAACTCCTACATGCTTTTTATGATGACATGTTTTTAAAAGTCCTATCAGAATTTTCTTTTTGTAGTTAGGGACATGATCCATATGCACCATGAGCGTAGCGCCAACCGATGCCTGGAAGTTCCTCTCTTTACCCGTATATCCCACCTACATATCAACATGGGAACATGGAGAGGCAGCATAAGTTGTTATGTCTGGGGGAAATGAGTAGTCTGTGAATGCCTTCTTCATCCCCAGACTACCTTCCCTCTATCTGCCCTCTGCACAGTGCAACTCGTTTCTGCTTGGTGTATGTGTAACTCTCAAAGCAAGAATGGGGAAACCGTGACCCTCCAGATGTTGTTGGGTTCCATTTCTCACCATCCCTGACCACTGGCCATGTTGGCTGGGGCTGATGGGAGTTGGAGTCCAAAAGGTCACAGGTATCCCATCCCTGTCATTTTGTGCTCTCTGTGCAGGCTGGAGCAGGGCAGGTGGGGGGAAGAGAATTTTTTGAGCCCTTTTCGGGATCCTCAGTTCATCACCGCTACACCCATCGTGCAAATGGATCGTACGTTCACGAATTGTTTTCCTAGGGATAATATTTCATTTTGAGTACATGTCTGTATTTATCTAATTTAAAAGCGAATTGTCCATGTGGATTTTTATGTGCACCTTATTAAAATCTATACTTACGCTTAAAAAATCTATCTAATCCAAATTTTAAAATATGCAAGAAGGAAGTATTGTGTGAGTTTCAGTAAGTTCACTGGGGGAATTAAAGAACTATAATGAATGTTTTTATATGCAAGTTGAACTATTGTGGCAATACTGATGGCTTTAAAATTATGACGTGGCACTTCTCTTAAAATTATATAAAGCTCAGTGTTTGGGGGGGGTAGGGGGGCATTTACCCAGATATCTAGACTGTTCAAATTTCTCTCTCTCTCTCTCTCTCCATATATCTGTAACCATATGCAAACAGTCAAACTGATCAGAACTGCTGGTGACCCAGGACTGTGGATCAAGAGGTCTATGTACTCTCAGATGAACTGGCCCCTCCATTCTTTTCAACAAAGAGTACATAGCTCTTGGTTCCTATAGAAGCTCTTTTATAAGGAGCTCTGTGTACATATTAGGGATCCCACACCAGCAAGATATTGGAGCATACATGATTTTAATTTGCCCAAGTCTTTTGCATATATGATGAGATCATTCTGCAGTTAGATATCTGGTTTACTGGGGGTACTGGTTATCAATGGTTCGGTTTCAGAGCTGGTTTAGCTGATCCTTGGATTCCACGAAATATGGTGGACAGGGCAGGAGTAACATAAATACTTTTAGCCATAAAGTGTCTGAAGCATGGGCTGATTCTCACTTTACTTTTGGTACTCAGGTATGTGTAACTAAGTGCAAAATTCACATCTGACACTGAAGTATTATGAAGTCGAGAGGTCAGAATGGATTGCAAGTAGTATTTTGGATAGGTTCTAATCTCTCTTCCACATTCTTTTTCAAGCAACTTTCCTAGTCATGTAACACCTTTCTCGTTATATATATATATTCCCAGAAAAATGAGAGACATATGAAGTGTATGTCTCTCCTTTAAAAAATAATAATTGCATGTGTCTGCTAGGAAAAGCACATGATCCTTTACTGAGAATTCCTTTTGGGGGTTTTTAAAACAATTAAAGGACACATTCCTAATTATCTTCTTCCTAATTCAACCTACATACTTAAACGCACATGAATTTCTACTCGAGTACATGTACCCAAGTGCAAAAAGTAAAGTGAGAATTGATGCTCAGTGAAGATCCATTCTTTCCACGGCAAAGTTGTGTCAGCAGCTGACATCCAAGGCTTTGTTCATTTTTCAGGCTCATTTGAAACCTAGGAGAGTGTGGCAAAATGCCACTTTGAATTAAAAGTGGAAGGATGATTACACCTGTGCCTACCTTTTTAATATTTAGCACTGCAAAATGGAGTCCCTGGTTATGGAACCTCTCGGTCAGTATAAGACAAGTTAGGTTATTGTATACACACAACTGAATCTACATGGCTATGGGGCAGCCTGGCTTCAGTAACTAGTTTGTTTCCTCGTTGCTGTTTTTTCAACCTACTAAGTGCACCAGGTCGAACAAGGAGTACAAAAGTGTTTTATGACTTTGTTAAACTAACCTGTCCCTGTAACTCTGCACTGAAAGCAAGCAGACTGTCCCTCAGAAGTAATAGCATCGCGGAGTGGTGCGATAATAGTAGGTGGGTAAATTGGCACTTCTACATCAGGAGAAACAACTTCTGGGACTAAGGAAAAAGATCAAAGAGTGATTATTAGCCTCCATGGAAGAGCACACAGTGCAAAATATTGACAATGCCAGTTTCAAAAATGCTTGAGATTGCTGGGAGAGCTTGCCTTCCACGGAAAGGGACGCAGAAGAAGTGGCAACTCCATAGTCGTTCTTCGCTTCAATCGTGTAAACGGCAGCATCTTCTGGGAAAGTCTCGATCAGCAACAGGGTGTATTCTTGGGCATCATGAAGAAATTTGACCTTAAAGCCTGAAGAAAGAGGCTGCTCATCTTTGTACCACGAGATCTTGGGCTGCGGCTTTCCTGACACAACCGCACAGAAGCGGGCTGGCTTTCCAGACTCCACGGTGGCTGGCTGAAGCTCCTTCTCAATCTGGGGTGGCTCTGGAGCTATAGTTTTAAAAAAATATATACATAATCATGCAACTAATTTCCAGCAAGATAGATTCCATTCCTTCCTTCCTTCCTGTGATTGCATGCAGGTTTTTCAGCATTTATGTGACACATAATGCAAGGTAACTAGATCTGGCGGAGAGAGGACCCAGGCAAAGGGTTGATTTGCACATGCACAAATTAGCCACATGCGTTGTGATGGGAGATAGCATGTTTGAAACCTCTGCCATATTAAAACAACAACCGCAACTTCTTGGCTCTAGAAAACTTACACATCAGGACAACGAATGGGCTAGAAAGCTTTCCCTGACACAATGGTTTTCAGTGGTTGGAACATTCAAACCCATGATGTCCCCCCACAACCATGATATAATATGATCCTTGAAAGACTTCATCACACTTTTCTCCCCTGAGAGTTCCTATTCAGGCCTAACTTGCAGTTTAGCCTTAATCATGGGGTTGTTCTAATGATAAATGGGGGGGGGGGCTATAAAGTAATGGTGAATACTAGAAAATAATCATTTTTATATCTCAGATTAGGGCTGAAGTGTAGACACCTCTAAGAAAAATAAACTTGTCTGATCAAGACGACCAAGTACATGCAGAAGGATACAGCTTAACAAATAGCTAATCATGAGCAGTGCAAGCCTATGGATGTCTGCTCAGAGTCCAATTGGATTTACTGCCCTAAAATTGTGTATAGCAGGGGTGGGAAATCTGTGGCCCTCCAGATGTGGCTAGGCTACAATGGCTATCATCCCTAATTGGCCATGTTGGTTCGGCTGATGAGAGTCCAACAGCATATGGAAGGCCAGAGGTTCCCTGCATTTGGAAACACAGGACTGAACCTTAACTACTTGCTTACTGTTGCTGAAAAGTGCAGCTTGAAATAGTTCAAAAGAAAATAAGAAGTGCACAAAAAGAGAAAGTGATATAATGCAGACCACAAATCTTGGCTGGCCTTGAAAGTCAGTCCATTTCTTTTGCTTGTCATTGACTGCAATGTCATGCTGAACTTGGGAAGTGTGTTTGTGGAGACTGCTAATGTAGCTTCTTATATGAATCAGTATTCCAATAAAAAGCAAGATAAATCTGTATACACACCGTTCACATGGAGAGTGATGGAACTCCTGTTTCTTCCAGCTAAGATGGTGTATTCTCCAGCATCGGTATATCGAGTTTCAGTGATTGTCATCCGGTGGACTTTTCTTTCCACCACATAGTGATATCTCTCCTCAATGTGGAAGTTGATCTCAATTCCATCCTTATACCAGCGAGCCTCAACGTCGTCTTCATTGACCTCAAACTCTACCACGGCTCGCTGTTTCTCAATGACCTGCCAATAAACAGACACTTATTATTTCCCACATTTCTGTTAGTCTATTCTATTCATCAAACAATACAAAATAAATCTGTTATGCAAACAAAAGTGTGCAAACAAAACAAACACCAGTGGGGTTTTTTTTATATAAAAAAGGCCTGTATAGATGTAGTTACATATTTCGCCTATCATTTCCCATTTGTATGTACAAAAATAGGGACCCACAACAATGGGTTGTGTTATACCCCCCAACCCTAATAAGTGTACCCTTGTTTAGGACTCTAGTAACAGTCTTGCAGGGACGTGGGTGGCACTGTGGGTTAAACCACAGAGCCTAGGACTTGCTGATCAGAAGGTTGGCGGTTCGAATCCCCACGATGGGGTGAGCTCCCCTTGCTCAGTCCCTGCTCCTGCCAACCTAGCAGTTCGAAAGCACGTCAAAGTGCAAGTAGATAAATAGGTACCGCTCCGGCAGGAAGGTAAACGGCGTTTCCATGCACTGCTCTAGTTCGCCAGAAGCGGCTTAGTCATGCTGGCCCCATGACCCGGAAGCTGTAGGCCAGCTCCCTCCACCAATAAAGCGAGATGAGCGCCACAACCCCAGAGTCGGTCACGACTGGACCTAACGGTCAGGGGTCCTTTTTTAGCAGTCTTGCAGCCTTGTTCAGGGGGATTTGTTGACCTTGTGGGGTGCTGCCCTGCCATGCTATTCCCAAGCTACTGCAAGTCCTTGGGAGCTCAAGTAGGTCAATTCCACACACACACCTTTTTGTTTGTTTGTTCATTTATTTGTTTGTTTGTTCCTTCCTTCCTTTTTACCAATTTTTCAATTGGCACTCAACATTCCTAAGCCCCTTGAAATCACCAAGCAGAAGCCCTTGAACCTTAACAGACTATTTTTGCAGCTGATCTTTTTTCTCATAGTTTACAAGATGAATTACTTTTCAAAATAAGTGGGGAAGCACATCACAATGCATAAGCAGCTCCAGATCTGGGTGAGATCTGCCAACAAAATGATCAGTTGTCCCTATACTACAGTCTTCACTTCTCTAGACACCAATGAAGGAATAATATCAGATCAACGCAGTGTGCACTTGGGGAAATAAGAGGGTTCTCATAATTTTGCCGGGGGTTGAAGAATTCTTAAAGGGAACTATAAGGTTTCTTGTATGCGTTGACATTAACTGATTTAAATTAAGCGAGGAGGGGAAATGTAGTTTTATATTTTGTATTTTGGGGTGTGTTAAAAAATATCTAAGGAGACATGAATATGTGAAGGAGGGCCTTGTGCACAGAGTTTTGTTCCAACTGCTGAAGAGAAAGATCATTGTTCAATTTAAGAAGCGCTCAGTCCATGAGACCAGTTACAGATAGGTAGCCGTGTTGGTCTGCCATAGTCAAAATAAAAAAATTCCTTCCAGTAGCACCTTAAAGACCAACTAAGTTAGTTCTTGGTATGAGCTTTCGTGTGCATGCACACTTCTTCAGATACCAAGAAGAAGAATCTGAAGAAGTATCTGAAGAAGTGTGCATGCACACGAAAGCTCATACCAAGAACTAACTTAGTTGGTCTTTAAGGTGCTACTGGAAGGAATTTTTTTATTCAGTCCATGAGAGCAATGCTTCTCCACATGGCTGTGTACCTTCTTTGGCATCTGATTTTGCTTACATTTTCACAATGGGGAATTCAGTATTTTTTCTAACTGAGATCTTTGAACAAAATGCTTCTACACATTAGTATGGTTATATATATATATATATATATATATATATATATATATATATATCACCCGAACATTATTGTTTGGTGGAACCGAAGTTTCTCCACAGATTTTTGGCACCGAGTTTGGAAAATCTATTTGAGAAACTGACATTTCAGTGATCAGGGGCAGGTTGGCTGTATTGATCATCAAAACAGGAGGAAGTACTATACCTGGACGGTTTTTTGAAGGCTCCTGATGCGAACATCACGCCCTTCCACTACCAAATTAGCGCTGGACATATTTCCTCCTGCCACTACTGTGTACTTCCCGGAATCAGACATCTTTGTGGTAGTAATCAGGAGGCGATGAACGAACCGTTCTCTCTGAACTTTCATTCTAAAAATAATGCAAGCAAATGAAACTTAGAAAGTGTGGTCTCTTAACATATCAATAACTATATGTATATGGTATCTTTGTTTGATTCAGAAGGTCATGCTCTTCCCTCAAAGCCTTCCCTCTAGCTCAGTAAGTTCTGCTGTGTCTGAAAGTTGTCATATGGCAGAGTTGACGACTAGTACAATGACTAGCCAGTGTTGCCAAGTAACATTTCAATTCACCATCCATGTCCTGTATGCTTGTTACAAGCAGTGGCAGCAGCAGCTCTCAGGTCAAACTTCAACTTTTCTTTATATTCATTTTTTTAAACAACAACAACACAAATTACCTGTCTTCAAGCTGTAGCTCCTGTCCATCTTTCATCCACTGAACAGAAATGTCAGGTTCTGAGATCTCACATTCAAAAACAGCTTTTTTCTTCTCCACAACTTTTATGTCTTTGATGTGCTTTCTAAACTCAATGTGGCGAGCTAGGAAAAAACAAACCATGAGGGATATTGTCATTATGAGCCACTTTATAGTCCCAGACGATTAATAATTGCTTAATATATACTCCTCCTTTCCACATCAGTGCGCAACAGTAATTAATTGACAGCAATTCCCTGTTTGTTATATGCACATTTACAAAGGACCGCAAAACATTTTGTATTGAAATTAAAATAACAAGAAACAAAATAAGAAGCAGGTAGAGTAATTTCAACAAAATAAAACAATTAAGACATAGCAGTAAGATTAAAGAAAATGGGTTTCTTTAAGCATTTCTTAAGTCACTTAACCGGTTCAGCCTGTCGTATCTTTTGGCTGACATTACCAATTTCATCCACATTTGGACAGTCATAGCTTGGTGAGCATAGGCAAAACGTTCATTTATTAATAAGCTGAGATATGAGCGAGTCTTTAGCATGTGCATATAGCTCCTTCACTCCTATTTCTGGTGCGAGAAAATAAGCCAGTAAGTCTTCAATTAACCACAGTTTTCTGGTTTCTCCAAACTGGGAAGCTATGACTACCACCTTTGGAACAAACCAGGGTATTAAACTATGACATGAAGTTTCTTTAATATCATTTCAAAAAAAGAAACTCTGCTTAATTAGAGGCTTCCTGGTATAACTGCAGCTCATGCAAAGGAAGGAGTGAAGGGGGTACATGCATTCCAAAAAGGCTAGGTCACATGTCGGTTCAGGATTATCCAAACCAGTTCAGTAGTGGATCTGTTACTGTAACGGCTCATGCACACTGCTCTGGATTGATGTTTGCTTCAATTTAGTGCTAAAGAGCTAAAACAGATGGAAGAAAACTTAATACCTTCCACATATAAAGTTGCAGATGAAGCAGCTTTCCCAGCAACAAAACTGTATTCCGCAGCATCTCCAAAATGCACATTTCTTATCGAAAGTGAATGTGTAAGTTTCTTAGTTCTAATCTGGCACCGGTCCGTTGATTTTATTTCCACGCCGTTCTTCAACCATTTGTACGTAATGCCTTCATAATTAACAGTCACTTCGAAGGTTATTGTATCTTTCTCTTCTGCGTTGATGTCCTTCAGCATGGATGTTATCAAGATAGCTGGTTTTAAAGGAAATAAAAGGGAAAATATTTCATCATTGTCATCATCATCATTAAACTTATCAGTTGCTTTTCTTACAAAAAGTAAACTCAAAGTCACTTCCCACAACAAAAATAATAAAATAATAAAATAAAATAAAATAAAATAAAATATAAAATAAAATATAACATATATATTAAAACCAGCAAAATCTAAAAAACCCAGCCTCGGATTGATGTCATATGCATGTTTTTGAAACACAAATCAATGAACTTTGCAAAGAAGAGAAAACATATTGCAATTTTCTAGAACAAAAAAGTTTGGGAATTGAGGGGCTAAGTCAGGGGTTGTGGACAGGATCCAGCTGGTGGTCTGGATTCTGAGGCCACCCCGCCTCCTGTTGGCCACTTAGACATGTGGAAAGGGGCTTCCTGCCTGTCAATCATCTGACATCACCATGATGTAATTAAGTCAATGGATACATTGGCACCACAGAGATTCAGTGCCATATCCCAAGAAAGTAGGCCGGCTAAACTTTTAACCCCCTAAATTTACAAAGACTGAGAATAAGAGGCTGTGCAATGTTAACTATACTTCAGGCAAGCATTCTGCGCTCATGTCCATTTTAAACTTACGCTTCACTGTCAGGGTTGCGCTGACTTTGTCATTTCCGCAGACAAAGGTGTATTCGGCAGAATCCTCACTGCTGGTGTTCATGATGTTGAGTTGATGAAGCTTTCCCTGAACCACTATTTTGAACTTCTCGCTCATTTCAATTTCTACTCCATTTTTCAGCCACACAGCGGGCACATTGAAATGAGACACCTCGCACTCAAAAGAGGCAGTTTTGGTCTCGGCAACCTCAATATTTTTCATGGTCTTTGTTATGTGCACAGCTGTAGAAAATAAGATTGATCAAACACACAATTAGATCGTCTTTTATAACGTATCGCAAGGTACTTTCAGTCTGATATTTGATAATGGAGCTTGATTCTAATGATAGATTTGTTTTAACTTACTTTCTACAAAGAGTTTTGCTTTGCACTCAAGTTGTCCTACTACTGCTGTGTATTCTCCAGCATCAGCGGGAGATATATTTTGCAAAGTCAGCTTGTGGACTTTCCTCTGGGAGCTTAGTCGGTATTTGTCACTGGGCTTCAGCTCGACGTTCTTGTGGAACCATTTGACTGGGACGGTGTCATGGGACACACTCACTTCAAATGAAACAACGGCATTCTCCAGAGCAGTCACATCCTTGGGCTTCTTGATTATCTTGACAGCTTTAGGGAAGAAGTAACCAACAATTTAGTTACTCGCTTGGCTTCAGTTAAAACCACTGTAAGACAATTGGCTTCAGGACTGGAAACGGCAAGAAGTTTTTGTTTCCCCGAGTTGAATGTAGCATGGAATAAAAGAGGCAGCAGTGCCCATAATGAAAGCCAGTGTGGTATAATAATTAAGAGGGTTGGGCTAGGAACTGAGAGAGCAGGGTTTGAATCCTCACTCAGCCACGAAGCTCACTGGGTGACCTTGGGCCAGTCACCATCTCTTAGCCTAACCAAACCCACAGGGTTGTTGTGAGGTTGAAACGTGGAAGAGGAGAACCATGTACACCAACCAGCTTGAGATCCTTGGAAGATAAAGGTGGTATATAATTGTAATAAATAAATGTTTTGGGCTCCCAGTATGTTTCCGAGCACAATTCAAAATGTTGGCGCTGACCTTTAAAGCCCTAAATGGCCTCTCCACCCCCATCATTCAGCCCAGACACTGAGGTCCAGCTCCAAGGGCCTTCTGGTGTCTCCCTCCCTGCAAGAAGTGAGGTTACAGGGAACCAGGCAAAGGGCCTTCTTGGTAGTGGCACCCACCCTGTGGAACGCCCTCCAGGGCTGTCTTACCCATAGGCATTAGGGGTGTGGTGCACCTGGGCTCTCAGGGGCGCCAGGCCGAGAGTCCAAGGCCTGAGAGTTGAGTCCAGGGAAGAGCTTGCCCATCATTCGGAGCACCGCGGTGGGCTCTTGCGTGCTGCGAGTTTGGGGGGTGACCAAGCCAGCAAGATGCTGAGGTGGATGACCAGCTCCACCCTCCTGTGCACCTGGGACTGGGCAACCCGGGGCAGGCGGGTGGATCTTTGCACCCCAGTGTCACATATGCTTAAAACAGCCCAAATGCCCTCCCATCAGATGTCAAGGAAATAAACAACTACCTGACTTTTATAAAACATCTGAAGGCAGTCCTGTTTAGGGAAGTTTTAGTGTTTGATGTTTTATCACGTTTTTAAAATTCTGTTGGGAGTCACCCAGAGGGGCTGGGGAGGCCTAGCCAAATGTGCGGGGTATAAGTAATATATTATTATTATTATTATTATTATTATTATTATTATTATTATTATTATTATTAAAAATGCATGCATCCTTCCTGCCATCATCTCTTTTCACAGTCCCCCCCCATTTTTTAAAAAAAATGTTTGTAGCACTTAAAAATACATCCCAAAATCTTTTACTAGAAATGATAATAGGACAGAGCAAATGAGTGTTGACAGTGTGGAGACTGATACTATATCATGATTCTTTATGATACTTTATGATACTATCATTCAACTTGCTTTAATTCTTCTCAGCCTATTTATTGTGTAGAGGCTGACTTACTTTCAACATGGAGTCGTGCATTGGCTCCTATCCTTCCCAGTTTAAAGCTGTAGACGGACTCATCAGTTACAGCGCATTTCTTGACTTTCAGCGTGTGGGTTGTCCCTTCCACCTTGATCTCATATTTGTCACCAGAATGCAGCTCAACACCATTCTTGATCCACTGAGCTCCTTTCACATCAGGATGAGTAAGTTCCACTGAAAAAACTGCATCTTGTGTTTCTGTTACAGTCAGGTTCTTCAACGTCTTCTTGATTTTGACGGCTGTTTGAAAAGAGCAAATCAAATTGTTGACGTTATACAGGTAGATATTATTATTATGTATTAAATTTCTATACCACCCTTCGTCCAAGGATCACAAGGGGTTTACAATATATAAAAAACAAAAACACCATAGTAACAAACCTCCAGTTTAAAAGGTCATAGATTGTTTAATTACCCATAGGCCTGGTGGAAGAGGAATGTTTTTGCCTGGTGCCTACAAATATGTAACAAAGGCACCAGGTGGGCCTCCCTGGGGAGAGCATTCCACAAGTGGGGAGCCACCCCCAAAAAGGCCTGTTCTTGTGTTGCCATCCTCTGGACCTATCACAGAGGAGGCACATGAAGAAGGGCCTCAGATGATGACCACAGGGTCTGGCTTGGTTCATATGGAGAGAGGCAGTCTTTGAGGTATTGCAGTCCTGATCCATTTAAGGCTTTATAGATGAAAACCAGGACTTTAATTTGGGTCCAGAAACTAACTGGCAGCCAGTGCAGGCAGTTCAGGATTGGTGTAATATGCTCAAACCTGGCTACTGAATTCTGCACCAGCTGAAGTTTCCAAACCATCTTCAGAGACAGCTCCACATATAATGTGTTGCAGTAATCTAACCTAGAGGTTACCAGAACATAGACAGCAGACATTAGGCTATCCCTGTCCAGATAGGGACACAGCTGGGCCACCAGCTGAAGCTGATGGAAGGCACTCTCCCCAGTCAAGATAGTCCTATTCTGAGAAACCCCTCTAAAAAGGGTGTTAAGGTGGGTGCTGGTGAGAGGAAGGCCCTGCACCCCCTTTCTGCTGAACCTCTCAGGATTGAAGCTATATTGTGCTGGAGTGCTGGCTCATCGCATAACTGGAGTTCCCAGTTTACACAACTCTTAGGTATTGTGTAATAAAAATGTAAGAGTATAGCTACCAATTGCATAGCTGAAATATACTGTTAAGTTCAGACAAGCAGATTCCATAGAGTTCTTACAGTCCATTCCCCCCCCCCCAAATATATTTTACAAAATTATTAACAGGAATATCCATTTTGGGAGATTTTTTTCCAATTTGTCCAGTGTGGAATTGAGACAAACTTTCCCCATTGATTACTCACTTTCAACTTTCAGCTTAGCGGATGTTTTTGAAGAGGCCACTTGATAGGTATATTCGCCAGCATCATCTACTTTGCTGATTGGGATATTAAGTCTCCTCTTCAAACCATCGGATTCACTTTTGCAGCGATCAGTCATTGAAAGTGGTTTCCCATCCTTCAGCCACTGGCCCTCAGAATCTGGATTGGTTACTTCACATTCAAAAACAGCTTTCTGGGACTCGGCCACAGTTAGATCAGTGAGGGGCTTTGAAATGGCGCCACCTGTGGGGAAATAAAGGACAAGCTTGTATTTCTTGTCCCTCTGATTAGATGCCTACTGACTACACTAATAGTCTATGTTGATGGTGTTCCTGGTGCAGTAACTGCTGCTATCTATGCAGACAGGCAACTTCTGCTACCATAACCAGGGTGAGGGTGACGTAGATAACCTTGGGAGGGTGATGTGGTCACTAGCACTCTGAAGCATTGCACATTTGTATCATCCTGTAAGTGACATTCCTACAGGCCACATTAAGTGGTGGTCCCAGAGAAAAACTGCAAAACAGAGGACCTTCTCAGTAGTTGCACCCACCTGGTGGAATGTCCACCCTTCAGATGTCAAAGCGTTAAAAAATCATATGAACTTTGGTAGACATCTGAAGGCAGCCCTGTTTCGGGAAGCTTTTAAGGCTGCGTATTTTGTATTATCCCTTTATATTTTGTTGAAAGCCCCCCTCCCCCCAAGTGACTGGGGCAACCCAGTCACATGAGCGGAGGTATACTTAATTAATTAAACCGTCATCATCACCATCATTGCTGTATTGATCTCTTGGATCCATAGACCATGTTGACCTGGATACTCTCCTCCCCCATGTTTCCATGGAGACAAAATGGATTATAATGCAACTACTCCCAGACTAGGAGTTGGAAAGGAATTCCTCTTCTTAGGAATGTCCACTTTCCTCCAACTATCATTCACCATGGTTTGTTTGTTTGTTTGTTTGTTTGGCAGGTCTCATGGACTTAATTATGAACTGAACTAACAAATATAAACAGCAGAGCATTTGACCTTCAAGAAAAAGTCAAGTGCTTTATAAATAACTAACCTGCTACAACCAGTGTCCCAGATGTCTTCTTTTCTCCAGCATAAAATGTATACTCTCCTTCATCGTCTTTCATCATGTTTACTACTGTCAGTTTATAGATTGTGCCATGTGCCTCGATCTTATACTTGGGCCCAGCTTTGAGCTCTTGGTCCTTAAAATGCCACACAACATCAATCCCTGCGTGGGACAGCTCAACTTCAAAGGTTACATTCTGAGTTTCGGTGCAGGTGATATCGTGAAGACCTTTAATAATCTGAATTTCTGTTGTTTAAAAAACAAAAGGCGACAGTAGAATCAAGTTGTTACTTGTTGCACGATCAGAATATGTATTTTAATAAAGCCTGCCTATCTGAAGAATACTTACCTTCAATTGTGAGATTGCAGCTGGTTTCAACCTTGCCTACTGCCAGTTTACAGTGTCCTTCATCTGACGCATGTGTCCTGGTAAACACGAGCCTCTGTTTTGTGCCTTTGGAGACAGCTTGGACACGGTCATCAGGTTTTATTTGCTCATCGTTTAGGTACCACTTGGATGAAGACACGTCAGGGACTGAAATTTTGCTTTCAAGGATGGCTCTTGTACCCTCAATAGCATGGACATCTTTTAGTGGTATAATGATTTCCACACCTGCAAATTGCAGATCAGAGATTTATATTGAAAGATCAATACATGGATTCTGGTGCTTTTAGCTTAAGTATATAAGAATGTGAGAAATGTACAAAAATAGATGGAACCAAGATCCTCCTCCCAGTGTAATTATCTGAAGCATCAGGTGTCCAAATGTCTCAGGAGGCTTTACAGATGGCATGCAGAAGGTCCCAGGTTCAATCACTAGCAATTCTTGGTAGTGCTGGAAGAGAACCCTCTCTAAAACCCTGGAGAGCCACTGCCAATCAGTGTAGACCAAGTGTGATGGCCTGGGATTTGGACTCGGAGGCTGAACCTGAGGAATCCCAGCCTGCACAGGAGTCCCTGCCTCCAGAACCAGCTGAGGCAGTGCTGGGGCTTGAGCCTGAAGAGTCCTCACCTGTGCTGGATCCTCAGGAGCAGACACCAGCTGGCTCCTGAGGTGATGGAGGACCCATTGCCTGCAGGTGCTCCACTCTCAGCCCTGTCAGGGGAAGAGGAGGTTGCCTCTGGGTCCGGTAACCCTCCAGCCTCTCCTGAGCTGCAGAGGCTCAGGGCAGAGAGGTGGAGGGAACTAAGTTCTTGCAGGGGGAGTGTTCGCCTCCAGGCCAGGAGAGGCGAGTCACCTGTGGACCGGGGCCGCCCTATGCCTCGGGGGAGATAAAAGCAGGCAGGCCAGTCCCATGTTGCGGGAGCAACATTGTTGGTAGCCTGTTCCTGCCTGTACCTTGTCCTGCCCTTCTGCCAGAGTTCCTGACCTCACCTGACTCCCTGCCTTGGACCCCACTTCAGCTTTGATGGACAGCCTCCATACCGCACCCTCGACCTCGGACTGGACTCAGACCTCACCGCACGGATAACCCTCGGGACCAGCACACCAGGGTTTTCTCAAGCTGTTTTGGGACTACAAATCCCACCATCCCTAGCTAGCAGGACCAGTGGTCAGGGATGATGGGAACTGTAGTCCCAAAACAGCTGGAGATCCAAGTTTGAGAAACCCTGGACTGAGCTAGATGGACCATGGTCTGATTCAGTATAAGGCAGTGCCCTATGTTCCCATATAGCTATCCCTGGTTGTTGCGGTGACAGCAGAAATATACTGCTTCTATACATATAGATTCTATTCTGTACATTCAGGTTCCACATAGTTGTCATAACATGCGGCTCATTTGTCATCCTTTTGTTAAAGCTACGTAGGATGGCTGCTCTCCCCACACTTAGCACAGCAAATTTCGCAAGACAATTATGACTTGCATTTTGTTATACGACTTCCGAAACACAGGCACTTACTATAGACTGTGACACGGCCAGTGGTTGAGAGGAGCAGGCTGGGGATGTTGAAGGAGTATGCTCCGCTGTCTTCCTTTGTGACATCTTCCACCAGCAACATATGTGACTGCTTATCTACTACAATGTGGACACGGTCACTTGGTTGAATCTCGACACCATCCTTCATCCAGACACCTTCAACGTTTTCTTGGGAGAGTTTCACTTCAAGTTGCACAATGTCGCCCTCGCACACTTTCTGGTCAGTAAGACCTTGAAGGACAGCGACAGGCCGTGCTGTATGGAATGCGAAAGAGAAGCAAGAAGTTATTAAACAATGATCAGGAGCTTCAATAAAATAGGGATGGGGAAGCTTTCTCCCCTAGCCAGGCTGCACCTGTCAGTAGCCCTGCTCTGGGTGCTCCTCAGTTGCCTTTGGCTGGCAGGAATGTGTCCTTGAACTCTGAAGATGTCTCTTGATTGCTTGGACAGAGAGCAGTGCAAGGACACCCTGGTTGCGAGTCCTGGGGGACCTGCTCCCTGCTTTACAGACCTTTCCCCATGTGGCCAGGGTGGGCAGAGCCCGGACTGACTCCAGCTACAAAAGCCGAAGCTGCTGAAGATGCCAGAGACCATCTTGGTTGTCTTAGTGCAGACCCAGGTCACTGAGCCTGAACTTCCACAGACACTGCCTGCCATGAACCATCACTGACAAGACTGGCAGCAACAGCAGCAGTTCCATGGTTAGGATAATGTTTTATTTTCTTGCTAATTGTGCTGTTTTAAATGTGCATTTGATATTTGACTTCCTTTAGTAATATTTTCTTTCAAAATGTTCTAAGATTTTTTTGTTAAATTTGCTGCGTTAAATATGCATTCTATAGTCGACCTTCTTTGTAATGTTTTATTTTGCAGTCTTCAAGATAATATTTTACTTTCCTGTTACTTATGCTGCTTTGAATGCATACTTTATAGCTGACTTTCTTCTGTCATGTTTTGTTCTGGATTGATTTATTTGATGTTTTAATATAGAATGCAAACCTCTTTGAGTTTTTTTTCTTAAAAATATAAAGTAGTATAGAAATGAAATAATAATAACAATAGTAATAATAATGTGTGTCTGCACGCGTGCATGCACACACGCACACACACACACACACACACACGTGCGCGCGCGCGCGCACACACACACACACACACACACACCATTGGAATACTGCATTGTTGAATGGGAATGTTACCAACTACACAAAGACCAGAGCTAGACTTGTGGTTCCACCCATCTGCACTTCTGGCCTCTGCTTCCAGCTCCACCCACCACTAGCATGATGGAAGGCTACTCATGATAGGATATGGTCTTTGGGCCTGGGGAAGAAAATGGGTTTCCCACTCCTGCTCTCAAGTATTTATAAGGCAGAACAACTTACGCTTCATCTTCAGTTTACAGGAGGTCTTTTTCCCATCTGCCACAAAGCTGTATTCTCCTTGATCTTCTTTAGCAACATCTTTAACTGTGAGGATTTGGCGACCTCGGCGTGAGGTTATCAGATACTTATTACTGGGTTTGAGCTCCACCTCATTATGATACCATTTTCCTTCGACATCTTCAGGCGAAAGCTCGCATTCCAGTTCCCCCGAGAAGGTTTCTGGGACTTCAATGTCTTCCAGTTCTTTAATAAACTCAATAACAGCACCTGCATTCAGATGCAAACATCTCAGTAAGTGATTTTATTACTTACGAACGTTCCATAATGTTTCTTAGCAACAGAATTAAAAAGAATGCCCAGTTCAAAATACTTCCATCTTTTCAAAATGCGGACTGGTCCAGCAAGCTCTTCTTATGTTTGTACATTCTATGCTAATCTAGGGCTATGCCCATGCACCAATGATTTAAATACAAAGACGGAGAATCTGCAGCCCCTCCCACAGACGACTCCAAACTCCCATCAGCCCCAGCTAGCCTGAAAACAGGGTTGTTTGTTTTTAACCATAGGCCAATTGAATAGTGCAAGGCTGGCTATTTTAAAAGTGACTAGGGTTGAGCATCGGAATGGTTACATGATTGCCCAAGCACTCATTTTGATTTGGGTTCACTTTGTCACTGCAAACCTTCCGAGACTTAAAGAACCAGGCACTTGGGCTCAGTGCTCATTAGTTGCGCAGAATGTGCAGCTGATCAGACCAGTTGTTCGATCTGGCCACTGGGGAAATCTATGGTCTGAGAAGCCTGCACTAAGAGCCACTCATTACACAGCACCACCCATATTTCTATAGTAATAAAGAGTGACTGAGATAGAAATTACATTGTACTAGAGTAACCTTTTGCAAGGGACACGGGTGGCACTGTGGGTTAAACCACAGAGCCTAGGACTTGCCGATCAGAAGGTCGGCGGTTTGAATTCCCGCGACGGGGTGAGCTCCCGTTGCTCGGTCCCTGCTCCTGCCAACCTACCAGTTCAAAAGTGCATCAAAGTGCAAGTAGATAAATAGGTACCACTCTGGTGGAAAGGTAAACGGCATTTCCGTGCGCTGCTCTGGTATGCCAGAAGCAGCTTAGTCATGCTGGCCACATGACCCGGAAGCTGTACGCCGGCTCCCTTGGCCAATAAAGCAAGATGAGCACCGCAACCCCAGAGTCGGTCACGACTGGACCTAATGGTCAGGGGTCCCTTTACTTTTAGAGTAACCTTTGCCCTCACCTTCAACAATTAGTTTGGCTGTTGTCTTTACAGACTCGTCTTCCACCAGGGCACAGCTGTAATCGTCTTCATCGGACTTATCAATCATTAGCACTGAAAGGAAGTGAGCCTTCCTGTCAGAGTGCGTTCTGTATTTGTCTCCATAAGAAATCTCCAGACCATTTTTGTACCACTGCACTTTAACGAAAGGCTCGGAGGTTTCACACTCAAAGGTCGCCATCGAATCTTTCTCCTTAGCAGTGACATCTTGTAAAGTCTGTGTGAATGTGATATGCTGCTTGGCTGCAAAGAAAATAAAAAGAGAGGCCAAAAGATGAGAATGAATATTATATGATTTGAGCGTAAAAAGAAGACAACATTTTGGAAAGGGGGCAAGAGGCCCCCTTTTGAAAAGGGATATTACCTTGTACTAACAAGAAAGCATGACTTGAGGTTTCACCAGCTATGTTAATGGCTTTCACCATGATGCTGGCAGAGTCCTCTGCTGTTACGTCTCGGATGACCAGCTCACAAACATTATCTTCCGGCCAGAACCAATAGATGCGATCTGACCTCTCAATCTGCACACCGTTTTTGAACCACTGGCACTCTGGGTCTGGTTTGCCTACCACACGGACGCGGAAATGAGCATCACTTCCTTGGCCAACTGTCTGGCTTTGGATGCGTTCAAGTATTTTGGGAGCCTCCATGCTGGGACTGAGTTGAACTTTCTCTGGCTTGATGGTTGGAATAGTGACTTTGCCTTCTTCCAACAGGGCTTTCTTCTCTTCCTCGGTTAACTCTTTGGTCCAGTGAAGAAGTTCATCCTTTGTCTTTTTAAGCAGCTCTTCATAGGACTCGTCCTTCTTGCGAGATTTGAGCTCCACAGCAGTGATTGCTTCAAAATAGCCCTCCTCAGTTCTGCGCTTGAATTTACTGCGGAGTTCTTCAGATTCTTCAGACACTTTTTCGTGGCTCACTTTTTCGGCCTTCTTCAGCGTCACCACCTCCTTGGTAGTTTTCTCAACGGGCTTGTCAACCTTTTGAACTTCAAACAAAAGTTTGCCAGGCTCTGTTGCTGGAGCTTCATGCTTAGGCTCAGGTGCTCGGCGAAGCACGGATCTGAAATCTTCCCGCTGCTGAATCTCAAGTTTCACCTTGTGTTCCGTTGCACCTTCGGGGTTTTCAGCAGCTACTTTTACTTCACCTGTATCGTAGGATTTGCAGTCCACAATATCCAAGTAATAGATCCCATCGTAACGGAGTCTAAACCTCTTGCTTTTGCGAATGAGTTGGCCATTGAGGTACCAGTTGACTTTGGGCTGTGGATAACCAGTCACCCGGCAGCGGAACCGTGCTATTTCACCCTCAATAACTCTTGCTGGTTCAGGAAACAAGACTATTTCTGGCTTCTGTTTGACTTTCTGATCTTCTGTAACTCCATGAAGAGCGCCCTCATGGGCCATTCTCTCGAGTTCTTCAATGCGTTGCAGCCCCATCCTGCCTTCTGGCAGTTGGGATTCTTCAACAAGGCTCTTCTCGTCCTTAACAATGAGTGTCGCCGATGTGTGATCAGTGCCATATTTGTTTGTAGCTCTGCAGGTGATCACTCCACTGTCTCTGGGATAGGATACGTCATAGTCAAGGCTGCAATATCCAAATTCATTAATCATTCTAAGCCTGTTGGCTGCCTCCAAGGGCTTGCCGTCGTGCAGCCACTCCACCACCATTGTTGGGTCACCAATCGGCGTGAGTCTGCACTCAAAATGGGCTGGCCCAAAGCGCTTCAGCCTTAAGGAAGTGAGCTTCTTCTTGAAAAACGGCTTCTGTTGTTTTTCTTTGTCGTAAAGGTCACCTTCCTCCCACTGCTCTTGACCATAACGCAAGTGGAGAGGTTCTAGTTCTGGTGCTGCAATCTCTTTTGCTTTATAAGTCCCCTTGGGAATGATTAATCTCCTCTCTGGTTCGGGTTCAGTGAGCTCAACTTCAACATTCACTTTACACCGTGTAGTGTCACGTCCAGCTTTGTTGATGGCTGTCGCAGTATACCATGCAGCGTCATGTCTCACAGTGCGCTCGATTTTCAGGGCAGCTTCTCCTTTTGTTCCTTCAATTCTGAAACACAGAGTGTCAAAAGTAAACACTTGCTCTTCGTAGAGCTTTTCGGTCACTTCAATGCAATTGTTTTTTGTTTTAATGGTTAGCATGGTTAGCCTTCTCGGTAGTGGCGCCTGCCCTGTGGAACGCCCTTCCAGCAGATGTCAAAGCGATAAACAACTACCTGACATTCAGAAGACATCTTAAGGCAGCCCTGTTCAGGGAAGTTTTTAACGTGTGATATTTTATTGTATTTTTGGTTTTTATGGAAGCTGCCCAGAGTGGCTGGGGAGGCCCAGCCAGATGGGCGGGGTATAAATAATAAATTATTGTTGTTATTATTATTATTATTATTATTATTATTATTATTATTATTATTTAGCAAATTCACAGACGCTGCTGGAGAATTTCACTGAAATCTACATAAAATCCAGCTCACCCACCCACAATATCTTATTTAGTAGAAGAGAAGAAGAGGAGTTTGGATTTGATATTCTGCTTTATCACTACCTGAAGGAGTCTCAAAGCAGCTAACAATCTCCTTTCCCTTCCTCCCCCACAACAAGCACTCTGTGAGGTGAGTGAGGCTGAGAGACTTCAGAGAAGTGTGACTGGTCCAAGGTCACCCAGCAGCTGCATGTGGAGGAGCGGGGACGCGAACCCGGTTCACCAGGTTATGAGTCCACTGCTCTTAACCACTACACCACACTGGCTCTCTAGTAGTGCTGTGGAAGTTCTTGAACTGGTGTATGAGCATTGGTTGGAAATGCCATGAGCCCTGGGGAGCTCGTTTTATCTTACAAATAACTCTCCTTAATTTCCTTACTCATTTATTGAGTTATATTTCAATTGCAGTGTAGCCATTGAATACGGCATTGTTTGTACATGTGTATGTATACAAATAAATGATTTCTTTCACCCCATTACAGATGAAACAAACTAGTTATATATTTACCGAACAAAATCAGTAAAGACTCACTTTATGTTTGGATATTTGTGGGGTACGATGATGTCACTGTTCTTCAGCCACACAATGTCAGGATTGGGGTTACCCCTGGCCCGCACATTCATTTCCAGTTTATTTCCCTCCTTAACACTCATGTTCTTCAGCTTCTCTACAAACAGTGGTCTCACTAAGTGTTCCTTAGCTAAAAAAGAAGAAGATGACAGGTTATCAGATGAAGATACTGAGGAGGTAGACTACTGTAATCAATGTCCAAAAGAGGTAGAGCAAATACCTTCCACTGTCAGGGTCATTGTGATGGATGTTTTGCCTGCTCTGTTTTGGGCAATTACAACCCATTCACCGGAATCATCAGGTGTAGCTGGAACAATAATCAGCGACTGTGTGCCATCTTCCTTAATCACAATTTTATGTGTGTAATCGTTAAGGACTTGTTGACCTATGGAAATAAATATACATATTATTTTAGACAGGAGTGTTGTTTTCCTTCAATGTGAATCTTTGATTTTGCAAAGAGCTGCACGACGAGTGGTGAGTGTCATACCATTGTGGAACCAGTATGTTTCTGGCATGGGTCTGCCCACAACTTTGAGGTCAAATCTCGCCGTCTGCCCTTCTGCACATTTAAATGAGGTTGGCTTCAAGACGAACACTGGCTTGTACAACCTCTCCAGCTGTGCTTCGTCCGTCTCCTCCAGTCTCCGTGCAGGTGAGCGTGAAGGGGAACTGCGGGCAGGAGAGCGGCTTGGGGAGCGAGGAGAGAGAGACCTGCAAAGATAATAAACCATCCTATTAAACACATGCTACCAATGATATCTGAAATGTAGCAACCTACAGGGACCCTCCATTGAGTAATTCCATTACAGCCATACAGATGGCTTAAGGGGCACTTATGTCAATTAATTAGAGAGTGCTGTGTTGTGGGACATACAAAGTACTACTTGTATGTGGCCATAGTCATCCTAGGCCAGTGGTAGTGAACTTGTAGCGTTCCAGGTGTTACTGGACTCAAGTTCCCATCAGCCCCAGCCAGCATGACCAATGGTGAGGGGAACTGTAGTCCAACAACATATGTAGGGTCACAGGGCCACCACCTGTGCTTTGGCTATAATATAGTGGGCCACTCCTCTCCCCAGACTATCTTGGGGATGTGACTTATTCTGCAGTGGCTGCCAATTAGTTTCCAGGCCCAATTCAAACTGCTGGTTATGACCTATAAAGCCTTAAACAGCTCAGGCCTGCAATACCTCAAGGACCGTCCCTCCCCATATAAACTGTGGCATACTCTGCGTTCATCATCTGAGTCCCTTTTTCATGTGCCTCTTCCACATGCGGTCCAGAGGATGGCCACACAAGAAGAGACTTTCTCTGTAGTGGCTCACTGTTTGTGAAATGCTCATCCCAGGGAGGTTCGCCTGGCGCCTTCATTGTATATTTTTAGGCGCCAGGTGAAAACATTCCTCTTCAACCAGGCCTTTGGCTGATAAATATTCTACAGCCTTTTAAATGTGTCTGTGGGAAGGAAGTGGTTCTTGTTTTGCTGTTTTGTTCTAATCATTTACTTGTGTTTTTATCTTGTATTCTATTCTGCGACCCGCCCTGAGATCTTATGAGGAAGGGTGTATATAAATTTACTAAATAAATAAAATAAAATAAATTCTTACCGATATCTTCTAATCATTTCAGGCGATGGGATATAACCTGGAGACCCACTTGGTCCAACAGGCTCAACGTATAATTTTGCAGAGCATATGGCATTTCCTTTTAAGTTACTGGCAAAGACAGTATAAATGCCTTCATCTTCCGGTAAGACAACAGGTAAACGGAGGCTGGCTCTGCCATCTTGTAGAACCTCCATGTGGTAGTGGTCTCCATGCTTGATACGCTTGCCATCCTTGTACCATGCAATCTGCATTAAAAAAAAAAATCAAACTTGCAAAACTATGTAGGTGGCAAGAATGAGGTTCCTATAAATGTTCTAAAATTTCCCATGACATACTCAGTTGATTTTCACACTCTTATAGTTGGTAACATGAAAATGTGTGGATATGTGTTCTCTCTTTCCTTTTCCTTTCTTTACAATGCATGAAAAGGCACATCAAGCTTAAAGAATGAAAACACTAAAATAAAGCTTCCTCAAATTATATCTGTTTTCATCTAGGTGTGTGCAAAACTTTAGATGTGTTACTTTTGTAAACTATGAAAGGTGTTACTTTTTCAAATTGGTTTTTCCTGTTGAAGTCAGATGAATGAAGAAATGTCCCCTATATAAACATGATTTAACTGGTGGTGGTGGGAGGCATACAAATAGCACAGTTTGTTCTGTTGTAAAGTACACACACACACACGTCAGTTTGCATTTCTTAGTGCAGAAAGTATTGATCTGATGTATAGAGATCTTTCCTATTCTGATTAATTCAAGAGGGTTCTGGAAGTTTCTGGAAGCTTTTCTGTGTGAAAGAAACCTCGTGATTGCTTGGGTTATATCTTCAGAGAAGCTGTGTGCAGCTGGCTTGAACTGGTTCTCTTATCTCTTCCAATTAAGGTCATGCTGACTATAAATATAGGCCGGAAGGAGCCTGGGTTTTACTTTCTCTTTCTATCTCTCTTCCTTCTGGTGTGGTGTTCTGAACATAGTATGTTTAGGGCAGTGGTGTCCAAACATTTTTCAAAGAGGGCCAGATTTGATGAAGTGAAGGGCCGTGAGGGCTGACCAGAGGGACAACCAAAGTTGTTGACCTTTTTTTAGGATTGAAGTTGTTGTTGAGTTTTTTTTAGGATTTTACCCCAGGTAATAAACTGCCACAGGGCCAGATTAAACTGGCTGGTGGGCTGATTTAGGCCCCCAAAACGGACATGCCAAAGTTTAGTCTTGTTATAAGTTTATAAGCTTTGTAAGTGCTGCAACTGGATTTTTATGGACTGTGCCAATCCTGAATGCACTGGATTTGTGACCATTATGTTTATTTGCCTTCAGTAGCAAGTAAAAGCTCTGGCGAATGAAGTACAATTGCCTCTGGTCTATTTTTGGGAACTCTGCTACGTGTTTAAGGTTTTCCTCCACACATACGACAATACATACCTTGGGCAAAGGATATCCAGTCATCTTGCAATGAAAGGTCACACCACTTCCCTCAAGGATTCGGTAATTCTTCAGCCTCATTTCAAATTCTGCTTCCACTGTTTCGGATTCAGAAACATCAACCACCATTTCTTCTCCGTCTTCTTCAAGGAGTTCCTCCAAGGTGGTCTTAATAATTCTGTATTCAATTTCTTTGATAAGTCTTTCTTCAAAGGAGGAAATGTGAAATTCCTACAACAACAACAACAAAAGAAGTGTTTAATGAGGGTTATATTCCAGTTCTTAGGACAACCACAAAGCAAGGAAAGAAGCAAAACAGAACTGAAACGCCTTGAAATTATAAACGACTACTTCAATAGACTTACCTGTTCTTCAGCAAAAGTTCTGACAAGCACAGTATCTTTTGCCATTTTCTTCATAATTAGAGCTTGTTCTTTTTCATATTCTTTTTCGTAGTCGGGATACAAAGTTGGTGGGGCTTCCACAGCCACTTTAGGCTCTTGTACATATGCAGTTACTTGGGTTTGATAGAGTGTTTCTTGAGATTTTAGGTAGACCTCGTAGTCAGCTAAAGGCAAAAATATACTAATTTTAGTAAATTGACATATGAGAACATGTTGCCATCTGAGTGCTGGTTTGATGGGGGGAAAGGATCCTAAAGCAGAATATTTTTGTGCTGAGTTAGGGACACTGATTCTGCCCTTCCTTTAAGGTTGCAGTATAATTAGAATGCCTTTTTAAAAAGTGAATGTTATAAAACAGAGGCCCTTAAGTGATTTGCTGGGGCTCATGTGGGAATTGTTAGGTCTCGGTGATTGTGCCAAATATATGTTGGAAACAATATGGATCAGATGCAAGGTAACAAGCACAAATTACCAATGATGTGTTCTGATACTAAAAATGTTAACCAATCTCTGGTTAAGTCAACATCTAAGATTAGCCAACACCATCCTTCTTGCGGTATCTATGTTAACTATCATTGCCATATTCAGCTATTACTTTAAAAATCCAGGGATCTTTGCTCTTTGCCATGTGTAAGAAACCCTTGTCACTTCTTGCCATGTTAACCTGGACAAGCTGGGCAATTGTGACAAGCGGGAGACCTACATTTGCCCCCCCCCCCCCCGAAGCTTGAACTGTCACGGGGGCCCCTTCACAACCAGCAATGAGGTCTGGGTAACTGTTGCCTTCTTCAATGGGGTTGTTCCATGACAGGTCACCACACATTTACAACATCAGTGCTACAGTGGTGTGAGGTCAGTGAACTAGGGGACAGGGCCTTCTCGGTAGTGGCGCCCTCCCTGTGGAACGCCCTCCCACCAGATGTCAAAGAGAACAACAATTACCAGACTTTTAGAAGACATCTGAAGGCAGCCCTGTTTAGGAAAGCTTTTAATGTTTGATGTATTACGGTATTTTAATATTTTGTTGGAAGCCGCCCAGAGTGGCTGGGGTATAAATAATAATAAATTATTATTATTATTATCCCCTAAATGTTCCCGGTAAATTATAGTATTAAAGTATTAAAGCCTAGTGCCTCCTTTTCAAAGCCTGGGGAGCGTCTGCCTGGCTTAAGGAGGAAGGTGCGGTGCTCTCCAGCAGGGAGAGAGGTATGATGCTCCCACACACATCCCCCCCAATTGCCCTTGCAACCTGGTGCCTCTGGCCCAAACGGTTCCCCTATGAAAATATTCACTGCACGCCAATGTGTGCTATGGACTCTCAAATGTTGTGATTGTTGAAATAGATACAACAACAAAAAATTAATCCTTTGTAGTTACGGTATTCATATTGGGTCTACTGGAACCCAACTTTTTACGCAAAAAATCCTCCAGGATTAGGGGCCCTGGAGCTTAAGCTTCATTAGTTTCATAGTAGACCCACCCCTGTTGTGACTTTGTCAATTCTTAGACAACAACAGTGTCTCCTTGCCTGAAGTTTGCCCATGCAGTGCCCAGTGCAGACGCCCACAGAGACCTTTCCTCATGCCCAGAGGGTGCCATACCCTGTCTGAAATTAGGAAGCATTCTATAGAACAAACTAGCAAATGGCACTTTGCAAATATGCCCATCAGCCCCAAAAGGTTGGCAACCCCTGATACTAGCCTTCCTCTTCTTGATTCCCTCCCTCCCCCCCAAAAAAATCACCAATTCCCTGCTCACATACCTTCTTCCAGTAAGGAAGCTGATGCAGAAACTTCCCCATGTTTGTTGCGAACAACAATAGTGTATTCTCCGGCATCG